>NC_080190.1:127619190-128239190 GCF_030028045.1 Hippopotamus amphibius kiboko | reverse complement strand
CCCCAGCCAACTAACTCCCTCCTTCAGGCCCAAGTAACCACTAATCTACTTCCTGTCACTATGAATTTGCCTCTTTTGGACATTTCACAATAATAGTGCAATATCTTGTCCTTTGTTACTGGCTTCTTTCACTTGGAATATTTTCAAGGTTCATCCGTGTTGTACCATGTACGAGGATACCTTTATTACTGCGCGATGGTCGACTGTTTGGATACACCACGTTTTATTTTTCCCTTCACCAGCTGATGGACATCTATGAATACTGCTGCTATAAACATTCACATACAAGTTTTCTTGTGGAGGTATGCTTTCATTTCTCCTAGGTGTATTCCTTGGAGTGGAATTACTACGTCATTTGGTAACCCTACCTTCTGAATTGTTTTTCAAAGCAGCTGTACCATTTTACAGTCCCATCGATAGTACATGAGGGTCTAATTTCTCCACATCTTCACCAACACTTGTTATTATCTATCTTTTTACTCTCATGTCCATCTTGGGGCATGTGAGTGCTATCTAATGGTTTTTTTTTTTTAACTATTTATTTATTTACTCATTTATGACTGAGTTGGGTCTTCATTGCTGCTCACAGGCTTTCTCTAGTTGCAGCAAGCAGTGGCTTCTCTTATTGTGGAGCACAGGCTCTAGGGATACGGCCTTCAGTGGTTGCAGTACATGGGCTCAGTAGTTATGCTGCATGGGTTTAGTTGCTCCATGATATGTGGGATCTTTCCAGACCAGGGCTTGAACCCGTGTCCCCTGCATTGGCAGGCAGATTCTTAACGGCTGCACCACCAGGGAAGTCCTGTCTAATGGTTTTGATTTGCATTTCTTGAATGACTAATGGTATTGAGAATCTTCATGTGCTTATTGGTTATTTGATATCTTTTATGGAGAACTGTCTATTCACATCTTTTGCCCATTTTTACATTGGGTTGTTTGTCTTCTTATTCTTGAGTTGTAAGAGTGCTTTATATATGTGTCCCAGATACAAGTCCCTTAGCAGATATATACTTTGCAAAACTCTTCTCCTGTTATATGAGTTGTCTTTTTATTTTCTTGATTTTGTCCTTTAAAACACAGAGGTTCTTGATTTTGATGAAGCAGAATTTATCTATGTGTTTCTTTGATTGCTTTTGGTTTTTGTGTCATATCTAAGAAACTCTTGCCAAATTCAGGGTCACAAAGATTACATCTCTGTTTTCTCCTGAGAGTTTTATAGTTTGAGCCCTTACACGTAGATTTTTCATTCACTCTGAGTTAATTTTTGTATACGCCGTGAAACAGGGGTCCAACTGCACTCTTTTGCATGTGAATATCCAGCTGTCCAAGCATCTTTGCTGAAAAGACTATGCTTTCCCCATTGAACTGCCTTGGCACCCTTGTTGAAATCAATTTACCATAGAGGTGGGATTTATTTCTCAGCTCTCTATTCTAGTCTATTGATCTGTATCTGTCTCTCTTAACGCCAATGCCACAGCTTGATGGCTGTAGCTTTGGAGCAAGTTTTGGAACCGCGATGCATGAGTCCCCCAGCTGTGTTCTTACCCAGGACTGTCTGGCTATTAGGGATCCCAGGAATTTCCATATGAAACTTAGGATCAACTTGTCAATTTCTGCAAAGAATCCAGCTGGGATTCTGATAGGGAATGCGGTGGAACTGCGAACCACTTTGGTTAGCACTGCCACCTTAGCAATATTGAAATTTCTAATCCATGAACATGCCTTTTTCACTTATTTAGGCCTTCTTTAACTTCTTTCAACAACATGTGATAGTGTTCAAAATTTTACACTTCTCCTCTTAAATGTATTCCTAAGTGTTTTATTCTTTCTAATCCTATTGTAGGTAAAATCATCTTCATACTTTCATGTTTTGTTTGTTTATTGCTACTGTGTAGAAATACAATTGATTTTTATATCTTTACGTTGAAACTTAAAACCTTACTGAACTTGTTTATTAGCTCTAATAGTTTTTTTAGTGGATTCCTTAGTATTTTTTGTATATAAATCTATATACTGCATCACATCATGTGCAAATGGAAATAGTTTTACTTCTTCCTTTCAATATAGATGACTTTTATTCCATTTTCTTGCCTAATTGTCCTGGCTAGAACATCCAGTACAGAACAGAAGTGGAAAGAGCAGACTGTTTTGTTCCTGGTCTTAGAAGGTAAGAATTCAGTCTTTCACACTATGCTTGATGTAAGCTAATTCTGGAATTTTGAAAGCTCAGTGCTCAGTTTAAAAACATTTTAAATGGAAAAGCTAATATCTACCTGGCACAGTAAACTGCCCTACATTGGTGTAACTCCTGAGGAGACAAGAAAGAAATCCTCCAGCTCCACAATTTTACAAGTACCTGCTATGGGGTTTGTCATGGTACTCACTGTGCCCTAAAGTGGAGTGTGGTCTGACACAGGGGGTTCATTCTTCCACTTTGGGCTCTTTGGTGGCTCAGAGCAAGCCAGTAACAGCCTGTCAGAGCTGAGTGCCAACGTGTCTTTTGAAGTCTTTCAGGTTCTGGCAGTAAAGGTCAGCTGGACCCCACGTTCAGTCATGTTGTAGAGGCCAAACTATAGGTTCAACTTCTAGGCCTTCACCTTTCATGCCAACATGTGTGAACACACTCTGTCACGGTCAGTTGTAGGCAGCACATCGATATTCCCCCTGCTGCCTGGGATTAAACCAAACAGCCTCAGTCATAAGGATACAGCCCATCCAGTTCACAGTTTCCATTTTTAATCCCTACAGATGGACTCTGAGTATTTCCTAGACCTACTTGCAAAAGTAGACATATTTATAGCCAATAAAATGTAGCAAAATTGAATCATATATTGGAAAATTATAGACTCAAATGACATTTTGATAATAAATGAAAGGTAAGATACCCCCAATGCAGCCACAGATTCACTCAAATTATAATGAGGATGGTGTTATCCACAGTAATGGTAGCTAACACTTGACTTAGTGCTTACTTTACAGCAGGCGCTGTTCTAAGTGCTTTTCATGGGCTGCTTTGGAAGCCAAACCCTAAAATCTCATAAACTCCCCAAGCATATACTGCTAGAAAAGCTGCTCCCAGGCCTCAAGCTCAGGTGGTCTGAAGCCAGCCCCCTGCTCTTAGGCACCAGGCAGTTCTGCCAACTTCACTCTTGTCCACACATCATATCTGATCAGAGAAAACCAACATGGATCTGATGAGGAAAACTCTCCAGTGAATTTATTTTTCCCTTCATCTTTTGGCAATTTTATAAGAAATTTAAACCAATGTAAAACGTTTCCAACATTCCATCTTCTGAACTTTTACAAAGCTATTTCCATTCAGGAAAATGAAGATTTTTCATGCAAAATTGATGGAGTCAATAAGAAATTTTAAAGATCTTTCTTTTGTCAGGTGATGCTTTTCCTCAGGAATCTCATGAACACTAAAATATAGTTTAAGATACAGTGAGGAGTAAAATCTTTCCTGAGAATCATGGTACGTATACATCTACTGCTATACTTGTATGTGTATCTTTACCTATAATCTACGCCCACACCTATGTCTATATTTGTCTCTATTATGTCTGTATCTATATGTTTGCAACATGGCCTTAACATCAGATACACATAGTTTCGCTTCATCACCAAGCAGCTGAATTGCATTCGGTCCATGGTGGGCAGCTCACTCACTCACCATGATGGGCCGCGTCACTCAGCTGCACGATACACGTGGTGACATGGTGGCCTTGGATCGTGGACCTAGGGGATCTGAGCAGGGTCACCATGGTGATGTGCTCCTCCAAGTCATCCCTCCACACTCTGCTGGTTCCAGATCACGTTCCCGCAGCTGGAGGTCCAGCTCTGTGCCTGCACTGGGCACATGCATCTCATTCTCATTTTTCTGCACAACCCCTCCTACACACACACACACACACACACACACACACCAATTATTCTGCGTAGATAGATTTGGGCTTACACGAGTGTCTTAGTTCAGGCTGCTAGAACCAAATACTACAGACTGGGAAGCGTTAACAGCAGACACTTTCTTCCCACAGTTCTGAAGGTTGGAAAGTCCAAGATCAAGGTGCTTCAGTTCCTGGTAAGAACTCTTTTCCTGGCTTGCAGATGGCCATTTTCTTACTGTGTCCTCACATGGTGGAGAGAGAGAGCTCTGGTCTTTTCCTCTCCTTAGCAGGGCACTAATCCCCCCGTGGGGGCCCCACCCTCATGACCTTACCTAAATTTAATTACCTCCCAAAGGCCCCACATCCAAATACCATCACATTGGGGGTGAAGGCTTCAACATATTAATTTAGGGACGAATTCAGCCCATAACAACTAGCTTGTTCCCCTCTTCCCAGAAAGGCAAATCAGGGCTATTATGATTCCATTTAGGAAAAACTGCCTTTTCTAGACTTCCTGGTTTCCACCTTGCTGTGATTTGATGTAGTAGACCATAAAGTGTCCAACAAAGGATTCTCTGTGGTTTCTACAATTCATTCTGTAAAGGTGTTTCAAATAAGTGTCTTCATGACTGAACAGTTAGCATTTAAAACAACAAAAATAAAAGACAGCAGAGGAGGAAGTATGGCTTTGGAATGGCCCCAGCAAACAAACAAGGCTGTGGGCTAACACTCTGAACGTACTGAATGGTGGGCAAGGCCAGCATGGTGCTCAGGAAGCCCAGCTGCTGCCACTGACTTTTAAAGAGGTGAGAACAGAAAACATGTCTAAATAAATCATTTGCAAAGACTATAAGAATGTTGAACGTGTTTCCAGAGATCACACACTATTTTTCTTATTCTTTGCTGAACAGACGATATGACCAGAGACTATTCTGGACCCCAGCCTAGGAACAAGGCAAGGATGGCAAATGACGTGACTTGGGGCTGTCTCGATTCAGGGGCCCCTTCCAGTCCAGTGTCACCCCTGGTGGATGGCATGGCTACAGACACTCAGCAACCTGATAGCACCGTTTCACTGGTCTTGGATTCAAGGTGCTTGCCATTCTCATTGTCTGTTCCACGTTGAGTTAAATCCCAAACGTCAACTTCTTCAATCTGAGCAGGAAACTCGGATGTTAAAGTTCTAGTCCTACCAAGTCACTGGGTGATCCTCTTGCTGACCAATCTTCACACACCCACCCTCACCACGTGCAGGACCGCCAGGCTTCAAGGCCCCTACCATCCCTGTAGCAACAGCCCTTTACAAACTCCTGTGATGGTCCCTTTCCAACCCTATCTTCAGGGTCTGTTCCAAATACCCATCATCTACCATCTGAGCTCCTGACATCCTGGTACCCAAGCTCTTCCACAGACCTAGGAAGGTGTCTTTTTCCAGACACCCTTGCTCCTGCTGCCAGCATCATTTTTCTGGAAGGGAAATCTAATTGTGCCTATTCTCTTGCTTTCCTTTTCTTCCTGGACAAAAACAACTGGGCTAAGCCTGCCACCCTCTTTGAGGTGAGTTGTGGCCATGTGCAGAGACAGAGCAGCAGCCTCACATGTTCCCCTTTTCTGGTCTGGCTCACAAAGCCTCCCCAACTGTTCCCAAGCTTTGTCCTCTTCTGCCAAATGCACAGAGATGACCTTGAAAGCCACGTGCTGAAGACAGCAGAGCCCCTGTCAATCTGAGTCTTGAATGACTTCATGGACCAAAGCCCCCCCAGCTTCCCTTACAAACAAGAACTTTTGAGGCTATTTACATAATCAAAATTAAGCTATTCTTGTGTTTGTGCTATTGTACCTTTTTGTGTGGATTTCTTAACTTCATAAACATCCTCTGCTTAGAAATCTCTTGTGTCTATAGGACTAAGTCCAACTGTCTTAGATCTACTCGGAGTTTCTCAATTTTGTCCCACTTGGCCTCTTCAGCTATTCTACCTGCTTCTCTTTACACACAGACTGTATAGTTAGTGCCTCACCATTTACTGGAAACATCACGCTCATTCTTGACCAGGGATAATTTAATCTCCAGACATCATGTATAAGAGGCGATGGCAATCACATTACAGTATATAAATGTATCAAATTAACATGTTGTATACTTTACAATTACACAATGTTATATGTCAAACATATTTCAAACGTATTTCAATTTTAACAATGAGGCATTAAATGTGATTCCACCTTCCAGAAGACTCCTCTCAAAAGGGGCCCAAACTTCTCACTTCTGTCCTCAGGTTACTATACTGCTTGTGCTTCTTCCCCAGAAACCCAAATATCTGGAGTGAAATTGAGGTCTCAGTGCTTCTGTGAAGGGCTTCTTGTGCCTTTGTTGTCATCCTTGACTTTGGTGAGGAACTAACAGTTCACTTAGTGAGCGTCCATGCTGGTTTCCATTTTCCACACATGTCCTGATTGGGGAATTGACAGGTGACAAGCTCACTGCGATTTGGGTGACTGGATTCTTCTACCATGTATGGGGAGGAGGTGTCATTGGTGCCTCTTCTCCATCTAAACTATCTCCCAGGTAGGCATACAGATGGCTCAAAAATGCTTCGAGCTTGACAGAGAAAAAAAGCTAAATAAGTAATCCCAAAGTGTTAAGATGGGTTCGTAAACCACTGATGTTAGAAGATATTATAGTTATTTAAGGCGAGGGCTTACCCAGACCTGAGTTTCAATAAAACCTTTGACAAGGATGAACTTGAGTGACCATCGAGGGAACTGGTTCTACCTTTGCAGGCACCTGAGTGCCAAACACTTTTCCTCATATTTAACTATTATTATGAGTAAACTTGTGCTAACACTTTTCTGTGTATATTTAATCCTCTGAATTTCTGATAATACCGTATAGATGTTTCATAAGTGAGATCTATCAGAGTTCCCTTCAGTTATTTTACACTCTTTAAAATCGTGACTTTTTCTGATTTAAATGTACCACCCACCAGATGGTACATTTGTTACAAATAAAAGTCCACAGTTTAATTTAGGGTTTGCTTTTGGTGTTGTACAGTCTGTAGGTTTGGCCAAATGTATCCACTATTGTAATATCGTACAGAGTGTTTCCTCTGCCCTAAAATCCTCAGTGCTCTGCCCGTGCACCCCTCTCCCCACCAACCCCTGGAACCACTGATCTTATCACTGTCTCCATAGTTTTACCTTTTCCAGAAGGTCATAAAGTTGGAATTATGACCTTTGGAAAGCCAATTAGCCTCTCCCAATTGGCTTCTTTCACTTAGTGATGTGCATTTAAGTTTCCTGTGTCTTTTCATGGCCCGAATGTCTTTTCACCATCCCATTGTCTGGATGGACCACAGTTTGTTTATCCAGTCACCTTCTGAAGGACATGTTGGTTGACTTAAGGCTTTGGTAATTATGAATAAAGCTGATATAAACATCCATGTGCAGATTTTTGTGTGGACGTAACTGTTCTCAACTCCTCTGGGTAAATAAATACTGAGGAATCCAATTGCTGGAGTGTCTGGTAAGAGTGTGTTTAGATTGCAAGACTCTGCCAAACAGTCTTTCAAAGTGGTTGCACCGTTTTGCATCAAACCAGCAACGAATGAGAATTCCTGTTGCTCTCCGTCCTCCCTGGCACTTGGTTCTGGATAGGCTTGATTTGTAATTGCTAGATATCTAAGTTACGGTAACTTCCATATCTTTACGTCAATAGAGACTTAAACATGTGAATGCATGTATCTAGTCAACTTTATTATTTTTCTTTTCATGCTCTACCAGGTCGTCACCAAAATAACAGCATGGAGCCATTGTTACTATAGAATACCCCCATAAATTATATCAGAAGACAGCATTGTGAACTTTTCCTGGGCTAATAACCATGTTACTACAAAAAACAGCTAATATCTAGTAAATATGAGGGACCCAGGCACTGCACTAACCACTTCATTCTCCTAACATCACTTGATTCTCACAAAACACGGAGAAGTATGTGCTATAATCTCCACCACACAGACAGACAAACTGAGGCTTAGATCTCATGAGAAAGCATCACGCCAAACAGATTAATCTCTCAACCACTGTGTCGAGTCAAAAAAGAATTGGAAGCCCAGCTGTGACAGTAAATCAATATATGAAATTAGATTAGGTTTTGTGCCTTAGTTTTTTGATTCTTTAAGTGAGGGGAGTAGAAGCAAACAGATGGAAACTGTAAGATTTTTTTTGCAATAAATCAGTATCTTTTATTTATTATTATTATTTAAAGCAAACCAGTTTAGGAAAGGACAAAAACCTTTGGTTCACTTATATATTTATGAAGGGAAAAAATTTATAATGCAAATTCACTCATTAAAAATTTAGATACAAATTACAACATTACGGGTAACCTTTTTTTTGTTTGTTTTTTTTCACACGAAGAACTTAGAGACTTCATTCATTTCAAGAGACCTAAGTATGAGTACTCCAAGTAAACATTACACAAATTGGGAACACCTTGGATTTTTTAATTTCAATATTTCAATTTTCAAAGTTTCTTAAATTTTTAATATTTCAATACCTAAATTTGTATGTACGCTTTAAACAAACAGTATATTGCAAGAAATATGAGACAAAGCAAACACGGTGTCCTCACAGATTGTTAAAGGAATTTTTAGACTCTGAGACCAAAAAGGAAAAAAGCTACTTGTAGATTCAGCCTAATTTTCTTACATTCTTTTCACACATTTATTATAAAGGGGACTGGTAGAATAAGATATGAATGGCTGAAAGCATAAGACATGTCTGTTAGGGGGTCAGTAGCTGGGGTGCCTCCCACACCAGCAGCCCCAGGATTAGCCCCTGAGGGCCAGCACCCAGGGAGCTAGGGCAGCAGCCCCCCCACCCAGGGACGGCCACAGTCTCAGCACTGCTGCACGTACCAAAACTTGTGCTACGGTCAACACGCTCATGGGGAGTTTCCTCTTAAACCACAGAGGTGCTTTCTCCCTATTGATGGATCAAGGGGAGGAGACTGTTGTAAATCATAGTATTTTATATATTTGGGGTTTAGAAAATTCACTGTATTTGGCCAATTAGAGCATTTCTCTAAGATCTTGGGACTTTAGCTCAGAGAAAGCAAGTCTTTGTGGTTCTTGGGTGGCTGAGATGTCAATCTGAACCACGACACTTTGTCTACAGGGATACAGAGGAGATGGTCTGCAGCAGGAGAGAAGGAAGCTCAGAAAATAGGAGATGCAGACACAAGAGGCTAAGGGATTCCTGGTTTCTGTTGTTCCTGAAACCCAGCCACATTCCTTCCCTTCCCACAAGACCCAACGTCTCGCCCTTGTGGTTCGAGTTAGAAGTCTGCCCCTTGTCAACAGGAGTCCTGATGAGCACACGGCATGGACTCCAAACGCAAGACATGGAGGGACGTTCAAGAACAGGTTTTGAAAATGAGAAAAAATAAGTTTGTGAGGATAAATCCAGACTCTCTGGGGCACTGATTCTCAAAATGCTCAAAGAAGTAAGATGCAGCCCCGAGGAAGGGCCTGACTCCTGGGAAATGTGGGAAGGTGGCTCACGTGCGAACAGTCTGCTGTAACCATTGTTTGCTCCCACAGTCCTAAGTGCTCCTCTCCAATCCCCTGGGACTAGTCATGACACTGTAGATGCACAGAGTTTGTTAAAAAAAAATGCAGGAAAAAAATAACAAAATACAAATCTTAAGAATTTTTTAATTGCCCAGATGATGAACACCTGTTGGGAAATAAAAAGGAAACTTTTTGCATGAGCTCTCTACCGAATTCGTTTTAATTTTATGTAGACAATTTTACTTGACATTATTTATTATTCTAGTGGGAAATGTATTTATGTACACTGAATTTAAAAAAAGCCCAGTGGGTTAAAAGTTGACTATGTACATATCTAAATATCACTGACCTTGCATTATAAACATATGATATTTTAACATACAAATATTAAAGTAGAACTTTATTTTAAACTCTCCAGGTTTTTTAAGGAACCAACAAGTATACAAATAAGATAGAGTGAGTCGGGACAATGAAAATAATTCAGCGTTGGATCTTTCTGAGAAGAAAGTGTCTACGATAAGGTGCTCATGAAGAAAACATTGCTTATCCATCTTATAGATGTTTTCATCAGGCATTATATAATAAAACTGTCTATTCTTAGTTACCAAATAGTTAAATTGACCTAAGCGGTCAATTCTAGCATCCGGTTTGCGGAGGTTATACTGAGATGCCTATTTTTAAACTCTATGGACGCAAATAGCTGACAAGTATTTATCAAGTCACTGCCATGCATCTGGCTTCACCTGTGCCCAGTGGAGAATGAGACAAGGCACCTGTCACCAGGGAGTTCGAATTCCAGAATAAACAGGAAGACAAAAGAGTACAAGATGAGGGCTGTGTGGGCAAAGTGAGGGTGTGAGTGGAAAAAGCAGGGCAACGGGCTGGAGCCCCCTGTGTGTGTGTGGAGGATGGGATTTATAACAGAAGGCAGCACAGAAAACATCACATGGAGTTCAGATCTGAAGGACTCCAAAGACTTGGCTGGTGGAGGCTCTGAGGGTGGAGTCCTAAGCAGAGGAGGAGGCAAGAGCAGAGGCCCGAGGGAGGCAACGAGGCTGGTCTGTCTGAGAGAAACAGGAGGTGGGGTGGAGGAGCAGAGTGACTGGGCGGAACAGGAACTGGGTCCGATGTTGGAGCTCCCAAAGTGGCCAGGTGTGTAGAGGTACCGGAGCGCAGGGGACTTTGCTGCAGGGCTCCAGGCAGCAGAGAGACACAGACAGGCTCACATCCCTGGAGACACCCGATGGAGAGCAGGGAGAAGGCAGGCTGAGGGCAGGCAAGGAGTCAAACTAAACGCTGTGGAAACAAGCCAGGCAGCCCTAAAGCAGCTTATGTCCTAGAACCGTGGAGGTGAAGAAACACGGCTGGATTCAGGAGGCATCCTGGAGCTAGAGGCCACAGAACTTGCTGGAAGTGAGATAAGAATTATTTCTTATTTGGGGCTTGAGCAACGGCATGGAAGGTGGTTCAGTTAGTGGCAAAGAGAAATGGGAAGGAACAGGTTAGGGTAGGGGTGGGGACGTAAAGAGTGGGATAATCCTGGGTTTTGGTGGGAAGTCCGGTTTAGAAGACACACATTTGAGTGTCAGAACCATGAAGGTTGTATTTCAAGCCAAAGGAATTCGACGAGATTACATGGGGCGAGAACAGCTACAGGGAAGGGCAGAAACCCGGGCGCCATGCAAAGGGACAAGATGACACTTAGCCACCAGCACAAGAGGAGAAGCCAGGAGGGGAGGCTGAGCAGGTGACAGCAGAGACGTCAAGAGACAAGAGTTTCTCCAGAAGACGTGTGTGGGCACCCGTATGAAACACTGGCAAGCAGTCAAGTAAGGTGAAGACAGAAAAATGACCACTCGATTGGCCATTTGGGGTCAACAGCAATCTGAGGCAAGGGCTGTTTCAGGAATGGTAAGGAAAATGGGTTGGACTGAGGAGAGAACAGGATGTATAGGATTGGGTGATAAATGGCTTTTTGAAGACGTTTCTGTGACAGGGAGCAGAGTGATAGGTGTGCAAGTATGGTTGTCAAGGAAAGTGTTTAAAAAAAGACACCTTGTTTTGCTCTCCTGGGAGTTATACAGCAGAGAAGGACAAATGACAATGACAGGGAGAGAGGGTTGTAAGAGGAGTGGACCCTTAAGGGAGAGGAAGGCTGTGGAACCCACAAGACAGGTGAAGGGGATGCCTAGATTCAGAACGGCAGCGTGTTCTCAAGGGACGACCAGGACTTTCCATCTGACCCTGTAATTCAGGAAAGGACTGGAGGGCTGGGGGCTGGGAAGGCAGTGAGGCCATGGGGCCCAGTTCTCCAGCCCTGCACGGCTGCCTGGGTGCAGGTGCAGAGCTGGGGAGGCGCTGGCCGTAGGGAGGACCGTCGTGGGCCGGTGACTGAAGGGTGCAGGAGGGCAGTGGTGGTTCCCACAGTGCACAACAGTGGACCACGGCATCGATGCTTGTAAAGGAGGGACGGCAATCAGGAGACAGGATGCTTACGACACCCACTCTGCCACATTGCAGCTGTTGGTGATGCAAGGTCACAAGTGTCACATGGGAAAGAACCCTGAGGCGGTTAGAAGAAAACGTCACCGGAGGCAGGGAGGTCAAGGAACCAAGGGGTCAGTCCACAAGATGCTGACCGTGTTGCCAAGAGCAGCCTGAGGAGTGAGGTGAAGAGCAAGCAGGGAACAGGGCTGGGGAGGCGTGGGCGTGCGAAGATCACATCAACTTCACAAAAATTGGAATTTTCAAATTTTGAAGGAGAAACAAATGGGAAGTAGCCACGGGGGGCAAGGCTACCAAGTCTCCCTCAAACTCAAAGGTGAGTGGAAAACCCCACAGCCCCCCTTGGGAAGGATTCAGGGAGGATGTACCCTCAGGACACGATGGGCCAGAAGGTCCTCGTCCTCCAGGGCTTCATAGGCTGGTGGGAAGATACACAGTGTTAACTCTGCAAACACACGGCAGAACGGGTCCATGCCGCCTGTGTTGAAGACAAGTGTGGCACATGCTCTTTGCTCCTACAGACTGTACACAGGGTCTTCACATCAACACCCTCCACCGGGCACCAGAGGGCGTGCAGGGCTGCTCGGCTCCGCGGCCAAGAGTAGACACGGCCTCCGGCTGCCAGAGCAGATCTTGGATGCCCCCTCCCTGGGATTCCCTCACCTGCCATCTTGTCCCTGACTTTCATCTTTGCACCTAATTCATGTAGACATCGACAGCTGAGATCAGAGGGAGATGGAAGCAGGGCATGAAAACAGGTGGAACGATCCTAGCATACCGTGATGTAGAAACCGGGGAATTTATGGCTGTTTCTTCACCTCATCTGCAAGCTCCCTTTGGGCAGAAAAGAGGGCGCTAAAGACCCCTCGCTCCATATTTGCCAATTATGATAAAATTCAAATATTGGAAAATAGCAGAGAGCATTTGGGTCCAGTGTGAACGTGTCTATCCATGGGAGAATGAACCCCTTCCTGATTCATTTCCAAAACTCGAGTGTCAGTTGGGACAGCAACCACAAGCAGCCGTCCTGAGACTCCTCCTAGTCAGCTTTCACCAGCTCATCTACAAAGTATTGCCTAAGATAGAGACCAGCTCCTTCCTCCGCCAGTCCTCAAATCTGCAGGAGACCAAGGACACGCACGAGGGGAGAGGCATCCCCCAGCATCCTCCCAGGCCTCCAGACAGCCAGCGATGATGCTGAAGCAGAGAAGACCATGAATGTACTTACTTACTTGCTAATGTGTTGTTTGTTCCAGAAAGAACTTAAAGCAGCTTATAAGAATTCACAAAAGGCAAGAAAGTATAATGAATCTAAAGGAGGAGTGAACGAAGGAGAAGCCAAGTTGTGGGATATAGAGCCGGGCAGGGATGTGGCTGAAGAGAGGGGAGCAGAAAGCCCTGTCCCCTAGCTGTGGGTGCAGCAGCGGCCCTGGGGTGACAGTCACACGGCCCAGAGCACCTATGACATCACATCAAACCCATTGCTCTGAGAAGTGCAGCCACCGCTGCGCCAAGACCAGCTATGCTTGTGCCTCATGGAGAAGACCCCGCATCCTGAGACGCACCACGCACTCAGCAGCATCCTCCCAGATGCACACAGACCTCACGCTGTCGCTCAGGACAGGCTGATGACATCACCCTGCAGAGCACGAAGTCCAACCTGGATGGAGTTTTGCTGCTGTAACTCAGTCTAGGAATGCATTTTAGAGCATCTAAAATGTCTTTAGTGACCATCATCACATGTTATTCCTATGAGAGAAGATTTAGACCAGTGCCCGGCAGTGATCCTCCCTCGTGGAGGAAGCTCTATAACACCGTCAACTCAAATAGAAACCCCAGTCTGGGGAAAATCCAAGCCCCTAACCAGACAAGGCCCTAACACCTGACAAGACGACCCATCATCCCCTATTTGGATGTGAACCGGAGGCTTACTCCCAGGGAGCCTTTAGGATGTACTACGACGCATTCTACAAAGCATGACTGACGATTTTCTCTAGGAGAATGGCCAAGAAAGATGATCAAATGCCGCATTGTGAGTTACAAGACCAGCCCAGCCTGGGATGGCAGGCTTCTGAAGGCCTTCCTGGGGTGTTACTCTTGGGGAGTCTCATTGCTGCAGACATTTCTGAGAAGTACTGGCTGCCCTTTGTCCTCTGAGCAGCTTGGCTGGCGTGAGTACAGGGTGAGTAGGTGGGGCTCACTGTATTTGGAAATCTCGTTTTGGAGGGGTCTTTGGGCAGAGACTACAGAACCCAGTGGATCTGCCTGCATCTTTCTCTGAGCGACACGCCAGCTGGAGTTTGAGTATCAGAATCTTCTGTATCAGAAATGAGTGACCCCTTTCTCTGCACTGTCCATTTCATGCTGGGATCACGGAATGAAAGTGGGAGATGTGAAAGGGTCCTTAAAAGTCATTCAGCACAAGCCCTTCCATTTACAGATGAAGAAACTGACAGATGTTGGTTTGGGCCAAGTTTACTGGATTATTGACTGGATCTCTGACCCAGAATCTGATGTTCTTCCATCCTGGCCCCCTCTTCACAAGCTCGGGATGGAGACTCTGACAGGTGAGCCCCTGAAGCCTCTTAAAAACTTAACTTTGATAATCATGGCAGAAACACATTGTTTCCTCTTGTAGCTGATCTCTATGTTGAGTAAGCTTATTTCCCTCCCTGACAAATGGGGAGATACAATTTGGAAAATAAGAAAGTAAGAGAACAATAATAATTTGTTTTATTTTCCTCCAGAATTTTTCGCAGGGGAAGAAAGTGTGTCTTTCCTGTTTTACATTGTTTGAGCGTATTGCACACACACTTTTGTCTCCTGCTAAGTTCACTCTACATCATAGCATCACCATTTCCTAAATTGTCTGAAGTCTTTGTAAAAATTGTTTTAGTGGAAAGAGTCAAAAACAATTCCATAAAATGTCTGTTCGGTGGGTTGCTCAGTCTTTCCCCCCTGCATGACAGGGGTTTTCAGTGTTTCTCCATTATACACAACACCGTGCTGAACATCCTTGTTTGGAAGTCTTTTTTCCCTATTTAGGGTTTTTATTCAGAGAAGATTCTCAAAGATAAAAAGACCGCACTAAACATCTGGATATGTTTAAAGCATTTGACACCTTCCACCAGACCTCGTCCCCCTATGGTGATACAAGCGTACACTGTCACCACTAGTGCAGGAAAGTCTTTGTGGTTCTTCCTTCAACTGTGAGTCAGAGTGCAGCTGAATACTTCTCCTTAAGGTGCTGTTCCCTATTCTCTGGGTATCTATTGAGGAGCTTATCAGTGGATACACAACATCCTCACTTCACATCTTTCCCCCCAACTCCCTCACTGCCCCAGAGCTTGTGGATTCATGACATCGAAGGGTTTTTTTTTAATGTTATTTTTTTAAACAACACTATGTTAAATGAATAGATGAAAACAGTTATATGAACTCAGATACAATATGCATAAAAGCAATAAGCATTTTATGGGATAACTATCACATTGAAGAGAACAGAAAAAAAAAAAGTCCTCAAGATCATAGTGCAATCTCAAGTCTATCAAATAAATAAAGGTGGGTAGAAATGTCACACATAAACATGTAGACGTGACAATGACTTTCTGAACTACAGCAGCGTATATATGTGATGCATTGAAAACTGAACACAATGTAATGCATTTTTACGGGAGGGCAAGAGCATCTCAAGACTTTGTTCTAAACTGTTGTGAAATTGACATGGGAGGTTTCTGCAGGAAACAAATCTTACAGAAGTCATGTGAGTATCTATGTTGTTCCTAAGGAAAATTTTCCTTTAGGGCTCTGTTCTCCACCTGTGCGCTATTAATACCTCCAAATGCCACTCAGCCTACTGCGCTGTTGTTTATCTTCGTCCTAATATATCCCCCACTGAGAAATCCTCTCCTGAGAACAAGTATCTTCCACACAAATCCAGCACTTAGCACAGCGTATGAAACCCAGCACGAGCCCCTCAACAAACGTCTGTGGAATGCACACAAATGAAAGGACAATTCCTATCTCAGCAGCATTGTAAGTAATATTAAAATAAACTTCTGGTCTTTAACTTCTTAAATGCTAAACTGACTATAAATGTAGCCCATCGAATGGAGGAGAGAAAAGAGAACCTGCCTAAAGTATTTGCAAATTAAGGCAGAGAAGAGTTCGATAAATGTTTGAAATATGACCTAAGACTCCCTGGAGAATCTCAATACAAGAGAAAAATTCACGAAAGTTGTAAGTGAAACCAGGCACTCACTGCCCCAGATGCCACAGTGAGTAGCATTTCTAGAACACAATAGAACGACTTAACTGAAAATACTCCACAATTCCTTGTGCCTAAGAGTTTCAGTTCAACTCTAACACCATTCGCATCGAGTTTTTTAAGCTTAAAAGGATATAAGGATCTGTTAACAGAAGCCCTTTATTTCTTACAAGAGGACGCTGTTTATAATGTGACAGCAGCTGCTCAGGCAAAATGGGTTCTATTAGAACTAATTTAATTTTACATAAGTTGATCTATTTGCATTCTGAGTCCCCAGTTAGACGACTAGGTGCTACTTTACAGACTGATCTTGTTTCAAGCTCCAGTGTATAGACAATGCTTAATCAGTGTGTACATCAGAAAATAAACATCATCATCAAGTACACTAATTAAGCCTAGAAATGTTGCAACACGCATGCAGTATATGGATTAACAAGGCAATTCATTAAAAATCTTAATGACGGATACTATATTTCGTATACATTCTATTCCACAAGGCTTCAGAGGAGTTCATCAGTTCTAATAACCCACTGACACGCCTCTCTTTAGTGAATTTCTTTTAAATCATGACACATCTGTGTATCCTCTCCACACTGACAGCCTCTGTAGAAATACTTCTCACCTTAAACCAGACAACTTGACGTGTTTTCTTAGAGCAGTTAAAGAAGAATAAATCAACTGCTAGTAGAAACGTTGAAAATAATTAAAAGACGGAAATGTATCAAATGCAATCATCACTAAGCAGTATCCCACTTCTACATATTCACTCTTGAAATGTGATGATTGATGTTTATGTGTTGTTCAGATTGCCTTTAGAAGAAAATACATCAAAAAAGGTTAAAACAGGGACTTCCCTGGTGGTCCAGTGGTTAAGAATCCGCCTTCCAATGCAGGGGATGTGGGCTCCATCCCTGGTCACGGAACAAAGATCCTACATGCCATGGGGCAACTAAGCCCTCGTGCTGCAACTAGAGAGAAGCTCGGGTGCTGCAACAAAAGATCCCGTGTGCTGCAACTAAGACCCAACACAGCCCCCCAAAAAATTAATTAATTTTTTTAAAAACTTTTTAAAAAGGTTAAAATATGTATGTAGGTAAAACATTCGTATCTATATACACTTGTATATACTACATACATGTATGTGTTAAATATATTAAAATATATGTTTGTGAAATATATGTCCTTTACCTCCAAACTTACTTTTCAGAAACCAGCATTTCTCAAGTAAAATTCTGTTCATGAATGTAACAAAAATAGAAGGAAGGAAGATTTGTCTGGTATTTCAGTGACACAACCTGTTTTTCTTCCATAAGGCAGATAACTTCCAGTAATATGTAATAAGCAGGGGGAGGAGGCGAGAGGGGGACCCTGCTTACTCCATCCTGTTAAAACCCAACCATAAATGCAAAAACAGAAACCAGCAAACCCTGGCTTCACAGTGACATGCATGACATGTGAATTGTTTCATAGTTTTCATATGTAATAAATCAGTTTTCATATGTAATAGTTTTCATATGTAATAAATCAGTTTTCATATGTAATAGTTTTCATATGTAATAAATCAGTTTTCAAAAAGCTGTCCAACTAACAAATAACAACAAAATTTTTAAAACTTGTCCAGATGTACATACTTTTAAAAATATATATATACAACTTTATTGGAGTATAATTGCTTTACAATGTTGTGCCAGTTTCCGCTGTACGGCAAAGTGAATCAGCTGTAGGTATACATATATCCCCATGTCCCCTCCCTATCCCACCAAGCATCGAGTTGATCTCCCTGCAGCAGCTTCCCACTAGCTATCAATTTTACATTTGGTTGTGTATATATGTCAAGGCTACTGTCACTACATCCCAGCCTCCCCTTCTTCCCACATCCTCAAGTCCGTTCTCAATGTCTGCGTCTCTATTCCTGCTCTGCCACTGGGTTCATCAGTACTGTTCTTCTAGATTCCATATGTACGTGTTAGCATACAGTATTTGTTTTCCTCTTTCTGTACAGTCATACTATGAAGTCTGTAAAAAATGGTCCAGTTAATTTCATAATTTAATAATTGGTGCATTATTTTCTCTTTTCCCAAATTTTTGAATTCATAGAAAGCTATTTACTTATTAATGAAAGAATGGAATTTTGTTTAAATTTTACATATTTACTTGTCTAAAAATGTAAGTTACACAGTTTTTTTTTCTCTTAAGCCAAACCATATACAGAGTTCTCTAACATTTTAATTCTGATTTTTTTTTACTAAAAATATTACTTATTCCGCCAGATCAAAAACCCACCAATATTGGCAGGTTTGGTTTCTGTATGATGTTTCATCAAAATCCTAGCTGCTAACTGATCTAAAAACTTAAATTAGAGTACTTAAAAATAATTGAAGGAGAGATACAGCTATGTCTTTTTCTTTTTTTACTATAAGTAAAATCTTAAGAAACACCCTTACAACTGAACTTGGAAATACGGAAACTACATAAGTGAATACAAGCTTTGACCTTGTGAATAGAAATTGCACACCATCTTCTACTATCTAGATTATAATGTTGTCTATTATGTCCCTTTAAAAAGTAAATTATAACTAAAATGAGATGGATGAATTTTGTTAAAGTTCACTTCAAGTTGAAATTCATTTGTTTCAGTTTATCAACTTGGAAGCAATTTCGTCTCAGTGCATTTCATGTGTCATATCATTCAGCTTTGCCAAATCCAATCCATCACAGCTGAAGGTCCAAACAATCATAGTTTCTTCATTACTGAAAGGCAAGTACAGTGCAAGCAGATGTTTATCGGTGGTAAATTATCATCCTTCTAACTAAAAAGTTGGAGGAATTATAGAAAATGTGCCATGAATTCTAGAAACTAAGCAGACATATCTGTAAGATAGGCTGTTACAGTAAATCATTTAATATGTTTTTAGGAGAAGTGTATCACAAACCATTTTGTGAAGGTGATAAAAGCTGTGGACCCTATTTCTGGGCAAATCGCATGCAGTTGTAAACACGAGATTTTTCACAGCACCGGAGCACAGCGCTTCTCATCGCCAGATCACAGAAGTGAGATGAAAGAAGAAAGCTGGGAGTCCCTAAAATTTGGAAGGTCAGAGCCCACCAGTGGAGCAAGAAACAAACATGCGACACACTTCTCCAGGGAGCCGTGATTCTGGGAGGAAAACTAACACCACCCCCCAACACACACACACCTATCGGAACAGGATGTCCTCCAAGAAGCCCAAGAAGGAAGTTATTTCCCCAGTTCTTTTAGATAAACTTTGGTCGGCGTTCCAGGAGCCTTCATTTCCTGGCAGGAAGCAAACCCCTTGCCCTAGGCATGGAATCAGAACACTTCCTTCTCTTGGTCCCTCCCCCACGTTCTGGCCCAGAATCTGCACCCAGGACCCCCGCCCTCCCACCCCCCCAAACCCCAGCAATGATCAGCTCAATCACTGTTCACTAGACCAAGTCCACACCTTCTAACTCCACAGGGGATGAAATAATCTACTTTGAGAGTTGAAAACAAGAAATTATTCATCCAAATTATGTTCAGAGATACAAAATGCCTTATGCTTCAGCTGTACTTCAGAACTTTCAGGTTGTCTGAGGACAGATGAGGGCAGAGGGCAGCTTGGTGCTGAGCAAGGCCACTCTGAGCAGCTTAACGCACTTTCTGGTGTGAAGGGGACCAGGGTCTGACACTCATTAAATGTTCCTGCTCGTCCTGAGCCCTGTTTCTTGGCAATGTCACGAGTCAGCTCAAGTCCTCTCCTGCTTCAAGTCCCTGAAATCATGGATCTCTTGTTTAACCCTAAATTAAAATAATACTCAGAACAGCAGAACTTTCCTCCACTTTCCTCCACTGCATGTTGAGATTTCACACCAAGGGAAGGAGTTCCCATCTCCTGATGTTCTTAGACCTCAGAAGAAATATATGAAATCTCATTTAGTCCGTGTTTGTGGTTTTGATTATATACGCTGTGCCTTGTCCCAAAGAGAATTTGAAGTAATAATGAATATGCTTTTTAAAACTTGCTAAACATGTAAACTAGTGTACTTACCATCAAGGCTAATACCAGCAAATTATAGCTTTAAGAGTAGAATCAGAACTAGTAGGTTATTAACCTCACTACTAGCAATACCTAGAAAGTATTACATAACAAAAGCATTTTAGGTCATCCTTGAACTCCAGGATTCCTTGTAAAGTTCCTATTAAGTGTTTCAGGCTTTGTTCCTGAGATGAATATATTTCCACATGAGGAAAAAGTGATCTTTTGAGACCATTTTTTTATCTCGTAACCCTTAACTTTCTCTGTTTCCAGGGCAACCACATAGACTTGACAGCAATCCCATTATTGAAGTGAACACAGCACACTGTCATGTTTTGCACAATATTATAAAAATTCACCAAAAATGATGAAGTTACTTATTTGTGAAGGTGCACTACGTGGACAGAACTTCCAAGCCAATACAAACAGCATGACATCTGCCTACGATGGCGACACCACGGATCTCCGACTGTGTACCCAGACGCAGGTGCTGTGGACCTGGGTCTAGACACCTACACTATCCTACTAACTTATCTCCAGCCAGGAGTGAGCGTGACGGTTGTCCCCTGGCATCATAAATTCTGGAAAAGAGGTTTTCTTCACAGAGACAACGCATGTGTAGTTTTCATTTGCTGGCAATATTTAGGGTCAATAGCATAAAAAAAAAAAACTTTCCACGAAAAACAAGTTAAAATGTAGAATATTTTTAAACATAAGCAAAATGATTAAAGAAAGAAAGAACCTATGTATGTGAGCAGCACAGGTGATTCTGGGAACATGTGCCTGGTTCCCGGGAGCTTTGGTTCCAGTTAGGTCTACTGAGAATGGACAGAGAGTCTCTGGCTGTGCAATCCAAGAAGGAGACTTGAAGACATCACCCCGCCCCCATCCCCCACCATCAGGAAAGCCCAGACCCACGAGAGGAACACCCCAAATGAGAAGATTAACTAGAAAAAATGTGTCTCATCAAGGCTAACAGGGAGGAAACTCGTCTGCCTTGGGCCTGGCTCTGGGCAAAGGTGGGAAATAACCACTAAGCCGTAACCCAGGCAACCACTTCCTCCTTCAGAGAGTAATAATGATGCCCTGAAGCTACAGTTAGTCCCTCGTGTGGGTCTGGCACCTGAATCCCCCCAAAATCCAAGTGAAGACTTTAAAGTGGTCCAGGTTGCCTCCCGGTGGAAGCAAACACAACTTTTCCTACAGGGACAGACCTTCCGTTGATCTTCAAAGAACCCCCACAGATAAGGCTCCAATGCATATGAAGGCATGATTTTTCAAAAGATAATAATTAAACAAAAGAGGAACTAATTTAAAAATAGTAAAACAAATGATGGAGAGACAGGAAGCAGAAGAAAAGGCGGGCTGTATCACAACAGTGCAAATTCTGGAAATAATGGCTATAGAATATAAAATACATTTAGCATAGGTAAAGCAATAAATGAACATACCTAATCTATGAATAATGAACAAGAAACTATCAAAAATGACCAGGCCAAAAAAAAAATGACCAGGCATATTTGATAAAGAACATACAACATATAAGAATGGAAAATATAACAAAGTAAGAACTTCAGTAGGTGGATTAAACAACAGATTCGATACATTTGAAGAACTGGGAGACAGATCTGAAGTTACTCAGACTGCAGCGCAAAGAGAAAAAGAAAGTAAAACATTACAATGATTAGAGGATATGGCAGCTAGAATGAGAAGGCCTAGCATGCATCTAACAAGTTGCTCAGAAGGAAATATTAGGAAGGATCGGGAAACTGAAATATTCAGGGAGACATTGGATGAAAATGTCCTCTCATTTCCGAGTCACAGTGAATTTTAGTCAGAATAAATAAAACAAAATCTATACCTGCATACGTGACGGTGAAATTTCAGACTACTTGATAAACCAGAAGATTTGAAAAACGATCAAAGATTACTGGATACTAAATGCAGTAAACGGCTAGGAGCCTTCTCTACAACAAAGAAGGAAGCCTGGGGTCCGTGGATTAATATCTCCAAAGGCGAAGAGAAGCTAAGAAAGTAACCACCAAGCTTGCCATGCAGAGTGAGCAAGTCTATCTTCAAAAACAAAGGGGAGGGACTTCCCTGATGGTCCAGGGGTAAAGAGTCCACCTTGCAATTCAGGGGACTCAGGTTTGATCCCTGGTTGGAGAACTGGGTTCCCACATGCCGCCACTCAGGTGAGCCCATGAGCCACAACTACTGAGCTCATGCGGCTCAACTAGAGAAGATGTGTGCCACCAACTACAGCGCCCACTCGCCCTGGAGCCTGTGCACCACAACTAGAGAAGGGGAAAAAAAAGCACATGCCACAACTAGAGAGAAGCCCGGTGCTGCAATGAAAGATCCCACGTGCCACAACTAAGACCGATGCAGCCAAAAAAATAAAGAAAATAAATAAATAAACAAACCCTAGGGTCTATTTGAAAAAGAAGGGGTGGGGGGGGAGAAACCCATTTTCAGACAAACACAAATAGAAAGACTTTACTACAAATAGGTGTGTCCATAAGGGGTCTTCTAACGAATGAACTTCAGGAAGAAGGAAGCCATCCAAAATGAAAGTCTGACATGCAGAAGCATTAATAAATAAAGAAAAGGGTTAACGTGAGCAAACTAAACAAACACTGACTCCATAAAGCAATAAGAATAACATCTAATGTGGGGAATAAATACTAACCTATGGTGTGAAGCCAGGATGAGTGGGTTTGATTTAAAGAAGGCTGTGGCTATACTGTCTGAGAGGATGGAAAGGGCGCTGATTAATTTTATATTTATTAAGTAAAACATATATGAAAGTTTCTAGGGTAACCAATAAAAGAAAGAAGCATTGCTTGAAGAAAAAAAAAATTCTATCCACCCAAAATAAGGCAAGAAAGAGTAAAATAAACAAAGAAAAACCATACAAGTTGCCATTATATGACAACAACGTCAGCTTATCAGGAACACAAGACACTTCCACTTTTGTAAGCATCTAATAACATAGCCTCAAAATACAAAAGGCAAAAATTTAGAGAACTCTAACGCAAATCAACAAATCTCTGATCATGATGTAGACTTTAATTCCCTCAGTAACTGACTAATAACACAAAGATCAGCAAGGCTGTAGATGATTAAATAGTACACAAGCCTGAGCTAACAGACGTATATAGAACCCATTTTTTTAAAAAACATACATCGACTATTATGAAAGTGACAACAAAGCAGAAAATAAATTTGAAAGAATTAACACCATGAGACTATGTTCCTTCAGCACAAGGTATTTAAAGTAGAAATTAACAACAAAGAGTAACTTGAAAGAAAAACAAATATTAGAAAATTAAAATTTACAATGTTTTTAAATAACTCTGAGCACATGGCAGTTAGACTACATTCTTACCGAAAGATAACAAAAATATGAGGTCTTAAAACCTATGGGATATGGAAAACATTATCCACTGAGGCGTTCAACGTATGTAGACGTCACATAAAAAAGAAAAGTCTGGAAAGTAATGAGTAGACAGCCAGTTTAAGAAGTTAGAAAAATAAACAGAATAATCATGAAAGATAAGAAAGGAAGTAATAAATAGCAGGTATTAATGCAACAAAAATAAAATTGAGGGGCTCAACAGAATCAAAGCTGTCTTAAGGGACTTCCCTGGTGGTCCAGTGGTTAATACTCTGCGCTCCCAATGCAGGCAGCCTGGTTCAATCCCTGGTCAGGGAACTAGATCCCAAATGCTGCAACTAAAAGATCCCGCACACAGCAACCAAGATCCCGCATGCTGCAACTAAGACCCAGCGCAGCCAAATAAATAAATAAATACTAAAAAAAAAAAAAAAAAAAAAAGCTGTCAAAAGACTGATGTAAAAAGGGAAAAATTAGGTAAGACTTATCAACTAGAAAAATGTGTGAATAAACAATATTAGAAATGAGAAAAGGGAATTACTTATGGAAGCATTAGAAATGTAAGTAATATGGACAACTTTATGCCAATACATTTGAAGACTAAACAAACAAATTCCTCTAAAAACATAAAGGTTTAGCCTGACTCAGAATTATCTAGACTTCAAATGGTCTCATAGCATTAACGAAATTGAGACAGTACGTAAAATTCTCCCCTGAAAAACAAACACACGAATAGTTCCAGAAGGTTTAACAAATGAATTTTACCAGAACATTGACAAACAGATAATTCCAATCATATGCAAACCCATGCAGAGAACAGAAAAAGCGGGCATCCTCTCCAATCAAGTCTCATGCGGTTAAGTAGAATCATGATATCAAAACCAGGGGAAAAAAAGAAAAAACAGTGGGAGGGAGAAAACTCCAGGATAATCTTACCTGTGAACTTAGACACAAAATCCTAAG
This sequence comes from Hippopotamus amphibius kiboko, assembly GCF_030028045.1. NCBI lineage: Eukaryota > Metazoa > Chordata > Mammalia > Artiodactyla > Hippopotamidae > Hippopotamus > Hippopotamus amphibius. Next base: position 128,214,561 of record NC_080190.1, on the reverse strand, counting down.
CAAAATATTAGTAAATTCATCTAATAATATCCCAAAGAGATAATCTGTCACCACAAAACTGGGTTAATTAATTTCAGTAATACAAGGTCGATTCATATTAAACACTCTAATCATATAACGGCTAACGTAGGAAAACAAAGTGTGTGCTGATGACTGAATTACCACTGTGGGCACTGGAGGTTCAACCCCACTGGGGACTAAGAAACACACCGGGGGATGGCCCCACCAGGGCATGAGGCAGCTGGGGCACTGCCCTCGCGTAGGGTGAGGGTCCTTCCCTGGCACTTCTGACCTGCCCTGCGCAGTCTGAGCACAATCCCCCACCACAGGACAGCCTCGGGCAGAGAAACTCAAGTGCTTGAGGTTCGAATCCCCGGAGTGTACCAGAGCCATCCTCAAAGCCGGAGGTGCGCTCGGATGGCTGGTGGGGTAAAGATGAGGCTCTCACAGCATCAGCTATGGGGGAGGGGAGCAGCGCACGCACAACCCCGAGAAAGCGGTGTCCCTGTTGCGTCCGGGGGAGGGGGGACCGTCTAAGACCTTGGCGGGTAAGGAATTGGCCTTTACTCCCAAGGAAACAGAGGAGTTTAAGCAGGAGAATGACACAGTATTTGATTTTGTTAATAAATGCTCTGGCTACTGTGTTGTGAAGCATGTCTAAGAAAACTAGGGTAGAAGCAGGAAGACTAGTTAGGAGGCTCTGATCCAGGCAAGAGGAGAGCTCAGCTTAGACCAGAACATTTCACGACAGAGCAATGAGCAGTGGTCACGTTCCGCGTATACTGTATTTTGAAGCTGGAATCGACAGTTTGCTGACACATCGGGGGTGGGCCAGAAGAGGGACATCAGGGTGGCTCCAAGCTTCTGACTCGACACCGGGATGGCGGGGGCTGCTCGACCCTAGGGGCAAGTCTGAGAGAAAGGAGAGGGCCTGGGTCCTGGGAGTCCCCAGGGCTCTCTGAGGGGTGTTTCTGGAGAGGAAAGCAGAAGGTGAGGCAGAAGGTGGAGGAGGGAGGTTCTGAAAGTATCATAAAGGAGGCAGAAAGAGAGGAGGTATCTATGCTCACGGGGATGATCCAGGAGAAAGGGGAATGGATGGAAGAGGAGCAGGAGAATCGCCCTGGTGCTGCGATGTGCTTGGGCTGGTGAGGTGAGCTGGGCTGGGACCTGGCGGGACGTGGAGGGCTGGCCCTGAATGGAGCGCCGGTGGTTCTGGCTGAAAAGCTGAGTGTCTGCTGAGTCACACTGGGTGGCGAGGTAGCAGCTCACATGCAGCAGTTCTCTTCTGATGGCTGCGATCTTCTTAGTAAAAATTCACCAACTAAGAGTGAGGATGGGGGAGGTGTTGGAGGTTTGAGGAGACAGATCTGAAAGAGTAAAAACATGAACAAACTGGGGAAATGTAGCATGACGTCCATGTGGACTCAGGGCTGAGATCTGTGGTCATAAATTTAAAACGAGATCAGTCAGCCAGGTTGAAATTTAACCCCGGCACATTCAACCACCCTGGAGCAGACACAGGGAGGCAAATATAGGATTTAATGAAGAGTTTTCATCCAGGTTTTAACCAAAGATTTTTTTTCCAGGAAAGGAAGATGAAGCAAGAGAGGGGCAGGGTGGTTGGTGTGCATGGACGTGATTTGAAAGTTTGATTGTGAAAAGTGTAATTGCTGGTGTTGGAAAATTTTAGACTTTACTGCGGTCAAAGAATGTTGGCGTTGGGATATTAGAGGCTTGCTTGTAAGCGGGAAGGCACTGTGCTCAGAAGAGATGCTCGGAAGTGAGACAAGGAAGCACTGCGGTTCTTGGCCGGGGCACAGCCATGAGAGTGAGCGGCTGGGAGGAATACAAGTCATTGAAATACTAGCGTTTCGAAAGGAATCATCTAGGACACAGTTTCTATGTGGAGGCTGAAACCACCCAGGAAAAATCACCTGGTGTGTGTAAGACAGTGGCTCTGAGCCTGGAGCTAAAATCTTCAAGAAACAAGGTGGCGTGACCAAGGGATGGATCTTCTACTGCCCTCAGGAAAGGACGAAGAGCTGTGGCTCTTTAGGAGGGAGGGGAGACTGTTTTGGAAACAACAATGGGTTGGGGGGGAGGTAAGGAGGACTCCTGTGTCCTCTCTGAGCAGACTATCTGGATGGATGTGGGAGAGGAAACAGTCACCACTTCTCAAGAGTTGCAGGGGATGCAGTGTCCTCAGGGGAAAACCTGGTTCTGGTAAGAACAAGAGGTTATAGAGAACGTTGCTGATGATAGACTGTGAGTCCCAGGGGACCCAGCATCAAGACCTCAGGAGCTGAGACAGAAGATAAGGATAGAACAGGGAAGCTGAAAACCCTCGTGGGAATTAGAGTGAAGGAGAAATTAGACCCCTCTCCGCACTCTCCCCTCCTTGCCCCAAATCATGCATAGCTTTAATTATGAGTTGGTCCACCCTCACTTGGAAATATCTTTAGGAAACTTGCTTCTCATACGTGTGAGGTATTTTTTTCTCCTATGTTCACATCAGAAGGCACAATGAAGACCACAGATACAGGTAAAAAGGAAGAAAATGCTGGCCAGTCATAAGAAAGAGTACTCCTAATGCTCAGACACATTAAAAATGGAACAAGCTGGCTTCTCATTGGACGTGTGGGGGGCGGCTGAACAGCTGTCCATGGAGATGTGTCTGAGGACTTCCCACAAGGAGAAAAGCTGGGTGGGACAGCATCCAAGATCCCTTTCAGTTCCAAGGGGCTCAGGACTTGGTTTCCACGAGAAAGATGAGCATTTACGCTTGTGTCTGTGGTCACTGTTATGCTGGACTCTGGTCCAAGCTGAGAGCTATGACCTTGGCCATTTCCCCCGATGCCGCCTCTACTGTTAGAAATGAAGGCTAGAACTGTGACGCCTTAAGTGTGATGAGGGTAGAAGTTCTTATCCTGTGTACCCAGCACACCTCTTTTGTTTAACTGTCCGCTGCTGTCTACGTTTCCACAACAGAATCATCCTGTGTTCTCCTTGCCATCTTCCTCACTGGGTCCAGCCTCTCCTCCAAAAGTGCGGGGTCCAATGCCCGGCGGCGACCCCAACTGGCCGGGATTCGGGCTGTAGGGCGAGCAAAACGTGGTTCCCTGCCCTTGATGAACGTGGCTGCTGATGACAGGAGACACACGGAGCTTCTAGCTTGGGAGGCGGAGACTCAAGACCAGCTCCAAAGGTACACAGGCGGGGACCCGAGCCCCTAAGAACCCAGGCCATCACCCCAAAGCAGGGCTTCCCATATGGGAAGTGCCCAGTCTCCGCTACATTTTCCCATCCATCTTCACTGGCTCTTTCCCTCAAGAAGCATGCCTTCCCCTTCACGTGTTCATGGACAAGTCAAAATGCCACTTTTGAGGTTAACTCTATGTTACCCCCCAACAATGTAAAGAATCATATATAACTGAATACCCCTTAGCGTGAAGCTTAATGTTAATCAGTTTCCAAATGTACACACTTAAAAACAGAAAAACAGAGCTTTAGAAGGAAGTAACATTGCAGTTAGTATTGGGCATCGTATGAAGCTGGCACGATTTTTTTTTCCGTTTCGCATGTGAGAAATACTAGTGTTGAAGAGATGAAATGCCTCTCCTGAAGCCACATATTACTGTGCAGAAAACAGCAGACAGCAAATCCAGGTGTTCGGCCCCACTCCACAATTTCCCTGCGCCTGTGCCACGCTGCCTCTCTGTGCGTGATAGTTTTTAAGCTGTAAACGCCACACAAATAATTACTTGTAGCATCATTATTATAATTTCTCCCTTATTGCCATTTCTTTTCATTTAACAGGCTACAAAGATGACAAAAATCAGGACAGCTGGCCAGCAGCCGGAACGCATGTGAGCAGGGAGATGGGGGCCTCCGCTCTGCACTGATTCCACATGGCCAGGCATTCGGGATTCTTCCCACTTTGAACCCAGACATGTCTGACTCCAAAATTCACACTCATTCCACTAAACCACACGGCTGCCACGGCACACTATCTGACCCGCAGCTCATCACCAAGTCAGTGGTTCTCAGTTAGGCCTGCAGACCCGTATCCCCAGGGAACTTGCTAGATAAATGCAAAGTCCTGAACCCGGTCCCAGAGCTGCTGAGTCAGACACTCTGGGGTGAGGCCTGCGAACCTGCAGTTTAACACGTCCCGAGAGGATGCTGGTTAAGGGGGACGCACGCTCAAGGTTGAGAACCATCGGTCTAAAGAAAGGACTGGGGGAAAATATTTTATCCGCAGTATCTAAGGCAGAAACGTGGTACTGATTTTTATAAGAAAACTGTTCAAAAATAAAAACCTCAAACTCTAGTAGGCCTTTTAAAAGACTAACAACAAAATATACAAAGTTCCAGATAAACCAGAATAAATTCAAAATGTTTGTCATCTCCAAATTTCTACGCACATACAATCTATACAAGATACCAAACGTTTTACGATTGCCGAACATTTTTAAATAATTACTTTAAATGCTAAGATTATAGTAAGATAATCTGGATAATGCTTTGCTATATTAACTAGTTTCTTTTTCTCCTTGTATTTCATTATATTCAATATACGATCTTTGTCTTAGAGACAATGAGTAGCAGGATGAGAGAGCAGATGATGGGTCTTTCTAACTTTTTTCTTTATTAAACAAGCAAGCAAATAAAAATACAATTTAAAAGCTTCGTCCCAGAAGGGATTTTTAGACACAGATAAATATCTCCAATGAACTCTTAATAGAATTTACCCAGAAGAGGTAGAGAGAAATGGAGACACAGAAAACAGTCTCGCTCAGAATCAGAGAAGTCCTGCCCTTGCTGGTCGGAAAGCATCATGGAAGCTGCCTCTCTCCAGAGACAAAAACAATGTTTAATTCTGAAAAGAAAAAAAAAATCTTACCTTTAAGCCTGAGTCTTTCCACTATATCTTAGTAATGATAGTATGAGTAAAACAGACTTCCAGCACGGAACGTTTTGTCTGCAACACTCAAACTGCACTAGGATGTCACACACAGATCTACCACTCTGGTCACCTAAGTCAAACAGTGTTTACTTCTTTCTCAAAGAATAATAAGCCTTCAGTGTGAGTGCTTGCAAGGGCAAAACATTACTGGTACCTGCCCCACTCCGGCGTGGAAGGCATCTCGGCAGTGAAGCCTTCAGAGAGTCTCCGCAGATTCCCCGGTCCCCCACCCAAGGCCCCTACTGGTTTCATCGCAGCATCCATCACCACCTGATACTTACTACCTCTCCCACTGCAGTATAAGTGCCAGAACCTCAGAGATGCCATCCCTGTGTTGACATGTTGAGCACCCAGTAGGTGACACCAAACATCTGCCAAATAAATGCAATTTTCCGACAGATGCCGTTGCCACAGTAGGCAGGTCACACGTGCTGTCTCGTTGCTCTGTGCCCATGGTGGCTGGCAGGACAGGGTACCTCTTACGAGCTCCATGAGTTTGCGAAGATCCTGCATAATTGTTGTTAATGAGTGTTGTTGTAACCACTCACCAGAAAAGTTTTAGATTGTTGGAAATTGTTAAGCTGAAAACTAAAGTGATCTCGAGTGCTTCTCTTTTATGGTATTGCTGTAATAATACAAGTGATGAATACTTCACATTAATTATATTCCCAGATGAATCCATCCACATTAAAGAGCCACAACTGCTCCTTTTTGTTCAAAATACATGCATATGTTTTGACGTTTTGGTTTACAAATAGCCCTTGTTAGACTGCATCTCCTTTCTCACTTTTCTGTTTCATTAATAGGTATATTCTCCATTCTTTCATACAATATTCATGCAGTATATGTACAGAAACTTGACTATTATTTACTGAAAATCACTAAAATGGATGTTATTAACTTCTCTCAGAAAAATATTTTACTTGCAAAATTTAGAAATCACTGGTGCCACTTCCAGCCCTCCATGCATTAATGCTGAAAAAAAAAAACCATTTATTTTTGCACAGTGCTCAAGAACTACGTATTTATATGCTTTCATAAAACAGTGTCACTTCACTTTCAGGCAGAAATGCACTGAGGTAAGAGCTGCCCGTGTTCGGAAGCCAGATGGTTCTACATCAGATGACAGCACTAAGGCAGAGAGAACTGTGACACTGTGAGCATGTGTGTTTCAACGGAAGAAATGTTTGATTAAATATATTCCTTGCATGTGAAATATCTGCTCAGAGACATGATGGCGCCAGAAGATGCCCACCTAATGCCTTAAATAGCCTCAGGTGTGTATCTATCAAATGGAACCTTCTCACTCTGGAAACACGTTATTATTAACATGAAATGAATAAACTGCGACACAGCGTCCTGTGGGGACCGTCTTGGCTCTGCACCCCTGCAGCCTTCGCTGGGAATACCGAGGAAGGCATTTAACTCCAGTGTGTGTCTACTGAGTTTAATTGTTTTTACTTTTATTCAGATTTACAATTGAGTGTTTTTAAATGATGGGGCTCATTGACAAAACCTCATTCCACAGGCAAATCAACACAAAGCCTTGGTTTTGTGATTCCGACACTAATGCTTAGAAATTAGCTTGTCAATCAACTCTGTCTCCTCCCTTCAAATAAAGGAGGAAAATCTCAGATATGGGATCTGTGTATAATGAAGTTATTCTGGTCCCTTTCCTATGAACAAATAGGCACACGAAACTCGTCAAATTGAATATTATCCTACGATGGCCTCAACAATGTGTATAGAAAGTGGATGATCAGAAGAATGACATGTGTTCCCTTTGGATCTTGAATTCTGTGTGTGTGCATTTACACATCCACACAGATCCCCCCAACATGTGGTTTTACTACGTGTGGGAAGTAGCAGAAGCCTCAATCCATTATATATGAAGTGTTTTAGTTCTTCATCTTATTTTCATGCTTCTTTAGAGGTGCTAAAATTGTAACACGGGATAAAGGGTAGAATCAGAGGCAAGCTTAGAGTAGTACAGCTGGGTAGTACAGAGAAGCTCCCTGACCCTGCTGCATGGACCACAGCTGGCCGTGTAGACCATCTCAAGGGAAAGTAGCAAAGCAGGGCAGTGTGATACATGCACACAATATACGCTGTTGCGGCCAGTAACTTATAGAGCATGTACAGTGTTGTATCTGCCCAGTGATAACGCACCTTCCTTCGCTCCACATTCAAAGACAAAGACAGGGGCGTTTGACCCCGTGTTTCCACACATCAGGTCTGCAGCCAGGGCTATATTTGTCCCAGCACTTTGGTTCTCATTTCTTGCATCCAGAATATGACTTTTGCGGAATTCTTTACATGGAGAAATTGCGGGTTTTTTCAATTTTTTTGTGACATTACCTCCTTTATTTTATTTTGTCTAAGAAATTTGATTAAACTAGATAAGTGGGCATAATACCTTCCTCATTATTTACAAATAAGAGATTGTTTTTAAGCTATACGTTAGTAATCTTTTGAGTGGAACTCCAAAACCATATCAGTCACTTCCCGTCCTGAAACAGAATCTGAAGCTTTATCTCAAAGTGGAAAGGGACTGTTTCCTTTAAGTTCAGATTCAAGTAACACTGAAAGCTGACTTGGGGTTTGGACAGTGGTCCAGAGCCCGGTGTTCCGTGCACGTTTGCACGTGGCGGCCTCCTCACTGGCCACGCGTGTGTGACTGTGACTGTCCATCCTGATGATCTGTCCAGATGAACCTGCCTGCAATGTCAGCCAGGGCTCCAGCCCTGTTACAACTTCCCTAGGGCTTCACACAGGCATGAGGGAAGGACCTTTTCACATGTCATAAGCGTGTACTCTTTAAACAAATTTGCTGTACGTAAGGGAGGAAGCATCACTGGCCCCAGGTGAAGCCAACCTGAGATCCTTCATTTGCTTCTGACCCTGAACCAGAAAGGAACTGAAAAATGGACCGGCTGGACTCCCTGAAACAAATGACGCTTGAGCGGTTTCATGCATAATAACTGCCTTTGATGTAAATGGAGCCATCAGTCAGCAGCCACCGGCACGGCAGTGACCCCCCCACCCACTGCTGCCAGCCCGCACGCGGGGACTGAAGCCCACCCAGGTGCCACAGGCAAGCAGAGCCCCTCTGGTCGAGGACTCCCTCTTCAGAGGGGATTCCTGGGGGGACCCGAGGAGGCTGGTAGGCAGGATCCGGCAGGGGACCCTTGTGAGGAATATTATTAGGGAATTTGAAGTCTTAGCTGTTGTAGGCCTACCCCCGGCTTCTACAAGAGTAAATAAAAAAACTAAAAATAGAGCTACCATATGATCCAGCAGTCCCACTCCTGGGCATATATCCAGAGAAAATCATAGTTCAAAAAGATGCATGTACCCCAACGTTCACTGAAGCACCATTTACAATAGCCAAGACATGGAAGCAACCTAAATGTCCATCGATAGAGGAATGGATAAAGAAGATGTGGTACATATACACGATGGAATACTACCCAGCCACAAAAAAGAACGAAATAATGCCATTTGCAGCAACATGGATGGACCTAGAGATTATCATACTAAGTGAAGTAAGTCAGGCAGAGAAAAACAAAATTATATGATACCACTTATATGTGGAATCTTAAAAAAAAAAAAAAAAGATACAAATGAACTTATTTACAAAACAGAAGCAGAGTCACAGATCTTGACATCAAACTTATGGTTACCAAAGGGGAAATGTGGCAGGAAGTGATAAATTGGGAGGTTGGGATTGACATACATAACACCGCTATATGTAAAACAGATAATCAACAAGGACAGCACAGGGAACTCTGCGCAGTACTCTGTAATGGTCTATATGGAAAAAGAATCTAAAAAAGAGTGGATAGATGTATATGTATAACTGACTCACTTTGCTGCACAGCAGAAACTAACACAGCATTCTAAATCAACTATACTCCAATAAAATTTTTTTTAAAAAGAGTAAATTAGGAGTCATTTTCCATCAAGCCCAAGGACAGGCGGTGCCTTTCAACACCACCCTCAGAGGTAAAACCGGGAGGAGGGCCCCTCGGCCTCCCCCTCCTGCGCACCAGGTCAGCAGCCGACATCAGATCTGTGCCAGCACCCGGCCCTCCCATCGCCCACATCCGGCACGTGGCTCTCGGCGGGGTGGGGCCCGCACGTGCAGACCCCATCCCTGGACTCAAAGCTCCTGTGCAGACAGAAGGGATGGCCCAGAGGGGCACCCACCGCCCCCTGCCCCCGGCCATGGATTAGCAAGTTGCTGTTTGCCTTTGCCCTTTATTTCCTTTAAAGCAAATATATGCTTATAGGCTTGCGGGCTGCATGACGAACTTAGCATGCAAATAAAAGGAGATAGATAGGAGTCATTTTCGGACAAGATATACCTCGAAGGAGCCCGCAGACAGCCCTTCAATTCCTCCCCTCTAGCCTGACAAATACTGACATTCAAGTCAAAGGCATGTCCTAATTGTCACGCGTGTAACCACTTTTTTCTTTTTCTCGCATTTATATGCTAATCACGAGAAGCAAAAATAGACTTAGATTGGAAATCAAAGATGGGTTGTACACAGGTAATGGAGTGCTGGAGCGCTTTATTTAAAGATAGAAGGCTCTCGAACCAGGCTTTATTATTGAACTAAGACTATCTATCCTTTTTGACACTTTTTAAATTAAGTTCTTCCTCTAATTTATGTTTTTGTCAGCTTTCTTCCCTTACCTGGTTTTAAACTGGCTTTTTCCCCCCCTCTCTCTCAAAGTAATAAACTACTCCAGAGCAGAGAAAAAAAATTTTAATGACCCTAGAAATTCAGATTAACAGAATGGATCATTCGTACACAGCCACAGAACGGTGAATCTTTCTGAAATAGCGGTGAGGAAATTTTGCCTGATGCAAAATTTCATTTTCTCGCTCTCTGACATCTTGCTGCCTCCCCCTTTTTCAAACGGGATGGTTATGGTACCTTTCTAGTAAGGCAAACCCTGAAAAGCAGAAGGGCTTGGGGGGGTCATTTTAAGGCTCAAGCAAAAAGGCTTTTTCTCTTCTTTTGAATTAAGAAAGACAAGCTCCAACAGTGTGTTAACACAGCAAACAGGAAATAGTTTGGAGAAGCTGGACATGCACCCCATCCTGCCGGCCTCCTGCCTGGATGTCAAACTATGACTGTCAAGCCCGCCTGCCCCCTACTATGTTCTGCGTGCACGTGACTTTGCGGAGTTTGAGAAAGCTTGGGACAAACAGAACAGGGGAGCAGCTGCACGGCCATGCGTGTAGCAGCCAGATAATCTACTCTGATGTCTTGTTGGAAAAAATCGGGGAGAACGTAATTTCCCCAGTTTGACACAACCCCTGCCTGGAAAAGGCAAGCCACACTTAACGTGCAAATTCTTCTGCTGCTTGGCACCTTTTTTGTTGTAACATAGTCCATACATATAGAAAAAAAAAATAGTGCGATGCTAGAGGAAAGTAGAAATTTTAATTACTTAGATTTGATAAAGAATCCCAAATTAAAAATTATTTTAAAATAACAATGACTTGTTCGTAACGTTCCCCCCACACTCCAAAAAATAAAAAAGAAAACTGTTTGATTTCTTAACAGAATCTGCCATTGACATCTGGCTGATTTCCGCAAGTGGCCTGTTTCTGCTTTTCCCACATTATGCAAGCCGTTTCCTCTGCTGGGAATGCGTGCACTCCTTCTCTCAGCCTACCTGGATTCTACCTCCCCTCCGAGTGCAGTCCTTAGCCGCTGCGGCAACTTGAAATACCAGCTGTTTGTCACCACCTAACACTACAGTTATCAGCGGACGAGTAGTGCAGTGAATACAGAGCATGCGGCGGGGCCAGCCAGCTCTGAGCTGGCCTGAGTTCCGACTCTGCCAGGCTGTCCAAGCCTCAGCTTCCCCACCTCTAGAATGGGGCAGTAATCACCCCTGCCTTACCAAGTTGTCCTCTGCATTAGAATAAAGCCTGGCCCATAGGAGGCGCTGTTATAGCTTGTGTTAAGTAAACTAAATTCAATCCATAGAATCCATTTTAAAAGAATTAAATCAGGGACTTCCCTGGTGGTGCAGTGGTTAAGAATCCATCTGCCAATGCGGGGGACACAGGTTCGATCCCTGGTCCGGGAAGATCCCACATGCTGTGGAGCAACTAAGCCCATGTGCCACAACTATTGAGCCCAAGTGCTGCAACTACTGAAGCCTGTGCACCTGGAGCCAGTGCTCCACAAGAGAAGCCACCGCAATGAGAAGCCCTCACACCACAACAAAGAGTAGTCCCCGCTCGCCGCAACTAGAGAAACCCTGTGTGCAGCAAAGAAGACCCAACATAGCCAAAAATAAATAAATAATTTGAAAATAAGTAAATAAATAAGTAAAAGAGTTAAATCAGACATTTATTGAACAACCATGGGAAATCACAGAGTAGGCACCACAGATAAATATCCCTTGTCTTAAAAGATTGCTGTCTAGTACAAGATTTAAGATGTGTGCAAATAAGCAATAAATAAAATAGAACAAAAATTAAATTTTTTCTGAGAATTAATTCTGAAAGAAAATATCAGTAAGATAACTGAAATACAAAGAAAGATGAAGTTGCAGGAAAGGGTAAGAGCTAAAGGTAGAATGGCATTTAACATGATTTCTTTGAGAATTACTAAAATTTCAATAATAAGATAATAATGCATGAGTCAGAGAGATAAATAGAACAGAACTGATAGCCCATGATTACACCTCAATTCCTCTAAGAATCTGTCTACAGTAAGGAGCATCACCTTGACTCTACAGGTACCCCTCACACCTGCAGGAAAATGGTGCCTCCAGCACATTCATGGCACCCAGGCTGCAGGCTTGGGGGTATGGGATCGGCTGGCCTGGGCAGAGATCGGGGTCCCCTAGTTCTCAGCTCTATCATCGTAGACTAGACACTTAAGTCTCTTCAGGTCCCTTCTTCATCTCTAAACTAGGATGCTCATAGCAGTACTCTCTCACTGCATTGTTGCTAGGATTAAATTAAGCCATGCGTGTAAAGCAGTTAGCACTTGCTCAAAAAGCATGATAAATGGCACAATTACATTTTGTTTCATTACAATTATTTTTTAAAATGTTAATGTTAAGTGTTATTTCCCACCTGTAAACGTAAAATGAATTGCAAAGTAAAAAAAATTTAATGTGGAACTTAAAACCTGTCTAAAAAATGCTTGTTCTAGGAGGGCTAAGAGTCTAAGAATAAAATCAGCAGAAGAAATTATAAACAACAACAACAAGTGGATCTGACTTCATAAGATTTAAAAAGTTAAAGGAAGTGCATCAAAAACATCATATGTTACAAAAGCTACCAGCAAAATGGAAACTAGTTTAGCATACTTGTAATATATAAATAGCACATATATTTTAAAAAATACATTCAGCAGTAAAATGGTAAAGGATAGAGAGTAGAGAGTCACATATCAAGGAAGCTAACTGGGCACGTTTTCTAAAACACCTGCTGTGTATGCCCAGGAAAGGGTCTGATAATTACAGACCACAGGTAAACTCTCTCTCCCTGAGTTAATGACAGCTGCATGCAGAAGTCATGGAAGACTGTGGTTTCTCTTCTGAAAGTACTTGGCAACTGTATAAACTTTGTTTTCAGCTGTTTTTCCCAAATGATGATTGTGATTTCTTCTACAACCTTATTCTTTTGCCCTCTGCACCCAGCTATCCACTTCTTAATCGACACCAACAGGAGGAAATGCAAGTCCCCACTCGTGGCCGACCACTGGGGGGTCATCAGGGCCCTCTCCCCACCCTGCTTTCAGCCAGAGGAGGATCCCATGAGGAATTTGGGGCCTGGAAATGGTACATTTCAGCTCTGCTGTATTTCACTGGTCAGAACACAGTCACTAGCCCAAAATTAATGCCAAAAAGCCTGGGAAAAATCATCCGTGTGTCCAAGCAGAGGAAATGGGATTAGTGAGCAGGGACCTGATCTCAGCTACATTTTGCTACATTCAAACCACGGAATGTTCAGTAGCAGTGGTGATATTTCTGAAGAATATTCAGTGTTAGGGGAAAAGCCTCATTTTACAGTAGTGATTCAAAAACAGGTCAAATAATCAGCATGAAACTAATTAAATAAAAAGCACGAATAAACATGACTAAAGGTAATATATTGAAATATTAACAAGTGATAACTTATGGATACCTCACATTTATTTTTCTACTTTTCTCTCTTTCCATAACTGTGTACAATAAGCATGCATTACATTTGTTTAAAAGATAAAAAAAAGAGAGAAATTTTACTCTTAAGATGGATATCTGAGCCCAGCGTTCAAGTCCTCTATCCAACTTTGGAAAACAGACATCCATGGAGCCACAGAATAATACAGAATCGTGTCTACACACCTGCCACTGCCTGCACACACATACCTTTTTTGCATCTCAAACCACTCATGTGAGATGTTGGTTCTTCCTCGAGTAGATAACTGATGGTTGTCTTGTTTCCTCTCCATCTGAGACACTGTCCTGCTAGGAATTGCTCTCTGCTCACCTAACACACTGTTCTCTCTTCCAGACTCCATTGTCACTGCCAGAAATTCCGCTGTCGGTCCAACGTCTATTTCTCTGTGAGTGATCTCTCCTTTCTAACTGGTCATTCTTCTTGGTGTTCTGAAGTGTTCTTACTGGGTGTAGATGTCCTTTATCTGGCTTTGAAACTGGGTTTCCTGGATTTGGGATTTGGTGTCTTTCAACAGTTTAGTAAAATTCCTAGTTGTGTTTTGGAATATTGCCTCATCCTCACACTATTTCTTCCCTCTGGGACTCTGATATATACATACACGCACATATGTTTATATATGTGTATAAATATATCCACACACATATGTATGTTTATATATACATATATATTAATATATATATCAGATATAAATATATATAACTTCTCATTTTAGCTCCTAGCCACCCTTTAGACTTCCCATTTCTTTGTTTCTCCCGGGGCTGCATTTTGGGTGATGTTTTTAATCTATTTTCCATGTATGGATTCAGTTCTCTCTTTGGTTTTCTCTATTTCACTCTTTATCGATAATGTTGGAAAATTTTAATTGTATTTTTCATGGTTTCATTTTATTCTTTTTCAAAGCTTTGATGTCAGTTTTCAATGCCATGCTTCATTCTCATATCTTCAAGCCTGTTTTTTCTATATTAAGACGTATTAAAGCTACTTGGTTTATACCCTACATCTGATCATTACACTCCCTGATCATGTTCAGGCTGAACTTCATTGTGTTATTTCTGTTCTTTCCTTGGAGATTTTAAAATGTGAGTCCATGTGTCTTACAGAAATTTTTTTTCAGACCTACCTGAAGTAGCATCACTTCTGAGCAGGTTTTTGTTTTTCTGCCGCTCACCTGCATGCATTATCGACCTGAGACCACTATAATAAACTCTCAATTTCAGCTTTTCAATCCCATGGTGTGAATTCAGGTGCCAAGGGGGAGTGACAGCCCCTCGGGGTTACGAAAGCTCCTGGGAGTTTACCCTTCTCCCACAGAGCTCAGTCCAAGTCATGCAGTTTTAATTCCATGCTCACCCTTCCCTGGGGTGGAGTCCGGGGCACAACTCTTTGCTCTCCAGACCAGGGAGGGATGCCTTCCCTCCCGTGTCCTGTTAGGAACCACAGCAGAAGCTTGGATCGCAAAGAGCTAGCAGGTACCCTCTCAGGCCAAAGTTGCTTTGACACTTTTTAATCTGTCCTGTGAGGTCTCTGATTTTAAATTGTTTTCAGCCTTCTGCTGACTCCTTCTGTTTCTCTAGCACAGCGATATATTTCAAAACAATTAATCTAGCTTTTTTGTTTGTTTTTAAAGTGATTTCCAATGGGAGGGTATGAAAGTTAGTTTGTCTACCAAGTTGCCAAACATAAAAGTGCTTTTCTCTATTTGTAATTTCTTACTTATTAAGCAGGGTAATGAGGATATGGTTGTTATACTATTATACAGATTGCTGTATACTTAAACATTCATGAAATATAGTTTAAAAAAAAAAAAAACCCTAAGCATTAAACTCAAGAAGATAGAAAAAATAAATATTAAAATAAAAACATAGATGGAAGGGATGACTAAATTCTTGAACTGTTAAGTAATTTAGAGAAGAGAGAAATAGATATAGATATGATAAACAAATTTGTGGGGTTTTTTTTTTTTTTTGGTTTGTTTCATTTTTTGCCGAAATCTGTAAACTAGACTAGGGGTTGGGAAACTGTGGCCTGCAGGCCAAATCCCGCCTGCCACCTGTTTTTGTATGACACTCAAGTTCAAATGGTTTTTAGATTTTTAAATAGTTGGGGCAAAATGAGGAATAATATTTTGTGACACATGAAAATTAAATGAAATTCAAATTTCAGTGTCCATAATAAAGTTCTGTTGGAACCCAGTCACACTCATTTATTTATGTCTCTGGCTACTTCCATGCTACAAGCTCAGAGTTGAGTCGTTGTGATTGAGGCCATACGGCTCACCCGGCCTGTATATTACTCCCTGGCCCCTACAGAGAAACCTGCTGAGCCCTGAGATAAACAAAGAGCTGACAGAACCACCAGAGAGAGAGAGAAAGAGAGAAAAGAAAGAAAAAAGTAGAGATAAACAACACACACGTTAAAAAGGAACATAAAAACGAACACAGCAGAGATTTTAAACATCACAGTTCCCTTTGAAAGTAAACGTGAAAAAGTCCAACAAATTTTCTTCCAGAAAAATGCACGTTACTAACATGTCAGGATGAGGCAGAATGTCTGAACAGCTTGCTGACAATGGAAGAAATGTTTAAATTTGTCATAGAGGTATACCTCCTTGCCTTCAAAATGGTCACCTGTGCTAACAGTTTACAAGCTGGTTACCTCAAATCAAGCAATTTCTGTTCTATTTAACTCTTTTGAAGCATAAATTAGAAGGGAAATTTTTTTGATGTTTTCCAAAATTGCTATAACCTTGTTACTAAAATGTGAAGAAGACAGCATAATAAATAATACAAAATTCCTGAAAAATAATAAATTTAAAAAAACTGTATGGTTACAGAATGATATGATTTAAACAATTAGTGTCTTCCAAAAGTGTGGGAGTGTATTAAGATATTTATTAATATGTTTGGTTATTATACAATATCATAATGAAAAAAGTCAAACTAACATCTCAATATATCCCCAAAATGCATTTGATAAAATTCAACATTCATTCTTGATAAAAACTAAGTAAAACAAGAACTGATATTTATGTCTAAGGTAGGAAAGTCTATCTCAAACCAATTGCCAATATTTGCACAAAGTTAAAACACTAGAAACTTTTCTAATTGAGTGAGAAAAAATATATTAGCCTCACATTATTCAATATTTTCCTGGAAATGTGATTCAATGAAATATTAGGAAGTTAGTAGAAAATCCATCATTATTTACTGATGTTATTATGATCTACTTGGAAAATCTAAGAGAATCAATTGAAAAATGATGAGACATAGTACGTCCGTCCTTCCTTCCTCCCTCCCTCCCTCCTTCCTTCCTGCCTTCCTCCCTCCCTCCCTTCCTTCCTCCCTCCCTTCCTCCCCTCATCCTTAGAATAGAATTCCAACAAACATACATAGAAGGAATGATGCTATTAGAAAAATCACCATTTGGAAATCGTAATAGGAATAGCTAATTAAACCAGAAAACATCAATGGATCCTAAAAAACAGGTGAGTAAAAGTTTCATAAGGACTTTCTTACTTAATCTCAAAGGACTCTCCTCAGGAAAAAAAAAAAAAAAAAAGCTTATTCATTATAAAGGGAAAAAGTGATTTTACTGTAGAGGAATCTGGCAGATACTACCTTGTATTAGCTTTCTGGGGCTGCAGTTAACCAATGACCACAGACTGGGTGATGTAAAATGACACAAATTTATTCTCTCACAACTCTGAGGCTAGAAGCCCATGTCCGGGTGTTTGCAGGGCCGGGGCCCCTCTGCAGGCTCTAGGAGAGGGTCCTTCCTGGTGCTTCCAGTTTCTGGCGGCAGCTGGCAGGCCTCAGGGTGCCCTGCTTGTGCTGCAGTGCTCCAATCTCTGCTTCCATCAACACCACCATATGGCTTCTTCCCTCCGTGTCTGTGTCTTCAGATCTCTCTCGTCTTAAAAGGACACCAGTCATTGGATTTAGGGCCCTCGCTTATCCGATGTTACCTCATCTGCACTTGACTACATCTACAAGGACCTTATCTCCAAATAAGGTCACACTCAGAGGTACAGGGCTTAAGACTTCCCATATCTTCTTGGGAAAGACAATCCAACCACAAAGCACCTTTTCAGGAGATCAAAGCGGACATCAGCCATGGGACAATGACAAGGACATGACATCACCACTGGGACGTTCCTGCCCACGGTGCATAAACTCAATGTCATCATGAAGAAACTGAGATTGAAACTGAGAGAGCATCAATAAAAGAGGTCAGCCCCACTCAGAAGTGTCAAGGTTGTGGAAATGAGGAAAGACGTGGATCTATTCTAGATTGAAGGAGGCTAACAGACATGACTCTAGATGCAATGCTTCATCCTGGATTTGACTGTTTTCCTATAAAAGACTTCATTGGACAATTGGCAGTAGTTGATTGGGCCTATGGATTGCATGGTAGAAATCTGAGTTAATATTTTGATGGAAATTTACTATAATGCGATTATGTCCTTACTTCTAGGAATTACTAAGTATTTGAGGTGATGGGGCATATGTATGTAACTGACTCTAAAATAGCTCTGGAAAAAAGTTTTGTTTGCAGTAGTCATGCACCTTTTCTGTAATTCTAAAATTATTGAAGAATAATAATCACTTTAGCATAAAAAAGACATAAAGATAAAAAAATAACTGAGAAATATACAGTAAACTTAGTTAAATGAAGAAACATACTATGCTCCTAGGTGGGAAAACTCTATATATTAAAAATGAAATTATTATATATATTTTAAGCAATTCCAATTAAAATGCCAGCAAGATTTTCTCATACCAAGTAAATCTGAAAAAATCAGTGTGTGAGAACATACACATATGTGCACACACACCTATACTTATAAAATAAAAGATAGTGAAAGAAACATCTGAGAATTAAAATACACTATAAATCATATGAATTTAAGCAGTTCAATGGAATTTTTCAAATCCATTGGATCCATAAGTATTAATTCTAAAAATTCACCTGAAGGAAGTTATTTTATATTACTCAAACATATATATATAAATATAAAATATAGGCTCACAAAAACTATATTTATCATATCAAAACTTACAAACAAGTTAAATGAACAGTTACACCCATATTGTTGGATTTAGGATGACATTTTTATTATGCTTTTTCTTAGCCTGTTCAGGCTGCTATAATAAAATATCATGGGCCGGGTGGCCCAAACAACAGAAATTTATTTCTGACAGTTCCAGAGGCTGGGAATCCAGCACTGGCACCTGCAGACTCGATGTCTGCTGAGGCCCTACTTTCCCACCTTCCCGTTGTTTCCTCACATGAAGGAAGGGGCAGGGGTGCTCCCCAGAGTCTCTGTTATAAGGGCACTAACCCCACTCACAAGGGCCCCACCCTCATAACCTAATCACCCAAGGCCCCCCTCCTAATGCCATCACCAAGAGTCTATGATTTCAGTGCATGGGGGGGGAGGGACATGCAAACATTCAGCCTAGAGCACATCTTATTTGCATTTACTCTTTTTCCTTCAATGAGTATATAATAATTAGGTAACACATGTAATTAAAATTTAAGAAGTATCTCACGTACTGAAATGTTGAGAGAAGATTTCTTTTATAAATAAAGCTGGAACACAGACAGGAATTTTTTGAACATGATTCATGAAAGTTGCTAGACCCATCTGGTTCAAGAATAAATACACATTAGGTAACGTCTAGGCGATGTGGCTAGAAAATGGTTTGCACCAGAGGAGACTGGTGCATTTAACACAGCACATCACCCCTGTCTTGGAGGAGATTTTGCACTTTCACTTCCTAGGAAACTTGGTTTTCCTCCCAGCTCAGTGGGCATGGCTGCGTCCCCTCTCTTCTGGCTTCTCCTCGGCAATCTCACTTTTATCTGGGGGTGGGGGGTTGAGGGTTTGGTCCTTGGACCACTCCCCCCCTTTCTTTATGCTCATTCCTGTATTGATGTCATTGGGTCTCATGGTTTTAAGTGTGGTCTCTCTGTGAGTGGCTCTCAGAGCTGCAGCTCCAGCTTGAATCTCTCCCCCAACCACCAGACTTGCCTTTTGCATGGCGTGGGAAACAGACATCTCTAACGTCACACGTCCCGAAGGTGCCCTCCCCTCCCTTCTTCCCCACTCCTGCCCCATCCTCAGTCTCCCCATCTCAGTTAATGATGACCCACCCTTCCATCTGCTCAGCACAAAATCCCAGAAGCACCTTGACCTCTCTATCTCTCACTCCCCATATCCAATCTGTTGGCAAATCTTTAAGCTCTTTCTTCAAACCTGTTACCCAGGTAAGGCCACTATCACCCCCTCCCTGACACCTACCCACCACCTCGAGCAAGCACCATGTTCTCTCGGGGGACTACTGCGATGTCTCGGCAGGACCCTCATATCCACCATCACCTCCTCCCTGGGTTTTCTCCATATCACTGCCAGAGTGTTCTTTTTAGTGTTTCTCAGATAGATCACATCTCAAGCCCTCCAGCGGCTCTCCAAGGCTCTCAGAGTGAAAGCCCTCATCCGTACCTGCTGGTTCTGCGTGACCTGTCCGATGCCCACCCACACTGGGCTGGACACGCAGGTCACCCTCCATGGGGCTGTATGGCCGGTGCCCCTCACCTGGAATGGCCTTCCCCACATCGCCTTCAAATCTCTGCACAGAAGCCACCTTTTCTGTGAAACCCCCTCTGGCCATCCTGATTGAGATGCTCATTTGCTGCCTCTTCCCTGCACCTTGGGTCCTCGTTACATCATCCCTAGCATGCTTAGAAGTTCACGTATTATGCTTATTCGCTGGCCTCTCAGCTGGACTGCAAACTCTTTAAATGCAGGGATGTTTGCTGCTGTGCTGACTGATGTGTAGAACACGGCTGGCACTGAGGTAATGGCCAGTAAGCTTGTTGGAACAACGAATACATGGAAAACAAATGTGAAGGGCTTCGGGTACCAAGGCAGGGAGCATGCACTCAACTTGGCAGGTGGGAGGGAGGGGAGAATCCACGCAAGATGCTTTTTAAAATATGATGGGATGGAGCGGTACTCTAGGTAGATTAATGTGGCAACAAAGAATAAAGTCCAAAGGGAGAAAAAGGGTCAGGACACTTGCTGGAATACAGTATCCCAGGAAAGAAGAAATGGAGGCCTGAAATAGAACACAATGGAAGCCGGGTTTGCCCAATTTAACTACAGACAACGAGAAGGAGGTACCACACATCAATCCTATTTTCCTGACATTGATCGTGATGGCAAGAATACACCGGGCTTCAGTGAGAAAGCTCCCGGGATGGGGAATTCCAGGCGGGAAATCCCAACCAAGGTCTGGAGAAGGAGCTGGGATCAAGGCTCTGGGGCTGAGGAACGGCGGGCAGGTTGCATCTATGATGTGGGGCCTCATTGAAAGAATGATGTTCGACAAGTAGTTGGGATTTTCATGGAAGATGAATGTACTTCAAGTACAGGTTCTTGACCCTGGAATGACAGTGATTAACAAGAAAAACATAAAACAGGCAAACAAAAGCCTAAGGAAAAAATTACAGCTGAGTTCTTGAATGTCCTTCTATTTGTCAAACATGTAAAAGAGAGTTTGAAGTACTAGAAAGATCAATATTGCAATCTTTCTTAGATTCTATGTTTATTATACTTAGATATATTACATTAGATATATACAATCTTATTATGTACATATATATAGATGTAAGATGCTTAAGTACATTTAGAAATTGTATTTATTGGAGTCGGTAGTCCAATATTTATCTGAAATATGAACCGGGGTCTGTGTGTCTCCTAAGCACAGCTTTCAAACGGAGCGTGGATTGTAAAGATAGAAAACCTCAAGGTGTGTGCTGCCTGCCAAGGTGTAGATATAAGAAGGAAACACACTGGGTGATTCTGGACCATAAATGAAGCGATGTTTCCAGTGCCTGGGAAGTGACTCCCGAAGTGAACCTTTTTGAAGTCATTCGCCCAAAGTTCCAAGGTCCAAAGCTGGAGACCCTAATGAGACCACAAGGGGCAGCAGTGACCACTGTCCCGCCCCCGGATGATTTGAGGAGGTCTGTCATCTTCATCATACTTTGGGGCCTTCTGTCAAATTCCACGTCACAAGTAATCCTCACTAACTGGGGACCCAGTAAGACTTGCGCCGATTAGACGGCCAAATAGTTTTCACCGCTGGATTTTCCTTCACTCATTGCTTGACTTCACTTTTAATAATTGCAGTTTTTCTGAATTATAAGAACAATAAATGGGCAATTGCAAAAATCTGATGAAGTAAAAACAACCACCTCTGATCTTGTCGACCAAAATAGTCACTGTTAAGATTTCGACGTGGCCCTTGCATTTTGTGTCCCACGTAAGCGTGTGTGCACACGTGTGTGCATGCTGCATGTGTGCCAACAGCCAGTTTTTACATGCTGTTTGGTACTCCTGTATCTTCTGTAGTTTTTCTTGTAATGCAGTAGCAGAAGCAATTCCCTGTTGTTAGAACCCGTTCCAAGAATCACATGATGGTTGCATAATACCTTCTGCATGTATAATAATAACAATTAACCTTCTCTCATGTTAGATATTTTGATGTTTTCTACTGAAAGGGTAAGTTCCATGCATAAAACAAGGTGAAGAGAGAAGAAAACAGAGATGTGGGTAGCATGGACCTCTGCCTCTTGAGGAGGGAACGTAAAACATTTTCTAAAGTAACCTTGCCAGCTGTTGCTTTCCCGATTACTCAATTACTGCCAGTGACATACTCTGAAACAGTGCTGAAGGCATCGGAACTCTGCCAGGAAGACCCGAGTAGAAGGAACAAGGACACGTCAAACCCAACCTTCCTCTTCCGTTTCTAGACGTATCTTTGCATGCATTCACATGTGCCTCTTCTCCAAACCAATATGGGCCCAACACGCCACAGACAGAGGCAGACAGACCGGGCAGGCGGTGCGCACAGGCGAGCCCTCACCAAGCCACACCTTCCTAACCACAGTGTACAGACAACAGAGGAGGTGGTTTGCCTCTTAGATTTTGTAGAACATTTTACTACGACCTTTCTTATTGAATTTCTAAAATGCCTTGTCGAAAGTGCAGCTAACTGCATTATTTTACCTTTGACGAGTGTGGCTGAGACAGGCTGCAGGCCCTCTTGAGGCTCAGGCGGCCCAGAAGCATCAGCAGGGCCAGGGGGGGACGACAGGCTCCCCGACTCCCTCCCAGCGTTCTCTCTGCGATGCAATTTCAGAGGGAAAATGCTCGATTTCCTGGAGGTTCTAAAGAGTAAGAACTACTTCCCAGAACCTCTCCTTGGCTTTTATTGCTGTACAGGAGTCATTTCTCCCTTTCTGAAAGGTGACTGTGGCCGGAGAGTGGGGACCTGTGGCCAGCGTTTCTGAACCGTTCCCAGCACAGGTAGGAGTCACCTGAGATCAGCCAGGCTGCCCCTCCCCCAGCCCTGAACATGAGTGAGCACAGATGCAAGGGGAGGGCGGGGGGCAGCCAGCATGGTCACCACACCCCCACATTCCCGTCCACACTCCTGTATGGGCTCAGTGGGGTGGGCGTAGATGACTAGTCACTATCAAAGCCAAGGCTTTAGCTGAATCCTGCAAATCTGCTAGCACTCCCCATGGTACAGGTATTTCTACACAACTTTGCGAAACATCAGCTAAGTGCCTACTGTGTACCATCGCTGTAGGAGTCCTCCTTCTGGTGAGTAATAAAGATCTATACGAAGACCTAACCTGAGGGTCGGTACTGATAGGCCTGAAAAATCAGGCAGGGAAAGGTACAGGGAATGCAGGGTGGGGGCAGGCGGTGGCTACTCTAGGCGGACAGGTCAGTCATGTGTTCGTTTTCATGATGTTAGCATGTACCAGGCATTACACGCTGGTAGACGGGTGCTGCGGCTCTGTGTGGGGCTAACATTTACTTAAACAGTGAGTTTATTTAAATCAAAATATTGATAAATAATAGTAAAATGATGCGTAGATGTAAAATAATTAGGAAAGCAGGACCCAAATGGCAGACGTCCAGGGTGGGGAAGGGGAGACTGACCACATCCTTCTCTGGTCTGCAGCTCTCTGCAGCAGGACCACCACTGCCCATCAGATTCAGGGCAGGATGGATTTCACGGTCAGCAGCTCAGTCCCTTAAACCAAACTATTTTAATGTCCCCACTCAGGACTCAGAAACAGAAGCCCTTCATACGAAAACCCGGGTGCCATTAATGCCTTTCTTCTCAACCTGCCCCCGTTCTACACGATACTCCTAATGTGTACTGTATACGGGGATATGGAAAGACCCAAATCCAGGGATTATTTTGCCTCCCGATTCAAAGGGACCACTTGTCTGGTTGCTTAGTCATTCAAAACCTCTCTTAGTGTTTAATCCGTACATATTTTCAACCCCACCTCTCTGACATGTTCCAAACTGTGACACTGCCATGCTTAAGATGCAGATGAGAGAGAGGGAAAGAGACCTCGTTTTTCTTTCACACCGTTTACCGGGTGTGGTGCTGGCATGGCAATTGCCCATCTCGGTTGCTATAGATATCACCAGTGATAGGAATGGACAGAAGCAGATAAAGCCACCGGGACTCTGCACCGTGCCTGTTTGCAGCAATAAAACAGCTACAGCTCCACAACCAAGTTCTCCACACACCTGCACACGTGCACTGTGCACGTCTTTGGGGCTGTGTACCTGGCGTGTCCTGCATTCTCTCTAACTGAAGGCTGCTCAATATTTATTTCCACTAGAAACTCTGGTTTCTGTGGCAGTTGAATTTTGTATTTTAATTAGAATTATATAGAAATTGTGAGCAAGAAATTGTGGAAGGGGACTGCTTGACAGTCCTATGCTGTGTTTGGTTTTGATAGAAAAAATTGCCAAAGAAAGAAATGAATTCTGAGGGGAAAATGAATGGAATTTTGAAAAGTCAACCCATTTTTTGCCTACTGTGTTTCCACGGCCGTGAACATCTTGTTTCCAGGACACTGCAGTGTGACTCCTGTCACCTCCCAGCCTCCTCTTCCCCCCTTGCCCATCACATGGCCTCCAGTTTAACCACAGGTGGGGTGGTGAGCCCTGATCAGGAGCTTGGATCTCAGTCCAGGTGCAGCAGGGGCCTGGAGGCCAAGAGCAGGGAGCAGTGTGACCGAGTCGTACTTGAGTCCCCAGCGGCTCTAGGGACATGGGCTGGTGGGCAGCAGTGTAGACTGGAGTCATAGGGACACCTCTGCAGTTTTGGAGGAATGTGAGGAATGTGAGCTGCCGACTAAAGCTGTCCTGCCTTGGGTCCGGTTCCCTGGGTCACAACTGGCCACTTCGCTTTTCCTCTTCTCCAACGAACAGAGGATGCCTGTGACTTCAGACCTTCCAGCCAACCAACACTCTCCTGCCTGACATCACCTAAAATCCTGGCAGCATTCACCTGCCACTCTCCCCCATTTGCACCTTCCCCCTTCCCCCTTGGGGGGACTGTCTTTCCTCTACCTAGTCCCCCCCAACTCCAGGTCATTACATTCACCCCACGTAGAGATGCTGACCCCTGAGAATGCCAACCAGCCCTGCTGTCAAAGCAGGTGGGTCTCACTGAGAGGTAGAGACCACCTTTTCTGAAGAGAGTAAAGCTGGACCGGAGGGCAGAGGGGGGGGGTGCACCCTGGCCCCCCACATTGGTGACAGCATGGAGGCGCCGAGGGGAAGCCTCAAAGCACCCTTCACAAAACTGAGACGCTGGTAGGGTCTCCCCTGTGAAGACACATCACGGTTCCTCTTTCACAGACGGCTGATGCTCTCTGATCCTACATTGCCTATCGAGAGGGAAAACAGATGGATACGGCCAAAGTGCTTGATTTAATTATGTTCTATTTCATCCTTCCAGAGAAATAAAATGGGTTCTGTTCAATAAGGGAATGAGTGTGACTTCCCTGGTGGCACAGTGGTTAAGAATCCTCCTGCCCATGCAGGGGACACAGGTTCAATCCTTGGGCCAGGAAGATCCCACCTGCTGCAGAGCAGCTAAGCCCTTGCACCACAGCTACTGAGCCTGAGTGCCACAACTACTGAAGCCTGTGTACCTACAGCCTGTGCTCCGCAACAAGAGAAGCCACCGCAATGAGAAGCCCGTGCCCCACAATGAAGAGTAGCGCCCACTTGCCACAACTAGAGAAAGCGCACGTGCAGCAATGAAGACCCAAAGCAGCCAAAAATTAAAATTAAATTTAAAAAATAAGGGAATGAGTAAGGTTTTGCCATACTTTGATGGTGACCCTCTGCTCAGATGTGGTATTATATTACACAGGAGAGGTAACTGATTAAGAGGATTTTGAACACACACAACAACCCGTCACTGACCCGCCAGCCTCGGGAAAGGAGTTACATCACTGACCCTCACACGTCACGTGGCAGCTCCTTCACCTGCACCTCTGGGCTCAGATGTCACCCCTCCCAAGAGCCCAGCCTGGACATTCTATTGAAAACTGCACCCTGTGACAGTATCCGGGGTAGAGTGGGGCTCATAAGTGTTTGTTGAAGAACATATATTGTACAAATAATTGCACATTAGCTATTTCGGTCAAGAAAATTTAAACTTGAATCTTTTTACTTAAAAATCTATCCCATGTTCTTTTCGGCAGGTGCATCCCCATTATTTGTTCTTTCTTCTCTTATTTTCAAGTACTCAAGTCAAGAATAAATCCTTTTAAAAATTGTTACAGATAATACTAACATTTGACATCACTCTGAAACTACGAGGAGGCTAATGTATACGCCTCCAGAATCTGCTCTACTTATTTACACACCCACAGATGGACCCGTTAAGAATGATCTTGGAAACAGAATTACCATGTGACCCAGTAATCCCACTCCTGGGCATATACCCAGAGAAAACCATAATCCAAAGAGAAACATGTACCATAATGTTCATTGCAGCACTATTTATAATAGCCAGGACATGGAAGCAACCTAAATGCCCATCAACAAATGAATGGATACAGAAGATGTGGCATATATATACAATGGAATATTACTCAGCTATAAAAAGGAATGAAATAGAGCTATATGTAATGAGGTGGACAGACCTAGAGTCTGTCATACAGAGTGAAGTAAGCCAGAAAGAGGAAAAACAAATATTGTATGCTAACTTTTATATACGGAATGTAAAAAAAAATAAAAAATTTAAAAAATGGTACTGATGTACCAGTGACAAGACAAGAATAAAGATGCAGATGCAGATACCACCTTCAGGCTGAAACAGTACCTTTGTCCTGCTTGAAATAGCTGCTTTCTCTTAAAATAAAGTCATGGGTATATGAAAAAAAAAAGATGCAGATGCAGAGAATGGACTGGAGGACGCAAGGTTGGGGGGGCGGGGGGCGAAGAGGAAGCTGGGACGAAGTGAGAAAGTAGCATAGACATATATACATATATATACTACCAACTGTAAAATAGATAGCCAGTGGGAAGTTGCTGTATAACAAAGGGAGATCAACTCGATTATGGGTGATGCCTTAGAGGGCCGGGACGGGGGGTGGGGGGGGGGGGGTGGGAGTCGTGGGAGGGAGGGAATATGGGGATATGAGTATAAATACAGCTGAATGACTTTGGTATACCTCAAAAACTGGTACAAAAGTGTAAAGCAATTATATTCCAATAAAGAGCCAAAAAAAAAAAAAAGACAAATGTCTCAAAACAGACATTTTATTTTTTACTTTTTTGTACCACAATGCTAAAATGCTCCAATAAAGTCTACACTTTCATGCTGTTGAAAAAAAAAAAAGACATTTATGTAATGCTTCCCATCACAAATTACAAAGAATAAAAAATTTGTCAAAAAAAAAAAAAGAATGATCTTGGTGTTTTATGTTTTTAAGTGAAAGGCATCAGACTGCACATATTCCACAAGTTAAATGTCTCAAGCAGGGTATACATTTTAGATCATGCAGGCAAACTTTAAATTGTGATTAGAATCTCATCAAACAAATATACCAACATTTTAGTTTTTAGTCATTCCCTCGATGATGGGCATTGAGGCTGACTGGACATCATTGACTACACCTCCCTTTGTCCATGTGCAAATTTTTAAAGCTATATCCCTTTTCCTTTATTTTTCTTCTCCCAGTTTTATTTAGGTATAATGGACATGAAGCACTGTGTGAGTGTAAGGGGTGCAGCTTGGTGATGTGACTTACATACTCCATGAACTGGTCATCACGATAAGTTTAGTGAACACCCAGCATCTCATGTAGATACAAAATAAAAGAGAAAGTTAAATTGGTACAGCCACTATGGAGAACAGTATGGAGGTTCCTTGAAAAACTGAAAACAGAGTTACCACATGACCCAGCAATCCCACTACTGGGCATATACCCAGAGAAAACCATAATTCAAAAAGACACATGCACCCCAATGTTCATTGCAGCACTATTTACAATAGCCAGGACATGGAAGCAATCTAAATGTCCATCAACAGAGAAACAGATAAAGAAGATGTGGTACATATATGTACAATGAAATATTACTCAGCCATAAAAAGGAATGAAATTGGGCCATCTGTAGAGACATGGATGGACCTAGAGACTGTCATACAGAGTGAAGTGAGTCAGGAAGAGAAAAAAATATATCGTATATTAACACATATATACGGAATATAGAAAAATGGTACAAACCAACTGGTTTGCAAGGCAGAAATAGAAATATAGATGTGGAGAACAAACATATGGACACCAAGAGGGGAAAGCGGGGAGGGATGGGAGGGAGTGAATTGGGAGATTGGGATTGCCATATATACATTACTAATAAGAAAAAAAATCACATTGTACACTTTATATGCAGTGTATTGTATGTCAATTGTATCTCAATAAAAGTTCTTAAAGAAAAAAGAAAAGAAAAAGAAGAAAATTTCCTTGTGATGAGAACTCTTGGGATTTACTATCTTAACAACTTTCATATATAACATACAGCAGTATCAACCCTACTGATCATGTTGTATGTTACATCCTAGTACTTATCTACTGTATCACTGGAAGTTTGTACCTTTTGACCACTGTCACCCGACTTCCCTCCCACCCGCTGCCTCTGGTAACCACAAATCTGATCTCTTTTTCTATGAGCTTGTCTGTTTGTTGTTTGAAGTATCAATATAACTGCATGTGCAAATATTTCCTAAGTGTAAATACCAGGTAGTGGAATTTGCAGGTGATGGGATATACATATGTTAGATTTTCGCAGTGACTGCCAAAACACCGTCCAGGTGCCTGTGCTGGCGCAGACTCTCTCAGCAGCGCACAGGACATCTGTGCCCAGATCCTCACCTACCCTTGACATTCGCAAACTTTATAGCTTTCGCAAAACTTGTTATAATTTGAGTAGAATGGACAGTTTTATAACACTGAGCCTTGCTGTGAACAGAATATAGCTCTACATTCATTTGTTTTATTTTATGGATTTCATTAATTTTTTATAGTTTTCTCCATAAAGACTATGGTAATTTTGGTTAGGTGTTACTATAGACACTTTCTATGTGCTGGTACTATTTTGAACATAATCTTTTTTCCCTGTTACGTTTCCTAAGTCACTATCACCCACACATAGAAGAACTAATCATTTTTCCCTTGCTAACGTCTTCTTTGCAGACTTTGTCACTTGGTTCTACTTGTCTTTTTAGTGGTGGCATCTTGTATGCAGTACAGTAACAGGTCCTGTTCAAGGCGTCCTTCTCATTTTACTGTTTTAGAAAGAATGTCCAGGACCATTGGAAAAGTAGTGGTGAGAGTGAGCGTTCTTGACTTGAACGGGGATTTTTTTTTAATTTTTATTGGAGTATAGTTGATTTACACTGTTATGTCAGTTTCTGCTGTACAGCAAAGTGAATCAGTTATATACATATTGGGTTGGCCAAAAAGTTCAACTGGGTGTTTCTGTAAGATGCTATGGAAAAACCCAAATGAACGTTTTGGCCAACCCAATACATACATCCACTCTTTTAGATTCTATTCCCATATAGGTCATTACAGAGTATTGAGTTCTCTGTGCTATACAGTAGGTCCTTACTAGTTATCTAGTTTACATATAGTAGTATGTATATCAATTCCAGTCCCCCAATTTAACCCCCCCTTTCCCCCTTGGTAACCATAAGTTTGTTTTTCACTGAATGGGAACTTTTCTAAAGCATCACCCTGATTGGGAATTCGGGAAGATGACCCCTATCAAGTTAAGAAAGATTACTTCTCTTCCCAGCTCACAAAGAATGTTTACTATGAGTGTTATATTTTTGTAGTTATTCTCCTAATTTAGTGAATTTTGTTAGCATTTTAGGAAACCATCTTTTGAATTTATTGCTCATGGGTTGAGTAATGGCTCCCAGAGGATATGTTCACGTCCCAGCCCCAGAGCCTAGGAATGTGATTTCATTTGGGAAAAGGGTCTTTGCAGATGTAATTGGCACAAGGATCTTCTCCTGAGACCATCCCAGGTTATCTGGTGGTGCTAAATCCAATGGCAGGTGTCCTTACAAGAAGCAGAAGAGGAGAAGAGAGGGACACAGAGGAGAAGGCCCAGGAAGAGAAAGGACAAGATTGGAGCAATGCTGGGAGCCACAAAAACCGGGAAGGAACAAGGGTCTGCTGGGGTCTGAGGAGGGAGCACAGCCTGGCCGGCACCTGGATTTCAGACTTCCAGCCTCTAGGACTGTGAAAAGATACGTTCCTGCTGTTTTGAGCCACTAGGCTCATGGTGATCTGTTACATCAGCCCTTAGGAACCCAGGCAGTGCTCAACCCCACTCTTTCTCTCTCTGTCGTTATTTCTCTCACTTTCTTTGGAATTATCTGTTTAACTTGTAAAATAAAAGTCCCTAAAATATACATTTATTTTTCAATCTTTTTTTTTCTGTCTGATAGATTCATTTAAGGCTATAAATATCCAGTCCTGCATCCTAATCTGGCCATATTAGACAGGGCGGAATATACAGTTTTAACTGTTTCTAATCCTAGATGGTTTGTCACGGTGAGAGTTATTTAGAAATCTTAGGTATATGTAAATTTCAACCGTATTTTTACTGTAGATTTCTAAATTCGTGTTGTCAGTGAAAATGGCCTGTAATTAATTTTTTATTTGTGAAAAATTTTAGCTAAGCAGGATGTGATTTTTGCAAATTATTTTCATCAGTGCGTCGTGTCTGAAACGAATACATATCTACTCTCATTTGATACAACGCACTTCTGTGCATATATGGATTCTCTAGTTAAACGTGTCACTCACATCCTCTAAATTCCTATAGGTTTTTATCTACGTCTGTTATTATCTGAGAAAGGCCTGTTATCTTCTATTACGATTGTGGAGTCATTGATTTCTCCTTACGGTTCTTCCATTTCTCCTTTGTATATTCCAGACCTACATTTTCTTAATTTTTAATTTTTATACAATTTTTAAAGGTTACACTCATTTACAGTTATTACAGAATACTGGCTCTATTCTTCATGTTCTACATACATCATTACAGCCTATCTTACACCCAATAGTTAGTACTTCCCCCCTTCCCTCTCCCCACTGGGAACCACTAGTTTGTTCTCTATACCTGTGAGTCTGCCTCTTTTTTCTTATATCCACTAGTTTGTTGTATTTTTTATTTTCCACTTATAAGTGATATCACACAGTATTTGCCAGACCTACATTTCTGATGCATGCGTCAAAACGTCTCTCTTTTTCAGTTTATTATTGCAAAATATCTTCCTTATAGTTTTAAATAAATTTTTTACCATAAATTCTGCTTTCCTATACAGTAATTGTTCTGGTTACTAGTACTGGGTACCAGGCTTCTCCAAAGCTTAGTCGTAGACAACGTAGATATTCGACGTGGCTCGTGATTTGTTCAGGAATTGGGGAAGGGCTCAGCTGAGCAGTTCTCAACTGGGTCCTCGTGCAGGTCCAGTCAGATGCTGGCCGGACATGTGTGGCCGGCAGGTGGGCTCTTTACCAGAGCCCCGCACAATCGTCCCCAGTGTGTGTCCCTGCCTCTCCCCCCAACCCCCCCACCCCCCTTGCCTTAGGTGCAGGCTTCTCCCACAGCAACTGGCCTCCCCATACAGCGAGCATCTCCAGAGGACCAGGTGGCCTTTTCTTACGGAGCTTTGAAAGTCACCACCTGTCACGTCAGCCATACTGATTGGCTGAAGCAGACACAGCTCTCTCGCACTAGAGAGGAGGGGACCCAGAACCCTCACTTCTTAATGAAAGGAATGTCAGGAAAACTGGGGAGCCAAATTTTAAAACATCGAACTCCTAATCTGTAAATATTTCGCTTCAAGTTGTGTTACGTGACAATAGAAAATTTTAAACAGTTTGTATACTTTGCTATAGTTTGTGTAAAAAATAAAGAATTATATACACCTATGCGCACGTGTATGTACACTTTATGCAAAGAATATCTTAGGGAAAGATATTCAAGGAACTGACCTTACAGACTCTGTGGAGGAAACATGAAGGGTGGAGGACAGAGGTGGGAAGAAGAGTATGTAATCTTGCACCCTGGAATTTTTTAAGACATGAAAAAGAAATTTAATTTAAAAATAAAAACTTGAGCTGTAGGCTAGGAGAAGATATATGCAAAACATAAAAATCACAAAGAACTCTTTTCCAGAGTTTATAAAGCACTCAAAAAAATTAACAAACACACAAACACACACCCCAGTTTTGAAAGGGGTAAACCAAGGATATGAACAGTCAGTTCACACAGGAAGACACACAAATATCTGAAAAATAAGATGCTCGATTTCACTAATCATCAAGGAAGTGCTGACACCACAGTGAGAGACTATTAGATCAGCAAACACTAAAAACTACCACAACACCAACTACTGGTGAGGATGCAGAACAAGGAGCTCAGACATAACTTTGAAAAAAGTCTGGTAATGCCTGTCCAAGTTAAAGGGATGTACACCCAACAGCTCAGCAACTCAGCAGCTGGGGAAAAAGCCTGGAGAAACTCGAGATGGCACACAAGGAGGTCACCACAAGCCTGCCCCGATGGCAGTGTCTGTATAAATGGAAATAAGTCCCCTCCTTAGGGACGTATCATTGAATACAGCCCAGCAGTAGGGTAATTGGACAACTCACCTTCGGACACCATATTTCAAATATTTAAATTTAATAAACATAACATGGAGTGAAAATTTTTCAAGTTGCAGAAGGATTCCTTAGCCTGCTACCAATGATGCAAATTTCCAAAGTCACACAGAAAATAGCTTCATATATTGTTAACGTCTATGTGCACATGTGTACACACATGGGAAAACAGAAAAACCAGGACCGGAAAGAGACACTCCGCTTTCAAGGTGAAAACCAGTTTAGGGGGAGGAAGACAAGGGTCTGGGATCAGGGCGGAGCCCAGAGAAGGCTGGAACTGTGTATCACCATTTAATCTCTTCAGGAAGCTGTGATTTGTATGTATTTGCCAAATTGTTCATATTTTTTATATCTGGGCAGAGAGCATTATGAAAACTAGAAAGACATTTTATCCATGTATCATCAGTGTTTAAATAATCGAGACAGTTGACACAAGTTGTTAAAATTGTGTTTGTTGGGCTGCTTTGGGCTGATTTGGGTGACAGCTGCAAACAGTCGTGAAAGAACAGTCTCTTTGTCCCCTGATGAACAGTGAGCTGAGTTTTGTGTTTCTAGAATTCCAGAGTGATGTCCATACAAGCCACAGACTGTGTCCCTTGTGACTTTCAGTTCCTCTCTGAAACAGTAGCAAATAAAGTGCTAAATAACTGTCAGTAAAATCTAAATTATTTCTTAAAAATTTAATTTTTTTTCAGAATGAGCATTGGGCTTTATTGTTTACTGCATATTTCTCACTGACCCATCTCTTCAGAGGCATCAGATGTGTGAAAATAAAAGTACACTTTTCGAAAGGCACAAAGTCAGGCAAATTCATCACTTTGCTCGGCCTCTTGATACACTGACCCAATGGTGTTAGCAAAAGAGAAATTGTTGTCTCAGGGCTCCAGAGTCTCAGAGAAGTGCTAAGACTACCCCTTATTCATTCCTGTGTCTCCACACTTAGTTTCAAAGTTGAGGATAAAACCCAGCTCCTGAGATTTCCTCTTTGGGAAAAACTCCTTTACAGTGAACGTGGGTCGTCATAGTGGTGTCGTGACATGGAGCATATCATCATAATTACCATCTCATAGAACAAAGAGGGTCTTTGTTTCTAGGTCTTTGCCCACTAAGCAGAACGTCTCCATCAAGTCCCAAATAATTAAGTTAAAGCCATATTTTTAAAAGCTATTAAACCAGACACACTGCTTTGTTCCCCACATCCTGCTCTCCGCTCCCACCCATGTGGCTGCCCCGGGAGCTACCATTTTGCACAATGTGACACTGCCTTCTTGGCACCGTTGATGGGATCAGAAGTGGGCAACCAACAAAGTTGGGCCAATGAGGATTCTTCTCTGAAATTTTTGGGAAAAGATCTTCCATAACGAGAGAGATACAGGAAGCAGGGGCGGGAGGAGGGAGGGAAAGTCCTGGCAACATGAGAGTGAGTTCCTGTCACCAGTTTTTTCTGCAGCCCTGTCCTCTCTGTGGCTCTGCTGTCTTGTGAGATATTCAGACACTCTCCCTGTGGTTCCCTCTCCCCTTTCTATTTACTTGAGTTTGTTCAGATGGGATTTATGTAACTTGTAATAAACAGCCTTAATGAATATTCTTCCTGGGTTTCATTGATTGCATGTACCACAAACAAAAATGAAATTATAAAAATTGGGATGCTGACATCTGATCAATTTGCTTTACATGAAAACAACTTTAATCAAACAGCTACTTCAATTATACAATAAAGAATAAGTTAACATGAAGATATACAGCATTCCTTCTGGACATGCTCCCATAAAATGTCACTCAACCCAGTGTCTCCTCTCTAAGGATTAATTACTCATTCTGCTGATTCAGAGTTCAGCGTATTACAGAACCATGCCTTGCTCCTTCACCTGGAGGCATTTCTTTCTAGCAGAGCAAATCAAATAAAGCACTAATTATTTTCATATCAAAGAATACAGAATCACCTTTGTAATCTAATTCATTTTAGTTAAAAACCAGCCAATAGGCAAATCAAGTCATATCCTCAGGCAAAGAAAATGCTCCTACTCAAGAGCTGTTTGACAGCAATGCTGAGAACTACAGCCAATGATCTGATGTGTTATTGAGTGTCTTGAAAATCCTGCTTCATCAAAGGCATCAGGAGCTATCGCTAGTCCATCAGTGACAGCTGCTTCTCGAGCACCAATTGGGCACAGGGCAGGGCTCTGGAGCAGTGATGTTCGTGAGGTCTTCCTGAGAGGCAGCTCCTTGAAGGGACCTCTGGCCAAGAATCACATTCTACAAAATGGTGGTGGTATAGTAACTCTGTGGATTGTTGGACCAGGGTGGGGTGTGGGGAGAGAGAGGAGAGCTGGGCTTTAGACACCAAAGCAATGTGTCTAGGATAATGATTTTTTTTTTATATTCATATGAAGCCAGGAGAAGCCAGGGAGCTAGGGGTCTTGACTCCCACCCTTACCTTAACCACAGATGCTCCATTCCATCTGAGCTTTAAGTCCGATTTCATCACATATCAGTTTTATTACTTAGAACAAACCAAATCACCTCTTTTCCTATGGTGCTAGCTATAGAGGTGATGTACGTTGTTCTAAGTAGCAAAACTGATTGTAACAAAACTAGACTTAACACCCAGACATGTATGATCCAAAAGAGTAATCTAGACCTCTTTTGTGAAAGCATCTGAAAATATGTTTGGAAAATTAAGGCGGGCATAATTTTTTAAAGTTTTGAATGCCAGACAGGGGACTTAATTTTTAAGCAACAGGGAACCAATAGAAACTATAAAGAGAGTAGTAGCACGATCGATGCTTAGGAAGATTAACCAGCCTGCAAAATACAGAACAAATTGTGAGACAAAGAAACATGGAGAGAGGCAGAGAAATGAGGCAATCACAGCAGCAAATGTCCACAGTGGGAGTGGAAATCGTGTAGAAAGAAAGAGAAAAGGAAAATGTGGTAAAGAAGAGTTAAAAGAAATCATCGTGACACTTAGTGACTAATTAAGGTAGTCCCAACCCTGAGTGACTGGGAAAATTACAGCACCACTAATAGAAACAGAACAGCCCCGAGGAGGTCATGGTTCAGAATTAGTTCAGCATCTCAGCCTAGAGAGGCTGCAAGTGCCTGACCTGTATGCTTAAGACAGGACAGAAAGGGGCGTGTATGCACTGGACCTAACCTAAGAGTGGTAAGTTCCAGTATCACCATCTCTAAGAACGATATACTCCCCGTAAGTGCTAGAGGTGAGCACCCTGAATGCTTAATTACAATAATTATAATTATTATTATACCACACTAATAAATTAATAGCAGTTTAATTTTCAGAAAGGAGACAGTAAAAAGAGGACAGAGAATAGCGCCCTTGTATTTGAAGTTTAGTGAAACCTTTCTGGTCTTCAGTACCTTTATCTTAAAATTCAAATACAAAATTCTCTGGCTCTTTCATTTCCCTATTCCCAGGTACCATTAGCTAGGAATCTTCACCCAGACTAGTTCCAGACAGCACTCTGCACTCCTGTTCCCTTTCCTGCTCCTTCCCATCCTCATTTAGGAATAACTGAAGATCTCAAAAGAAAAAAGTCCACATAGGCCACTCAAATTCCCGAATAAATTAAATACGCACAAGTCACAGCTGGCCAACATAATACTTGTTTGCTGGATTTGTCAACAAGCCTTAAATTTCTCTCAAACGTTCCTTTTCAATATATCAAGGTAGCAGCACTGAACTTCTGAGATAGTACAAAGAACACCTGGTCATTTTGTCGTAAAAGCCTTAGGTTAAATCCTAACCAGACTTCAGACCCTCATGCTTTGTTACCTGGAGTCATATACACATACATGCAAAGCATAGGACAAAATTTCAGAAATCCTTATACTCTCAAAATTCAGCAGCCATATTTCCAACCGTTTATGCTTCTAACAGCGCAGCATGAATTCCAAAAAAGAGACTAAAATTTGATCGGCAAGTCCCGGTCTTAGCACTACTCCCATTTCCACAGTGGTGGCAACCGGATTCAGCACGCAGCAGTGGGGAGCGGACCGAGGGTGGGTTATAGGGACAGGAAATGGGAGAATGTACTGCAGACAGAGGCACAGAATGCTAAAAGCAAGACTTTTCTGGCAACTCTAGGTGCCACCGTGTAGAAAACATTCATCGGTGTGACCTCTGGTTTAGTGTATGTTTTATACGACTGGGTAGAACCACAGGGTTCCCATTCGCAGTCATGAAAGATGCATAGTTACGAAATGCACTCCGTATTAAAATGGCCTTTAGCGAGCTATATATTTAGTCAGGTGAGGGAGTCTATAGACGTATTACAAATTCAATAACATAAGGCCAAATCCATGGCACGTGCTTTATCCCAATAACAACATAAAGATGTAGATTTTCACACTGGAAAGAGATAATCAGGGAAGATTTATGGGAGGGATATCTGAAAGGCAGCTTAAAGGCCCAGAAGCCATAGGGAGAGGCACCATTTCATAAATACTGAAAAAGAATGATTGCAAATCCCCCACCAAGCCCATTACACGTGTCAGAACTCGGGAAACGCGAGGACAGTGATTTAACGCCTGCGATGGTGACTGCCAAGAGTGAACATGTCACGATTTCTCCCAGGAGTCAGGGGACCGACACAGGGCTGGTGGCAGGCAATCAGCGGCCCAGGAAGAGCCCAGTGGCCCAGGCCGAGTCCATGCAGCGCTGCTGGGGAAGCCAGCGAGGCAGCCTCGCAGGGAGGCCGCACGCGCGCCTGGGGTGCTCGGGAAGCAGGCTCTCGGGCTCCGCCTGGGGCTGGTGGGGCCGCCACCTGGTCCACACTGGCCTGCATCCTCCAGGCGACAGAGGGCATAAAGGCAAGCGTGGTAACGCTTCCCTGCGCTCTGCAAATATCACAGCAACCATCCCCCGCCCAGGGCTTTTTTTTTTTTACCTTTTTATTTTATATTGGAGTATAGTTTGATCAACAATGTTGTTACTCTTTTTTTTTTTTTACCTTTTTATTTTATATTGGAGTATAGTTGATTAACAATGTTGTGTCAGTTTCAGGTGCACAGCACAGCGATTCAGTTATATGCATACATGCATCTATTCTTTCTCAAATTCTTTTCCCATTTAGGCTGTTGCTTAACATTGAGCAGCTTATTCTGAAGCATCCCCGGAATGTTTCCTGACGTGGTTATTTCTGGGAGTCTGCATTCACCCAGACCACGCAGTGCCCTTCTGGGGTGGAGGTGCCATGAGCTGCAGTAAGACACTCTCTGTTGGTTCTTCCTAGTTCTTGGCTTGATTCAAATGGTGAAACTACCGGCCCTGCTCTTTCCTGAATTCTGTCCTCCCATCCCCATTCACCAAGAGAGACAGAGTGTGCAGAACCCACTAGGCCTTGTTCCACCTGCCTTAGGAGAAGAAAATACAGCATCAAGATTATTTTTAAGTGAAATCTTCCTGCAGCCAAGAACGGTAACTTAAATTTCCAAAATCTCCGGTGACTCCGCTCTGCTCGGCAACTTGGTGGAGGACCGCCGTTTCACGTTTCCCAGGCAGCATTTTCCCCCGTATTGTTTTAGACACGGTGCCATTACAATCACTCGCAATTGACCAGTAATTGTTGCAGAAGCCGGGCTCCCCTGCCAGGGCCACCCCGTTGCTGGACCGCACCCAGCCGAGTGCACAAAGTTCCAGAATCCAATCAAAGCGAAGCTCCAGCAGCATCCAGGTTTCTCTCTATGAAGCTGAGCCAACACCTGCTTCAATGTGATGCCTCCCTCTCTCAGCAGACACAAAGGCGCTCCGTTTCAGCTGTGATTCAGGGCCCTGAGATGCTTCTGTAGGAAAACTCTGGGGTGGGAGGTAGATTCAGCCGGGATCATTCATTCACAACCGGAGAGCAGAGAGCTTGCTTTGGCGACAGGCTTCTTAATCGTAGTGGGTGTGTGTACCCACATCCCATCAAGAAAACAGGAATGATAATGCTTCCTTTCAGGGATGTGAGGATAATCTTAATCTGAGAAGCAAAGCTGAAGTGCATCGTAGAGTCTCAGCGGGGTGAGAGACCGGCCCCAGGGAGCAGAGTGTCTCTGAGGCTTCACCCCACTTTTGGTTTTGATTAACTTTGATTCATACGTGGAAATTACAGACACAAACCCTGCACTACTCAGGCCGCAATAATCCTGTCTTCCCAGCTGTTCAATAATGGGCAACCCAGAGTAACAGGGACAGAGCAAGGACTTATTAACATGGTGACCTAACCTGTTCTGTGTAAAATGGCATTAATAGGACAAAGTGTACCCATCACCAGGTTGTGAGGTTTGGACAGAGCAGGTACTCAACACAGGTTTCCTCCTGAGATAACCTCCCCTCCGCCTGCCGATAACAACATCGGTCATATTAACAACTGGCATCTCTTGACTGCTCTCAGACGTGACATGGCTGGCAGCTGACATGCATGGTTTGGGATATGGTGTTCACCCCTCCAGAAGTTACAGAACCCTGAAGGATTTCTAAATCACAACACGAGCTCTCTGCCGCCCAGGTCTGGGGAAGTCAGGTGTGCAGCCCACGCTAGCCAGCACGGAGGCCTCCAGACTGCTGGATACGGCACGGTCCCAGGCACACACGCGACTTCACACATCCCTAAGAATGAGAGCCGGCAGGGGGACAGAGTGTGGATGCAGGGGTCCCAGACGAGCTGCTGACAAACACAAGTGTCAACCCTGCTGGGTGAAGGACGTGTCACTTCCATCCAGTGGGAAACGGGACTATTTTGTAAAACAGAACTTTCCTCCCACACTTCACTGCTTCTGTAATGTTGCCTTTCATGCCCTAAGTATCCATTTATTTCAGTCCATTTTTGCCTTTGGTATTAAGCAAGCTTTCTTCCTCTCATAGAACATAATCCAATAACTGAAAAAATGGGAGAATCTGTTTAGAGCGATGCAATGTGTGTATATATTTGTGTTTCTGTGTGTAGTGTGCACGTGTGTTTGTGTTCGTGGGGGACGGTAAGTAATGACTGACCCAGCCTTTCAGAGCTAAAGGGGTTAACAGTTCCCACTGTGTGGGGGTGCAGGCCTCCTGGAGGCACCCCCCTCACCGTCTGGCGCACCTCTAAATCCAAGCATTTGTGATGGGGCGGCCTGCCTAGGGATGCTTTCGGTTTGTGAGATACTGAACGCTCGGAGGGAACCCTGTTTCTATGACTGCTGACGGCCCCCCTCCAGGTTCAGCGAGGTCCAGCTCTCGCCCCTCTGCTTCCCCACGTCTAGAGGGCGGGCAGCTGCCCTCCCAGCTAATCGCGGGCTGTTTCGCCAGCGAACGTTTGCGTAGGGCTGTGAGGTGTCACTTTGTCCTGCGTGTTTGCCTGTTTTGTAGGTGCCTGAGTGTCACAGAGCCCTGCTCATCTCCGGACACTCATTGACTCATGGGCGGCGAACATTTAAAATGATCTTAAAATATGCATTTATCCGAGGATCCAGAAGGAATTTGACATCGTTTTCTTTATGTGTCTAGTAGATTAATATTTCCTTTATGTTAATATGCAAGTTTATTACTCTTGTTATCTTCATTTAATGTCCTAAGGAACCAGGTGAGACGATCTTGCGGTTTTAATGATCCCTGGCAGAAAGTACACATGAGGGTCACGCAGGACACACCATCTCTTTCAAGGCATTTTGCCAAAAGAGCCTGGAGTTAATTAATTAATACTGGGAAATCCCCTGCCAGTCCAGCTTTGAGAGACAAAAAAATAATAGGAGTCTTCTAGGCTGTAGGCCAACACACCCCTTCTGTAAAAATTAAAAGCCTAATCAGAACCCTGATATCAACTGTTCCTTTTCAAAGAGTCGCTAATATAGAATTCCCGATATGGGATAACGTTAAAATAAACGGCAGGCCAGTCCCTTTGTGGTACAATATATGGTGCCTGTATCAGCCTCCCTCACAAAGGCCACCTTGGTGGCTGTGCTGGAGTTTGTCTTGATTCAACACAGCTTCCGTGGACCACGAGGTCACCTTGGGAGAGGGCCTAACACGTAACACCTGGGCAGGAAGAGAGCAGCCCAACGTGACCTTCTGGTGCATGAGCTCGGGGTCAGGTGATGGGTAGAGAACTGGGGGGGAGGGACTGAATGGTGCAGGGTCCTCTGCCGATCCTGACAACCACTGTGTGGTCGTCTCAGACCAAGACCAAGAGACAGCAACCAGGAAGCAGAGAGAGGAGAGAGATGGGGCGGGGGCAGAAAGAACCAGAAGGGAGGGTGGGGTGGGGGAGGAGCAGGGGCTCTGGTTAGTTCAGCCCCGCTCCACTGGCTGCTGCTTGAGAACTGTTTCCCTGGCTGCGGTTGCCGTGCAACTGCTTCCTGCAATGAGCGGACTTGATTTTCTTCGTCTGTTCCTCCCCCTCCGTTAACCTCCTGTTTGCCAAGCGGTCCAAGGAGCCACCACCTCAGCTGGAGCAGGGCTGCACCCAAGTGCACTGGGCACCATACCGCCCTGGTCGCCCTGGTCCACGCACGGCTTTGGGATAGAGATAAATAACTGCATGTATTTATAGCCTATGTATCTCTACACATACTTACGTATTTATTTATGGTTGTATAATATGTTTATACATTTACTTAAATTTGTGTATCATATTTACATGATATAATACACACACATCTCCTAAATAACTTTAAGGCCCACGTGAATAAACATGGATTTATGAAGAGGTCACTCCCTGAGCACTTTGAACACCTACACACACCTGTATATACATACACACACGTGACCACATACTGACACACCCAACCAATCTCCACAAGGAGAAATGAAGAGGGAGGAAGTGTAATTTTTAGGTAGGACATGTCTATGTGTATAAAACCTGGCAAAATGGCTGAAAAACCACAACTTCATAGCACAGGCAGTGAGTGAATGAATGGTAACATTGTGACACTGACAACTTTGTGGGAAACAAGTGTGTGTCCTGCAGGGCAAAGACCCAGGAGACGTAGGTCTGGGTCATGACTTCCTGTGATGGTGAGCAGCTGGCTTAATATGGTCACTTCCTTTCTAACAGTCACCACAGTCAAATCTGTTTATACGCAGCTAGTGCTCAGTAAATATTTTGAGGAGTGGGGAGAAAAGGAAGGGTTCCTTCTCTTACATTACAAAATCACCAAAAAAAGAGTTTTGATAAATAATTCTATGTTAAAAAGTGTGTGTGTATATATATAATATAAAATATGTGGGGCGGGGGGTGAAGGGGAAACTGAGACAAAGCGAGAGAGTAGCACAGACATATATATACTACCAACTGTAAAATAGATAGTCAGCGGGAAGTTGTTGTATAATAAAGGGAGTCCAACTCGAGGATGGAAGATGCCTTAGAGGACTGGGGCGGGGAGGGTGGGGGGGACTCGAGGGGGGGGAGTCAAGGAAGGGA
Organism: Hippopotamus amphibius kiboko; assembly: GCF_030028045.1. Classification (NCBI taxonomy): domain Eukaryota; kingdom Metazoa; phylum Chordata; class Mammalia; order Artiodactyla; family Hippopotamidae; genus Hippopotamus; species Hippopotamus amphibius. Next base: position 128,172,902 of record NC_080190.1, on the reverse strand, counting down.
GGGAATACGGGGATATGTGTATAAAAACAGATGATTGAACTTGGTGTACCCCCCAAAAAAATAAAATAAAAATAAAAAAATAAAAAATAAAATATGTAACAAATATATGTGACAAGTATAACAAAATAAGTTGTTTTCCACTATAAAGTACAGTTACTCATTGTTGCATGTTAAAAATAAATATAGTATGCTAAGTAGTCTAGACAGTAATCAAAAGAGATTTATTTTCTTTTTTTAAATAAATTTATTTTATTTGTTTTTGGCTACATTGAGTCTTCCCTGCTGCACACAGGATTTCTCTAGTTGCAGTGAGCAGGGGTTACTCTTTGTTGTGGTGCACAGGCTTCTCATTATGGTGGCTTCTCTTGTAGCGGAGCACAGGCTCTAGGCATTTGGGCTTCAGCAGTTGCGGCATGTGGGCTCAGTAGTGGTGGCTCACAGGCTCTAGAACACAGGGTCAGTAGTTGTGGCGCACAGGCTTAGTTGCTCCGCAGCATGTGGGATCTTCCCAGACCAGGGCCCGAACCCATGTCCCCTGCACTAGCAGGCGGATTCTTAACCACTGAGCCACCAGGGAAGCCCAAAAGAGATTTAAGGTTGTGGAGAAATATTTCATGTAGGGCATGAACTGTAGGGCAGAAATATTTCATTGATTGACCTAATTTTGACTGTGGTCCAAATCTGTACCATCTTGATGTACCTTTTTCTTTTTTCATTTCTAAGAACTGGGATTACAAAATTTCCTTTAAGAAACATCTTGAAATCCTTAAATTTTACTCTGTTTCTTTCCACATTCAATTTAAGAGAAGGAAATTTTCTTTATGAGAAAAACACTCATTCAGACCTAGGACTCGTTCATTCTTCCTGATGCTGGGAGGCATGGTAAAGACACTGCTACCATTTCACCAGGAGCACTCAAAGTAGCTTATTTTTTTTGGCCAAAGTTCCGTCAACCCTCTGATGTGCTAGGAACACACCATAACAATCCTACAGGATCTTGGTATTATCTCCACTTTGCAGAAAAGGAAACCAGTTCTGGGCTCAGGTGGGAGAATTGCCCCGAACACAGAGCCCGGAGCCCACAGTGGGGGAAGCAGATCCAAAAGCCCAAATTCTCATCCACCTGCTCGGCCGGAGGGGAGCACCAGCTTTGCCTTGAGCCAACCGTGCTCAACCCCTGTAAAGTGATGAGTGACACCCACATTTTGAAGTATTAAAGAGGAAAGTCTTCCAGCTAGGGTATCTGAAATGTTTCTCAAGGGGAAGTTTTCTGCATTTTCTTGTGTAACTAATCATTCTACCAGAACAGGACTCACTTAGCATTTTCTATTAAGAAAAAGAAAAAAAATGTTAAAAAGACAAGTGGCTGAGAGGACCCCACTGAGAACCCTTTAAAGAGAGCGAACCGCTCAGCGGGGGTGCCTGTATTAGCCAATTAGTCAGACTCCTTTCTTTGCCAGGAGCCACTGGGCTGAATGGACAGGTTGTAGTTTGGGTTGAAAGGAGACAGAAGAAGATGATTTGAAAGAAAAGAATGCTGAGAACAATAGGATTTTTGAAAAAAGCGAAGGGCAGAAAAAGATAATGCCAAAGTGAAGTCAGAGAAAGTTGGGAGGAGGAGAAAAACTGAAGACAAGAAAGACAGCTTCTGGAAAAGAGATAGGAACATGCTCTTCTAGTTCTTTCTTCACATTGTGATAAACTTTGAAACTGCGGTCATTTTCACTGAAAACTATCGTGCACAAGACATAAATCCTCAGTCCCAGGAAAGGATGCTTCTCTTGCTACTGAAACTTGGTCACACCAAACAGAGTATCCTGCTTCCAGGTGTACGGATTATTAACAATTGCATTCCTTGTGATTTTCATCACAGAGAAGTTTGTGCAAGGCCTCAGAGGAGGCTGAGAGCATCCATGTCTGTGAAAGGGAGTTATCTTTGGAGAGTGGGCCACCCAATCCCAGGAGAAGCCCTTGTCAGCTACAGGTACCTCTCAGAGATCACCAGAGAGGTCATTTGCGTCCCATGCAGGACAATAAACATGAACTTAGATGGCCTGAAGACAAACATCTCTTGTACCTTTAAAATGTTATATCCTCTGCAAAATATTTGATGTCACAGAATACCTACCTTAGTAAAAATAACCTGAATCCTTCTTCCACACTTTAGTGAACAATATTTAGCGCATCTCTCCCTGCTTCCTTCCCTCTCTGATTTAATACGTAGACAAACACATACACCTTGACTAAAAAAAATCACGTGTGACAAAATCTATTTTCTAATTTTCCTATGCCTCAATTGATGATATGATTTAAAATGCAAAGGAAAAATATTATTTTACCTAATTTTTAAGTTCCTAAGAGTGCATTTTTGGGGACTTGCCTGGTGGTCCAGTGGTGCTCTCACTATAGGGGCCTGGTTGGACCCCTGGTCGGGGAACTAAGATCCTTCCCGTTGTGTGGCGCGGCCATAAAAAAAAGCGCATTTTTGACGGAAAAAGGAAAGCATCCAAATGTATAACTCACTTTTTAGAATATTCATAGAAAGATAATTCTCTCTCCTAGAAATCTGGATCATGTGATTATACTACTAGAGAATTTAAATTTAGTCAATGATATATAGACAAATACTGGATTTGGATTTGGCATCTTTTTTCCTAGTCGATAGGGCATTCTTCTAGGAAATCATCTTGCCTCATTTTAAAACCTGTTAAAGTATGTCCCTAAGCATTGAGGCTTATGAGGGATTCTAGGACTTTTCCAAAGAGACCTGTGAAAAAATGTGTTTTCCCAAAGCTACCTCTTGCTCTGTATTTCCCTGTGGAGGTTGTCACATCTCCAAGGTTCAGATGAAACCAGCTCACATGCCCCGTTACGTGTTCCCCTCGGCAGCCTCTGATGACCCCAAATGAGCCCTCCATCCTGCAGACCTCACACTTCACATCCCCACCACAGAGCTGTTCCCAAGCTTGCCCCATCCACCCTCCATCACCACCATCAGTCTCCTCTCTCGGAGGTCAGAGGAGTTAAAATGCTGCCACCATTTGTTGGATTAAAAAAAAAAAACTGTACACTAATCATTAGAGAAATGAAAGTCAAAGCCACAGTGAGGTATCACCTCACACCGGTCAGAATGGCCATCATCAAAACATCTAGAAACAATAAATGTTGGAGAGGGTGTGGAGAAAAGGGAACTCTCCTGCACTGTTGGTGGGAATGTAAGTTGGTACAGCCACTATGGAAAACAGTTTGGAGGTTCCTTGAAAAACTAAAAATAGAACTACCATATGATCCAGTAATCCCACTGCTGGGCATATACCCAGAGAAAACCATAATCCAAAAAGAAACGTGTACCATAATGTTCATTGCAGCACTATTTACGATAGCCAGGACATGGAAGCAACCTAAATGCCCATCAACAGATGAATGGATAAAGAAGATGTGGCATATATACACAATGGAATATTACTCAGCCATAAAAAGGAATGAAATTGAGTTATTTGTAGTGAGGTGGATAGACCTAGAGTCTGTCATACAGAGTGAAGTAAGCCAGAAAGAGAAAAACAAATACCGTATGCTAACTCATATATACAGAATCTTAAAAAAATGGTACTGATGAACCCAGTGACAGGGCAAGAATAAGGATGCAGATGCAGAGAAAGGACTGGAGGACACAGAGTTGGGGGGTGCGAAGGAGGAGCTGGGATGAAGTGAGAGAGTAGCATAGACATATTTACACTACCAACTGTAAAATAGATAGCTAGTGGGAAGTTGCTGTATAACAAAGGGAGATCAACTCAATGATGGGTGATGCCTTAGAAGGCCAGGACAGGGAGGGTGGGAGGGAGTCGCAGGAGGTAGGGGACTTGGGGGTATAGGTACAAATACAGCTGATCCACTTTAGTGTACCTCAAAAGCTGGTACAAGAGTGTAAAGCAATTATATTCCAATAAAGAGCTTAAAAAAAAAACCTGCAGTTTTTGGAAAGGATTATCTTGCAAATGGAACTGGAGATCTCAAATTTCTGATTTTTTCTTTTTTTACTTAACACTATAACATTTTATTTCTAGAGCTCTACCTTATTTTCTTAATATTTTTCCACTGGGTGATTTAGACGTCAGCTATCTGATGCCCCCTGGACATCACCTGGTTGCCTAAAATGGAATGAGAGCCCTCTATCCAAAAGAAAACAAAGTTATAAAAAAAAAAAAAAAAAAAAAAAAAGGAGTTCTCTTCCAAGGTTCTAGGCAACAGCACAACCATTCCCAAACCCAGGAATCTTCCACGACACTTCCCTTCCTGCCATCGGCTTTAGTAGGTCTGTCACCGAGCTGGATAGGAGTTCTAACGGTGCCACAGCCTTACCACTTCCCTGCTGGGACTTCCAGAATCCTCCTGCCTGACCACCCAGAGCCCCCAGGCCTTTTCCTTTAAGCCACTCTCGGGCTACAGCCAGCAAGGTCATCTCGTGAGCACAAACCTGATTCTGTTACTCCCCCCAGACTTGAATCCTTCAGGGACCCCCTGACGCTGTTGTTCGAATACGACAGTAATCCTTAAGGAGCCGCCAGTTCATGCCCACTTGGCCCCTGCTGTCTCTCCTGCCCCGCTTCCCCCGGCCCCTCCACCCCCGCCCACCATCTTCAGCCCCTCTGCCCACGCTTCCAGACAACACTCTTTCACACCCTCCTCACCCAGGTAAATCCCATCTCAAGAGTCCCCGGTAAACAAAAATGCAGTGAATGGAATTCCTCATCAATGTTATCCTTGCTTTTTAGATTACTTAGGTAAAAATAGGACAAGATTCAGAGTCCTCTCAGGGGCCAGGTGTGAATTTTCTGCCTTCCCTCATCAGGAGAAAAGGTAAGATGAATATGCAGGTAAGATGAACTGAGTTAACTGGAGAAGAGCAGAGCAAGGAAAAGCCCTTTGAGAGGTCTCAACTCTTCCTTTTTTACACGATGCATGTAAAGTTCTCATAAAAGAACGTACATAAGCAGTGGACGTTTTCTGACATTCAAGGATTTGGATTTGGTTTCCTTTTTTCCTAGTCCATGGGACATTCTTCCAGGGAATCATTTGGCCTCATTTTAAGGATCTGCCCCTTACGTAGTCTCTGTCACAATCTGCAGTCACACATAAGATGTTTTTCCTGCTTTTAAGATACCTTCATTTTATAGCATTTTGACCTAAAGGCAATGCAATCAGTTTACAACAGGTCACAATAACATACTTTCACGAGCTCACTCCGTTGAACTCTGGGGAAGTCATTTTCAGACATTCCTTTATTGCAAACCTTTCAAAACCAAGTAAAGATGTTTGTTTTTCAAAAGGTTGCTTAATGATCATTCTTTTTGACATTACATGATGGAAAGTCAACAATGTGACATTTGCCATAAGAAAAACAGAAAGATGGGGCTGAGAAATACAATAACAAGAGCTGCCACTGCAACAGCCGGGAAGTCTGGGCTGATTTCTTGGTGCAATTTGTTTCTTTTAGTCTGGCAAAGGTTTTGGCTTCGGTTTCGTGTTCTTTGATTATTATTATGCCTGTCTACTAGTGGAAACTGCAAGTACTCTTTCTGTCTCTCCATCCTGGGAGAGTGGGGAGGAAGAAATACACCAGATCTGCTTCGAATGTGGGATTAGAAGGAAAACAACCCCAATATTGACTCCAAAGACCCAGAGGGCTACTGGTCCATTTCATCTCGTTCACTATATGGTTGCCCCATGACTGAGTCAACCCACCTGGGAAGGGAAGCCCCCCGAGGGCAATGCCAGGGGTAAGGCTGGGGCCCAGAGACACAGCGTGTGCTCTGCTAGAACCCATCTGTTCAGGGTGAGCCATTCGCTTCATGGCTGGTGGATTGGGCATCTCACAGAGATGCCAACACTTCTCTATTTGCAGGGCAGCCCTCAGTAAACTCCTCCCAGGACCCCTCGGCTTCAGGAACAGAAGGTTACAAACCCTGCTTTCCCCAGGCAGCACAATATTGCTTCTGTTTTATATTTTGGTTTTTTGGCCCCAAGGCATGTGGGATCTGAACTCCCCGATCAGGGATCTAACCGTACCCCCTGCCTCAGAAGGCGACATCTTAACCACTGGCAGCCAAGGAAGTGCCTGTGGCTCGAGCTTTAAGGCCAAATGGACCCACAGCTACACTCCACGTCCTTTATGTGCCGTGACTGTGTCTGTCGTTGTAAGAATGTCAGGATGAACTAGACAGCATCTTCCAAAGGAGAATGCCATTCTCAAAGCAAACTTTTTTTTTCCTTTTTTTTTAAATTGAAGTATAGTTGATGTACGATATTATGTAAGTCACAGGTATACGCGATTCACAATGTTTAAAGGTTATAATCCATTTACAGTTGTTATAAAAATATTGGATATATTCCCTGTGTTGTACAATGTATCCTTGTAGCTTATTCTATACATAAGAGTTTATAGAAGGTGAACATTTTAAAAATGTAGACAATACGGCCATATCAATGTCAAGGAATTATTTAATGGCATATCTTCTAGTGATTCCTAACGCACAATTTAAATGTATAACTTGTACTTAAACTACTTTATGAATTAGACACAGCTCAGTGGCACTCAGAAAAGAAAAGGAGTATCATGAACTCCGAAACCGAAACATTTCTTTATACACCTAGCTTCGAGTGTACTGGTTTTCCTTGGCTACAGAACAGATCAACAGATTACAACAATCTCAGCAGCTTCAGATCATGCGTGTTGATGGGCTCATGATTCTTCATGTCAGAAGTTCACACAGAGGGTGGCTGGGTCTCCAGGGCCTCAGGGTCTCACAAGAGTGAAACTGAGGCCCTGGCAGGACCGGGTACATCTGGGGCTGGGGCCTCCTTCAGGCTCACCCACCTTGTGGCAGGATGAAGTCCTCGAGGCTGCAGGACTGGGGTCCCCAGGCCCTTGCTAGCTGTCACTCCTACGAAGTCAACAGCAGAAGATCTCACACGGGATCCTCTCCTGCTACTCTGACCTCTAGACCCGGATTTAAAAGGCTGGCAAGATCAGCACAGGCCCACGGAGGATCACTCTCTTCTCAAAGTCCCCTGTTTCTTGAGACAGAACCTGGTCCCAGGATGCACTCCATCCTGGTCACAGGCCCAGGGATGTGGGCCATGGACCATTTGGTTTCAAACCTTCATGCAGAGACAGGGTTCTGAAATGGTTTGAAATCTATCAAGGAACACCCACATCCACAGGTTCACCTGCTGGCTTCCCCCCGAGGTGTGTGGGACTCCAGCGCATCGCAGTGAAGGGAGCTGGGCTGAGGGCTGAGGGCCGAGGGCTGAGGGCTGAGGCCCGGGAAGAGCCCGGCTGCCCCTCCATCACTAAAGCCCCCTTTCAGGCTCAGGGTGGCTCAGGCCGCCGGCTCAGGCCGCGTGAGGCTGTGCTCAGGCTGGTGCCCCCTCCTCTGCCACCTCTCCCCCTGTTCTATTTTCATTGCTGGGATGTTACTCATTCGTGCAGATCTCTCGACACCTCTAATTGCTCTGCTCTTCCCACGCCTATTAAGTTTTCTCACCCTTTGATATTGGCATTACGAACATTTTAAATAATTTGCCAAATAATGTTTTCCCACTGCTGTTTTCTGTAAGTTGCCTTTCCTTGCCTTTAACCCTGTATTAATTTTGCCGTAAAGTGTCAAGCTCATGGAGTGAAGTTATTTTACACATAAGATTGGAGGCCTCATTAGATCTGAAGTCATTTTTTCTTACGGCTATTAAATCAAAGAAGAGGCAATTGAATATTGCATATTTGCTTTGAAATTCAAAATTGATTTTAAAAATCATTCCATCTTCTGGCACACAGCAGGGCGTGCCTGCCCCTGCCCCGCCCACCCCCCCCCCCCCCCCCGCCCACCAGACTCTGAGCACCAGCTCTAGCAAGGAGTCAGAGCATCTTCCAACACTGAGATTCTCTCACACTGTCCATGAAGCTAGACACAGAACTCTTATCATCAACACTAGAACAGCAAGTCTTCAAATCCTGCACATTTCAGTGGTGTCCTTTTGAGATGCTCCAAGGTATGGGTCTGTTTCTGCCTCCTGTGAATAAGTACAGACTCTCACTCTTCCTCTGGTCCTCACCCCCTGGGGCATGGTTAATGTACCCGAAGGGCAGAGACCAGATGCAGCTGTCAGACATCAAAAGAGTGGACAAGAGCAGATTTACACGGTCCAGAAAGTCTGCCCCCACCTCTTTCATCACGTCTGTGATCTTTGGGATCAGCTGGACAGGATCCATTTCCACCCAGGAGCAGAGGAAACGGACCCTACACAATTTCTGCCAAACATGACCCACTTTTCTTAGGATGCACTCTGGTACCCCCGACATCAGGAAGAAGGATGCTATCTGCTCTCTGCTTTGTTCCAAAGCACAACTTTGGACTCATCTTAAGTGTGAATTGAGAAAACAAAGAGCAAAGTGTCCTAGAGGAAACCTTAGAACCAAGGAGAAAAGGAAGTTCTGGGAAAGACCTCACAAAAGAAGTCAAAGACAGAGCATCTCTAGAGCACTTTCCTGAATTTAAAAGAGGTGCAACTGAAAACAAGATTCCCTGGAGTCCTGTGACCCAAAATTTAAAAATATAAGCATGCATTAGACCTGCAATCATGCTGAATAGAATGAAAGTGTGCTCCCTCCTGCCCCCAACCTAACTTCACCTACGGCACACATGGCAAGATGTAGCTTACAAGGATGGCTCAGATTTACACACAAATGAACTGCAATCCACTACCCTCCAAAAGCGTTGTGTAGACACACAGAAGGAGATGAGTCAAAGTCTTTTCATCTGTCAAATCATCAGAACGAACTATTTGACTGTGACTTGAAAAGGATGCAAATAATAAAGTTTGACTATTTAGAAAACCAAAGGATATAACCTAAAAACATCTAAAAATTTGCTAAGACTTTGAGATCTTTTCTTCTCATCTCTCTGAAGTAGGCAGAACAATGGCCTCCTAAGGATGACTGTGTCCTAATCCCTGGGACCTGTGAACAGATTGCCTTTCACGGCACAGGGGAACGAGGCTGCAGACGGAAGGAAGGTTGCTCGCCAGCTCACCTGGGGATAGGGGAGCAGCCCAGGTTGTCCAGGTGGGCACAGTATATCACAAGGTTCCCTGGAAGGGAAAGGAGGGGGCCACAGGGGCAATACTTAGACATATGCTCAGATCTTCTGGCTGTTTCCCAAAAGTCCGTGGTCAGAATTCTGCTGTGAGAACACAGACTTGACGTGTGTCCCTGACTCACTCGGTGCATTGGTGACATTCCTACAGGTGAGACCCAGGGCTCGCGGTGGGCCAGAGCCGTACTGCTGGGCTGGGAGCCACCCTTTTATTTAAGGAAATGGCTTTCCAAAGAGCATGCACCTTGAACTACATTGTACTCAGAGACAAACAAGAAAAAAAAAGAAAAGAAATGGTATTTATGGGAGGAATTCAGAAAAAAAAAAAAATGAAGCCAAGAGAAGGAGAGGAAGACTTTAGGATCCTGTACAGGATTTTACAGAACTCTCATCCCCAAAAGAGCACGAAACACTCTGGGAGACCAATGGCTGCAGTCAGAGGGCAATTCAGGCCTTTTCTTCTTTCGTTTATTCACTCAACAAACACCCAAGGAGGGCTTACAATGCTCCGGACACTCTGAGGATGAGGACACAAGTGTTATTATATTACACTGTAAAACCTCTCTTGGGAAGTGACATTTCCAGAACCACCTTCCATGAGACAGTCAGCTCAGGCAGGGCCTCGAAACGTGAGTGGGCACGGCTGCCAGGCAGGCTCTGGCACCCAAGATGCTACATTTCCCACAGGCCCTGGGACGTGGAAGCTGTGGCCCAGGGACCACATTTCAAAGAATAAGAAGCTGGGACCCAGGACACACGGCCTGTTTCATCCACCTCCTTTCACCACTGTGGTCCTGAGATGGTGTATGACATCCCTGCTACAGGCTCTTCTCCGTCCTTCCTGTACAACTTCACGCACAAGGCAACACTGCTTTTTGATGCTGACCTTTGTAGGTGTCATCAAAGGGGGACTGAAGCTTAAGGACAAGGTGTATCTTCATGTTTGTGAGGGGGAAAGACACATGGATGAGGTAGCGATCTGGAAACACGGTGCCTGCATTCCGCAAAGCAGGATGACTCAATGCCAGCAGCTTCGAAGCCCTCGCACTGACTGAGCAGGCAGGTGCTTCACTTGCCAGCGGGATGCAGAAGCGGACCCACCAGAAACCAGGGATGAGAGGCTTGAGACCTGCTCTCAGTGAAGGAGAGCTCTCCCGCCAGGGCAGAGGCAGGGGCACCCTGTGGAAGAAATAAACGAGGCCTGTAACTGACCTGCCAGACAATAAAGCCCCCGAAGCAGCGGGTTTACGATCGTATTTTACAAAGCACGGTGCCTGGAAATGCTCCCGGGTGCCCCGTTCAGGAGCCTGCTCATGTTTCCCCTTCCTACTTTATACGAGGTGATCATATCTTTTATTCACAGAGCTGGGAACGATGTCCTTGAATGTACCAACCGTAGACGTTTCTATCATCAAAGCTTGATTATAAAATCTCCCCGAAGAACAAACTGGAGGGACCGTGCCGGCTTTATAAAAGTTCCATTAGTCCTGGGAGTAACGTCACCACGAAACCCAAATCCCAACCACACCATGGAACCGCCGCTGACCGCAAAGGACAAGCGGCTGTGACCTGTCACACAGAGCCATTTGTTCATGAATTACAGGCATCACAAAGGACTAAAATTAGGGCCATGAATCAACGATTTCGGGTGGACGGATACTGCTCCACAAGCTGAGAACTTAGGTGAACAGTGAGATGACCTGTTTAATTACAGATTTGCACCAGATTCCTTTTAAAATCCTGACTCTGAATCCATAAAATACTTTTAAATGTGTTTTAAGTAGCCAATTATCTCTTCACTTGAAAGTGCTATTTCCTTTAATAAATAAAAGGAAACACATCCAATTGAGAAGGTGGTCTCCTTAGCTCGCAGAAACACACAGTATGGATATGCTAATAAAGTATTTTCAAGGAGCAAAAAAATTACCACTTTATGTGGATGATAATATAATGTTTAACCAGTAAAATAATTCCCTCATTTATTACAATAGCTGTAATTATAATAGCTGTATCATCATTAATAGCCATGTAATAGCTGTACCGCTATTAATACTGAGGCACAAAATCAATTTAAATCTAGTCAGAACTTTTGTTATTACCAAAAAGTTATTAAGGCTCCTTTTATGTATAATTTTAATTGACCCCAAAGCATTCTAAATAGTTGAGCCAATTACTAAAGAGTCAGATATCATAAAAGAAATCTTATTTTTTCCCCAAAGCTAATACAGAGTTGTTCCACAAAGTATTAGGGTCTTAACTTTTTTTAAATGTAGAGAAATGTTAAAATAATATAATTTTAAACAAGACCCTTGGAGACTATCTTAAATTTCTGGTGAAATATCTTAAACCTGATTAAAATCCCATATAATAACTGCCACTTCTAATGAAAGAGGATCTTAATAACACACCAGAACATCACTTGAAAGTATTATTATTTTGGAGTTAATATATATATATTTAACTTTAAAAGTAAAAAGGATTTAATGAATAGTAATAAAGCTAATATTTATGGGAAGTTTTCCATGTGCCAAGAACCATGTTTAGCATTTTACATTTATTCTGTCATTTGACTCTAGGGTATATCAATGTTTGCTCTTATAATTATTATTATTCCTATTCGCATGTACAAATGAGAATCCCAAAATGCTAAAATGTGGCAGTTACAGAATTTGAACCTAAATCACCCTGACTCCACTGCTAACCAACAGACTATGTGAATGTATTACTCTAACTTTTCTTAAATGTAACTTACAGGTATGTTTCACAGAGTTTGAACCATCCCAACAAGCCCTTGGTCATGACCTCGTAATGTAAGATAATGCTCTTTTAATTGAAATGAAATTCTCATTTAACTCTTTTCTGGGACAAATAGAAAGGAAGAATATTCAGTAGAAATGGACTTGCAAAAAACAAAGTAAAACAGATTTCTGATTTCTAGTGCAATTAGTGCTTCAGCTCACTAATCCTGTTTTCCTGTGCATCTGCCAGGGCCCTGGTGGCAAAGAGACTCACACTCAGACCAGGTAATGTGCAGTGTCGCATAGAGAGACTGTCCTCGGAGGCGTGTGCAGGGCAGGCGACTCACGGGGGATGGATAAGTCAGGGCTCGCAGCACTCAGGGAAGAGGGCAGCTCCTGGGCGGCCCCTGACCGGAGCTGGGGCTTTAACCCCATAGCAACTCTTCCCCGGGGCACTCGGGGTCCAACACACCAACCTCACAACCTTCCCCCATCCGTTCTCCCCCAGGGCCTCCCAGCCACTGAACCCGACCTGAAGTCCAGGGAAGCAGCAGGTGAACAGCGTAGAGGATGGATTTCAAGGGAAAATATCCACCCCATCCTCTGAAGAGAACAGGAAACCAGAAGTTTCTATTTTAAAATATCTATTGCGGTTTTAACTTAATGAAGTAGTAAACTTAAGAAAAGTAACTTCTTCCGCTCGAAGCCATTATTCAACATCCCAATTGTCACAGTCCGCTACAGACACAGGCACACAGTGGGTCACTGCACCAGACAGTGTTTTCTAAAAACCTGGGGGGATGAATGTCTGTGTTCACTCTGCATTTGACCTTGAGACGAACTAGCCCAGTGACATCCAGGTGTGAATATGCAGCGTGGATGCAGAGGGTGGAGACCCACAGGGCGAGAGGATCCGGCACCACGCAGACCTCAGAGGGAAACTGTCACCATCACCAGTTTAACGTGAAATCAACCTTTATTTGAAAAAACATGACAGTAACAAATCAAATGTAGTCATTTTTCTGAGTCTCGAACGTTCTTTTCAGATTTTGAGCTAGACTGCAACCAACCATATATGTGCCGAGGTGGGCTGGGAGGAGGCGGTGATGGAAAGCCTTCCAACACCACCCTCTACATTTCATCATAACACTTACCCCTCATTACCCTGCCATAGTGTCTGATCTAATACCTCTCTGACTCCTGCCCCCAAGAAATGTTAGTGTCTTAATAATAATAACAGGAAATATGTCTTGGTATCTCCTAGTAGATGCTCAATAAATATTTGTTAAGTAAATGAATACCAGAATTTATCATTTTCTGAGATACCATTTGGTATAAGCCTAACTTGGCACAAAATAGATAATCAGAGCAACTCAGTATCACTCTCAAGTATGTCAGCACTGATGAGATGAGAAAACAATAAACTCTCATTTCAAGTGATGCTTCCTCCAGGAAGCCTTCCATAATTTGTTAAAAGTGCTATCTCTGCTGAATCTCTAGGGTATGTTGACTTGCCTTTCAGATCTTTTAGTAACTTTTCCTACACCCTACTTATTCCTCACATCACATAACTATTAAGAGATTTCTTAAAGACAACGGATTAATTGCATGTGCTTTGCATCGCATGAAAGCACAGTAAATACCTATCAGTGAGGCTGAGATATATTAGGGTCCTTGTGTATAGGACATCTTTTCTAAATTATCATCTTAAAAAGATATCATTTGATATCTTTTTAAATATCTTCTATGAAATCCTGAAAGCAAACACAGGCTGAAATGCCCTGTCAAACAGAACTAATGTTATTTAGACCACCTCCAGTGGGGGGAGGAGAACAAGCCTTCAAAAAAGTCAAATGTGCTCTTCAAATATTTATCCTTATTTATGCATATGGCAATGAAGATTTCGGACCCACCTATTTAATCTTCAAATTAGAACGCTATTGATCTAGGTCTGAGTTACTGCAAGGAAGAACGGCATGACGTTCTATGTGGTTCACCACAAAGGACATGATTGAAAGTCCAGAACCTAAAGGGTGTGTAGAGAAGCAAATCATGTTCATGTGATGCAGTCACAGAGTCTGAGAGGAGGAATGCAATCGCGGGTCTAAATAGACGTCAAACAGTGGCATCAGTTTTATAGGGATCCAGAAAAATATATGCAAAGAGCTGCAATGAAAAGTCAGAAAAACAATGAATCTGTGCCTTTGATGAAAACCCAAACCTTCAGAGCTTGTAGAGCTGGAAACGGGGTGGAAGGGAGAGCCAGAAATGCAAAGTGCAGTCGGTTTGGCAGGTTCGGATGCCAGGCAGAGCCCCTGCCTCCACCTCTTTGTGTACCCATACACTTTGGCACAGGTCCATCACGTCTGCGGAGAGCCACTCTTGAGAGGGAGACTTGATGGAGAGAGAATGGTGACCAAGTCAGCCTGGACCGGGCTTGGCGCAGCGAGGCTGGGGCCGCGCCCCCTCCAGGCGCCAGACTCACCTGCGTGTCATGGGAGGTGAGGTCAGTTGCTTGAGAGCAACAGAGTGAGCACAAAGGCAAATCAGCATCTTCAAGGGGGTATGTTTTTAAGTTAAACAAGCATAAGTATGGCGGTGAAACCCCGAGAATGTTTAGGGTTTTACAGATCAGATCCATGAAGCTCACTACTCCCAGAATCGAACTGGGCATCCCCTTTCTATATTTTTAAGACTCTGAGTGAAAGTAACAGCAGCTGCGTGAACCCATCAGACAAGTTTAGAACCATTTTCCAGGTGAAGATGGACATAAGATGTGTGAGAGGGATGGATCCGCTAGAATCCAGGCAGCATCTCCTGTCTGCCAGAATGTGAAGAGGACACAGTGAATAAGATGAGGTCCCCATGCCCGAGGGGGACGAATCGATACAGCTGGTGTCTGTTCTCTCTGCCCTTAGAGAGGCCCTAGGGAGGTCAAATCTCCGGACAGGGAGACACTGCGAGGGCCGTGGGAGAAGAGGGGCCACAGGGCTCATCTAAAGGACCTCATGGCCCCTCACAAGCACGCTGAGAACTGGACAAATTTTACACCATTTTACAAGTGGTGAACTGAAGCTGGGGGTGGATGAAGCAACCAGGCTGTGATGGTGGGCTCGGGGTCACCAAATGCAGTCCAATTCTGGACTCTTGGTCCCTCCTCTGCTCCACAGTGTCACACACACACACACACGCACACACATGCACACACGCATGCACGCACGCACAGGACAAACAGCCGGGCCAAGGGGCCTGTCGGGTATTAAAGGGAGTGAGATGTGCACACAAACAGCCGTATCATGACACAGAATGAGGTGCCTACAGGCAGACTGAATGTGCTAATGTGGGAGAGTCCTTAGCTAATAACAACCAGCATACCATTTATTGAGGACTTAATAATAGACCTAGCATTGCTCTAAACACTGTACAGGTTTTTGTCTAAATTTGTAAAACTATGAAATAAGTACAATCCTTCTTAGATGCCTTACTGTAAGTAAATTACTCTTAAGTCACCATAAATAATGCAGTGTCCTGTTGCAAATAATACTTTGAAGCCACTAAAAGTCTATCAGGAGCAATAAATAATGGTACTAGATGCTAAGAGGACATAAAGAGGAAATAGAAGAGATTGCCTTTGCCGCCAGAAAGTTTCTAGTCCAAAAAGAAGCGCGCTGTCACAAATGCACACAAAGGTAGGCGCAGCCAGGAATTTAAACGGAGAACTATTTACATACATATTAATGGGAGGCAAATTGAAGCTATTTTGATGGAAATAAGAGTTTTGATCAGGTGTTTTTAAAGCATTTGTCAGAGAAGAATGGAAAGATAATTATAGGTAAGGGAAATGGACTAAAACTGTAAACGAGTAAGAGGAGACAGGACTGACTATACGATAATTAGCGTGACTCACCTAGCATCGTGCCGGCCAAAGGCAATGCCCAGTGGAGGTCAGCTCCTGCCTGTCCCCTTCGCCCTGCTTCAGTGAAGACTCCTGATCCCAGGAGAGAGAAAACACAGCACCATCCTCCCGCTTTAAGCCAAATGTTACCTACTGGCCCGTGATGTAGCTGCAGATGCAGAAGCCACCTCTTCACTTCTCAGCCCTCTTCCCCCAGTCCCTCTTGGGCAGCTCCGCTCCACCTGGTATATGTCTTCCTCCACATCCAGGCCCCACTTCCCCAGAACCAAGTCCAGCGCCAAAAAGCGATCCTGTCCTTCAAAAGTCTGAATAACTGTCATAAGCTTGGTTCTCACAGACCAGAATTGGGTTTACACTCAGCCGCTAACCACCAACAGGGCTTTTGCTTTTACTCTAAATGAAATAAGAGCCATGTGAGCTTTCTGAGAAGAGGAAACCCATGATCTGAGTTAGTTTTATAAGCATCACTCTGTCTGCATTGGGCACGGTGAGGAGTTCAGTGGAGTTGCAGAGTGACCCGCTGAGCCGGGTCACGGTACCCTGGACCAGGGCCGCGGCAGGGGCTGTGATGAGTGGTCAGATCCAGACACAGCATTTTGAAGGCAGGGCCCAGATATCTTCCAGAATGACTGGAGGTGACAGGCGAGGAAAGCGGAAGAGTCGAGGCTGATACTTTAAGCTGGACCTGGAAGGATGGACTGTCCTTGACTGAGATGGAATGTATGTCTATTAGAGGAAGCCGAGATGTGTACAGGCACCCAGGTGAAAATCTCCAGTAGGCAGTGGATGTACTGAGACAGGCTGGGACCTGGGACCCTTTGCTGCAGTGCTTGCACTTGGACAAACATCTCCTCCAGCAACAAAATACAAAGAAACTATAAGGGACTAAAATTAAATAAGACACAAAAAGCCCAAAAAGCCCAAATGCCACTTCTAAAGAGCTGAGAGCAAAAAGAGGCTGTCGGGAGCAAAAGAGGGGTCCTGCACATGCCCCCTGCACACAGCAGCACCTAAGGGGTGGGCAGACCACCTGAGCCACCCCTCCGGTCTGACCTTGGACACACCCCTACCCTCACCCCATATAAGGAACCAAGCAAGGGAACCTGTTACTTATTCTCTCCCCCGCCCCGTGCCCCTGCTGCAGCAGGGGCCCCAACAAAGCCTTGCCTGGATTTCTTGTCTGGCCTCTGATCAATTACTATTAAGGAGGCCAAGAACCCTGGTCAGTAACAATATAATTGTGTTTGCATTCACAGGACAGGTCTGAACTAGGGCTCTGACAATATAAACATGGAAAAGAGAAGAGGACCACGGGTTGCATCCCCGAGCCCCAGCGTTCCTTGGTGGAGGAGGATAAACACAGGACAGTGAGAAGTCACCAGCGAGGGAGGAGGGAGCTCGGTGGGGAGGGCCTGATGCCAGAGCTCAGAGGAGCAGACAGGCGTCCCCATAGCCTACCCCTAACCCTGGCAGTGCTCAAGGCAAGAACACAGGCACAGGAATGTCTGTGGTGCAGTGGTTAAGAATCCGCCTGCCAATGCAGGGGACACAGGTTCGATCCCTGCCCCAGGAAGATCCCACATGCCATGGAGCAACTAAGCCCATCCATCACAACTACTGAGACTGTGCTCTAGAGCCTGTGAGCCACAACTGCTGAGCCCATGTGCTGCAAATACTGAAACCCACACACCTCGAGCCCATGCTCCACAGCAAGAGACGACACCTCACTGAGAAGCCTGCTCACTGCAGTGAAGAGCAGCCCCCGCTTGCCTCAACTAGAGAAAGCCTGTGTGCAGCAACAAAGACCCAACACAGCCAATAAAAAATAAATACATAAACAAATACAGAAAGAAATAAATTTTTTTTAAAAAAGAGCACAGACACAGCCTCCCCATGTGTCTAAATATTTGAGAGTTGTAAAGAAGTTCAAAGTCTTAATCAAAACATATTCTATTCTCCTGCATTAAGAAATATACCTTCATAAGAGACCAGAAGATCATGTTCAAATCATGAATTTTCAGGCTCCCCAGGGCTCTACAGGGAGCTTGGCCCAGGGCCAGTAGGCTGCCCCTTCTCCTCCCACACATGGGGGGTCTTGTGTGCACAGTGGGGACATCCCGGCCCACCCTTACACTTAGGAAAGACCTAGGCCCTTCAAAACACCCACCCTCTTGCCTCCTCCTCAGCAAGGGGTCTACGGGGCCAAAATGACGTTCCCACTTGGAGCCAGTCCCCTCCCCATTAGACCATGTTCTGAGCTGGGACCATGGAATTGCCCCGCTCGTGGCAACAGAGAGAATCAACAAAACCAAAAACAGATTATTGGAAAAGATCAACAAAATTGGTAAATGTTTAGCTAGACTGACAATGAAACAACAAGACTCAAATTACTAAAATCACAAAAGTGGGGCATTGCTACTCACATGATAGAAATAAAAAGAATTATAAGGGCATGTTTTGGATAACTGTATGCCAACAAATGAGACAATTTTTTATCTTTATCTTATCTTTTCATTACATGAAATGGACAAATTCGCAGATACCCACACACTACTAAAACTGACTCAATAGGAAACAGAAAATCTCAATAGATCTTTAGCAAGCAAAGAGATTGAATCAGTGATCAAAATAAACCTCCCAACAAAGAAAAGTTCAGGACCAGATGACTTCACTGAATTTCAGTGAACATTTAAAGAATTAATACCAATCCCTATCTCAATAAAAGTTCTTAAAAAAAAAAATCCCTCTCAAATTCTTTGCAAAAAAGAGAAGAGGAGGGAACACTCTCTAACTCATTCTTTGAGGCCAACATTACCCTCATACCAAAGTCACACAAGAAAACTCTTAATCAATACCTTTCATGAATTTACATGCAAAATTCATCAAGAAAATACTAGAAAACCAAATCTAGCAGCATTTTAAGAGGATGATACTCCATGTGACCGAGTGGGATTTATCCCAGGAAGGCAAGAGTCAGCATATGTCAGTCAACGCAACACATCACATTAACAAATGAAAAAGAAACCCGTGTGGTCATCTCAATTTATGTACAAAGAGCAAATGAAAAACATCCAACATCCTTCCAAGTCAAAAATACTCAACAAACTCAGAATAGAGGAAAACTTCCTCCACAGGAGAAAGGACATTTAAGCAACTGGTAGAGGGGATGGTTGCACAACATTGTGGAGTTACTAAATGGAACTGAAGTGCATTCTCTCAAACGGTGAATTACACGTGATGTGGAGTTTACTTCCATTTAAAACAAGGAAGAGTCCTGGGAGGAAGGGGATATGGGGATATATGTATAAAAACAGCTGATTCACTTTGGTGTACCTCAAAAACTGGCGCAAAAGTGTAAAGCAATTATATTCCAATAAAGAGCTTAAAAAAAATTAAAAGAGACTTTAGAGCACATCAAATAAAAATTAAAAATAAAATAAAAAAATTTAAAAGAAATTTTTTAAAAAGGAAGAGGTGGAGGAGCAGGAGGTGAAGCCATCAAGACCATGCAAATGAGATTGATAATGTCTCCTGCACTTGGGGAGTCTCAGTTCCAATGTGTGGACACATGAGCAGAGAAGAAATAACTAGCATTTGCGGAAACTTTGCTCTGTACCAGGCACTATTCCAAACACTCTGAGTACAAAATCAGGAAATTCTCAGAACTACCCAATGAAATAGGTTATCTTCTTCTTCAGATTAAAAAAAAACATGAGGCACAGAGGGGTGAAAAAACTTACCCAGAGTCAAGTGGCAGAGCCAGGATTTTAAGCCAAAAAGTCTAACTTCAGAGCTTATGTTCTAACTATGACACTGCACAGTGCTTTACATGGGGAGGTGTGACTAAAGCAGAGTATGGAGACAGCACTGCTGGAATCCCTAAGTATCCTACTGATACACGTTTTTTTTGTTTTGTTTTGTTTTGTTTTTTATTAATTTATTATTTTTGGGCGGGTACACCAAGTTCAATCATCTGTTTTTATACACATTTTCCCATATTCCCTCCCTCCTTCGACTCACTGATATATGTTTTGATTGCTATCATTAAATCTGGCCAATACGCATTAAGGAGGATAAAAGTACACTGCAAATAGTCTGAAAGGTTTTAAGAGGACATGAAATGTTCAATTTGGCTTCTATCCGCTTGAGATAAGCATAGGTATAGCCACAAATAGATAACCAAATGCAGTTAAAATTAACATTGTTAACTACAAAATCAATTAATTTTCAAAAGTCTTATTGGAATCACTGACTCATGTAAAATTAGTGTAAGAAGCAGATTAGAATATTATCAAGTCCAATTCCATCTTTCTTTACTTAAGGAAAAGGGTTCAAAGAACCTAAGTAACTTGCTGTTTTGTGCCAGAGTTTATATCTCAATCCTCTAAGTCTTAAATTGTCAGTATTTTCAGTATATTTTAAGCATAGCTATCCAGCTTTACTTATCAGATTTCAGAGAGCTGGTATGCAAAATACTTTAAAGTCAAATTTATATAAATACTTAGGTTGAATTTTTTTAAGCTCTTTATTGGAATATAATTGCTTTACACTCTTGTACTGGCCTTTGAGGTACACCAAATTGAATCAGCTGTATTTATACATATATCCCCACATCCCTTCCCTCCCGCAACTCCCTCCTGCCCTCCCTCCCGCTCTCCATGTCCTGGCCCTCTATGGCATCACCCATCATCGAGTTGATCTCCCTTTGTTATACAGCAACTTCCCACCAGCTATCTATTTTACAGTTGCTAGTGTATATAAGTCTATGCTACTCTCTCACTTTGTCCCAGCTTCCGCTTCGCCCCCCGCCCCCCCCAACCCCGTGTCCTCCAGTCCATTCTCTGCATCTTCATCCTTATTCTTGCCCTGTCACTGGGTTCATGAGTACAATTTTTTTTTTTAGATTCCATATATATGAGTTAGCATACAGTATTTGTTTTCCTCTTTCTGGCTTACTTTACTCTGTGTGACAGACTCTAGGTCTATCCACCTCATTACATATAGCTCCATTTCATTCCTTTTTATGGCTGAGTAATATTCCATTGTATATATGTGCCACATCTTCTTTATCCATTCATCTGTTGATGGGCATTTAGGTTGCTTCCATGTCCTGGCTATTGTAAGTAGTGCTGCAACGAACGTTACGGTACATGTTTCTTTTTGGATTATGGTTTTCTCTGGGTATATGCCCAGTAGTGGGATTGCTGGGTCATATGGTAGTTCTATTTGCAGTTTTTCAAGGAACCTCCAAACTGTTTTCCATAGTGGCTATACCAACTTACATTCCCACCAACAGTGCAGGAGAGTTCCCTTTCCTCCACACCCTCTCCAACATTTGTTGTTTCCAGATGTTTTGATGATGGCCATTCTGACCGGTGTGAGGTGATACCTCATTGCGGCTTTGACTTTCATTTCTCTAATGATTAGTGACATTGAGCATCTTTTCATGTGTTTGTTGGCCATCTGCATGTCTTCTTTGGAGAAATGTCTATTGAGGTCTTCCACCCATTTGTGGATTGGGTTATTTGCTTTTTTGGTATTAAGCTGCATGAGCTACTTGTATATTTTGGAGAGTAATCCTTTGTCCATTGCTTCACTGGCAAGTATTTTCTGCCATTCTGAAGGTTGTCTTCTTGTCTTGTTCATGGTTTCTTTCACTGTGCAAAAGCTTTTAAGTTTCATGAGTCCCATTTGTTTATTCTTGATTTTATTTTCATTATTCTAGGAGGTGGGTCAAAAAGGATCTTGCTTTGATGTATGTCATAGAGGGTTCTGCCTATGCTTTCCTCTAGGAGTTTTGTAGTGTCTGGCCTTACATTTAGGTCTTTAATCCATTTTGAGTTTATTTTTGTATATGGTGTTAGGAAGTGTTCTACTTTCATTCTTTTACATGTAGCTGTCTGATTTTCCCAGCACCACCTATTGAAGAGGCTGTCTTTTTTCCATTGCATATTCTTGCCTCCTTTGCCAAAGATAAGGTACCCATACGTGCTTGGGTTTACTTCTGGGTTCTCTATTCTGTTCCATTGATCTATATTTCTGGTTTTGTGCCAGTACCATACTGTCTTGATCACTGTAGCCTTGTAGTATAGTTTGAAGTCAGGAAGCCTGATTCCACCAACTCCATCTTTCCTTCTCAAGATTGCTTTGGCTATTCGGGGTCTTTTGAGTTTCCATAAAAGCATAAGATTTCTTGTTCTACTTCTGTGAAAAATGCCATTGGTAATTTGATAGGGATTGCGTTGACTCTGTAAATTGCTTTGAGTAGTACAGTCATTTTCACAATGTTGATTCTTCCAATCCAAAAACATGGCATGTCTCTCCATCTGTTTGTATCATCTTTGATTTCTTTCATCAGTGTCTTATAGTTTTCTGCATACAGGTCTTTTGCCTCCTTAGGCAGGTTTATTCCTAGGTATTTTATTCCTTTTGTTGCAGTGGTAAATGGGAGTGTTTCCTTAATTTCTCTTTCTTCTTTTTCGTTGTTAGTGTATAGGAATGCAAGAGATTTCTGTGCATTAATTTTGTATCCTGCTACATTATTAAATTCATCAATTAGTGCTAGCAGTTTTCTGGTAGAGTCTTTAGGGTTTTCTATGTCTAATATCATGTCATCTGCAAAGAGTGACAATTTTACTTCTTTTCCAATTTGGATTCCTTTTATTTCATTTTCTTCTCTGATTGCTGTGGCTAAAACTTCCAAAACTATGTTGAATAATAATGGTGGGCAACCTTGTCTTGTTCCTGTTCTTAGAGGGAATGCTTTCAGTTTTTCCCCATTTAGAACGATGTTGGCTTTTGGTTTGTCATATATGTCTTTTATTATGTTGAGGTAATATCCTTCTATGCCCATTTTCTGGAGAGTTTTTATCATAAATGGATGTTGAATTTTGTCAAAAGCTTTTTCCACATCTATTGAGATTATCATATGGTTTTTATCCTTCAATTTGTTGATATGATGTATCACATTGATGGATTTGTGTATATTGAGGAAACCTTGCATTCCAGGGATAAACCCCACTTGATTATGGTATATGATATTTTTAATGTGCTGTTGGATTCTGTTAGCTATTATTTTGTTGAGGATTTTGGCATCTATATTCATCAGTGATATTGGCCTGTAATTTTCCTTTTTTGTGACATCTTTTTCTGGTTTTGGTATCAGGGTGATGGTGGCCTTGTAGAATGAGTTTGGGAGTGTTCCTCCTTCTGCAATATTTTGGAAGAGTTTGAGAAGGGTAGCTGTTAGCTCTTCTTTAAATGCTTGATAAAATTCACCGGTGAAGCCATCTGGCCCTGGGCTTTTGTTTGTTGGGAGATTTTTAATCACAGTCTCAATTTCCGTACTTGTGATTGGTCTGTTTATATTTTCTATTTCTTCCTGGTTCAGTCTTAGAAGATTGTAATTTCTAAGAATTCATCCATTTCTTCCAGGTTATCCAATTTATTGGCATATAGTTGCTTGGAGTAGTCTTTCATTATCTTTTGTATTTCTGTGGTGTCTGTTGTTACTTATCCTTTTGCATTTCTAATTCTGTTGATTTGCTTCTTCTCACTTTTTTTCCTGATGAGTCTGGCTAATAGTTTATCAATTTTGTTTATCTTCTCAAAGAACCAGCTTTTAGTTTCATTGATCTTTGCTATTGTTTCCTTCATTTCTTTTTCATTTTTTTCTGATCTGATCTTTATGATTGCTTTCCTTCTGTTCACTTTGGGGTTTCTTTGTTCTTCTTTCTCTAATTGTTTTAGGTGTAAGGTTAAGTTATTTATTCGATATTTTTCTTGTTTCTTGAGGTAGGACTGTATTGCTATAAACTTCCCTCTTAGAACTGCTTTTGCTGCATGCCATAGGTTTTTGGTTGTTGTGTTTTTGTTGTCATTTGTTTCTAGATATTTTTTGATTTCCTCCTTGATTTCTTTAGTGATTTCTTGGTTGTTTAATAGTGTATTGTTTAACCTCCATGTGTTTGTATTTTTTACAACTTTTTTCCTGTAATTGATATCTAGTCTCATGGCGTTGTGGTCAGAGAAGATGCTTGATATGATTTCAATTTTCTTGAATTTACCGAGGCTTGATCTGTGACCCAAGATGTGATCTATCCTGGAAAATGTTCTGTGTGCACTTGAGAAGAAAGTGTATTCTGTAGTTTTTGGATGGAATGTCCTATAAATATCAATTAAGTCAAGAAGGTCTAATATGTCATTTAAAGCTTATGTGTCCTTACTTATTTTCTGTTTGGATGATCTGTCCATTGGTGTAAGTGGGGTGTTAAAGTCTCCTATTATTGTGTTACTGTCAATTTCCCCTTTTATGGCTGTTAGCATTTGCCTTATGTATTGAGGTGCTCCTATATTGGGTGCATAGATATTTACCATTGTGATATGTTCTTCTTGAATGGATCCCTTGATCATTATGTAGTGTCCTTCCCTGTCTCTTGCAATAGTCTTTACTTTAAAGTCTAATGTGTCTGATATGAGTATTGCTACTCCAGCTTTCTTTTGACTTCCATTTGCATGGAATATCTTTTTCCATCCCTTTTTACTTTCAGTCTATATGTGTCCCTTGGTCTGAAGTGGGTTTCTTGTAGGCAGCATATAGAAGGGTCTTGTTTTTGTATCCATTCAGCCAGTCTGTGTCTTTTGGTTGGAGCATTTAATCCACTTACATTTAATGTGATTATTGACATGTGTGTTCCAATTACCATTTTCTTAATTGTTTTTGGTTTGCTTTTGTAGATATTTTCCTTCTCTTGTGTTTCCTACTTAGAAAAGTTCCTTTAGCAATTGTTGTAAGGCTGGTTTGTTTGGTGCTGAATTCTCTTAACTTTTGCTTGTCTGTAAAGCTTTTGATTTCTCCTTCGAATCTGAATGAGATTCTTGATGGGTAGAGTATTCTTGGCTGTAGGTTTTTCTCCTTCAGGACTTTCAGTATATCCTGCCATTCCCTTCTGGCCTGCAGAGTTTCTGCAGAATGATCAGCTGTTATCCTTTTGGGTTTTCCCTTATATGTTATTTGTTGCTTTTCTCTTTCTGCTTTTAATATTTTTTCTTTCTGTTTAATTTTTTTTCAGATTGAAAATGAATCTTTGTTCAATAACCAAGATTCCCAAAGAGTTTATTAAATGTCTTTCTTCCACAAATAAAACTAACACTAGGATTTGTCAGAAGATCTGAACGAGTTATCTTCCTTATATACGAACTTGGCTAAATCCACTCTGTCTGGACTCTGTTCATCATGAAACTCAGGTCTGGAACATAACTCCTTTCTGTTATGTTGCTGTGTCTCCTTCATTTAAGACTCCAGAACAGAGACCATAAATGTGGCTAGTGCAACACAGCAGTCACTGTAATTCCCCGAAAGAAAAATAAGTAATTTATTTTATGACATACTTATTTGGATGATTACTTACTGGTAATTAGTATTTCTACTTTTTTTTTTAAAGGCAACCATTTTAAGTGACAGTACATATCAGGCTAGTAGGAAAAGTTGAAACAAAGCCCTCTCTTTCAATCTCACAAAGTCATGCAGACAAAAGAAGGTACATCTCATTTGTTCCAATCAGGCTTCTTGGAATTACCAAAATTTCTTTTCTGGCAAAGATGATTTCGGCTCATCATAGAAAGAAGGTTCTCTGAATGCTGCTGCTAAACTAGTTTCCCTTTGAAAAAAGTAAATTTCAAGGCATGATAGTACAAGAGGTAAGGTTTTGATTTATAGAACATTTATAGACTAGTTGTGCTTAGTCTCTAATTTCCAATTTATTTTAAAGAACAGAAACTACAATGATAAGTTTATCTTTGCCTAAATTTACCAGTACATCCATGAATCACACCAGAATTAGGACAATTTGATTATTTTAATGATTCTGTCATGAAACCTGCACACTGAGTCTGCAGGTGAGGACCTGTGGGTGTGAGGCTCCTACAAGTTCTGAACCCAAAAACTCTCATCTCGGGGAGTCCAGGGGTCTGAGAAAGCAGTTCTCCCCCCAGATTAAGTCCTCAAAAAACTCTCAATAAACAATTAAGGAAAACAGTGCTAAGTGGAGAGTTTCTTTTGTTTAGTTAAATCTGGGAAGTCTGAGTGTTCCTGGAGCCCCCGTCAGGATATGTCATGGGTCGAGAATCCCTTGAATGTGAGTATTCGCTATTAGAGGGCTCTGTAGGGTAAATCAAATTTTCATAATCACTGTCGTCTGATTCCTCAGCACTGTCTCCAGCTGCTCTTTGGAAAGGAGGAAGGTCTGCTTCACTTCCAGGATATTTCAGTCTGGCACTGGTGGAGGCATAACTGGAGGAGCCCATGGCTTGAGGTCGAGGCATAAAGATGCTAGTTTCCATGAGAGAATGGCTCAGAGTACTTTCTTGATTATTTGGGTGAAGATCAGAATAAGGGGGAGGAGGATCCAAGGCCTCTGCATCTCCAAGCGTAATTCTGCCTTCAGCTGCGAACCCAGGATAGGGCATCCAAGGGCTGAACATGGGGTCCAAACTTTCAGATGGCATCTGTCTGCTTATCATTGCCTGCTGCAATCTTCTTTCTTGTTCCTTTTCATTCTTCCTCTGAGTGATTTGTCTTCTTAATTTGTTCACTTCCACCTGACAAGATTCAACAACTCGTTCACTCTTTCCTGCGTCTGCACACACTGCCTGCACTTTCTCCTGAAGTGCATTATAAACCTGATAAATTGCCCTGATGTCTTTCATTACTCTGTCCTTGTCAAAAAAGTCAGTACCATGTTCTTTAATAACTTTGGCATAACTCTGAGAAGTATTTGGCACTGAAGACACTTTATACTCTTGCTGGCTAGTATTGCCCAGATTGGGAATAGCAAGGGATATCCTCTGATTATACCTTCGATTTGGTCTAAAGAGAACGTATTCTAAAGCATGAGTGGAATTGTTGGCGGTGGAGATGAAGCTGAAGAGAAGCAAGACAAGGTCGGGCACCCCAAGGATGCGGGTGAGCTGCTTATGGATAACCTGCTCTCTGTACAACACCTGCTACTGTGTGTTTCGCCGGAATCTGTACCATCCAATAACTTTCTTTCTCCAATCTTTAAGAATTCTGTCCAAGCTCTCCTCATTAACTTTGCTTGCATAGTCATAAAAACTAAAAAGTTTTGAACAATGCTGATGGTTATGGATTTCAATTACTTGTAGAAATTCTGTGTTGCTGATTTGGGAGTCACTGATGCTGAAGGTTTCCTCTTGTCTTACCTCTCCCAGCAAAAATCCTTCGTGGTCGGCGTTGCTGTTGGCTCTGTGGAAATACACAGCGCTGAAGGTGTAGCCCGAAATGGAAGCCGCCATGATGGAAATCACTGTGTTTAATTTTTGTTAGTTTGATTAATATGTGCCTTGGTGTATTTCTCCTTGGGTTTATTCTGTATCGGACTCTCTGTGTTTCTTGGACTTGATTAATTATTTCCTTTCCCATGTGGGGGAAGTTTTCCACTATAACCTCTTCAAATATTTTCTCAGACCCTTTCTTTTTTTCTTCTTCTTCTGGGATGCCTATGATTCCAATGTTGGTGCATTTAGTGTTGTCACCAGGGTCTCTGAGACTGTCTTCCATTCTTTTTATTCTTTTTTTTCTTTCCTGCTCTGTGGTGGTTATTTCCCCCATTCTATCTTCCAACTCACTTATTCATTCTTCTGCCTCAGTTATTCTGCTGTTTATACCATCTAGAGTATTTTTAATTTCATTTATTTTGTTGTCCATCACTGTTTGTTTGCTCTTTAGTTCTTCTGAGTCCTTATTAACTGTTACTTATGTTTTCTCTATTTTGTTATCGAGATTTTGTATCATCTTTACTATCATTACTCTGAATTCTTTTTCAGGCAATTTTCCTATTTCCTCTGCATGTATTTGGTCTTGTGGGTTTTTTTCCTGCTCCTTTGCCTGCATGGTGTTTCTTTGTTTTCTCATTTTGTCTAATTTATAGGATTTGTTGTCTCCTTTCCCTATGCTACCTAGTAGTAATTCCTCTTGTTTCTGCCCTCTGCCCCCTGTGGTGGGGTTTGTCCAGTGTCTTGTGTAGGCTTCCTGGTGGGGGGTCTGGTGTCAGCTTTCTGCTGTGTGGCTCTGTGTCTTTTCTCTCTGATGAGCAGGGCTGTGTCAGGTGGTGTGTTTTAGGGTATCTGTGAGGTTAATATGGCTTTAGGTAGTCTGTGTGCTGATGGGTGGGTTTGTGTTCCCATCTTGTTTGTAGTTTGGTGTGAGGTGCCCAGCACTGGCAGTTGCAGACAGTCAGACGAAGCCGAGTCTTAGACTCTGATATAGGGCTCTGTGAGAATTCTCTGCAGTTAATCTTCCCTGGTCTGAGGACTCCCTAGTAGTCTAGCATCCTGGATTCAGTGCTCCCTCCCCAGAGCCTCCTACTTAACTTCTGATGGAGTAGTCCAGACTTCAGAGGTTACTTGTCCCAGCTATGATGGGATCTTTGCAGTCCTTTCTGGTGTCTGAGATCGTTTGCTGGTGTTCAGCTGGTTCTCTGTGGGAATTGTTGTGTCTTTTGGTGTATTCCTGATGCATCTATGGAGAGGGATGCATTCCACATCCTTCTACTTTGCCGCCATCTTTCTTCCCCAGGTTGAACTTTTTATAAGCATATATGTAAGTGTGTGTGTATATATGTTTAAAATATTTATGTGAATTCTTAATTCAGTCTACATAATTAAATATAAATAGATTATGGTACATCTTTTCACATTTCAGCTTTTGCATCTTAACACAATATTGCAATATTTGGATTTGAAATGCTGCAAAAAATATTACTATACTTAAACAAACATTTCTTCAAAATATAAAAGGAAATGGTGATGACAAAATAGAAGTAAATAGAAATACAAGCTTGGAAAAAGCAAGTGAACTTAGGCAAATTTTAGGCATTATTCAGTTTTTACTAAAGCCCAAATAAGGTTGCTATATATTTTTCTATTTATTTTACACCCATGGGTTATAAGGAAAATATCACCCATATGTGTTTAATTCAATTTTCCTTACGCTGAGAGTAATGTAATTGTCAAGGAGTTCTTTAATGTCCGGTAAGTTTTTTGAGATTTACAGGCCTTCCTTCTCGCTCTGAACAAGCAAGTGGTGTTTTGCCAGCACAGAACAGAACTTGAACAGGGGGCAGATTGAGTTTGGTTCTAAACTTAGAGCACACAAATTTGAGTGACTGCCAAGCCTGCTGAAATGTGTTTTCTCCAATCTTCTTAAAGTGCATGAGGATTTCAAAAGAAAAATGGTAAAGCCTTCCATTGTGAGCTTTCTTTTACCACTGAATACTTCCTGAATTGAAAACCATGTATTGAATATAAGACAGTGATGTGTTTTATCAAGTCCTGGTCTCCATATGTTTCACTTTAGTATATTTTCCCCAGGATGCTCTCTTGCAATATTTTGAAGCCTATGCAGTTTCCTTTATTTAGATATAGAACCGATTGTTCCCAGCCACGATGATCCTGAAATTAATCTACCTTCAGTAATCAAAGGGGAAGTGAGAAGTTGATCAGGGAAATATGACAAAAAGACAATATATGATCAATAAGGTTCTTAATTTCTGATCATACCAAGGAATCTAAGATGATTCACTAGTCTTGACGGGGGAGGGGAAAGTATTAGTGAAATCAACAGATTGATCCAGGCATATGGACGTCCTGGAAGGCGGCTGAGAGTGGGAGAAGAGAGAAAGGGACATGCAAAACAGGGGGCCATGTCGCCTGGTTCAGTCACTGCCAATACACTGAAAAACACGGCCTGGAGAATTCACCATGTAAATGGGATGACATTTAAGTGATTCCTTTTGTTCATGTTTTTGAGACTTCTCTATAATTCACAGAGCAGTATGAATTCTTTCCACGTGTTTCTATTCCTTTTAAAAACTTTTTTCACCGAATTTCAAATCTTAATATTTTGCATAAGAAGTACTGAGGAGGATGGAAGAGGATGATGGAGTTAACATCTTCAAGACTGAATTCCTTAATGATGCAAAAAAGCTGGTGTTTGGCAGCAGGGACATTATTTCTAGATTTCACTTATTAGCGATCATTTTAACTGATTAAGGATCAGTTCTTGCCTTCCATCCCTGCAATCCCAAGCATTTGTTGCTTTCACACCTCAGTTTTTTTTCTTTCCTTTCAGGATGAAATCCAATATGTCTGAAGATGATTTTTCTATAGGTTATGCTTCAGCCTTAGGTTAATTATATTTATATTCTTAGCACTTTGAATCAATATTCTGATTCAGAATTTTGAAAACCATTACCCAGCTTTTAATTTATCAAAAGAGGAAGATTATAAAGTCATATTTTATTTCATGCTTACTTGATTGCGTTGTATGAACTCAGAATGTCTTCCTAGTCAAGCCAAGCAGGCCAGCAGATGCATTGATGGTCATCGTTCCAAATAATGTGATGCCATTTCTCAGACATTTGAGAATTAAATCTCCATGTCTGTATGGAAGGTATATCACGTAAATATAAATACTGCAAGCTACCGTATTTTTAAAGGTGGATAAAATCTGGATCATTGAGCAAGTATGCCCGAAATCAAATCAAAGCACAAAATGCCTGGTTGGCACCCAGCAGTCGTAGGCAGCACAGTTAGGGGTACCCACTGCTGTCAGGATGCTTCAGTTCAAGGGCTGTTCCCATCAATTTGTGTCATGAGGCAAATTTATCTTCTTTTTTGCCTGGGTTTCCTCATCTATAAAATTCCACAATCACAGGGAAATCTTGACCTATAAACATAGGTTGTTGTGGGAATTAAATCAGGGAATTCTGAGGACAATGCCTGCTACACACAGTAGCGTTCTGTTCTTGTTAGGTATTATTACCTGACAAATTTTCCCCAGGGAATTCTGCAACTAGAGTTTTTCAGTGCCCTTCCATGTGCTTTGCTGAACATACAAGCAATCCTGGATGCAAGGCTATTTAAACTTTAGTTGTTCAGACTTAAAGCACTTGGTAGATTTCATGGGCTGTTCCTTCCAGCATTTGGAGCCAACAGCACACAGACTATCTTGTAGACTTGTTCTTGCACTCGATGTCTTTAGTACCCGAGACCCGCATCCTCCCCGTCAGCACCCGGCATCCTTCTCTTCTGAAGCCCACCTCCGGGACCAACCTTGTCAATTCCGAGAGACGCAGGTTCAGTCTCCCACAGCCACTGCAGCGTGTATGTGCTGCCGTCTTTTGCTTCATATATTTTGAGGCTATGTTGTTAAGAATGTAGACAGTTAGCATTTTTACATCTTTCTGGTGAATTAGCTCCTCTTTGGATCATTTAAGGCTATCTTCCAAGCTGTTTCCCTTTAGTCTTTTATACATCTCTGTTTCATGCTCAGCCCGCTCATTAATAACGAAACAATTACATCAGGTTGGTTACTATCGCAGTCTGTGTTTGACTTGCACACACCACAGCAGGCTTGATGCTGCATATTTTCAAATTTGCTGGTATATTCCTGGATGGTTGCATTGGCAAGGTATTGTGTTTTTATGGTAATATCAGAATTGGTTTATAACATTTGGGTGAGCATTACCTTTTCATTCATGCACTCAACATTTATTAAGCACATTCCATGCACTAGGTCTCAGCTAGATGAGAAACATACATGAGGACCCTTCCTGGGGACTCCCCTGGTGACATAGTGGTAAGAATCTGCCTGCTAATGCAGGGGACACAAGTTTGATCCCTGGGCTGGGAAGATCCCACATGCGTCAGAGCAACTAAGCCCGTGTGCCACAACAACTGAGCCTGAGTGATGCAACTGCTGAAGCCCACGCCTAGAGCCCCTGCTCCACAACAAGAGAAGTCACCGCACTGAGAAGCCTATGCACTGCAATGAAAAGTAGCCCCCACTCTCCGCAACTAGAGAAAGCTTGTGTGCAGCAATGAAAACCCAACACAGCCAATAATAAATAAATAAATAAATAAATTTATTTTTTTTAAATGGAACTTTCCTGGTCATCAGCTTGGTTATAACCCCATAAAGGAGAAGAATTCAAGTGTTTTTTTTCCTAGGGTTATATCATTATTCATTCTGAATATGATTGTGGGGGATATTACTCATGTGTGTAGTTTTTCTATCATTTCAGAACTTTTATGGCAGCCATGATCCGGTTTAATAAATGTAAAGCTGCTTCCAGTTCTGTGCTTTAGGCACATCCCTGAAAAGGTTGCTCTAGGAAGTGGGTTACACAGGACTCGCTGGCAAACGTCACAGGGCTCAGTCAAAATTCGGGACAGCCTGGCATTTTCCTTCAAGATGCTCCCAGGCTGAAGGCTGATGGAATCAGAGGCACATCCTTTTGGTGGAGCCCTCACTTCTCATCACACCCTTACAGCTCCGTGGACGTGACAGATTATTCAGACACCTAAAGCTGTCTTTAAGCTGCAGTTTCAGACAATTGACCCTCTTCACTAAGCTGGTAAAACAAGGCCTGACGCAAAGTTTCATTGACAATTAGATGATAACCCCTTGCCATTCATGGGCCTCCCACACACATCCACTTCTCACTTACTCTAACTGCTCACCTCGCTTTTCTCTCTTCTCATCCTCCAGTAGACAGGCCCATATTGAAAAAAGACACTGAAATGAGGAAATAGTAAAAGATTTCAGAAGACCAGCTCTGGAAGGAAAAGGACTCTGGCTTCTGTGTGAGTTGGAGCCAAGTCTGAGGGTCAACATGACTTTTATTTTTATTTTTACTTTCTATTGGAGCATAGTTGATTTACCATGTTGTGTTAGTTTCAGGTGTACAGCACAGTGATTCAGTTATACATCTACATGTATCCATTCTTTTTCAAATTCTTTTCCCATTTAAGTTATTACAGAGTATTGAGCAGAGTTCCCTGTGCTGTAGAGCAGGTCTTCTTGTTTATCTATTTTATATATAGTAGTGTGTATATGCATGTCTTTCTTGCCACGTCCCACAACCTCTGAACTCTCTCCTCCCCAGGACTGCTTGAATTCAAACGGGTGTGCACGGCACATACACACTTGCAGAAAGAAAGCCAGGAAACCCTCATTTGTGCAGAAGCACTTCAGATACTGTTTGTAAGAAGTAACAGATGGACTCAGGCAGAGGAAACGAAGACATTTCAAAACGTTCTGTTGTCATTCTGACCAAATCTACAGACACCAACATGCGTTTTTCACTCAGTTGAGAGGTATCACCAGACACGTGATGGCCGTTATGTGAGTTTATGATCTTTTCTCACTCAAAGTTGTGGCAGCTACACTGATGGTGACAACGATCGCCCCAAGTGGTGTGAAGACCTGGTGTCACCCTCCACCCATTAGGACCTGCAGTGTTACGTTTCTTCAAGTGTCATTTGTTCCCATAGAAAGTTCCTTCAGACATCTTTTTTCACATACGTGCACAAAAATATGATGACAGAAGAACACATACAAACTAATAAAAACCCACATTTACAAAATTACAGTGTGCACGCACATCAGCTTCTGCCAATGGTGCACTGGGATCTATCTTGCAGATGTAAAGTCTGAATCTTAACGAAGCTAAGTGACGTATTGAAGCTGGAGTAAGAACCAGGATTCCACAGACTCGGTTACTACAAACCAGCCCCTAGACTGGAGGATATGATTTTATCACCTTAGGGTCAAAACCAGGAATTGAGTTAAGAGTTGGGAAGCCACTCCAAACAGAAGTTAAAAAAAAATGGAGGAGTTTCTGGCAAAAATATTCTCCCCCTCAAAGTTAGATACATGTATAAGTATGGCTGAATTGCTCTGCTGTGCACCTGAAACTATCACAACATTTGTTAATAGGATCTACTCCAATATAAAATAAAAGTTAAAGAAAAGAAAACATGCCCCACAAAAATTATAAGACTAAAATTGTTCTAAAAATAGTATATTATAGCAAGTTTTCTTATAGCAAATGATTCTTTTAGAGACAGAAACTGGTTTTAAAAAACCCTTAGGTTATTTTCATGTATACTATACTGTAACAGATCAATAAAGATCATAGTTTGCACATATTTAATACTTACCAAGTGCCCAGCGTGGTTTTACCTGTGTTTCATGAAGTATCTCATCTGACACCGTAATAGCCTCAAAGGGGTTAGCACCACTTCCTCTTCCCAGATGAGGCAAGTGGGACTCAGAGAGGGTGCATATTGTTCTGTTTCCAGGAGGTCCAGGTGAGATCTGAACTCAGGACTCTGCCTCAGAACCTCAACCTCAGTGGTTCTGCACTCAGGCTGAGAGTCCCAAGCTCACCTGTTCCCACAGTCCCCCAGGTTTCCCTCCACTCCCCACCTGTCCCAGCCAGTCCTGGACTTCCTGCCACTCCTGAAATAAGCCTCGTTCCTGTTCTCTTAGGACCTTTGCACCTGCTCTTCCCCTGCCTGGAATACCCGTCCGACATCACTCGGCAGGACTATCCCTCACTTCACGTGGGTCACTGCTCACACACCTCCTCAGAAAGGCCTTCGCCGCCCCTCGGTAAACCACGTGAAGTGTACTCCACCCTTGCCATGACCGGCCATTTCCTTACCCTGCTCTTGTTTTTCTCATTGAGTTTAATGTTACCTGATATTATCTTATTGTTTTTGCATTTATTTCTCGATTTGCTTCTCATTTTATTATTAGAAAGAAACTGCATGAGGGCAGAAACTTTGTATCATTCACTATACTCTCTCCCCAAGACCTAGAAAAGTACCTGGAAAATATGAGCCTCAATAATGTGGATTAAACAAACTGATTAAAGACTTCAAATATCCTTAGGATAGATATTCAGAAACTGTGATCACTACCAGATCAAAGGACATAAACATATAAAGGTCATTGATATATATTGAAACTTTCTTTCCAAAAAATTGCGTGATGAACTTTACATCACTTTTTAATTATCAAAAACATTACAGAATCCAACAAAGGAGAAAGAGGGACAATGGTTTAAGATTGTGTAACCCATTGACCAATTAGTATTCAGCCATCTCTCCTGAGCCTTTTTTCAATGTGACTATAACTGAAGTTAATTAGTAAGTTTAAAAAAATCTCACTACACTGGTAGCCTTTGGAGCAGGGGAATGACCATTAAAATATGGTGCTTGAGCCAGTGGCCACTGGTGCTTTCTGTTTTCCCAGCCTGTGATCCTAACCTCGACTGGAACTCGGGTCTGGATGAGGAAAACAAATGACTGCAATGTTTTCTTGACTTTGCAAACACTTTGAGTGACTTTGCATAAATTAGTAGCCTAGTGAAGCTTACTGAGACGACACCTGAGCAAGTGTTTCTGAAGAATTACAGTGCCGTTTTCACTTGGGAGTCTAATGTTAAAATAAGGTCTTGGCTGTTTCTCTACTTTAGAAGGGCTCAGATCATATTAATATATTCCACCCTGACTTGAGGGTCTGAATGTGTGCGATTTGCTTTCTAAGAATGAGTTCCAATGCCGGTCTCTTGTAGGAAATACCGTGGCAGGTGTTCCTTGGAATTCCTGCCCGGCAGCACACACTTAGAGTTTTTCGCTAAGCGTCCCGACACGCAAAAATAGAAGGAAAAAAAACTATTTATCATCAGAAAAACCAGTGTCAGAAAAACTGCTGTTCAATTTCTAAAAGATGGAAAATAGTCTTAAATGTTTTGACAGAGAACAAAATTCACAAACAAATGGAGAATTCGTGAATAACAACAAAATTTGGAGAAATGTTACAACCCAAAAATGTTCACCAGCTGCTTAGAATTCAAAATTCTGGTGTTTCTTGTGGATCCTTTAGTTCCACAGTACAACGACTACAATAGCAAATGGAGGCCTAAGAAGAGACAGTGCATCAGGGAGGGTGGGTTGGAGCGACTAACTAAAGCCCCCAAATATACGGCGCTGAAGCCTAATGGACATTTAGGTCTTACTCACAAAACGGTCCTAGCAACAGTTCTTGGTCAGTGAAGAGCTCCCTTCCACGTGGTGACTCAAGGATCCAGGCTTCTTCCGTACGTGGTCCCACCTTCCCTTACAGCCTGGAGTTCAGATGACACGTTCAGATGACACAGGAGGACAGGAACCAGGGGACTCACACCCACTCCGCATCTTCAGCCTCGGTGGACCACTCCCCTTCCTCTCACATCTCACTCTGCCGTCGAGAAGTGGTCACCTGACCATACCCAGCAGCAAAAAGGACGAGTAATTGCAGTCCTTGGCTGGACAATGTGTCAGTGACCACTAATTACCAAGAAAAGGGAAAACAGATTCTAGCAGCCAAAAGCTATCTCTGGCAAAGGCAGGAAAAGATATACATGATTTAATATTAACATCCATCAGAATCTAAATGAAAGAAGTTCTAGTTCAGCGATGTGGCAGAGATTGCTAACTGTCCTCCAAATCAATTCTCCCCTATTGCTCTTATACCAGGACTCCTGAATTTTAACCACATCCATAGCCTCCCAAAGACCCATGTTTTAGACTCCCTTCCAATTAGCTGTGACCCTGTTACTAAGTTCTGGCCAAAGGGAGGAGCAGGGAAGCAGGTTTACTGTCTCTGAGTCATGATCCTACAGGGTAGAGGATCACTCTCTCCCTCCTTCCCCCTTACATCCCTTCTCTAACTGCAGCGGCACAAGCCTAGCACCCTGGTAAGCCTCTGGGACTGTGCTGATGAGGGCAAACCCTCGTACCAGGGAGCAGAAAGATTCCCAGGGCGCAGATCCGACGACAGATCAGCCTACGTATGCCGACAGTTAAATGAGAGAGAAATCCACTTCTATCTTGTTTAAATCACTGTTTTTTGTAAATCTCCATTACAGATGCCAAACCTATAACGAATACATATGGCAAACAATATGGAATTCTGTTCATCCCCAGTTCAACATTTAAAATGCCGTAAAAAGGGAATGAAAGAAAGGAACGTGGCCAAAGATAGAAAATATAAATGTATTGATTTTAATCACACAACATGGTATTAATTCATTAAGCATGTGGCTGGTGAAGGTGAGAAAATAGTAATAAAAGCATCAGCAGTCTGCTCAAGGGCGAGACTCACTCCCGTGAAGTTCACGGACGATGCTCTGTGGATTACGGAGACGATTGCCTGGAGACATCCTGGAGGGTCTCTCTGTGCCCCACAAGGCTGGAAGGCAAAGGATGCTGACCTGGTCAAGCCAACACAGACATCCAGTCCTGTTCCCATGTGGGTCTGTCCTCTCTTCACAAATGAACGCGCATGTGCACCCACCTCTAAGTCAATGGTGAGACCCACGCACAGTGTGAACCACACCCAAAGCCAAGCCCCCAACCACAAGAGGAGCACGACTCTGGCTCTGAACTGGGGACTGGGAGGGACGGTGAGCACTGCCGCTGTCCAGGGCCCGGGGGGTCCCAGCCACAGACAGAGGGGGCCCAGTGATGGCCAAGGATGGTCGGAGGAGGGGCCGACACAAACTGAGCTCAGAGACGGGGCCAGAGGATAAGGAGCAAAGGCTGATGGGGATGTTCATCAGGGATGTGTGTGCCCGCGTGTGCACGCGTGTGTGCACACATGTGCTTTCTTACGTGAGCCCTCAGAGGAGAAACCACGGCACAACCACGTTCCGCGACTCACCCAGGGGTTCGGCCTCGTGTGGTCTCAGGAGAGCCACGGCTCCGTGCACGTTTCAGCTCTTCTGGAGCTTCCTTAGACAAAACATCACTCAAGGGCCGTAGACAATGAAGTTAGAGCTCGGTGTTATGGAGCCATCGCAACCCTGGCAGTGAGCTCGCGACTCTGCAGTCTGAGTCTCCCGGTGGCTGGGTTTTTACCAGCATTCTCCTTACTCGCTGCCCTTTCCCCGGGGGATGGCAAGGCTGCCGGTGACGGACAGCCCACCTTCCTGCCTACTTTCCACCCACCAAATTTTTTTCTTTGTGATAAACTAAGTGAACTGATCCAGTCACAGCAGAAAACAGGAATCTAGTTCTATGTCTTAATTTATCAAATATAGTGTATTTTTATACTAGGGTTATACTTGGGCTCTGGAGTCAGACGTGAATTAAAATCCTAATTCCACAACAGTAATTCAACAAGCGCTAACACATATGTGCCCATTACTTTCTACATGTATTAACTCACGGAGTCCTCGAAACAATGCCATATGGTGGGTTCTACTGTCATCCTGTTCAGACAGGACTTGAACCTGGGCCGTCCACTCTCAGGGGCCACGCGTCTCCCCACTGACTACATCGCCTCGGACTCTGCCCGAGAGCTGTGGAGCGCTGAACTCTCAGCTTTCTGCGTAAAATGAGAGCGAAAATAGCATCAACCCCATAATATGACTGAGAGCGTGTAAAGAACTAATCCTCATAAAAGTCCTGAGAATAACTCTTGGCACATAGAAAGCAGCCAATAAGTGTCACCTAAAAATAGACTGGTTTATGCAAAGCAATCCAGGTGATTATTACTGGACATCAGGTTACTGTTGAACATTCAGTGAAGCCAGCCGGGCCTCCAGGTGTGACAAGGATGCTCTCAGAGCTCCAGGGGACGGCTGACAAGGCAGCGAGACAGCAGAGCTGTCAAGGAGTCACTGGGATCTGAGGCGTGATAAAGGTGCAAGAATTACACGAGAAAATGGCCTTTTCTTGCGACGCACACTGAAGGGTGTGACATTATGTGCTTGAACAATCTCCAGCTGGGTGGTGAGCACATGAGCGTTTATGGTGTAATGTTTACTTGAATTTCTTCAAAATAAATCATTAAAAAATAAGAAGGAACCCCAGGCAAAGTGTGGTGGAGCTGGTTCTTCAAACTCCCTCTGGCAGAGTGCCATATTTGGGGGTCGCGGGTCCCTGCAGAGGAGACTCGGGGACGCGGGGGGGGGCCAGAGTTCTCTGCCTGCCTGCACCCAGCGTAGCCCCACGACGACCCCTCCTCTCTGAGGGAGGGGAGGGGCTGCCCAACTGACCCGGCCTCCTCGCTCCTCCCTGTACCACTTTCCAAGCACAAGCCCTCCCACCTGCATCTCACGACAGCAAGTTGCATCACCTTCAATTTTGCTGCTACCTGTCGGCTGCAAATCATGCCCGTCACTTCCAGGAGGTCTAGCCCCTGCCTCCCGGTCACGTGACCATCACCACCGGCCTCGATTTCTGCTCACTTGAATACAAGCACGAACCCTGCTTCCCACCCCCGGCCTGTCTGGAGGCCTCCCCTCCAGGGTCCGTGTCGTCCACCTGTCCTCAGCTGCCCCCTCCCAGAGTCAAAGCCAGCAGACTCCCCACCAGCCACTTTCAGGACTGTTGCTCTCTGAGCTCTACCTGCTGTCACCTCCTCCGAGGCACCCACCTCCCCACGTCTGGCCTTTTTCACAAACCTCCACCAACTTGATGTTTTTATTCACCTCTTCCCCTGATTTAAGTTCCAGGGTCAATTATTCCAATACAGCCCTTACATGTGCCCCCACCCCCCTTGTCTTTCCCTCATTTCATTGGACTTGTTTGGCAAAACCACCCAGTTCCATCCACCCGTGAACCTACCCGCGCCCCCAGCGCCCGTGCAGCTGAGCCTGGTCAGAGACACACAGCCCTGCTTACCCAGCTCCCGCGGGCTCAGCACCAGTTCCAGGCTTCGTCTCACCCAGTCTTCAAACACCTCCTCACCCACCTCACACTCAGCGGACGGCCTTGCCTTCGACTTCCTGAGAAAATGCAAGCATCCGAAGAGGCCCCCCGGAGGCCGTGCACCGGAATGGAGAGTGTCCCCCCCAAATCCATGTGCACCAGAACCTGTGAATATGGCCTTATTTGGAAACAGGATCTTGGCAGATGTCATCAAGTTAAGATGAGGGCATCCTGCATTAAGGTGGTCCCAATAAACCCAAGAGGACTAGTGTCCTTATAAGAGGATGAGAAACACGGAGGAGACGCATGGAGAGAAGGCCCTGTGACAGCAGAGGCGGGGAATGGAGGGGTGCATCTCTAAGCCAGCAAACGCGAGAATCACCACCAACCGGGGGACGGACCCTGCCTCCAGCCTCCGGGAGGGACCAACCCCGCTGACACCTCATTTCAGACTTCTGGGTTCTGGAACTATGAGAGGAAAAAATTCCATTATCATCAGCCCCACTTTGTGGTGCACTGCACAGTAGCCGCGGGAAACACACAGGCAGACTCCCCGTGTCCACAGCATCCGTCCCCACAGACCTCACCTCCCCACTTGCCAACACAGGCGCCCCCCCCCCCCAGACTCCTGGTCAAAGCCCAGCGCTCCTGTTAGCGTGGTCTGTCTCCGCCATCTACAAGGACATCACTCTCTCTCTCTCTTTCTCTCTCTCATCATCCATTCATCCCCAACAGCACGGAAACATGTTGCTACTTCTGTCATCCTAAAACCAAAGTAACAAAACAGAAACTTCACTCGCCCCCACTTTCCCTTTGCCTCTCTGCCCTTTGCAGCCAAACTCCTCAGAATCACTTTCTCTGTCCCCCACTTCACACCCCCTCCCCCACGATCCCTCAAGTCCATTCCCACTAGACTTTGGGAGCTGTGAGACTGCTCCTGCCAAGGCCACCAGGGCCCCCGGTCTGTTTCCCTGCATCCGCTCTCAGTCCTTGTGCACTGGACCCCGGGCCGCCCTGGCCCCGCTGATTCACTGCCTCAAGAACAACACTCTCCCCCCTTCGCTCTCCTGTCAACACACCCTCTTGTTCTCCTTCTTGGTCACTGGTGGTTTCTTCTCAGCCCCTTAGTGGTTCTTCCTGCTTCCTCAATCCCTACCTGTGGAAGCCCCCAGAAGAATGCACGCCAACCCTGTTCTCTCTCCTCTCTCCCCTCCTTCCCATAGATCCAAACACTCTCTGTATACCAGTAACCTCCAGATGGACCTCACCAGCCAAGACCTCTCACCTACACTCCAGGCTCATACCACCTGCCTATCTGATATCCTCCCTGGGACGCCCAACTCACAGTTAAATCCACGTGCCAGGACCAAGCTATAGGTCCCCTTCCTGCCCCGAACCAGCTCTACCCACAGCCTCTCCCATATTGAGAGACAGCAACCCCCTCCTAGGTGCTCAAGTCAAACATCAGGAGAGAACTTTGCATCTACTTCTCCTCTCACATCCCCGCATGGTCCTTCTGGTGTTAGCGTGATAGACAACAGATCTGTCTAACAAAGATGCCCTCACCCTTGCAGGTGGACCGAGGGAGCACCAGCACCAGCGCCAAAATACACTTTGAATCGTTATTACTACACAGAAAAAATAAGTGATGAAGGCCAGAAAGTATGGCTGCATTCAACATGGTTAATACATTTTAACTTAGAAAAAAGCTGAATTACCTAAGCTAAATTCTGGCCACAGCTGTTCAAATAAGAATCAGTAAAGAGAGAAATATCATATAATCTTGCTTATATGTGGAATCTAGAAATATGGTACAGATGAACTTTGCAAAGCAGAAATAGACACAGATATAGAAAATGAACTTACGGTTACCAAGGAGGGGAGGGATGAATTGGGAGACTGGGACTGACATATACACACTACTGTATATAAAAGAGATAACTAATGAGGACCTGCTGTGTAGCACAGGGAGCTCTACTCAGTGCTCTGTGGGGACCTAAATGGGAAGGAAATCTTACAAAAAGGGGATACATGTGTATGTATAACTGATTCACTTTGCTGTACAGCAGAAACTAACACAACATTGTAAAGCAGCTGTACTCCAACAAAAACTAGCAAAAAAAAAAAAAAAGAATTAATGAACCTGCAGGACAGCTTCAAGCTCTTTCTGGCATTTGCACCTCTACTTATAACTCATTTATGGCAACACAACCTCACAATTCTAATGATAATTGATAAAGCAGGACATTTATTAGTCACTGTCCTGTGGGGGGTTGAGGAAAGCAGATGAAGGAGTGAGGCACAGAGCTTCATGCTGGACTCGTTAGGGAAAGTCAGCCTTAGAGACAGCTGTGTGCTGCTGCCAAGGGCATCGGTTCCTACAAGCACTGTCTGTGCTAAACCCCAAAGCAAGGGGTATGTGTGTTGAAAACAACATATCTTTTTAATGTTCTCAAAGTGCTGTATCATTTCCCCAGGTTAACCAGGAAGACAGGCATTCATGAGAAAAAGAGAAGTAGATCTTCAGCATGGATTAAACTTCAATCCTCTTTCAAATACCTTGTTCCTTCCAAGCAACCTGAGTATGGCAACCACAGTGGAGGCCCTGAGCTTTGCTATAAGAGAGAAGGGTGAGAGCTGACAGTGGCAAATGTGAAGGCATCACTGCTCAACGTGCCTCTCCCACTAAAGGGCCCATGGAATAATCTGGGAGGTCTTTAAAATCTGTATATTCGGAAGGCATAGGGTAGACACGGTATATACATTATATATATAATAAAAGCCTCCTAGGAAAAGATACACACACACCATCTGCATATACGTTTTCAAACACTGTGCAGGGTAAAACTCCTTTTGTGTCGTAACTCCTCTGAGTAACTACTTCACCTGAACACTTTCAGACAATAATATAGAAAGAGTACTTGGGAAATTAAACTGCTATTCACCTAATTCTTTCCTTTTTTTTTTTTTTTTTTTTTTTCCTTTGGCCACACAGTGCGGCTTGTGGGATTTTAGTTCCCCGACCAGGGATCAAACCCGGGTCCTCAGCTGAGACAGTCCTAACCACTGGACCGCCCCCCGTCCCCGCCCCCACCACCCACTTATTTTTCAATGAGACAATGTCACTCCAGTACTGAGTGCATCAGACGTTTCAACTTCACTCTCTGGACAGAGTTTCCACACAAACACTCCCGACGAGCACGTGAAGCCAGCAGGCCCTGACAACGTGAGCGGGTGCGGTGGAGGGACGAGTGTTCTCCCATCACGCTGTGATCCCGTCACTACTCTCAAGTCCACGAGTTACATTTCATGAGGAACGTCGCTTCACATCAAACGTTGCCACAGCAGACGGAGCTATCTGCCCATCGCCCTTTGAAGGAAAAATAAAGTGTGTTTCTAAGGCTGAAGCGGCCGTGAGCTCAGGCCAATCAGGCAATGCCCGCGATGGGCGCCGAGGGAGGACGTGGCCGCCGCAGAGCAGGAGCGCGTTTGTCCACCCCTGACTCCCCCTCTGTATTCCTCTATCGCTGACCCAAACGTCAGGGTGAGTCCCAGGCACAGCACCGGACACATCTTCTACGGGACACGCCAGCCCACGTCGGCAGAAGAATCTGCTGGTCTGGGTACACTGATGCCTGAGTCCTTGTTGAGAACGCACATCCGGCTCCTGCCACAGGCCAGGTGCATGTTAGGAACAAGGGATAAAGCAAGACTCAGATAATGTGGTTTTCGGGGTTTAGGGTTCAACGGGATAAACGTTCAATCAACACCTATGGACTCGATGAGATTTCATCCATGCACGAGGAGCCCTAAGGAGGCGCAGGGCAGGCTGCAGCCCGGCCTGGAGCCCCAGAGGCTCTGGGAGACTTCACGGTCAGAGAACCCCCCACCCTGGGACTCACCACGCCCTGTGCACTTTCTCCCACCTGCACCCAGGGCAGGTGCTGAGGGAAGAAGCAGGCGGCGCGTGTGGTCCCTACAGGAGGGGGCTTGACGCAGTCATGTGAAGTTCCCCACTCCCAAATTTTTCTTTTTTTCTTCTTCTTTTTCTTTTATTCAAGTATAGCTGATTTACAATGTTGTGTTAATTTCAGGTGTACAGCAAAATGATTCAGTTATACGTAAATATACATATTCTTCTTTATATTCTTTTCCATTACGGTTTATCACTGGAAACTGAATACAGTTCCCTGTGCTCTGCAGTAGAACCTTGTTGTTTATCTATTTCATATGCAGTAGTGTGTATCTGCTAATCCCAAACTCCTAATTTATCCCTCCCCCACCCGCTTTCCCTTTTGGTAACGATAAGTTTGTTTTCTATGTCTGTGAGTCTGTCTGTTTTGTAAATAAGTTCATTTGTGTCATATTTTAGATTCCACATATAAGTGACACCATATGATATTTGTCTTTTTCTGTCTGGCTTACTTCACTTAGTATGATCATCTCTACTCCATCCATGTTGCTGCAAATGGCTTTATTCCATTCTTTTTTATGGCTGAGGAATATTCCATTGTATATATGTACCACATCTTCTTTATTTACTTCTCTGTTGATGGACATTTAGGTTGTTTCCATGTCCTGACTATTGTAAATAGTGCTGCTGTGAACATTAGGGTGAATGCATCTTTTCAAATTAAGGTTTTCTCAGGATATATGCCCAGGAGTGGGATTGCTGGGTCATATGGTAGCTGTATTTTTAGTTTTTCAAGGAACCTCCATACTGTTCTCCATAGTGACTGCATCAATTCACATTCCTACCAACAGTGCAGGAGGGTTCCCTTTTCTCCACACCCTCTCCAGCATTTATTATTTGATTTGTAGACTTTTTGATGATGGTCATTCTGGCAGGTGTGCGGTGATACCTCACTGTGGCTTTGACTTGCATGTCTCTAATGATTAGCGATGTCCACTCCCAAACTTTTCTGCTGCCTGAAGTCTAATTGTCCTTACCCAGCAACTCAGGGGTGTTGAGTAGGGCAGACAAGGAGGGAGGCTGTGGAATCTCCCCATGGATTAGGAACGAGCACATGGCACGTGATTCTGGAACCTGTACTCAGCCCCTTTCCAGCGACGGGAATCACCCACCTCCCACCAGAGGACCCCAGCCCCTCCCCCACACGTGCACAGTGGGCGCAGGAACACACACCCCACTGTCTGCCTCGTGTGCTTCTCCCACTTTGCTCTGTGTGGCTCTGTCGCCCCAACGAGACAGAAGCCCTGGGAAGGAGGGACCTGAATTTGTACCAGGATGCAATTATCTCCCAGGGCTTACCAGATACTTCACAGCTCCTAAAAAATGTACAAATGGATTGGTTTCTATCAAAACAGCCTCTCATGCAACCTATTTTAGGTGCACACTGGCCATACTGTCTGTGCCATCTCCCCCCAAAGCAAAGCGAAGATTCTTGGATTCTTCTCATAACTACAACATCATAACTCATTCTGTGAATAATTACCATCCTCTGCTGGGCAGACGGTCCCGGATCCTGGAACGTAA
Organism: Hippopotamus amphibius kiboko; assembly: GCF_030028045.1. NCBI lineage: Eukaryota > Metazoa > Chordata > Mammalia > Artiodactyla > Hippopotamidae > Hippopotamus > Hippopotamus amphibius. The sequence continues at coordinate 128,128,031 of NC_080190.1, read as the reverse complement.
TCAATTAATATCGAGCACTGGGTGTTATCAGTACGTGTTCCTGCTCGTCAGAACTAGCATCCTCCCATCCGAGGCCAACCTGTAAGCATCTTCTTAAGTCCTTCTCTAAGTGCCTTCCAAGCCGGGAATACTATATTCAAAGCACATTACAAACAATGCAAATCGGTCATGTCCAAAGAGCTCATTAGTCGTGCCTTCTTCGTGAAATTTAAAATAAGATAATAATATGAACATACTAAGTAAATTTGAGAGCTACACTTTGCATTAAGAAAAAAAAATGTTAAGTTACGAATTTGCACCGGGCACCTCTGGTAAAACTTTGGATGTGTCCTCGTGAGTCGTGATTAAATAGCTGTTAGAGATTCTGATTTGGGGTTTGTTTGCTGTTTCTTCCTTTCAAAGCCCAAAACCTTCTGGCACCCAAAGCTGGCCGCGCTGCCCGTCCATTTAAAGGCTTCTATCAGATTACCGGGGCCGTGTGATGTCGGCCGCAAAGCTGGATAACACGGCACAAAGCGTCTCATAAATAAGCAGGGCCAGAGGCATGCTTGGATGGCAGAGGGCGGCCTCCCACTCCGTCCTCACGGAAAGGTGGCCCTGGTTTAGTACAGATACGGTTTACTGGCAGAAAAAAAGAAACAGAAAAAAGAAACTAGAAACACTCTGTTATCATCTAGTTAAGTGGTGGGATGTTCAGACTTGAGGCGGAAGCTCCAGGAAACATTTTAGCTTCATCTTGAAGGTGAGTAATCTACTTTGTGGTGTTTCAAGGCATGTTGCTTTTTATTTTTATTGTTTTGTCTGGCACAACAGCTTGTTTGCTTGGAATCACTGAGACCCAAAACATCTTGTCCAAAAGACACTGAGAAGAGAAAGAACAGAGATGAAAGGCGAGAAAAGCAGAAGGAGAGGTTCCAATTCAGTGAGTCTGGTCACTGCTCGGCAGGAGGGCAATTTTCTTATGCTGTTGTTGTTGCTATTATTATTTTTATTATTATTATTACTATTTTGGTTCAGAGAGCGAGCAGGAAAGTGTTGCAGGAAAGGACCCCGAGGCCCAGCACAGGACAGGGAGAGCCAGATGTAGGGGACACACCCCCGGGGAACCCACAGCCTTGACCCAGCTGCCAGCCTCCCAGGAAGAGGCGCCCGGAGCCGATTGGTCACCTCATTTGTCAGTAACACTGAGCACTGCTTTCCAGTGAACCCGCCCATCAGAGGCCCTGTGCTCTCCTCTACTAGTGAACCAGGAGCAGGCGCTTAACTTTTACATTTTGAAGCTCATTGGGAAGAGCGGGCTCAAAGGCAGACTTGCATTTCAGGGTTTGGCCTTCACATGCACTTGAGCATGTCAGGAAGACAAACAGGCAGGTGAGGTGCTCAATGTGCAAGAGTGAGTCACTCAGAGAAAAAGAACACGTCCTATTATTCCCAACCGTTCTCCTTGCTCTTTCTCCAGGAAGGATACAGAAAGAAACATTTTAAAAAGTTAACCCTGGCATCTGCTAAATAGGTAAACAAAAAAAAAGATCTAAAAAACATAGCTGGCGGACCTCAGCTTCATGATTTTTAATCTTTAACCACTGTTTACGCAGAAATAGGCCTTTATACCCTACTCAGAATATGCTTAACACACCTACCCTCAGGATACGTTAGGCCTATAAATCAGGATTGAAATTTTAGAAACTTAAAGGGAGAGTAATATTGAAAATACACGGGCATCATTATTACTCATTTCTATTTCCTGGAAACTAATGTCCCATCACAGCTTTTTGGTACAAATCAAAGCAAAGTCTTGATTTTAGCAGAGGCATCCGTAAGTGCCGCCTGGGTGTTACAAGTTATTTCTAGGGGTTTTTTTTATTATTTATTTTTGGCTGCATTGGGTCTTTGTTGCTGCGTGCAGGCTTTCTCTAGTTGTGGCGAGAGAGGGTTACTCAGTGTGGTGCTCAGGCTTCTCATGCAGTGGCTTCTCTTGTTGAGAAGCAAGGGCTCTAGGCTCACGGGTTTCAGTAGCTGTGGCACACGGGCTCAGTAGTTGTGGCTCACGGGCTTAGTTGCTCCATGGCATGTGGCATCTTCCTGGACCAGGGCTCAAACTCACGTCCCCTGCATTGGCAGGTGGATTCTTAACCACTGCGCCACCAGGGAAGTCCCTATTTCTAGTGTTCTAACTGATAATTTATAGATAATTCTCAGGAGCAAGGCAGTCAAGCGGCTCCATGACCTGGCTCCAGACTTCCTCCCCGACTTCATCCCCTCTCCTTCCTCCCCACGTCACCCTTCCTCCCAATACACACACACACACATAAACACACACATACACCTGCTCCCGATATTCCCTGACCGGGCCAGTCATCCTTGTCTTTCACACATACACACCTTAATCCAAGTCGTCTCTGCATCCGCAAAGCCCCCCCTCCTCTGTCCTTCCAACAGCCTGTCCAAAGCCTACGCACTCCTCAGTGACTAGCTCATTATTGCTTCTCCAGTGGAGGCGTCTCAGCGCTGCCTTTCCCCAAGTATAATTGTAATTGTTTTTTTTTTTTAACTTTTGCACCTTCATGCCCCTCTTGCAAAACCTGTCAGTTCCTACCAAGCACCTTGGTTTTACGTGTGTGTGTATCACCACCCATAGAGCCATTACTGATGCAAATCATGTCACCGGCCACTGTAGACATCTTCAGTGCTGTGAGCGGAGCAGAGTATCTGTAAACACACTTGGAATTGCTGAGGAATATGAAAGAAATTGCACTTACAGTTAGTTAATCCATTTGAAGAGAAACATCAGGTTACTGGAACTAATACTTTACATTGGATAAGTTATAGCATTTAATCCCCCAATAACCCTTCACCCATTTAATGATAGAAAAGTGAGACTCAGAGAGGTTAATTGTACTTAATGACAGAAAATATCTGCAAATGATATGACAATACATATTACAAAATAGCAAAATACGTAAACAGCTCATACAGCTCAATATCAAAAAAAAAAAAAACCCAATTAAAAAAAAACCCATGGCAGAAGACCTGAATAGACATTTTTCCAAAGAAGATGTACAGATGGCCAACAGACATATAAAAAAATGTTCAACATCACTAATCATCAGAGGAATGAAAATTAAAACCACGAGATATCACCTCCCACCTGTCAGCATGGCCATCATCAAAAAGTCTACAAATAACAAATGTTGGTGAGGATGTGGAGAAAAGGGAACCCTTTTAGACTATCAGTGGGAATGTAAATTGGTGCAGCCACTATGGAGAACAGTATGGAGGTTCCTCAAAAAACTAAAAGTAGAGCTACTGTATGATCCAGCAATCCCACTCTTGGGCATATATCTGAAGAAAACAAAAATGCTAATTAAGAAAGATGCATGCACCCCCATGTTCATAGCATTACTCTTTACAACAGCCAAGATATGGAAGCAACCTAAACGTCCATTGACAGAGGAATGGATAAAGAAGATGTGGTACATATATGCAGTGGAATATTATTCAGCCATAAAAAAGAATGAAATAATGCCATTTGCAGCAACATGGATGGACCCAGAGGGTATTATGCTAAGTGAAATAAGTCAGACAGAGAAAGACAAATACTATATATTGTCACTTCTATGTGGAATCTAAAAAGTAAAACAAGTGAGGCTCCTCTGAGGTCCACAGGCCTCCTGGTCCATCGCACCCTCTCACCCAGTAATTCCACATCTGAAACTTGATCGTGGAGGAAGAATCCAAAATGTAAATAAAGATGCACAAACTTTCTTTATCACAGAAAATCTACAGGTAATGCAAACGTCCACCCAACAACAGGGGCTAAGCGAGAAAGCAGAAGGTGACGTTCTCCCGCTCGGAGCATGCTGGGGCATGTGGACAGTGCATGGATGGGAAAGAGAAGAGTTCAGGGGCCCAGGGGAACCCACCACAGCAGGTGTGCAGGACAGCGGGCTTCTTCGTGGACAGGTGGTGACATAGTCAGAGGTGAACTGGATAAGGTCTCGTGAATGATGGGCTGTGATGATGCTAGGAGAGCAGAAATCGAGGATCCAGGAGCCAACTTCACATCCCTCTGACCCCATCGCCATCACGGTTCTCCCTAGAGGTTCTCAGACTTGCCATGAGCTTTACACACACTTTACTCAGACTTGCCATGAGCTTTACACACACTAACTGCTTCCTTAGTAGGCGTGGAGAGAGGAAGGTGCTTTGCGCTATGCACCCAGAAAGCGGCTGACTGGGGACCCCAGAGAGCCGGACCTTCTGCCCCTCCCATACATGCACACACTCAGGGTGAGAAGGCCCCCAGAAGCACTGTGCTGGCCGGCTCTGCACCCGCCTCCACACAGACATGTTTTACACTGTCCTCTTGTGTCTACATAGAATGTCCCCTTCTGGGGGTCTAGAGACAGGGAATGAGTGACAAGTATGCCATTCTAAGAAAAAATTAATTGATGCTATAAAAATGGGCCCATTTTCCTCTGCAAGCATGATGCTTTGCGGAAAAGTTAGGATGGGGGGGAGTGTGGTTTGGACTCTGACACCCAGTCTGTTTCTCGAGGCTGGCACAGCCTCAAGATGAGACGCCTCCCTTCATAACTATCTCCTTGTCCACTAGGCAAATATTTGCTTTTCCTGGGCTAAAATCCATCTTATCAGTTTGTTAGGAGGAAAAACAAAGAAGGCAGCAGATGAATCTCCCTAAGAAAGTCCAAAGTACGCCTTTCACTCACATGTCACTTTACCTTTTAAGAAAACAAAGACGGGCCCCCCTCCTCTGGTATATCTGTTTACCAGGTGCATTTAGACCTTCATTAAAGGGAAAGCAAAAAGAATCAGGAAATCTCTACAAATAACAGCTATAAAGAAAGAGACTGAAAAAGTGGTAGAAATGGGTCCAGGTCTGACATCCGAGGGGAAGTTCCCATCGCCGTGGTTTTGTTTGCCGTCGCGTCGAGCGCTCGGTGTCGAGGGGCAGCGATCGGGCAGGAGAGAGGAAGGATGGCCGTGAGTGGGCCCTGGACCCCGAGGACAGCAGCTGAGCAGCACGGAGCGCCGCAGGAGGACAGCGGCCCATGGCGGCGCAGGCCCGGCCCGGCCCATCTGTCATGAACACCGGGTCCAAAGGCCACAGGTGCACACGGTACTAAAAAGTAAAAGCGATGCGCAGGCAGAGGCCACTTGGTACAACAGGAGGAAGCAAAATCTAGGACTGGTTTCCAATCAGTAAACGGGCTGACAGCAGTCTATTCATCTTCCGCACCTGTTGTTTCTTCCTCTCTCTGGTTCACCATGAATGAAACAGTTTTATTTATAAAAGATGTGTGTGTACCCAGGACCGGCCTTTTGCCTGTTGTGAACCTGGCGAAGTGTGTCTCGGGTGCCCTCCCCGGCCAGCTGGCCGCTGCCGCGTCCCCTCTGCCCCAGCAGGTGTCAGGACCCCTTCCTGCAGCCAAAACCCTGCTCAGAGCCTCCGCTCATTCTCCCCATTTCACAACTGTTTCTTCAACACCTAGAATGCACATCACGGTGCTGAACAAGAGTGAGAGCTTGGACAAGCTGTGAAACCCAGCCATGCGCTGGCACGCAGGTAAGGGACGCAAACATGGACACCAGGGGCCCAAGCACAGACAGTTCAGTGTCCTGACGAGTGCAAGATGGTGGTCAGGGGACCACGGAGGCAGAAGGGTCCCTTCCAAACGGCGAAATCTGAAAAGCCCTAGGGAAGAAGTAGAATGTGAACCCTGGATTGAAGATGAGAAGGACTGGGCGGGAGTTTGACTGGCAGAAAAGAGGAGGAAGGACGCCCCCATGGGAGGAAGAGGAGAAGCAGAGGTGTGGAATCGGGAGGGTTTAGGGAGCAGAAGGAAGGCAGCAGCCCACACATTGGTTTCAGTTCTGGATCCACCAAAGCCTAGCTATTCGAACTCAGAAAATGAATTAGCCTCTCTGAACCTTGATTCCTCATCTGCAAAATTAAAATGTGCTCAGCACATCATTACTGAGGATCTTATAAGGGGCAAGCTCTGGGCTTGGTGTTAAGGGCATAATTAAATTAAGAATATCTTCCTCAGAGGGTTTATCTAGGATTGAAGAACATATACGTGAGGAATCGAGCACAGTAGCTAGCAAGGAATGGTTTCAATGCACAGCTGCTGATGCCTGTGGGGATGGGGACGGAGGTGGTGAAAGTGGTGGTGACTGGCTGGTGGGCTAGGATTCCACATTTAAAAACCCTGAATCAGTGATCAGTCGACCTCCTGAGCCAGCAAGAGGCACCTGAATGAGTCCCCAGCTTGGGGGAGCCACAAGGCACACGATCCCCCCAGGCACCCACTCAGCCCACTGGGCATCCTTCCAGGACCATCCTCATTGGTGGGAAAATAAGACGGGGACATGCAGGGGCTCGGGGCTGAGAATGCAGCGAGAGAGAAGGGCTTCCCGTGAGGACCACCTGTCCATCCAGGGGCTCCTACTACCCAAAGAATTGCATCTCCTCTTCTCTTTTGTCTCCCATTCTGCTAAATCTCCATCTTCTGCTGAGATAAAGGTTAACTTTGGATGACTCTAATCTTTCTGTCTTCCCTTTCCATCTTCCCGTCCAGCCGAGAAAAAAGCAGTGAAGTTCATTTCTTGGGGCTGTCCACGTATTCTTCCCTTTGGTGTTGTGAAGGCCATCAGATCCCTCAGGCTCTGTGCACTACACACCTTGCTCAAAGGTGAGGGTCAGGCATCTGACCTCTTTCTCTGGCTTCCACACTCAACATTTTAAAAACGTGGCACAGTGTTACGTATGATTCTTTGTAGTTCTCTCTTTTTTTAACTTTTTTTGTAATTTTTATACTTCCCTCTATTATCTTACTGTGAATATCCCCAATGATACATTTAAAGAACTATTTTTAATATTTTCTTCCAGAAGATGTTGCCAACTGGTTTTTGGTTACTCAGTTTCCTCATCAATAAAATGCAGACATAACAGTGTCTACTTAGGGGGCTGTGAAGCTCTAAGGAGATAAGAATTGTAAACCACTGTGTGTGACCCAGATTAATAATAAAACCACACAACAGACTAGACTAAATACTAGTAATACTGTATCTCTCTAGGCTAATAGTAAATTACTGAATAAAGGAGATCAGAAAAGATAAGTGCTTCCACTTGGCAACCATCATCGTCATAACAGATACAGGAGAGAATCATCAATAGATGTTAAAACCCGTGAGAGAAAAATCAGGTAGGAAACAGAATCCTTATGCACTCTCAAGACATCCCCCCAGGAGATGTTAACACTTAGAAAGGGAAAAATAGTAGCTGTGCAGTGAAGAACTCTTCACCCACGTAAACAAACCAGTAATGCATCAAATCAGCTCCCATGCTTCCTGACACAACACCCCGAGAAGAACACAGCATCTCTTCTGCGGTTTTCCTGCCAGGAATCGACACCTTGAAACGAATCACGAGGAACCATCAGACAAGCCCAAACTGAGGGATGTTTTACACAATAATCGACTTCTACCCTTCAAACATGTGAGGGTCAGTCAGGAGAGACAAAGACTTGGAGAGTCATCCTGATTAAAAGACACTAAGACACAGGACAGTTCAACACATAACCCTGGGTTGGGTCCTGTATATATATTTTTTTTGGCTGTAAGGGACATTATTGGGATAACTGGCAAGTTTCGAATTAAGTGCGTGGATGGGATCCCTCTTAATTGCGTGAGTCTGTTCTGGCATGGTGGCATTTGTATCTGCAAGAGCAGATAACATCCTTGTGTTTGGGAATATACACTAGGACAGTCAGTGGAAAAGGGGGTCGTGTCTAGATCTTACCACAAATGTTTCATGGAAAAATAATTTGTGTACGTGTGCTCATGGGTACACATAAATACAGAAAGAGAGAGAGAGAGCAAATTTGGTAAAACGTCCACAGTTGGAAAATCCTGGTGATGAGTATTTGGGAATTCTTGATATGTACAGCTTTTCCTGAGTTTGACATTGTTTCAAAATTAAAAGTTTTGAAACATCAGCATTAGACCAAGGCCTCCTTAGAGACAGGCCTGTTTTGGAGACAGTGTGATGGGATTTTAATCCCAACTGCAGCACTCACTAGGTCTATGGCCTTGAAAGTGGTCCTCACTTCTCTAAAAGTCTCAGCGTCATCACCTGTACAATGGAAATTATAACAACTGTGAAGGGCTCTTGAGAGAATTAAATGAAATAACACATTGAAATGAGACCCATGCCTGACACAAGGCAGGGCTGGGATAGTTGTTGAAAGAATGAATGGCAGTCAGAAAGAGAAGGACAAATATTGTATGCTAACTCACATATACGGAATCTAAAAATGGTACTGATGAACTCAGTGACAAGAATAAGGATGCAGATACAGAGAATGGACTGGAGAACTCGAGGTATGGGAGGGGGCGGGGGGTGAAGGGGAAGCTGAGACGATGCGAGAGAGTAGCACAGACATATATATATACTACCAACTATAAAATAGTCAGTGGGAAGTTGTTGTATAACAAAGGGAGTCCAACTCGAGGATGGAAGATGCCTTAGAGGACTGGGGCAGGGAGGGTGGGGGGGACTCGAGGGGGGGGGGTCAAGGAAGGGAGGGAATACGGGGATATGTGTATAAAAACAGATGATTGAACCTGATGTACCCCCCAAAAAAAAATAAAAATAAAATAAAATAAAATAAATTAAAAAAAAAAAAAGAATGAATGGCAGGAACGGAAGGACCTGCGGCATCTGCAGCCTGTGCAGCAAATAGTCCTCTCATTCCTCCTCCGGCTTCATAACATCCTAACGTTGAACAGATATGGGGCAGGTGACGCAAGGGATGTGGGGGAAGGACAGGAAGTTGCAATGAGGTGTGATCCCCGAAACACATCATTCTGTGGTCCTGAACTAACCAACTTAGTGGAAGATGTCAAGCAGAGCGGTGGGAGGAGACGTCCAGTGAAGCCTGTCTTTCCTGTCGCTGCCCGTCTTAGCATTTTGAGAACTTTAACGCTAACTCATCCTTTGATATTTCTATCACTTTTCTAAATTTTCTATCACAATAAGAATATCAACTTCTGTTTCATTTTTAACCAAAACGTTAGTTTAGAGAGTATCATACAGGGTGAAGTCAGAAAGAGAAAAGCAAATATCATATATTAACACATATATGTGTAATCTAGAAAAATGGTACATATGATCTTATTTGCAAGGCAGAAATAGAGACACAGACATAGAGAACAAATGTACGGACACCAAGGGGGAAAAGGGTGGGCGGAATTGGGAGGCTGGGACTGACACATATACACTACTGATACCATGTATAAAATAGACAACTGATAGGAACATACTGTATAGCACAGGGAGCTCTACTTAAAGCACTGTGGTGACCTAAATGGAGTGGAAACATGTAGATGTATGGCTGATTCATTTTGCCGTGCAGCGGAAGCTAACACAACATTGTGAAGCAACTCTACTCCAATAAAAATTAATTTTAAAAAACCTCAACAACAGGGTCCTACTGTATAGCACAGGGAACTATATTCACCATAATGGAAAAGAATCTGGCAAAGAAAATATATATCTGTCTAACTGAATCACTTTGCTGTACAGCAGAGATTAACAATGTTGTAAATCAACTATACTTCAATAAAATAATTTTTTAAATATTAAACAGAAAAAATAAAATAAAAAATAAAACAAGCTCAATCCTATGGATATATTTGAATGCTCAGACTCTTTTCTGTAAGATAAAAGAATAAATATACACGTATTTGAAAAAAACAGTCCTTCAGGATCTTCCCAGTATTCAAAGCAACTTACAACCCATCACTCTAAGTTACCTGTTCCTTGGCCAGTTACTATTTTAGTCAATCGGTAGGTTATGACCTCAGAACCACAATTATGTTTATGCCTCTTGAACAAGCTGATGAAAAGAAACATTTGCTTAAGGCTCCCATCAATGAATGCAGAGCTTAGACTAGTCTTTAGCTTATACAAACGTTATGCTTATTAATTCAGAATATTCATTCAGTTATTGGAACAGGATGACAAAACGGTACAGCGAAAGACTGATTCCCTATTATACATATTAGCTTTGCACGAAAACCCTCTGGCTCTAGAAGAACTGCCCCAGTTTGAGGATGCACATGCCTCACTGAATTTTTTTAAACTGTGATTTAGGTATCAAAACTATCTCACCAATGCTCATCAATGCACAGACTATAAACAATCAAAATAAGTCCACCCTGATTAAGAACTCTCCAGCTGGATTTCAGCTTAAGAAATTCTGAAACTGCCGATGTGTGGTCCACGCCAACAGTCACAGCATCCTTTAATTAAAAGCCAGTGATATGACTCATACCACCTGTTTCCTTGATCCTGCTCTATTCCTATTTTGGTCAGAGTTCTCTTTGGAGGATTTAAACTTTTGTGAAAACAAATAGCAAATATTTATTCAAATTGATTACTATTATTTCACACCCTGAAAACTACATTTCCTACTATAAAATTACATTTATCTCCATTAATTTTAACAAGTCAAGGATTATTATTCAAAGTGATGATCGCAGTGCTAACTGCAGTTGGTGGAAGGGCTGGTAGTAAAGCAACTATATATACGTAGTTAAATACATGGACTTCCATGTTATATGTATGTTTATTATATACAGATATATTAAATCCTTATTCAAATTTCTTACAGACCCATGAAAGTGGTTCTTTAAAAATTTGCTTACTTAGATACGTTGCAATGAGATATTCATGTCCCAGTGAGTGTATCTGACAGAACAAAACATAAATGCAGGGAGAGCAGAATGGTGATGGGTGGGGGGAGGGGCCAGGGAAGGGGTGGGGGCTCTGCTTTTATGGTGGGGGGGGTGGGTGTGGATGACAGATGATTAACTGCTCAGTTCCCTGGACTTTAAGTGCAGCATGGAGCTGGCAGGGAGACTTCTGCAGAAGCCCCATGCTCGGGGAGCAATCTGCTCCCATTTAAAGAGTCCTCCTGGAGGGATGTGCAGGCTGTATAGTCTACCGACATATCTGTCGATCAGTCCAGCCACTAGTCAATCGGTTGTGTGGACAAGAGCCAAAGTAAAGAAAAAGAGAAAAAAAAGAATAGTGTAAGTGTGCTGTCTGCCCAGATGAGGCGAAACATTTTATTTTAAACAAAACACAGAATGAATCAACGTGAAGCAGAGGAAACTTCCCAGACCACAGGGTCAGTGACTCTGATTTCTCCCTCCCCCTCTGCTCTTTGGGAATGATTTTGAGGTGGAAATAAGCCCTAGCAGAACAAGACACTACTCGTGGCTTCACGATGGGTCAAAGTGAACACGATCTGAGACAGGGGTCCCCTCTTGAAGGTCAGTGGGTGTGACAGCCAGTGGGGACCTCGAGGTGCCACTCACACCAGCTGTGGTGGCTTCCTCAGGGCCAGAAATCTGTACCTGAAGGTGTTCTTGGGGTGACACAGGGTAAGAGTTTGGGGCTCAAGAGTCTGCCTGGGAGCCCTGAGCAGCAGTGAAGCAGATCCTGGGACATGGGGCACTGACTGTGGTTCCCCTCAAGTTAAAATGAGAGCTTGACAAAGTGAACTTGCAGGCAGCCAGCTGAAGTCTTAACTTCCAAATGGATGTTTTTGTGTGAAATCCACCCTTCTGTTCACCAAACCACTCAAATCAGCCTCTTACATGAAGTCTTTGGTGTCTCTCCTTCTGCTACACACGACTCACACTGGGAAGTGAAGCGACTGAGAGTTCAAGGGCATTTTGACTGGGACCAGATGAATTGTCGTGGTTGCCTGGGAAACCTTTGAAGACAGCAATGCTTGATATGTCAAATATCTGGAGTCAACATGAGCCAAAGTCGCTCAGAAGGTAAACCCAAGAAAGCTGAGGGCATAAGAGGGACACTTGGCTTGTGAGAGTAGCTCACGAACTTTGGAAAAGAGAAGAGTGTTTTGCATGCCTAATTAGCTGATAAGAATGATCGTCTTAAATGCTAACTTCCAGATTATAGGAGAAAACTCAGTATAAAGATACTGAGATTCTCTCAACACTTATGCCCAGACCGTTAAACTCGGGTTTTTATAATAACCCTGTGATAAAATAGAACATGCTTTCACAAAATTGTCCCTCTAAATTCTTTGGGATTCGGTTCTAGTTTAGTCTATTCTATTCTTCCGGATTTCCAATATAAAAGATATGTCAAATATTGAATATTACATGTGGGGTTTTTTTTTTAAGAACATCAAATGTTTGCTGTAGTCATTTTGAGGAGAAAAAATTTAACAAGTAGAACGATGTGCTATCATTTTCATCAAGGAAATCTGGATTTAATGGAAACCTTTCCAAAGCTGCATTTTGTATCATATGCTGAGTTTTGTAGAGGTTGTTCCGTGAGACTCAATTATGATTTTTTTTCAGTATTTTTCAACAGAAAAATCACCCCAAAAAGCTTAATAATGAAGACGTTCATATTTCTGGTATTTGCATTCATAGAGTCTTTTGTAACAAAATCAATCAAAAGTAAAATCACAGTGCAGACATCTCTGATAAGGAAATCAAGATTTGTCCTCACACCTCAACACTTTCAGGGTGAGAGAGTTATTTAGGGATCGATATATTGGGGTCTTTTGATAATTTATTTTAGAGGTGTATGAGCTCCGGGGAGGACGCTGTACAAAAAGTACTACTTTCATACATTTTCACTTTAGATATTTAGACATCTGTTCCAAAGGCTTGAGTTCATTGCTCTGCGCTGCCCTCTGCTGATGATGTCCTGTAAGCGCCTCTACCCGCCGGCATCGCCACCTGAATTCATAGTTACGTTGTTTAAGGGGCCCTGTTTCTGACGGTGATGTACAAAGCTGTATTTTAATTTAAAATGTTTAAAGAAATAATTAAGGCAAAACTTTTTTTAAGTTCAGGATCTATGCATTTAATTTTCATTGAATGTTGGAGGTAAAGCTTTTCCAAGAGAACGTATACAATCACAAGTAACACACTAACGACAAACTAAGGACACTATTTCATCTTAAAAAAAAAAGGTTACAAAGTTGGTAAAGAAAACAGTGTTATTTTATGCTTATTTAATTGAGGATGATTTTATGAGGAATGTCATCATTTTGCCTCAACTGCGCCAGCATGGCTTCAGGAGAATCACTGCTTTTATGTCACATTCTATGTTGACCTAAAGGGGTCACTGTCATTATTTGACGACAATTTATCTGAAATAGGAAGATCAAGGCTCCAAGTTGTATACGACACATGCATCCCACCAACTGTTCAAAAACGAGAAGCTTGACCCAATCAGAACGCCTGCAACATAGCTTCTACTTGCGTTATAACAGCTTTGCTTTACCCACCATCACGAGACAAAAAACTGACACAGCCCTGAGAACCGACAGCTTGACCTTTAAGCCTGCAGCAAAGACGATCTTGTTACAGTGCTGATGTTACCAGTACATAACCTGCCAACAAGTAACAGTGTTACCCATGTTTTGCTTCAGAAACGCATCCAGAAGCCCTAATAACCACGAAGTGACCCTCTGAACTTCATTCCACTAGTGTGAGTCAAAAATTATTCTCAATCTGGCTGTGCGGCCAACAGAAGTTTTCATATAACCCGAGTGCGGATAATTTTTGACCCAGCTGCTCATCTCTAGCAACTGAAATTAGCTGGAGATTTAAAAAAAAAAAAAAAAAAAAAAAAAGCTCTTATTGCTCAAGGGAAGAGCCATGAAGTTGGATTCCTCGGCGCCTGCACCCCAGAAAAGAAACGCACAGAGTGGGGATGGTTCAGCTTCCCGCAACCCACCCCCAGTGACAAACGGCTCCAGCGCGCAACGTGCCTGCATGTTTGATGCTTATGATATGTAAGCAACAGATGTACTTCTCATCTGAGCACCGTAAAAGTGATTTTTTTAAGAATCCTAAATAGAAAATGAGTCAGTCCCAGTGCAAATATAATCCTAAAAGGAATCCCATACCGTACAAGTCACATACGCAGCGTTAAACACACTGACGTTTTAGGAGACGAGCCTGCCGGACACCACAAGCCCTCTGGTCTCCCACCCCGCGCACATGTGCTCTGAAACAGCCCCTGGTGACCCCCACCGTCACAGGGGACCAGGGCTACAGGCCCGTGTCCATGCCTGTGAGGGGGAGGGGCAGGAGCTGGACCCTCCTCGCTCCCCGCTCCCCCCACCCCCCACCCCCGCATCCATCAGCGCTCTGTGTGCTTCTCCCAAAGGCCAACCCAGTGTGATGTCATGAAATAACTTGAATCTACTTTTCACAACATTTTCTTTTCTTACCTTTACCTGGAGAATCTCTGCGGATGTGTAGAAAGTTATCTTTTCCGGGATATATTCCAAAATGCTTTTATGCTATTTCTCTTAGGGTTTCTCCACACAGCCCTATTCAGAGATGCTATTGCTTTCTATAGGAGAGAAAAAAAAAATGTGCACATGAAAATGAGCATCATAAAGTCACTGATTTTTATATCAGATCTAAAGAAATGCCAAACCCTTGGGAAGAGCACCTCAGGAGTCACCCCAAGGCATGGGTTTGGGGTGGTAGGTAGAAATCTTCTCTCCCCTCGCAGCTTTGTTAAAAAGCTGTGTTTCCCAAGAGGTAAAATAGTCACCGTTATCTCAATAACGTTTTCTCCTTACCTCTAGTGTTCCAGGGAGGTCACATTCTGTAAAAAACATCCTGCCCTTCTCCCCACAAAAAAGTTCCATGGAGTCAGAATGCAGAAGCTGCAACTTGCTAACTTTGCTCGGGGTTATTTACCATCCGCACAAAGAAAATGCTGTCTATTCAGAACTCATTTCAAAACTCTTTTCACGGAGAGCGGCCGAACAAGCGGGCTCATGTCCGAGCGCAGCCCATCCCCGGCGCCGCGTGGCACGGCCGCCGCCTTCTACAAGGACCTGTTGTGAGCGCGGGCGAGGGAGCGGGCCGGGGGCGGCCTCCTCACCCCAGTGTCTTGCGCGTTGGCCCCAAACTTGTCAGGGGGCGGCCCCTCCCCACGCATTCTTCCCGACTCTATGGCCGCAAAGGCAAATCCTGGCCCCCAGGCCTGCGTCTGAAGCCCAGCCTGGATGCTGAGCTGCGGTCTTAGGGCAAGTGATTTACACCTCGTGGAGTTCCATTTCTTTTGTTTTCTGATCCTGGTGATCGCGCCCTTTTGGTTAGGTTTGAGGTGAAATAACCCCGAGCCTGGAACAGAGGCGGGTGGGATTCCAGGGAGCCCGGCCCCGGAGGCTCCACTGCTCAGATCGCATCACCCAGCTCCCACATCCCCAGCGATGCGCAGTGGAGCGAGGAAGGGGCCCAGGCACGGCGCGAGCAAGGGGCCCAGGGCTCCTTCTAGGCTCAGGACCCCTTCCCGGACCAGAAATACAAAAAAGATCAGAGACAGTAGGGCCAGGAGGCCGGGGACAGACTCCTGGGCTCGCTCCGCGGGGCTGGGGTGGGCCTATGCCTTCCAACCACAGGACCGGCTCAGGGAACTTCTGTCCCCTGCGCTTGGGAAGTAGGAGGGGGCCCCACAGGCCTACGCCCTCTGTGCACCAGAACCCCCAGCACCTGTCTGGGACCACAGAGGAGCCACAAGCAGCTCTGGGGGCGGAGCAGGTGCACAGAGCGAGCGCAGGGATGCTGGCCTTCCAGCCTGTGCCTGCCTGGTGTGAGCGGAGGACGAGTGAGAGTTCTTTGTCCCGGATGTGTGTCCCTGGGGCTGGCAGGAGAAATCTGTCCAACCGGGGCTCCCCAGGGGAGGAGGAGGCCAGAACAAGAAGAGGCTGGAGGGGGACCAGAGTATAGCCAGGGCTGAGGAAGGCACGGCCGGGGGGACCCAGAAAGTGAAAAGCATCCCCCCCACCCCACCCCCGCACCCCACCCCCTCATCAAGGAGACTCAGGGAATGAGGTGCCTTGCTGCCCAGAACTTCCAAATACCTAGAGCTTTAGAAAGTCCACAGAGAGATGGTTGGCTCAAACCACCTGCCAGGGCAGAATGCGGGACACCAACCAGCCAGGTAAGAAAGGGCCGGAGCTCTGACCTCTGATGGCCCCCGACACACGCACACACCGCAGCCGTTGGGGGGAGTGGGCAGTAACAGGAGGGAGGAGCAGCTGTGAAACTGCAGAAGGACGCCCCAGCCCGGCTGCAGGCAGACAGGCCCCAGGCAGAGACGGGATGAGGAAAAGCTAAGTCCAGGCCAGTGCCTGGCCAGTGCATGGGACCAGCCGTTTCAAGGGCTGAAATGAGACTATTTCTGTAACTCAGACGGACCAGAGGGGCTTTTGCATCATCTGAGAACAAACAGTAGAGCTGGAGGACCTGCCAGTTTTTACCCAGTGGTCAAGGACTTTGGTCCCAGTGAACAAACCTGACAACAGTGGGGGAAAGCGTACCTAGTATTTTGGTTCTATCAAGGATACTGTTTTTTCAACATATCAATTACTTGATAAACTGCTCTGGCAGACCAGAAGCTCCAGGAATCAGGGACCCTGTGTTTTATGTTCCTTGAGGTTTTCCCAGAGGCTAACACTGCCCCTGGCCCATGATGACCAACTAGCTGCCCCACCTGCTCTTACTTGGTTGTTTTGCTTTAAGCCTTGCTGATCATCATGGTCTTTCTAGAGAAATCTAGATGCACATATTTTCTCACAAACCTTTTGATCACCTCTAAGACATTCTTACTAATAAATTGTTCTTCTTTCTTTACTCGCCCCAGATGCTACCTCTCTCTGCTCCATCGCTTTCAGAGAACCTCACATACCTAGAGCATTATTCCACATACAGAGGCCCAAGCTGGGTTTTATGCAAGTTTGATGGTTGGTAATGCAAAAAAGACCAAAGAAAGAGCACCTCAGCAAGCTCACCTGAGAAGCTCGAGGCACATCAGAAAATCCACCAACAATTTCTTTGGTGAACTTCTTTCTCTAGATCCACATCAATTCTTTGTTTCCGGGGGAAGAAAAGACACCAGGACTCTCTGTGATCTCCTTGTTCATCTACTTTCACACCACCACCCGCCCCCCAGCCATGTCGACAAATCCTGAGAAGGGAATTGGTTCTTCCCTGCTATGTTCTCTTCTGGGTTGCAGAGAAGTTCGAGTATTTTGAGTGGCACAGAAGCAATTTCTCTTTGGCCAAAAGAGAAACTCTGGGGAAGAAAAAAAAAAAAGGCCAGCCTACTTGCAAGCTTCCCAAACAGAGCAGGTTTGGGTACAGCAGATGCAGACTTAGTTTTGGAAACCACAATATGCCATTCATCCCTCACGAGACAACGGGACACAACATCTCCGAATGTTGTTGCTGAACCAACCCAGGGAAATATGCTTGTCGCTTACCCAAAACAAACTCCAACCAAGTCCAACGTCTACTGTTGCAAATTTTCAATTGGGAAGGTTTTCCCTACGTATAATTTTGAATTCTTTTTTTCATTTGCGAAGTAAAGATGTGTCATCTGGGAGCACATGTGGAGAGATGGGATCCTTACCTTATGAAATGTGGACCCAGAACAAAAACAGACGTTGCTCAAGAAATTTCAGGAATAGCTGAGGCAGAAACCCTTCCTCAAGTTGAGAATAGGTCTGTGCGCCAAGGGGGTAGGCGGTGTCAAAGATACAAGCGTTCCAACATCCCCCTCTGGGGCCAGGGGAACACTCATTAGTCATTCACATTGGCACTGAAAGCATCCCATCCGTTCCTTAAGGACTCCCCTTCACACCATTTGCTTTCCAGGGTCTTTGGACACAGGAGCTACCTTCCAGGCCCAGGACTAAATACACTTCACAAAGGAAGCCAAGGAGTCTCCCCTGCAGGCACCGTCTTTGGGAGAAGCACCCGTCAGGGCCTTCTCCTGAAGGCAGCCCCGGGAGTCTGCTGGTTCTAAGCTCTTCCTCTTCCTTGTCTCCTTTGAGACAAAGGCCAAAATAAAGAGACCTGTCTGTCAGTGCAGAGGCAAATCCCAGTGGTCTGCCCATCACCTCTCTGCCCACTTCCAAAGCACATGGACAAAGCATGATGTCCCTAGCAGGTAGGGTTTAGGGCTCTGTGTTCTGGGGAAGCTGAACTTGCAGTAGACCGTCTACAGAGACAAGACAGGTCCAACCCTAGGAGCCCTCTAGCAAGACGGCAGAGTCCAGCATCCTTCCGCAAACGGCGCTGTGAGGATGCAAACTCGCGGCTGCTTCCGAGTGTTCACCGATGGATACAAGCGCCACTTTACTAAGTATTCATTTTTTACCCTATCCTTAAAACCATCATATAGCTGGGTTCTAATCAGAAATAACTGCTTCTTAGGGTTTCTAGTTTTCTCAGTGGTTGTTGGGTTTTTTTGTGGGGGTTTTTTTCTGGAATACGACATTTATTTGAATCAGAGGATTGAACGGCAAAGGTTGGCCTAACGTTTATCCTCAAATTGAGGCTCCAGGAGGAGTAATATGACAAGGTGATAACCTAATATTATTGGCAAGACCGTCATCCTCTCTGAAGGACGGCACCCAAGCAAAAGCAGGAGCGATTACTCATGCTCGGATCCCATCACTCTAATTACCAGCTTTCTGAAGATGCCTTTTGGAGTCGGCAGGCCGCTCTGGCAAAGATGAAAGGAAAAAGAAAACGCTTTCCTGGCAACTTGGAGAGTACAACCAGCACTCCAGTATCCACGGTGGCAACAGCGACAGGCCAGGCCGTGTCCGTCAGGCTGGGTCACAGCCTCTCCGAGGTAAGCCGACCCGGCCCGTGGTCACATCTCCCACACCATGAACCCAGGACCGGGGAGCCCACAGCTTCTGATTCTTTTTCCTTGAACCACGTGGCAGTTTTTTTGTTTTTGTTTTTTTTAATTATCCTTTGAGAAACCAGTGGGCGGGCACAGATGGGAAGTGGGAAGCTGCAAAGGGAAGAAGACGGTGCTGGAAAGGAGCGCAGGGCCTCGTGCCCCTATGGGCGCATCCTCTCTGGGCGCGTCCCCTGCGGGCGGACCCAGGATGTGCGCCCCAATGCCAGGCTGAGCACGGGGACTGAGGCCTCCCAAACACACACACACACAGCTGACTGTTTACCATCAACTCCAAGGCCGCCTCTCAGCATGTAGCCTCCAGGTGTTCTGTGCACCCAGCAAATATTTTTAAAACACAACAGGTTAAGAAAAAAGTGATTAGGGCTACTCTGCAATGTGGTAGAGGCATTGTTTCATTACCATTTTATATGTGCAGTTTGATGCCTTAAATTTTTTTTAAAAGACTTCTAACTTCGCGCCTCCCTCTGCGTGGGGAAGGGAGTTGCCTCAGTGTGTCCAGAAAGTGCAGCTGTTTCCTAAGGAATCCCCAGCAAACACCATTGGCCTTGGGAAAGTTAGGGCCCCGGGCTCCGGCTCTGCATGTGCACATCAGAGGAAGGCTGGTGAAAGCAGGACTGGCTGGCTTCAGAGCTGGTGTCCTCACAGCTTACAAGGGGCCACACTTGTCCACACACTTGTCCTCTTCGAGGTCAGCCTGTGTCTGGAGAACTGTTCGCAGTGACCCTGGGCTGTACCTGCTCTTTGATGTCTGAGAGGAGACCCATGTGGGAGGAGGGGACTTAGAAGGGAACCCCTTTCTCAGGCTCCCTGCTGGCTCTCATGGGTGGGGGACCTCTCCAAACCCCAGCTCACCTCCCTTGAGGTAAGACAGGGAGGACTCAGGGATCTCCCAAACCAGAAACCATGATGTCCAGCCACCATCCTCCTTCTTCGGGCCAGACCTGCTTCCAACTCCGTGCAGCTCAGCCCCTCCACAACACCAACACTGGAGGCGAACTCAGGGCCAGGACCAGGACCAGGGCCAGGATGCTAAAATAAAAGCCCACTGCACTGAAGCTGCTTGAGAAGACCTTGGGTGTCGGGGTGCACCATCACTGGCAGTTTGTAAGGTTTTTTTGTTTGGCCGCACCGAGTGGCACTCATGAGAGTGTGACTCTGGGCCTGACTGCGGCCCCAGGCCCCACTTCCCTAGGAGGCAGGTCCCTGCTTCCCACGGAGCGCTGTCACAGGAACCCAATCAATGCGTGATAAAGTGCCTGCTAAACACAGGAACTGAGCCTAGACGTTTGTTACATTATGAACATTACGATCACAGGGTGTGAGGGGCTTCCCTGGTGGCACAGTGGTTAAGAATCCGCCTGCCAATACAGGGGACAGGGGTTCCATCCCTGGTCCGGGAAGATCCCACATGCCACGGAGCAACTAAGCTCGTGCACCACAACTACTGAGCCTGCGCTCTAGGGTCCGAGAGCCGCAACTACTGAGCCCATGTGCCACAACTACTGAAGCCCACGCGCCTAGAGCCCGTGCTCCACAACAAGAGAAGCCGCTGCAGTGAGAAGCCACAACGAAGAGTAGCTCTCAGTCACCACAACTAGAGAAAGCCCTCGGGCAGCAATGAAGACCCAACACAGCCAAAAATAAATTAAATAAATGAATCTTTAAAAAAAAAAAAAAAGATTACAGGAAGTGGGGCTCGGAGCCCAGCGTGTGCAATGTCTTGCTCACCCCACAGGTGCCCTAAATCCCCCCAAAAAGCCCTCGAGCTCATGAACTCAAAGATTCTGCTTATTCAAGCTCCCTCTAGAACAGCCCAGAACCCAATACCAACTTCAGGTTTAGCACACATTGAACTCACAGATCTAGTGGAACTGCTGAGAAACAGTGCTGAGCCAGGGGCCGTCTGGCTCCCCAGGGGTGGGCTTTGCAGGGCAGCAGTCCATTAATAACGCAGTATTATAGATGCAGAAAAAGCTTTTGACAAAGTTCAACATCCATTTATGATAAAAGCTCTCCAGAAAATGGGCATAGAAGGAAATTACCTCAACATAATAAAAGCCATATATGAAAAACCAAAAGCCACCATCGTTCTCAATGGGGAAAAACTGAAAGCATTCCCTCTAAGAACAGGAACAAGACAAGGGTGCCCACCATTATTATTCAACATAGTTTTGGAAGTTTTAGCCACAGCAATCAGAGAAGAAAAAGAAATCAAAGAAATACAAATTAGAAAAGAAGAAGTAAAATTGTCACTCTTTGCAGATGATATGATATTATATATAGAAAACCCTAAAGACTCTACCAGAAAACTGCTAGCACTAATTGATGAGTTTAGTAAAGTAGCAGGATACAAAATTAATGCACAGAAATCTCTTGCATTCTTATACACTAACAACGGAAGAGCAGAAAGAGAAATGAAGGAAACTCTCCCATTCACCATTGCAACCAAAAGAATAAAATACCTAGGAATAAACCTGCCTAAGGAGGCAAAAGATCTGTATGCAGAAAACTTTAAGACATTGATGAAAGAAATCAAAGATGACACAAACAGATAGAGGGACATACCATGTTCCTGGATTGGAAGAATCAACATCGTGAAAATGACTGTACTACCCAAAGCAATTTACAGATTCAATGCAATCCCAATCAAATTACCAATGGCATTTTTCACAGAACTAGAGCAAGAAATCTTACGATTTGTATGGAAACGCAAAAGACCCCGAATAGCCAAAGCAATCTTGAGAAGGAAAAATGGAGTTGGTGAAATCAGGCTTCCTGACTTCAAACTATACTACAAGGCCATTGTGATCAAGACAGTATGGTACTGGCACAAAAATAGAAAGGAAGATCAATGGAATAGAATAGAGAACTCAGAAGTAAGCCCAAACACATATGGGCACCTTATCTTTGACAAAGGAGGCAGGAATATACAATGAAAAAAAGACAGCCTCTTCAATAAGTGGTGCTGGGAAAATTGGACAGCAACATGTCAAAGAATGAAATTAGAACACTTCCTAACACCATACACAAAAATAAACTCCAAATGGATTAAAGACCTACATGTAAGGCCAGACACTATAAAACTCCTAGAAGAAAACATAGGCAGAACACTCTATGACATACATCAAAGCAAGATCCTTTTTGACCCACCTCCTAGAATCATGGAAATAAAATCAAGAATAAACAAATGGGACCTCATGAAACTTAAAAGCTTTTGCACAGCGAAAGAAACCATACACAAGACTAGAAGGCAACCCTCAGAATGGGAGAAAATACTTGCCTATGAAACAACGGACAAAGGATTAATCTCCAAAATATACAAGCAGCTCATGCAGCTTAATACCAAAAAAGCAAATAACCCAATCCACAAATGGGCAGAAGACCTAAATAGACATTTCTCCAAAGAAGACATACAGATGGCCAACAAACACATGAAAAGATGCTCAACCTCACTAATCATCAGAGAAATGCAAGTCAAAGCCACAATGAGGTATCACCTCACACCGATCAGAATGGCCATCATCACAAAATCTGGAAACAACAAATGTTGGAGAGGGTGTGAAGACAAGGGAACTCTCCTGCACTGTTGGTGGGAATGTAAGTTGGTACAGCCACTATGGAAAACAATTTGGAGGTTCCTCAAAAAACTACAAATAGAACTACCATATGATCCAGTAATCCCACTACTGGGCATATACCCAAAGAAAACCATAATCCCAAAAGAAACTTGTACCATAATGTTTATTGCAGCACTATTTACAATAGCCAGGACACGGAAGCAACCGAAATGCCCGTCAACAAATGAATGGATAAAGAAGATGTGGCATATATATACAATGGAATATTACTCAGCCATAAAAAGGGATGAGATGGAGCTATATGTAATGAGGTAGATGGACCTAGAGTCTGTCATACAGAGTGAAGTAAGTCAGAAAGAGAAGGACAAATATTGTATGCTAACTCACATATACGGAATCTAAAAATGGTACTGATGAACTCAGTGACAAGAACAAGGACGCAGATGCAGAGAATGGACTGGAGAACTCGAGGTTTGGGAGGGGGCGGGGGGTGAAGAGGAAGCTGAGATGAAGCGAGAGAGTAGCACAGACATATATATATTACCAACTGGAAAATAGATAGCCAGTGGGAAGTTGTTGTATAACAAAGGGTGTTCAACTTGAGGATGGAAGATGCCTTAGAGGACTGGGACGGGGAGGGTGGGGGGGACTCGAGGGAGGGTGGGGGGGAGTCGAGGGAGGGAGGGAATACGGGGATATGTGTATAAAAACAGATGATTGAACTTGGTGTACCCCCAAAAAAATAATAAATAAATAAATAAAATTTAAAAAAATAAATATATAACGCAGTATTCACCCAGCGTACCCTGTGCGCCAGGCACCGCAGAAGGCCCTGGTGACTCCTTGGTGAAAAGGACGAATTCCACCGCTCGGAGCTTGCAGCCTGGGGGCCACGGCAGGTATGGAACAAGTAGGACATGGAGGTGAACTTGGAAAAGAGAAGCAGAGGTGTGTGAATGGAACAGCAAGGAGATTCTGCCTGGTTCCAGGGAAGTGGGAAAGGCCTCCCTGGAGAACCAATGCTTAATATGAGCTGGAGAAGGACAATTAGAACCAGGCAGGGCAGGGCTCTCTCCTGACAAGAGGAGCTCAGGGAAGCAGGTGAAAATCCGGGCATGGCGGTGACCAGCGGCATAGGTGGCGGCCAGGTCAAGAGCAAAGGCTGGGCTCCTGGCAGTGCAACCCCTGAGGCCAGGTCGCCTCACCTCGGCATCTGTTCCAAGTTCTCGTAAATATTCCCTCTAAGTATAGAACAATAAACCTCAGGGAAATTTTCCAGCGGAAATTAAGCATGTGATTCGTAAGTAACACAAAATCACAAACTCTAAGGCCTGTGTACAAACCTGGGCTGGGCTTTCACCTTCTCTTCCTGCATTTTGTGAATTTCTACCTTTTGCTCCCAAGGAAGAGCCCTCCCCACCCTCCCCCCATTAAAATTTTCCAAAATTGCTGAGTTTTTTCACTTTTTTCTAACATCTCGTTAATGATTTTTTTAAAAAGATTAACTCAGTCATCCTGTTGATGAATGAAGATTTTCATTCAAGATCTTGAAAATATGACAAACACATTAAAACAAATATTTAATGTTTTGAATTATAGTCAACCCATAGATAGATTGAGCTGGTGGAGAAGCATGGCTAGAGAAGACTTTTTACCTTGGTTCTCCCTCTACTTTACTTATGCGCTGTAGCTCAGATCATTTACTTTGCCTTTGGAAGTAAACAGCCTGGAGCTCCCGCCCTCGCCTGGGGGTGCAATGAGACAGCCTCGCCACCGGCTCAGAGGGGTGGTCCTGGGCCCTTGGCCACCACTTAGCCAGGTGACCGGAGTGAGTTGAGTGATGTATACAACTAACAGACCCTCTCTCCTTGAAGCAGAAAATCTAAACACAGACAACCGAAACCAAGCAAGCCCTAACAATTAGCGTGACTCAATACAGAGTGTACTCACGGGCCCCAGGCCACGAGCCTACACTGCGCTGGAGCCAGGCTCACCTCACGTATCCCTGTCCATCTGAGCTCAGATCTGCGACCTTCCCACCCCTGCTCCCCACCAACATGCGGTAGAGAGGGAAGAACTTATGTATTCAGAGCCACCAGCTCCTAAGCCTCACTCCCTTTGGCCCCAGGCCATCGATACTGGCTGATGTCTCCTCGTGTGTTTAATTTCATCATAACTGCAGAGGGAAGATGGGGGAGGGGGTCTCCATGGGGATGCCAGGTCCTAGAGCAGACCCTGGAAGCACAGTGCGCTCAACCCAGGACCCGTGGGAAAGGTAGCAGCAAGGAGTAGTCTGAAGGGGTCTGCCTCCCGTACGAGACACGGCAGCTGCCCTGCACCCCTGTGTCTCAGCACCGCCTCCAACAGGAAGGAATCCATGATGCAGAGCCCAAGGCAGCCCCATCCCTCCCGACAAATTTTTGGAAGAAGAATATTAGGAACTAGTGAAATTATTTTTACTCATCGTAAAAAGAACGATGTGTTTTTTAAAGAGCAGTTTTAATGATAGGGTTAGGGTTTTTACTGTGTCACAAGCACATGCACCTGGTCACTTGGGTACAGTCACACAAACCCAAGAGCCACACAAAGTCGTGAATGAGAGTGGCAGCTGGTACACATTTTTTTTTACTATTCTGTCTCAAAAACAGTGTCCATTATTTATAGATAACAATCTGTGTTATTCACGTTCCCTCCAGAAAATTAAGAGAGTTAAGTAAAATACATGACTTATACAGCCGTTCCTGAGTAGGAAATATAATAAGAGAGGTATTCAAACTTATGGAAAATAGAGTCTTTAAAGATAGAATGAGGTACGGATATTTCTCATTTGAAAGAAAATTTTAAAACCTCATCATGTCAACATAATATTGTAGGGTATTTGAAGAGAAGTTTTGCATCTGATTTATCCGTGTAAATCCACAGAATCTAGCAACGTCACTTGGTGGAGATAGGTTAAATAAATGAATAAATTACCCCCCAAAAGCCCCACCCTGAGATAGCGAAGCCCATTAAACACTGGAATCAGGGATGGAAGGAAGCAGAGTTCAGCTTTACAGAATAAGTCTAGTTATCCTCCAATTTTCCAGGCCATAAAAGTTCCTGTAGGTTTCTTGTTAAAAATGTAAATTCCTTCCCAATCTCTGACTCCCAGTAGATTTTGGTTCAACAAGTTGGTCCTGGGCCCAGGAATCTGCATTTTAACAAAGGGTCAGGGGATTTTGCACATAAATTGAGGAGCACGGCTTTGGCAGGTGTTGGATGACTCCTGGTGTCATCTGTCGGCAAAATTCAGGCCTGGGATGGATGGCCTGGGCTCAGCCCCCGGGGGGCCACTTCATATGAAGGGCAAGGCCCTCCCCTCCGTGTGCCTCAGTTTCAGTACCTGCAGATGGGCTCAAATAATAGTACCTGACTGATAATAGACGGAGTTAGTTACTGCCAGGTCCTTACCCAGGTCCAGACGTAGGTCATACACCGTCCTGTAACCAGTATGGGGAAGTCACTGTGGTTTGCCTATGTGTCATTTTTTTAAAACAAAATATTTCATATGGCTGTTATGGCTGAATTGCCCCCCTCCAAACTTCTATGTTGGTTTCCTGAACTCCAGCCCCTCAAGTGTGACTGTATTTGGAGACGAAGGTCATGAAGTCATGAGGTCCTTATTGCAGGACCCAATCCAAGCTGACTGGTGTCCTCACAAGAAAGGAAAATTTGAACACAGATGTGAACAGGGTAGATGCTGCTCCAGAAGCCCTGGAGTGCAGCCACCCCCCTGCTTCCCGGGCCTCCAGCCGGCCTGCCTGCCCTGCACCTCCCCTTCACCCCCAGTTCCGTGAGCCAAGTCCGTAAAAGCAAGCTATTTCTCCCGTTGGTTCTGTTTCTCTGGAGAACCCTGCCACAGCCCATGAGGATAATAAAATGTCACTTCCTCACTCCAGAAGGCCTCTAAAGGCTGGGGTGGGAGAGGGAGGCCTAGGGAGGGTGGGGGGAGAACAGGGGGCTCTTCCTCGGCCGCATCCACCCAATCTTTGGGGCCTGGGGAGCCGCTGGGCTTCCTTCTTCCCACTGTAGCAATTAGTATATAATTCACTGAAGTCCCTTTATTTAATAAAACCACATGAAGAAGGAAAACTGTGCTTTATAACATTTTTTCTAAAGTGACGATAATCCTATAGAAACAACACCTACCTCAAAACCATCATGAAAATAAAGTCTCCAGACCTCTTGCTACAGCAGTCAAGTAAACGCCATGTATCTGTGTGTGAACTTTATTGTTTTTAACAATATGCTTTTTTTCTGGATTGAAGAACACATTTCCGTCAGAGGATCCAACTTTCACTGTATTTTCACAAGAATAGTGGTTTGTATCACTAGAGGGAGACACAGTTTACCAAAAAGCTATTATCAGGCTGAACTGACAACTTTCCCCTTCTTAAGACTAAAACACCTAAAAGTAAACCTACTACAGATTGTAACAAATGTGTATTATTTTGTGAATTTAACAAGTTCATACTTAGAATTATTGAACCAATAGGTTAATTTATTCTTTCTCAAATAATATGGAAACTGTGAAAAAAAAGGTATGAAATGGAAATTGCCAAACTTTAGTAAAATAGTAAAATGCAAATATGGTGATATTGAAATACTAGAATTTTTCAACTCTCTCAGACGAGTCCACCTACAGTAAAAATTAGTATTCAAAGGCTCCGTAATGTAAGGATCTGCCTCTGGGAACAGCTGCTTTTCCACTGTGAACGTGAATTAATCTAAATCTCTTTCCCAGGTAAAGAAGTCAAAGCCAAATTCTGTACTCATGCAAGGCCTGGCATTGAGCTCTTGCTGTAGGAGAAACAGGTTAGATTTCCAGTTCTTAACCAAACAAGCAACAAACATCATACGTGTGTGTGTGTGTGTGTGTGTGTGCATCTATGTATGGGTTTGCGTATAAATCACAGTTCAGAAAAATAAAGAAAATGTGATTAGTTTCTGGCAGTTGGACGTACTCTGTTTTGCTCTGATTTTTACTTGCAGGGAGCTTAATTCACCACATTTCCTACCCGGCCCCCTCCGAAGACTTTGCATGTTTAATGTCTATTCCAAAACTTAGTGTTAGGAGCAATCCAGTATCTGTAAGCAAAGTTAACTCACAGAAGGCAACAGGTTTTAGTTATAAAGTGAGAGCAACCTGAAGCCTATAGTCCAGGTGAACAACTAGTTTAAATCTTAAACTAAATTAACGAATTCTCACTAGAGCAGCCTCCCTCCCTTCTTTCCTCCCCTGGGACACTCTACTCCTGTCCCCTTCCCATCACTTTGTGTGTGTTTTTCTACTTTCTACATTTAATGAAAGATGCTATTTTTATCGTAGTATTTGTTCTACTGATTTATACAACCGCCTATTCCCTGTTGTCCACTTTTAAATCATCCTGGTCAGGCATTTAATGTGCCACATTTAAAAACTAACTTCAGGGACTTCCCTGGTGGTGCGGTGGTTAAGCATCTGCCTGCCAATGCAGGGAACATGGGTTCAATCCCTGGGCTGGGAGGGTCCCACATGCCGCGGAGCAACTAAGCCCGTGCACCACAACTACTGAGCCTGCGCTCTAGGGCCCATGAGCCACAACTGCTGAAGCCCGTGTGCCTAGAGCCCATGCTCCACAACAAGAGAAGCCACCACACTGAGAAGCCCATGCACCACAAGGAAGAGTAGCCCCTGCTTGCAGCAACTAGAGAAAGCCCATGTACAGCAAAAAAGACCCAACACAGCCAAGAAATAAATAAATAAATAAATTTTAAAATAAAAATAAAAACTAACTTTATTTCCTTTTATGCATGTCATATCAATTGATTTTTTCCTTTCTAATTCAATGATCCTCAACAAAAACAACCCCACCTCTCCAAGCCTTCTCCTCCAAACTCCTGTGATTGTGCCTGACATTCAGCTCTCTGGTTCCTAGTAGCTGCAATCCCTGTTTTCCAGGCCACTGTGTTTCCAGAGAAACCCCAGAGAGAAATACAAGAGTCCAAGGAGAGGTGGTGTCACAGTTGCTCCCCACGTCAGAGCCACTGCCTGGAGTGAGTGTCACTGGGTACCTGGGATTCTATGGGAAAGAACTGAGGATGCAAAGCCCTGAAGCCAGCCCCAAAGAAACGGCATCGTGTGAGTGTTGAACTTGGAAATGAAGCATCTCTAGCGCTGAGAGCACAGACAGCCGGTGCCTAGAGCAAGGCCTGCGGAGGGGCAGCTCCCGGTACAGGAAGGAGGCACTGGGCTCTGCCCCAGGGCATCCATCCCCTCCACATTCGTCCCCTCCACACCTCCCCACACAGCACAACCACAGCCTGGACGGACACACGCCTTCCCAGAAGCCATCACTAGAAAGTCAGATTTGCCCCACCATCACTATTTGTAGAGGAAAAATGCCATCACCTTTAAGGTTGTTCTCAACCATCTTAGTTTGTGATTATGTAGCATAGAGAGGAAAAAAGACACCAGAAAGCACATTCGGTGCTAATCACTGCATAAGCTGTACTCTACTCCTCGCCTCCTTGGAAATAAACACTTTTCACGGTGAGCCATGGCTGCTGCCTGCTGCCTAAGCTGTCAAGGTCTGAGCTGCAGGGGCGTGGACTCCCCTTCCCGTGTTATTTCTCAAATGTTTGCAACTTTCTGCTGTGACTGTAAAACCCATCTCTGACAGCACTACTCTTGGCATTCCAGATCGGCATTTCA
Source organism: Hippopotamus amphibius kiboko (assembly GCF_030028045.1). Classification (NCBI taxonomy): domain Eukaryota; kingdom Metazoa; phylum Chordata; class Mammalia; order Artiodactyla; family Hippopotamidae; genus Hippopotamus; species Hippopotamus amphibius. Next base: position 128,098,894 of record NC_080190.1, on the reverse strand, counting down.
TTAGGTCTGGCTAAAAAAGAAAATATAATCAATCAATCAATAAAAATGACAAGTGCTACTATTTTAGAAAATGCTGAGAGTACAAACTTTACCTGTGTATTAAAAACTCTATTTATAAAACTACGGTGGCCCGATATTAAAGGTTGCCCCTCTTTTATTAGTTTATAGTGATGCAGTACTTTAGACAGGGCAAGAGAAGAATAATACACCCATTTAGGATGACTTCTCTTCTTCCCTGGGAAATGCTCCAAATGAGATGTCAGAAGACAGCTGTTTTCCTCCAGATGTTTTCAGAGATCGCCAATGCACATTTAGCCTGAGAGTTAAGCTGCAGACAGGGATTTAAAAACGTAAAATAGCTCTTTTATGATGCATTTGAATTAATTTCTTTTAGCATTTAGAATAAAGGAAGAACAGATGGTGAAGACTTAGTTTAAAGTGAAAGCTATTAAAATAATCTTAGCTGGAAAGAGGGTTTTCCAGAACAGGGATTCATGAACCATAAGACTTTAAGTAAAGTTTTCAAATGACCCATAGAGTAAGGGAGTCTCTATCATTACAATTACAGTCCGTACACTAACAGATATGTGATAAATCCGTTCCAGATTTCCATATTAGGTTAGAAACTAAAAATGGTGAAATATCACCAGGAGAGTAGCTGAAGAAATATTCATACAATTACACATTATTTTCATCAAAATTTGACTCAGATTTTATAATGGTTTGAAGTTTGGAATCTCCAGTTATTAGTCATCATTTGTATGTAATCTGTATATGTCTTATGTTCCTAGATAGAAAAATAACATAAATTTAGCATAATAATATTATGTTATTTATGACTTCTATATTTTAAGCTACCTAGTTCCTTTTTTTACATGAGCTTTTTAACAAAAGATGGTATCCAATTCACATAGTTTCCATTGGTGAAGTGATTTCTACCTCCAGATACAGCTGAACAATGTCTTTAAAATCCATAAAAAACCATCCCTGTGTGTACAGAATTTAACAGCACATACATTCAGATATTACTGTAATTCACACACACAGGGGCTTGCTGAGCAAGTAAGCCTGCAGCTGCTCAACGTCCATGGCTGAGTCCGTAATTTTGGACTCTGACAATAGCTATCATCTTATTGATAACTTCCAGTGAGAAATGACTGTCAGTGACGGTGACGGAGCCAGAGTTGGATGAAAGGGCTGGGTTGGCTCAGCAATAATAGCCAAGGCATAAAGTTTAAACCTCTTTATTGCGTGGCTGACACCAATTACATCTCAAGACAAATAACACCCTTCACTCGAACACCTGGTACCAAATGTGGCCACTTCAAATTTCTCCTGGGAGCCTGCAATCATTTGGGGACCATTCGGACAATAGGCATTAATTGCCACCCTTGTATTTGATAAGCTGGACCTCTCTGAAATGGAGCAAATTATTTTTTTAGATGCCTTGGTTTATTGAGCGTGATTTTTAATAGCACTTCCCTTAACTCATGCTTTGTACAAATTTTTTTTAAAATTATGCCACAAGCCAGGGTGGGGATGATGCACATGACAGACAGTTCATGCAAAATGCAGGGTGCTCTGTAATCACACCTGAATGTCCCGGGTATATCAAAATAGAGTGATTTTTCAAAGATGCTAAAATGACTCAAAACATGAGGAATTGCCACTTGGCACTGACACGGAGCATTTGAACGCTGGAAGATTACTTTGCACTAAAGCACAGAGAACATTTTTAATTCGGGATTTCTGGAAGGAGAGACCCAGGTCACTTGTTTCCAGTTCAATTTGACATAAATAACAAAACTCTGGGATCGGACGGGCAGAGGTTGTACTCGGGTTTGGGGGCCTGTGCTCAGTGTTCTCATCTATGAGACAGTCATAACAGCACCTGTTTCAAATGAGTTAATAAGTGTAAGGACCCTGGCACTACATCTGGGCCATAGCGACATCCAACCTGTATTTTTATGATTAGGATTATGGATAGAAATCTGGCTCAGGTAACGGCTATGTGAGTCTCTAAGTAAAGCATGGTGCTCGTCTCTGACACACAAGGACAAACTGTGAAGGGATTGATTCCAAAGTCCTTTATTTATCAAAGATCTCCTTTGTGCCAGACCCTGGACTAAGCACCTATTTCTGTTCTCAACAGGCTTAGACTCTAAATCCTTTTTAAGACAGGAAACTCAGTGCTGTGGACTGAATGCTGTGACCCCCCCCAAAATTCATACATTGAAGCCTTAATCCCCATGTGACTGTATTTGGAGGTGGGGCCTTTGGAAGGTGATTCAGGTGAGATGAAGTCATGAGGGTGGGTCCTCATGATGGGATTAGCATCCTTATAAAAAGACAGAGAGACAGGGAATATCTTCCTCCATCTCTCACAAAGCAAAGACTGGCCACGTGAAGACAGAAGGAGAACATGGCACCTGCAAACCAGGAAGAGAGATCTCACCAGACACTGAACCTGCCAGCACCTTGATCTTGGACTTCCAGCCTCCAGAACCGAGAGAAAAAAATGTTTGCTGCGTAAGCCCCTGGTCCCTGTGTGTCAGCCAGAGCCGATGAGGGCGTGCGGGGGTCACAGCCCCGTGACCCTGTGCTGAGAACAGCAGCAGCTGTGGGGGTCATGGAGCCGGGACCACAGAGGCAGAGGGTGTGGGGATGTAGAGGCCAGGACAAGAGAGATGAGGGACAAGAGGGACGAGGGCAGTGCCCCCAAAGAGCAGAAGGGCTCGCGATCATCAAAGGAGACCATGCCGCTCTGCGTCCTCGGGGTTGTCAGTGCTGCCGCACAGTCGGTTACTCCTTATTTTAAGGATCAGGCCAGGGCTTACTAAACCAGGGTCCACCTTGCCCCCCCAGATCTTGTCCTGCCAGCCAGCCCCTGTTCTGTTTCTCTCTTCCTTATCATTAAATCCTTATTTAGATCCTGGCTTGTCCAAGGTCTGCTTGAAATGTCCTCCAGCTGGTGAAAGAGTTTAAATTCAACCTCCTATTTGCAGGAGCAATGCAAATAGGATGCGATAAACAGAGAAATCTAGAACAATTGCTTGGTCCAGCCTGAAAGCAATATCAAAGCCAGGGTGACTTCTCCCGGTTACGCGTTGCTATGATTGTGCTAAAAGTGAAAGCTAAAGACACTGAAATTAAGAATAAGGGACAGTGATGTCCTATGGTATTTGTCTTTGACTAACTTCAATGAGTATAATCTCTAAGTCTGTCCATGTTGCCACAAATGGCATTATTTCATTCTTTTTTATGGCTGAATAATATTCCATCTCTTTATTTACTTCTCTGTTGATGGACAGCTTGCTTCCATGTCCTGACTATTGTAAATAGTGCTGCTGTGAACGTTGGGGTGAATGTATCTTTTCAAATTGGGGTTTTCTCAGGATATATGCCCAGGAGTGGGATTGCTGGATCATACTGTAACTCTATTTTTCATTTTTTAAGGAACCTCCATACTGTTCTCCATAGTGGTTGTTTTACAGAGGCTTCATTACACAGGCCGATTGACTAAACCACCGGCCACTGACGATTGATTCAACCTCCCGTCTCCGCTCCCCAGAGGTCAGGGAGGGGGTGGGACTAAGAATCCAACCCTCTGATCCATGGTTGTTTCCCCTGACAACAACCCCATCGTTGGGGGATCTCCAAGCCTCACCTCATTGCCATCATCCTCGTGGCAGTGGAAGGGCCTGTTATGAATATTAAGACACCCGTTCCACCTCCGTGGTTCTGAAGCATTTTCAGGACCTAAGGACAAGAAACCAAATATTATTTTAAAAATACTCCCATTGCTCTTATTGTTTCCAAGTGTTCAGGGAGCTCTGTGCCAGGAAATGGACCAAGACCAAGCATACGTTTCTTATTATAAATCACAATTATAAATCCCGGCCAGTGGTCCTCAATGTGTGCTCCCCAGGGCAGCAGCATGAGCATCGCGTCTGAACCTGTTAGGAATGCGAGGTTTTGGGCCCCACCCAGACCCACCGAGTCTGAATGGCTGGCTGTGGAGCCCAGCAATCTGTGGTCCACCAAGCCCCCAGGTGACCCTGATGTGGGTTGAGTGTGGGGAGCTCTGGTCTAGCACCGAGGCTGGGGGTGCATTAGAGTCACCTGAGAGCTTTTGAAAGCAACCAGTGCTGGAGCTTGACTTCATATGGATTAAATTAGAACTGTTAAAAAAAAGATTCTGGGGAGAGCTGCTAGTAGATGAGAGCTGCGGAGAAAGGGAAGGAAAGCATGTGTCCAACCATTAGAGAAACGAAAGGCTCTGGTGTCACAGTGGGTTGCACTGAGCAAAGGAGAGAGGTCTCAGGTTTGCAGACTTAAATAAACTCCCCTCGAATCCTCAGCTGAGTGCTGGTCTGTGCATGCCTGAGAGGAAAACTCAGAAGAACGTTGCCTTAGATATGGGACTAAATGAGCACAAGACAAAATGCTGTTCTAGACCTTCCCTACAAAAGTGTAAAAGCAAGCCTTGGAAGCATCCAACTTGATACAAGGAACTACATTCCAGAAGAAATTCCAACACTATTTAAAGAAATATGACAAAATCTGGCATCCAACATCATTCACAATCATTGATAATGGCCAACATCCAATCATCATTTACAAAGCAAACCTGCAGCTAACGCACACTCAACAGTGAACATCTGAAAGCTTTTCCTCTAAGACCAGGAATAAGGCAAGGATGCCCACTCTCACCATTTCTATTCAACCTGATACTGGAAGTCCTAGCCAGAGCAATCAGGCAAGAAAAAGAAATAAAAGGCATCCAAATCAGAGAGGAAGAAGTAAAACTGTCTCTTTTTGCTGATGACATGATTTTGTACGTAGAAAATCCTAAAGATTCCACTGCCCCCGCCGAAAAAAAATTAACCTGTTAGAACTGGTAAATAAATTCACTAAAGCTGCAGGATACAAATTCAACATATAAAAATCAGTTACATTTCTAAACACTAAGAAGGAACTGTCCAAAAATAGAAATTAAGAAAACAGTCTCATTTGCAAAAATATCAAAAGGAGTAAAATACTTAGGAATAAATTCAACTGAGGAGGTGAAAGATTTGTACACTGAAAACTATAAATCATTGATGAAAGAAAACACACATAAATGGAAAGATAACCATATTCATGGACTGGAAGAGTTAATATTGTTAGCATGTCCATGCTACCCAAAGTGAAATGCAAATTCAATGCAATCCCTATCAGAATTCCAATGGCATTTTCCACAGAAAGAGAAAAGAAAATCCTAAAATTTGTTTGGAACCATAAAAGACCCTAAATAACGAAAGCAATCTCAAGCAAGAAGAACAAAGTTACAGATATCACACTTTCTGATTTTAAGATATATTACAAAGCTATCTAAACAGTAATCAAAAGAGTATGGCATTGGTATGACGAAGGACACATAGATCAACAGAACAGAATAGAGAGCCCATATACACAATACATATTATATTAGTTCACATATACAGTCAACTAATCTTTGACAAAGGTGTCAAGAATACACAATGAGGAAAGGAGAATCTCTTCAGTAAGTGGTGCTTGGAAAATTGGACATTCACAGGCAAAAGAATGAAATTAGACATTCTCTTATACCACACACAAAAATCAACTCAAAATAAAAGATGTATACATGAGATCTGAACTGTCCAACCCTGAGGGAAAAAACTTAAGGCAAATATCCTTGAAATTTGTCTTGTCAGTGATTTTTTGGATTTAACACCAAAAGAACAGGCAACAAAAGTAAAAATAAGCAAATGAGATGACATCAAATTAGAAGCTTTCTGCACAGCAAAAGCAACAATCAACAGAGTGCATAGACAACCCATAGAATGGTAGAAAATACTGGCAAGTCATATATGTGATAAAGGGTTAATATCCAAAACATGTAAGGAACTCACACAACTCAATAGCAAAAAATAAATAAATAAATAACCTGATTTTAAAATGGGCAAGTGATCTGAATAGACACTTTTCCAAAGAAAACATACAAATGGCCAATAGGTACCTGAAAAGATGCTCGGCATCACTAATCATCAGGGAAATGCAAATCAAAACCACAATGAGATGTCACCTCCCACCTGTCAGAATTACCATTATCAAAAAACAAGAGATAAGAGTTTTGGTGAGGGTGTGAAGAAAGGGAATCCTTGTGCACTGTTGGTGGGAATGTCAATTGGTGCAGCCACTATGGAAAACAGTGAGGAAGTTCCTCAAAAAGTTAAAAAATGGAACTACCCTATGATCCAGCTTCTTGTTCTGTATTCAAAGGGAATGAAATCAGTATCTCAAAGAACATGTGCATCCCCATGTTCACTGCAGCATCATCCACAGTACCCAAGATAAGGAAGCAACCTAAGTGTGCCGTGAGGAATGAATGGATGAAAAAATGTGATATAGATGCATACACAATGAAATCTTAATCAGCCTTAAAAAGAAGGAAATCCTGCCATTTCAACAACATGGATGAACCTGGAGGACATTACAATAAGTGAAATAAGCAAGACACAGAAAGACAAATTCTGCATGATCTCGTTTATTTGTGGAATCTAAAAAACTAGAACCCACAGAAACAGAGTCAATGCTGATTACCAGAGGCTAGGGTGGGGGAAATAGGGAGATGTTGGTCAAAGGCTACGTTCAGTTGTAAGATGAGTAATTCTGGAGACCTAGCGTACAGCCTGGAGACTACAGTTAATAACAAAATACTATATAGTTGAAAGCTGCTAAGAGAGTAGATCCCAAGTGTTCTCACCACAGGAGAGAAAACAAGGTAATTAAGTGAGGTGATGGACACATTAATTAGTGTGATTGTGGTGTTCTTTCCACGATGTAAACGTATGTCAAAGCATCACGCTGTGTACCTTAAATATACACAGTCACACTTCAGGAAGGCTGGGGGAAAAAATTGCCAGCCATAAAAGGAGCAGGGAAAAGTGACCCATTACTGAGAGATTAATTAATTAAGAAGAACAGATTCAGAAATGTCAGAGATGCTGGGATTAGCAGATAAGAACATGAAAATAACTATTTTAAATGTTTCTTATATTCAAGACTAGAGGAAAATAGGGACACAATGCGGTAAGAAAAGGAAGCTATAAAGAAGACACATGTAGAATTTCTGGTGATCAAAAAACAACACATCTGAAATGAAAAATACATTGGGTGAATATAAAGGATACTATTGTGATCATTCCTCAGTGTATCATCCTAACCATTAAATATAAATCATTGAGCCATCTTTGTTCATAAACACAAAAGGTCTCCAGTGGCTCCACAAACAAAACCAGCACACTGTTAATGGTACCTTTAGGCTGGACTGTCCAAGGCTTTCCTGTGCCAGGAACCCTAGTCCCCCTCCAGGTTCACGGACACTGATGCTCCAGAATATTGAGATGCACTTGCCTGTGCATGTCAGAATCCACAAGTTCAATTAAAGTTATGATGTGGACAAAGAGTGTTCATTAGACAAGAAAAATTTGGTCTTGGCAAGTGATATTTGCATCAATTTGCTTAATTAGATCAGTACTTTTAAAACAATTTGTAAAGCATCGGATTAAAGGCCTGAATTTCAAAGGATTTAGCAGAAGCCACAATCATGGTTTCAAACAAATCATCTGCAAGAAATTGTAGGCTGAAAATAGCAATTAACAGCTCACAGAAAAAAATTTAATGCAGACCATTTCTATCAAATGAATAACCATGTCTGATATGGCTTGGCTTGAATCACAGATAACTTAACCTTCACCAAATTTCTCAAAGTGGAAGCAAACTGCCCCTCTTGTTTATTTCAGAACTAGATTTCAAATAAAAATTAATCCCAGGTGCGAAAATATTGCCATTTTGGCTTCGAGGGGAAAGCAACAAAGGAGACAGAGTTGGCAACGCTCGGTCCTAGCTCTGCTTCTCATCCTCACTCTGTAAAGAGGTCAGTGCAGCCCTCGGCGTGCAGCACCAGTCAAGAGCCACTGACTCAGGAAACGTACTTGTGGTTGAAGTTATAATTTGTGAGTCCATTGAAAATGTATTTCAGTTACTATTTTATTAAACAGCTTAATCAGTAACCTTGACCATTTCGCTTCCTAAAAGAGAAAAGAAATATTTGAGAGGAAAAGAATTCTGTGGAGTAGGTGATTTTTAAAAATTTTACTTGAGGGAGAAGAATCAAGATGGCGGAGTAGGAGGACATGCGCTTACTCCCTCTTGCAAGAGCACTGGAATTACAACTAACTGCTGAACAACCATCGACAGAAAGACACTGGAACTCACCCAAAAAAACCACCCCACGCCCAGAGACAAAGGAGAAGCCACGAGATGGTAGGAGGGGCGCAATCGCGTTACAATCAAATCCCATAAATGCTGGGTGGGTGACTCACAAGCTGGAGAACAGTTATACTGCAGAAGTCCTGAGGGTTCTGAGCCCCAGGTCAGGTTTCCTAACCTGGCAGTCCAGAACGGGAGGAGGAATCCCCAGAGAATCAGACTTTGAAAGCCAGCAGGATTTGATTGCAGGACCTCCACAGGACTGGGAGAAACGGAGACTCCACTCTTGGAGGGCACACAAAAAAGTGTGCTCACCAGGACCCACGGGGAAGGAGCAGTGACCCCATAGGAGACTGAACCAGACCTACGTGCTGGTATTGGAGGGTTGCCTGCAGAGGTTGGGGGGCAGCTGTAGCTCACTGAGGAGACAGGGGCACTGGCAGCAGGGGTTCTGAGAAGTGCTCATTAGCGTGAGCCCTTCCAGAGTCCACCATTAGCTCCACCAAAGAGCCTGTAAGCTCCAGGGCTGGGTCACCTCAGGCCAAACGACCACAAGGGTGGGAACACTGCCCTACCCATTGGCAGACAAGCAGATTAAAATGTCACTGAGCTCTACCCACCAAATCGGATTAAAATTTTACTGAGCTCCACACACCCAGCCCAACCCACCATCAGTGCCTCCCATCAGGAAGCACCCATGAGCCTCTTAGACAGCTTCCTCCACAAGAGGGCAGACAGCAGAATCAAGCAGTATCAGCAGTATTTCATCTTGTGGAACTGAAAATCAAGCCACAGAAAGACAGAGAAAATGAAAAGGCAAAAGACTTTGTACCAGATGAAGGGACAAGATAAAACACCAGAAAAAAAACTAAATGAAGAGGAGCTAGCTGAGATGAAGCGAGAGAGTAGCACAGACATATATATACTACCAACTGTAAAATAGTCAGTGGGAAGTTGTTGTATAACAAAGGGAGTCCAACTCGAGGATGGAAGATGACTTAGAGGACTGGGGCAGGGAGGGTGGCGGGGACTCGAGGAGGGGGAGTCAAGGAAGGGAGGGAATATGGGGATATGTGTATAAAAACAGATGATTGAACCTGGTGTACCCCCCCAAAATAAATAAAAAATAAAAAAATTAAAAAAAAAAACAAACAAAAAAAAAGAGGAGCTAAGCTCTCTTCTGGAAAAAGAATTCAGAATAATGATGGTGAAGATGATCCAGGACTTTGAAAAAAGATTGGATGCAAAGATCAAAAAGTTGCAAGAAAAGTTTACCAAAGACCTAGAAGAATTAAAGAACAAACAAACAGAGATATGCAACACAATAACTGAAATGAAAAATACACTAGAAGGAACCAATAGCAGATTAACTGAGGCAGAAGGACGAAAAAGTGACCTGGAAGACAGAATGGTGATAATCACTGATGCAGAAAAGAATAAAGAAAAAAGAATGAAAAGAACTGAAGACAGACTAAGAGACCTCTGGGACAATGTTAAACACACCAACATTCGCATTATAGGGGTCCCAGAAGGAGAAGAGAGAGAGAAAGGACCTGAGAAAATACTGGAAGAGATTATAGTGGAAAATTTCCCTAACATGGGAAAGGAAATAGCTACCCAAGTCCAGAAAGTGCAGAGAGTCCCAGGCAGGATAAACCCAAGGAGAAACACACCAAGACGTATAGTAGTCAAATTGACAAAAATTAAAGACAAAGAAAAGTTATTAAAAGCAACAAGGGAAAAATGGCAAATAACATACAAGGGAACTCCCATCAGGTTAACAGCTGATTTCTCAGCAGAAACTCTGCAAGCCAGAAGGGAGTGGCATGACATATTTAAAGTGATGACAGAGAAGAGGCTACAACCAAGAATACTGTACCCAGCAAGGATCTCATTCAGATTCGAGGGAGAAATCAAAAGCTTTACAGACAAGCAACAGCTAAGAGAATTCAGCACCACCAAACCAGCCTTACAACAAATGCTAAAGGAACTTCTCTAAGCAGGAAACATAAGAGAAGAAAAGGACCTACAAAAACAACAACAAAACAATTAAGAAAATGGTAATAGGAACATACATATGAACAATTACCTTGAATGTAAATGGACTAAATGCACCAACCAGAAGACACAGACTGGCTGAATGGATTCAAAAACAAGACCCATATGTATGCTGTCTCCAAGAGACCCACTTCAGACCTAGGGACACATACAGACTGAAAGTGAGGGGATGGAAAAAGATATTTCATGCAAATGGAAACCAAAAGAAAGCTGGAGTAGCAATACTCATATCAGATAAAATAGACTTTAAAATAAAAAATGTTACAAGAGACAAGAAAGGACACTACATAAAGATTGAGGGATCAATCCAAGAAGAAGAGATAACAATTATAAATATACATGCACCCAATATAGGAGCACCTTAATACATAAGGCAAATGCTAACAACTATGAAAGAGGAAATTAACAGGAACACAATAAAAGTGGGGGACTTTAACACCCCACTTACACCAATGGACAGATCATCCAGACAAAAAATTAATAAGGAAACACAAGCTTTAAATGACACAATAAATCATCTGGATTTAATAGATATCTATAGGACATTACATCCAAAAACAGCAGATTACACATTCTTCTCAAGTGCACATGGAACATTCTCCAGGATAGATCACATTTTGGGTCATAAATCAAGTCTTGGTAAACTCAAGAAAATTGAAATCGTATCAAGCATCTTTTCTGACCACAACACTATGAGATTAGAAATCAATTACAGGAAAAAAAACTGTAAAAAACACAAACACATGGAGGCTAAACAATACGCTACTAAATAACCAACAGATCACTGAAGAAATCAAAGAGGAAATCAAAAAATACCTAGAGACAAATGACAATGAAAACACAATGATCTAAAACCTATGGGATGCAGCAAAGGCAGTTCTAAGAGGGAAGTTTATAGTGATACAATCCTACCTCAAGAAACAAGAAAAATCCCAAATAAACAATCTAACCTTACACCTAAAGAAACTAGAGAAAGAAGAACAAACAACACTCAAAGTGAGTAGACAGAGAGAAATCATAAAGATCAGAGCAGAAATAAATGAAATAGAGACAAAGAAAACAATAGCAAAAATCAATAAAACTAAAAGTTGGTTCTTTGAGAAGATAAATAAAATTGATAAACCTCTAGCAAGACTCATCAAGAAAAAGAGGGAGAGGACTCAAATCAATAAAATTAGAAATGAAACAGGAGAAGTTACAACAGACACCACAGAAATAAAAAGCACCATAAGAGATTACTACAAGCAACTATATGCCAATAAAATGGACAACCTGGATGAAATGGACAGATTCTTAGAAAAGTATAACCTTCCAAGACTGAATCAGGAAGATGTAGAAAATATGAACAGACCAATCACAAGTAATGAAATCAAAACTGTGATTCAAAATCTCCCAACAAACAAAAGTCCAGGACCAGGTGAATTTTATCAAACATTTAGAGAAGAGCTAACACCCATCCTTCTCAAACTCTTCCAAAACACTGCAGAGGAAGGAACATTCCCAAACTCATTTTATGAAGCCACCATCACCCTGATACCAAAACCAGACAAAGATACTACAAAAAAAGAAAACTACAGACCCACATCACTGATGAATTTAGATGCAAAAATCCTCAACAAAATACTAGCCAACAGAATCCAACAACACATTAAAAAGATCATACAACATGATCAAGTGGGGTTTATCCCTGGAATGCAAGGATTCTTCAATATATACAAGTCAATCAATGTGATACACCACATTAACAAACTGAAGGATAAAAACCACATGATCATCTCAATAGATGCAGAAAAAGCTTTTGACAAAATTCAACATCCATTTATGATAAAAACTCTCCAGAAGGTGGGCATAGAGGGAAACTACCTCAACATAATAAAGGCCATGTATGACAAACCCACAGCAAACATCATTCTCAATGGTGAAAAACTGCAAGCATTCCCTCCAAGATCAGGAACAAGACAAGGATGTCCACTCTCACCACTACTATTCAACATAGTTTTGGAAGTCCTTGCCACAGCCATCAGAGAAGAAAAAGAAATAAAAGGAATCCAAATTGGAAAAGAAGAAGTAAAACTGTCACTATTTGCAGATGACACAATACTATACATAGAAAATCCTAAAGATGCCGCCAGAAAACTACTTGAGCTGATCAATGAATTTAGTAAAGTTGCAGGATACAAAATTAACACACAGAAATCTCTTGCATTTCTATACACCAACAATGAAAGATCAGGAAGAGAAATTAAGGAAACAATCCCATTCACCACTGCAACAAAAAGAATAAAATACCTAGGAATAAATCTAACCAAGGAGGTAAAAGACCTGTACTCAGAAAACTATAAGACACTCATGAAAGAAATCAAAGAAGACACAAACAGATGGAGGGACATACCATGTTCTTGGATTGGAGGAATCAACATTGTGAAAATGACTATATTATCGAAAGCAAATTACAGATTCAATGCAATCCCGATCAAATTACCAATGGCATTTTTCACAGAATTAGAACAAGAAATTTTACGATTTATATGGAAACACAAAAGACCCCGAATAGCCAAAGCAATCTTGAGAATGAAAGACGGAATTGGTGGAATCAGGCTTCCTGACTTCAGGCTATACTACAAGGCTACAGTGACCAGGACAGTATGGTACTGGCACAAAAACAGAACTACAGATCAATGGAATAGGATAGAAAGCCCAGAGATAAACTACAGTCAACTAATCTATGACAAAGGAGGCAAGGATATACAATGGAGAAAAGGCAGCCTCTTCAATAAATGGTGCTGGGAAAACTGGACAGCTACATGTAACAGAATGAAATTAGAACACTTCCTAACACCATACACAAAAATAAACTCAAAATGGATAAAAGACCTAAATGTAAGGCCAGACACTATAAAACTCCTGGAGGAAAACATAGGAAGAACACTCTTCGATGTAAATAACAGCAAGATCTTTTTTGATCCTCCCCCTAGAATAATGGAAATAAAAACAAAAATAAATAAGTGGGACCTAATGAAACTTCAAAGCTTCTGCACAGCAAAGGAAACTATAAGCAAGATGAAAAGACAACCCTCAGAATGGGAAAAAATATTTGCAAATGAATCAACAGACAAAGGATTAATCTCCAAAATATATAAACAGTTCATCCAGCTCAATATCAAAAAAATAAACAACCCAATCAAAAAATGGACAGAAGACCTAAATAGGCATTTCTCCAAAGACGACATACGGATGGCCAAGAGGCACATGAAAAGTGGCTCAACATCACTAATTATTAGAGAAATGCAAATCAAAACTACAATGAGGTATCACCTCACCCTGGTTAGAATGGGCATCATCAGAAAATCTACAAACAGTAAATGCTGGAGAGGGTGTGGAGAAAAAGGAACGCTCTTGCACTGCTGGTGGGAATGTAAATTGATACAGCCACTATGGAGAACAGTATGGAGGTTCCTTGCAAAACTAAAAATAGAATTACCATATGACCCAGCAATCCCACTACTGGGCATATACCCAGAGAACACCATAATTCAAAAAGACACATGCACTCCAATGTTCATTGCAGCACTATTTACAATAGCCAGGACATGGAAGCAACCTAAATGTCCATCAACAGATGAATGGATAAAGAAGATATGGTACGAGAGGAAAAGATGGCGGCGAAGTAGAGAGACGTGGAGTGCATCCCTCCCCACAGATGCATTGGGAATGCACGGAAGGACGCAGTAATTCTCACAGAGAACCAGCTGAACACCAGCAGACGGCCTCGGACACCAGATGGGACTGCGGGGAGCCCGACATAGCCAGTAGGGAGGCATCTACGAGGGCTCAAAGAGGGTGAAGCGGCGGAGCTGTGGCAGACGGGAGGGAGTGAGAAACATTCGGAGGGTCCGCAGCGCAGCTCAGCGTTCCCGGACCAAGACATCGATCCGCGGCTGAACGGAGGGTCCAGGAGCGGGAGTGTGGGAGCAGGAGAGCTGGTTCAGTGTGGGAAACATTGTTGCCGGTAGGGTGACGGACCGAGAGCACAGGAGGGAGGAGGCCCGCGGAGAGGAGTGCCCGTTCCTGAGAGCTGCCCGGCCATGATGGCGGCTGGAGGCTGCACGCTCACTGGCGGCTGGGAGGAGCCACACGCATAGCCTCTCTCTCTCTTTCGGCGCCTCTGCAACAGGCAGTGGAGAGACGCCCTGCGGGCCACCTAAGGTGCTCAGGGATAACAAGTACCCTCAGGCACTCGGGTGCAACACCAGCAGCAGGGAGGCTGCTGAGAGAAAAAAAAAAAAAAAAAAGAAAAGAAAAAAACCCCCGAGAGAGGCCCAACTCTAAGACTTTCTGTTTACGCCTGAGCCACCGGCGCCCTCTGCAACAGGCACCTCCAAGCCTGACTGAGACATCAGTGCGCCACTGCTCACTCCCTCCCAGGAGAAGGAGCCACTGTTGTACCCTCTCCCTCCCCATACACCGACGCTTACAGACGAACAATAAAGGAACCTCTGCTGGTCACAGAATAACGCAAAAAAACCCAAGGACAAGCAACCCCAAAAGTTTGGACAACCATGAGGAAACAAAGAAACACCATGCAGGCAAAGGAGCAGGAAAAAAACCCACAAGACCAAATAAATGAGGAGGAAATAGGAAAAATGCCTGAAAAGGAATTTAGAGTAATGATAGTAAAAATGATACAAAATCTCGATAACAAAATAGAGAAAGTACAAGAAACAGTTCATAAGAACTCAGAAAAACAAACAGCAATGGATAACAAAATAACTGAAATTAAAAATACTCTAGATGCTATAACCAGCAGAATGACTGAGGCAGAAGAACGAATAAGTGAGTTGGAAGATAGAATGGGGGAAATAACTGCCACAGAGCAGGAAAAAGAAAAAATAATAAAAAGATTAGAAGACAGTCTCAGAGACCTCACTGATAACATTAAGCGTACCAACATTCGAATTATAGGCATCCCAGAAGAAGAAGAAACTAAGAAAGGGTCTGAGAAAATATTTGAAGAGGTTATAGTGGAAAAATTCTCCAACATGGGAAAGGAAATAATTAACCAAGTCCAAGAAGCACAGAGAGTCCCATACAGAATAAACCCAAGGAGAAATACACCGAGACACATATTAATCAAACTAACGACAACTAAACACAAAGAAAAAATATTAAAAGCTGCAAGAGAAAAGCAACAAACAACATATAAGGGAAAACCCATCAGGATAACAGCTGACCTTTCCACAGAAACTCTGCAGGCCAGAAGGGAATGGCAGGATATCCTGAAAGTCCTGAAAGAGAGAAACCTACAGCCAAGAATACTCTACCCAGCAAGAATCTCATTCAGATTTGAGGGAGAAATCAAAAGCTTTCCAGACAAGCAAAAGTTAAGAGAATTCAGCACCACCAAACCAGCCTTACAACAAGTGCTAAAGGAACTTCTCTAAGTAGGAAACACAAGAAAAGGAAAACACCTACAAATAAAAACTCAAAACAATTAAGAAAATGGTAATTGGAACACACATGTCAATAATCACCTTAAATGTAAATGGATTAAATGCTCCAACCAAAAGACACAGACTGGCTGAATGGATACAAAAACAAGACCCTTCTATATGCTGCCTACAAGAAACCCACTTCAGACCAAGGGATACATATAGACTGAAAGTAAAGGGATGGAAAAAGGTATTCCATGCAAATGGAAGTCAAAAGAAAGCTGGAGTAGCAATACTCATATCAGACAAATTAGACTTGAAAGTAAAGACTATTAAAAGAGACAAGGAAGGACACTACATAATGATCAAGGGATCCATCCAAGAAGAACATATCACAATGGTAAATATCTATGCCCCCAATATAGGAGCACCTCAATACATAAGGCAAATGCTAACAGCTATAAAAGGGGACATTGACAGTAACACAATAATAGTGGGAGACTTGAACACCCCACTTACATCAATGGACAGATCATCCAAACAGAAAATAAATAAAGACACACAAGCTTTAAATGACACATTAGACCATCTCGACTTAATTGATATTTATAGGACATTCCATCCAAAAACGACAGATTACACGTTCTTCTCAAGTGCACACGGAACATTTTCCAGGATAGATCACATCTTGGGTCACAAATCAAACCTCAGCAAATTCAAGAAAATTGAAATCATATCAAGCATCTTCTCAGACCACAACGCCATGAGACTAGATATCAATTACAGGAAAAAAACTGCAAAAAAGACAAACACATGGAGGCTAAACAATTCACTCTTAAACAACCAAGGAATCACTAAAGAAATCAAAGAGGAAATCAAAAAATATCTAGAAACAAATGACAACGAAAACACAACAACCCAAAACCTATGGGATGCAGCAAAAGCAGTTCTAAGGGGGAAGTTTATAGCAATACAGTCCTACCTTAAGAAACAAGAAAATGATCGAATAAACAACCTAACCTTACACCTAAAACAACTAGAGAAAGAAGAACAAAGAAACCCTAAAGTGAGCAGAAGAAAAGAAATCATAAAGATCAGAGCAGAAATAAATGAAAAAGAAAGGAAAGAAACCATAAGAAAAATAAATAAAACTAAAAGCTGGTTCTTTGAGAAGATTAACAAAATGGATAAACCATTAGCCAGACTCATCAAGAAAAAAAGGGAGAAGATGCAAATCAACAGAATTAGAAATGAAAAAGGAGAAGTAACAACAGACACCTCAGAAATACAAAAGATCATGAGAGACTACTACAAGCAACTATATGCCAATACATTGGATAACCTGGGAGAAATGGATGCATTCTTAGAAAAATACAATCTTCCAAGACTGAACCAGGAAGAAATAGAAACCATGAACAGACCAATCACAAGTACGGAAATTGAGGCAGTGATTAAAAATCTCCCAACACACAAAAGCCCAGGACCAGATGGGTTCACAGGCGAATTCTATCAAACATTTCGAGAAGAGTTAACACCTATCCTTCTCAAACTCTTCCAAAATATTGCAGAAGGCGGAGCACTCCCAAACTCATTCTACGAGGCTACCATCACCCTGATACCAAAACCAGGCAAAGATGTCACAAAAAAAGAAAACTATAGACCAATATCACTGATGAATATAGATGCAAAAATCCTCAACAAAATACTAGCTAACAGACTGCAACAGCACATTAAAAAAATCATACACCATGATCAAGTGGGGTTTATCCCTGGGATGCAAGGATTCTTCAATATACGCAAATCAATCAATGTGATACATCATATCAACAAATTGAAGGATAAAAACCATATGATCATTTCAATAGATGCAGAAAAAGCTTTTGACAAAGTTCAACATCCATGTATGATAAAAGCTCTCCAGAAAATGGGCATAGAAGGAAATTACTTCAACATAATAAAAGCCATATATGCAAAACCAAAAGCCAACATTGTTCTCAATGGAGAAAAACTGGAAGAATTCCCCCTAAAAACAGGAACAAGACAAGGGTGTCCACTCTCACCACTATTATTCAACATAGTTTTGGAAGTTTTAGCCACAGCAATCAGAGAAGAAAAAGAAATAAAAGGAATCCAAATTGGAAAAGAAGAAGTAAAATTGTCACTCTTTGCAGATGACATGATATTATATATAGAAAACCCTAAAGACTCTACCAGAAAACTGCTAGCACTCATTGATGAGTTTAGTAAAGTAGCAGGATACAAAACTAATGCGCAGAAATCTCTTGCATTCCTATACACGAACAACGGAAGAGCAGAAAGAGAAATGAAGGAAACTCTCCCATTCACCATTGCAACCAAAAGAATAAAATACCTAGGAATAAACCTGCCTAAGGAGGCAAAAGATCTGTATGCAGAAAACTTTAAGACATTGATGAAAGAAATCAAAGACGACACAAACAGATGGAGGGACATACCATGTTCCTGGATTGGAAGAATCAACATCGTGAAAATGTCTGTACTACCCAAAGCAATTTACAGATTCAATGCAATCCCGATCAAATTACCAATGGCATTTTTCACAGAACTAGAGCAAGAAATCTTACGATTTGTATGGAAACGCAAAAGACCCCGAATAGCCAAAGCAATCTTGAGAAGGAAAAATGGAGTTGGTGGAATCAGGCTTCCTGACTTCAAACTATACTACAAGGCCATAGTGATCAAGACAGTATGGTACTGGCACAAAAATAGAAAGGAAGATCAATGGAATAGAATAGAGAATTCAGAAGTAAGCCCAAACACATATGGGCACCTTATCTTTGACAAAGGAGGCAAGAATATACAATGGAAAAAAGACAGCCTCTTCCATAAGTGGTGCTGGGAGAACTGGGCAGCAACATGCAAAAGAATGAAATTAGAACACTTCCTAACACCATACACAAAAATAAACTCCAAATGGATTAAAGACCTACATGTAAGGCCAGACACTATCAAACTCCTAGAGGAAAACATAGGCAGAACACTATATGACATCCATCAAAGCGCCATCCTTTTTGACCCACCTCCTAGAATCATGGAAATAAAATCAAGAATAAATGAATGGGACCTCATGAAACTTAAAAGCTTTTGCACAGCAAAAGAAACCATAAACAAGACTAAAAGGCAACCCTCAGAGTGGGAAAAAATAATTGCCTATGAAACAACGGACAAAGGATTAACCTCCAAAATATACAAGCAGCTCATGAAGCTTAATACCAAAAAAGCAAATAACCCAATCCACAAATGGGCAGAAGACCTAAATAGACATTTCTCCAAAGAAGACATACAGATGGCCAACAAACACATGAAAAGATGCTCCACATCACTAATCATCAGAGAAATGCATGTCAAAGCCACAATGAGGTATCACCTCACACCAATCAGAATGGCCATCATCACAAAGTCTGGAAACAACAAATGTTGGAGAGGGTGTGGAGAAAAAGGAACTCTCCTGCACTGTTGGTGGGACTGTAAATTGGTACAGCCACTATGGAAAACAATTTGGAGGTTCCTTAAAAAACTACAAATAGAACTACCATATGATCCAGTAATCCCACTACTGGGCATATACCCAAAGAAAACCATAATCCCAAAAGAAACATGTACCATAATGTTTATTGCAGCACTATTTACAATAGCCAGGACATGGAAGCAACCTAAATGCCCATCAACAAATGAATGGATACAGAAGATGTGGCATATATATACAATGGAATATTACTCAGCTATAAAAAGGGATGAGATGGAGCTATATGTAATGAGGTGGATAGAACTACAGTCTGTCATACAGAGTGAAGTAAGTCAGAAAGAGAAAGACAAATATTGTATGCTAACTCACATATACGGAATCTAAAAATGGTACTGTTGGACTCAGTGACCAGAACAAGGATGCAGATACAGAGAATGGACTGGAGAACTCGAGGTATGGGAGGGGGCGGGTGGTGAAGGGGAAACTGAGACGAAGCGGGAGGGTAACACAGACATATATATACTACCAACTGTAAAATAGTCAGTGGGAAGTTGTTGTATAACAAAGGGAGTCCAACTCGAGGATGGAAGATGCCTTTGAGGACTGGGGCGGGGAGGGTGGGGGGGCTTGGGGGGGGGCGTCAAGGAAGGGAGGGAAGATGGGGATATGTGTATAAAAACGGATGATTGAACCTGGTGTACCCCCCCAAAAAATAAATAAATAAATAAATAAATAAATAAATAAATAAATAAATAAATAAAAAAGAAGATATGGTACACATATACAATGGAATATTACTCCGCTGTAAAAAGCAATGAAACTGGGACATTTTTAGAGACATGGATGGACCTAGAGACTGTTATACAGAGTGAAGTGAGTCAGAAAGAGAAAAACAAATATTGTACATTAACACATATATGTGGACTATAGAAAAATGGTAGAAATCAACCGGTTTGCAAGGCAGAAATAGAGACACAGATGTAGAGAACAAACACATGGACACCAAGAGGGGAAAGCGGGGAGGGTTGGGGGGGGAACGAATTAGGAGACTGGGATACCAAATTGTACACTCTAAATATATGCAGTTTATTGCAAAAAATAAAAAAATAAAAAGTTTAAAAAAATTTTACTTGAACATAAATATATTCTCTGGTTTACGCCAAAACCTGTTTCAGAGGCTTTCAGAGAATGGAGGAAGCAGCCTTTACCATCGTCAAGCAGCTTCTGACCTGACCTTCCCCTAATCCATCCTTCAGGGTTTTACTGACTTACTGATCACCATTATTTATAAGACCCTGAGATTCTCCCCAATCTTGCACTTTCCTGATTCAGAGAAAGAGTGAAAGGGTTCAGTAAGCATAACCCACCTCCATTTAAAAATAATAATGTGCATGTTATTTCCCACTGTTCTCCTCTCGCTCGCTGCCTCCCAGATACTAGGTCCAAAGAGTAGTCATTGTAGACACTGACACAGAAGTTCTCTTCCTCCAAGTGCCAAGTGCAAAACCGATGAACTATTAATATAATGAGGAACCTTAAATCAAAACTGAAACCAAGGCATATCTCCCAAGATGAGGACAGGACGTAGACCCTACAGACACCCACCACTTTCCAAAGCTATGAAGCTATTCTTGGGGCACACTCTTTATGCCCCCCTCGTCTCTTTAGGATAAAAGCCTTGTGTGGGTTCCTGCTGGCGTTTGTGGGAGGGCTGGGGGACACAGAGTCACCTTGTTTACCTTGGTTCCCTGTGAGTAGCCGGCCCGAGGCTGCTCTGCGGCCGTTGGTCTCAAAAGGACCCAAGGGAAATGTATGGACTGTGAGTCATTTTGAAGACAATTTTCCAGGCAAATGAATATGAGGTGCATATATTAACTGCATCGAAATATCAGACAGAAAAAGGCATTCAAGATCACAATTTTAAATATGTCTACATCTTACATCTTGGCTGAATATCTTTACTTGAATAATTGATAGGCATTTTTTAACTGAAAAAGCCCAATGCCCACTCTTGATCCACACACCCGCCCCCACGATTTGCTCCCCCAGTTTTCCCTGTTCCAGGAAATGCAATTCCATTATTCCCAACCTTCCCTGTCATCCTTGTTTTGTCTCCCTTAAACCTCAATCCAAGGCATCAGCAAACCCTGTCGGCTCAGCCTCCAAAGTCCATCCCGCCTCCTGCCTCCACCCCACCCACTGCTCCCCCAGAAGCAGCCACTGTCTCTCCCAACACTGGGAACGCAGTCGACAGGAGGACCTCCTGCCACCTCCCAAGTCTGGTGTCACAGCCCCACCAGTCTCCTGCAGGGACTTCATCTCCCCAGCCACCCCTGTTCCCTCCCTCCCCTCCTTAGCGGGAGAGAGCTGGGGGCCCCTGGGGTAAAGGGCTTGTTCCAGGCTCAGGGACCTCCTGAAATGGGAGTTTGCTGAGATGTTTGAGAAATTAAAAATAGAACTACCAGGTGATCAGCAAGTCCACTGCTGGGTATTTATCCAAAGGAAACAAAATCACTATGTTGAAGAGATGTCTGCGCCCCATGTTCATTGCAGCATTGGTTACAGTAGCCAAGACATGGAAACAACCTAAGTGTCCACAGATGGATGGATGAATAAAGGAAACATGGTGCCTATATACAATGGAATATTATTCAGCCATTTAAATAAAAGGAATTCCTGCTATTTGTAACAGCATGAATGGACCTTGAGGGAATCATGCTAAGTGAAATAAGTCAGACAGAAAAACACAGATACCGTATTATCTCATTCATATGTGGAATCTACCCGCAAACCAAGGGGTATGTTGCATTTTATAAGTAGATGCAGAGGCACTCATTTTAGGAAACGCTCTCCACTCCCTCCATGATTGTGAGCAGGTTAAGTTTCCTAGTATCTCCCTACATGGACCAGCAGAGCAGGCAGCACCTCTGAAATCACTGCTTCTCAATTCTGCTGAAAGCCACCACTTCCTTCCCTTCCAGGGGCTGGTTCACGTCGTCTGGTTCTAGTTCTACCAGTGGTCGCTGTTTGAATGTGCAACAAGCTATATTTAAGCTCCATTTCTGGACTTCCCCACTTTAGATTGACTGTGAAAAATCAATAATTTTGCGTATTACAATTCCTCCCCCTCCTCTCCCATCCCTCCCTAATTTTGACTTACTTAAAACCATTATTTATGTTCATATTTCTTTTAAATAGTTGTATGCTTAACTCTGTTGTTTGATTAATGAGCTTTAAAGATTGACGTTTGTCTCACCTTTTTTGTGGACCCTTATTGGTTCATATACATTTTAGACTTAGTTTTCCCAGCATCCTTAAATGTGTGCTGGGATTTTATTTGAAACTGAATTGAATGTATAACTTGGAAAAATTAACATTTTTATCATTACTAGTTATGCTATCCATGAGTATACTATAAATCTTTCTTGAGTCTTTCTAAAATGTTTTTAAATAGTTTTTAATTTTCCCCCTAAAGATATAATTCACTCTTTGCTAGTTAATTTTCTATAAAGTCTACAGTCTCATTGCTATTTTAATCAAAAACATCTCAGTTACTCTTCTAGGTGAGCAATAATGGTATCTATAATCATGATTGATTTTTGTATGTTCACTTTTGTCTAGAAATCTGGCTGAATTTTTTTCTTGATTTTTCTAAGTAGATCAAGTTAGCTGCAAATAAGGACCACTTTCTTACTTCCTTCCAATCTTCTTATAGCTTATTTCTTTTCTTGGCCCAAACTTCTGGAAACTTGTTAAACAGTAACAATAATTAAAAAAAGGATAAGAAAGAAAAAAAAAAGAAGAGCAAGCAGAGAAGGAGAAGAAGAAGAAGAGTTCAGGTTATTTTCCAGACACTAATCTCAGCACTGTATTTAAATTAAGGAGCTTGGTCTTCCAAACCTT
Organism: Hippopotamus amphibius kiboko; assembly: GCF_030028045.1. Lineage (NCBI taxonomy): Eukaryota > Metazoa > Chordata > Mammalia > Artiodactyla > Hippopotamidae > Hippopotamus > Hippopotamus amphibius. The sequence continues at coordinate 128,075,722 of NC_080190.1, read as the reverse complement.
GCACTGAAGTCACTACTGATTCCCATTTTGAAACTTGCGATGTAGGTATTACCGTTCTTCCCATTTTAAAGGAGAAGAACATGAGATACAGAGAATTAGGGAATTTGCCCCAGGTCTGGAGCTAGCAAGTGCCCTCTCTGGGACAGAAGACATTGCTATTTTGCCGGCAACATTGAGGAGCCCTTGGACTTTTTAAACTAAGAGTGAGCTCTTGTGTATTTCAACATTCTTTGTGCAGATTTTTTAAATATCTTTACTTCAGGAATAGCTTCAGAATTCTCTTTTGCTCCCCATCTTTCAATTTATGTCCAAATATTTTTTAATTGTTATTATTTTTCATGCCTTTGTGCTCATCTGTCCTCCATGACTGCAACTACATGGTCACAAGTATCAAATTCTCATGATTTACATCAGTGATGCTCATTTCTAACATTTTCTTTTTAAGTTCCAGTTCTTTTCTGAACTCTGCCAGCTCACTTCACATTTGCTTCACATCTGTTTTATCACTTCATCTTGTTAAATAAGGACAAACAATATAATTTTTCTATATCCTGGAGAAATACCAAGCATTTACACTTTAGCGGTTTTCTTTCATATGTATTCTTGAAATGGTTTTTGCTTTGTAAATTTCTACTTTTTTCTTTCTTTCAGTGTCTAGGTCCCAGGCTTGGTTTTTGTCCAATTTTTCTTCATAGTTTATGGGATCCATTACTCCTAGCCAAGGTGTTTGCTTTGAGAGGGAAAATAAGGGAGTGATCTCAGGGGACAGGAAGGTCTGTCCCGACCTCCCTGTCTTCCCGCCAATGGTGACAGCGGGCTGCTCACCCCAGCGAAGCCCTGGGTGCCCTGAGGGTGCTGACTTGAACTTGACGCGTGTAAGCGCATGATGTGTGCACTGTGAACAGCGGCCGCAGGACTGATTGGCACCTTGGAGCCTGTTTCTGATAAAGACACGTTTGCGGTTTCTGCCTCCCCCAGCGCCCTCCACTCTGGGCTGTGCAGGGGGGTCAGGGCCCCGTAGAAGGGATCAAGGATCATCCCCGTCCAATCTATGCCACCTCCTGCCAGAAGATGTAGCCTAACACAAACTTTCAGAAATATGTTTCCATTCTGTGTCTCCCTTCATTCGGTGCAAATGTTACTGCATTTGGCAGGTATTTTCATGACTTGGGACTTAAGGTTATGAAAAATGAGATTTTCTTCTTTGTTTACAATCGCTTTCTTGCTTTTATTTATTTGGGGGCCATAAACAGCTTTGCTCTGCTATTTCCAACCATAATGTCTAGAAATATCTACCTCTCTGTCCAGTTTTCTCTGTGTCTCCTGCTGTCACTGGAGTTCCAGCCACCAACCCAGCAAATGGGCCACCACATCCCCTCCAGCCCCACAACCCACTGTCCCCCCATAACAGAGTGGTCTTTTCTTAAAATGCTGGGTGGATCCCATTGCATCCCAGCTTAAAACCTCCCTCATGGTCTTGCTCCTATATAAATGCCACCTCCTCCCCCAGCCAAGGGCTCTGCGCCTCCTCCCCTCTGCGGCTCCTCCCCTCTGCGCCCTGTGCCACATCCACTTCCCATTGCATGGGACCACCCTTGCTTCCTCAAACCTCACACCCTTCTAGTGCCCTCTCTTCGGGCTGAGACAGCCTCCTTGCCCCCTTTCACCTGACTGACTCCTGCACACAAACTTCAGATTTCACCACAAATGGCACCTCCTCCAGAAAGCCTTCCCTGTCTGTTCCCTGGTAGGCAGGCGGCTGAGCGCTACTGTCCTGTGACCATCTTGGTAACCATCTACCCCAGGGCCTACAGGGGGGACTGGCAAGTTGTGGGTAATTAGCAAACATTTATGAGGATGGGATGAGCAGGCAATATACCAAGCCCTGAAGACACAGACATAGATGAAGATTATTTTCCTCAAGGGGCTCACATTCTGGTGACACAAAACATAGATTCTATAACATCTGCTACAGAAAACTGTGGCAGAGATCAAGAAGCATTTCCTTTTTATAGCAGTTGCATTTGACATATATTAATGTAATAAAAGAGAACATTTAAAAAAATACTTCTGTTGGGAAAGTGAAATAAATGCACTCAGTAAATCTACATAAGAACTTAATGTCTCAGACGGATGGAGACTCTCCAGAAGCCAGATATAAAAGGTCATATATCATATGATTCCATTTTCACAAAATGTTTAGGATAAGGAAATCTATAGGGGCAGAGACTAAATTACAAGTCGTCAGAGGCTGGTGGGAGGGGAATGCAGAGTGACTACAGATAGGTGTGGGATTTCTCTAGGGGCTGTTGGAAATGTTCTGGAGTTAAGTAGTATTAGATTAAAAAAAAGAAACTTGATATTCAGAAAAGTACTGTTATTGATCCAAAGTCACACAGCTGGTTGGTGGCAGAGCCAAAATTATGAAATAAATGTTTATTCCTACCATGGCTAAAAATGGCTAAAAACATTGCTTATTCTGTAAGTTTCATTATACATCATTTGATATTAAATCTAAATAGTACTTTTAATAAATAAATAAATAAACAAACACTATTAGATAATACTGATGGTTGCACAACTTTGTGAATACACTAAAAACCACTGATTTGCACACTTTAACAGAATAAATCTTGTGGTATGTGAATTATATCTCAATTTTTAAAAAAGAAAAGGCTTAGAAGTATATTCCTGATGTGTTCTTGAGAAAAAAATTGGAAATATATTCCAACCAATTAAGATACAAATAAAATACAAGAATTGAGATTTCCTAGTATTAGAAAATTATTAGAAATCTGGTTTCAAGGAAAGGAAATTATTCCCAAGTGCCTATTTACCTCTAGTGGGATGGGAAGGCAGGAACACTCAGCAGAGATGAAAAATACAAAGAGAATCAGATGGAAATTCTAGAGCTGTGTTTAGTTCTGAAATTAAAAAAAAAAAAATTGAATGAGCTTAACAGTAGAATGGAGGTGACAGAGTAAAATGTCAGTTAACTTGAAAAACATATCAATAGAAATTATCCAATCAAAAAAAGAGAGAAAATGATAACAGAGCCTCAGAGACCAGTGGAATAATATCCAAAAGTCTAATATACTATAATTGCATATTATACAATTTCAGAAAGACGACAGAGAATGGGGCAGAGCAATATTTGAAGAAATAACAGCCAGAAAGTTTCTCAACTTGGTGAAAGACATGAATGTACAGATTCAAGAAGCTCAGTGTACCAGAAACAGGATAAAGCAAGCCGTGCTTGTTGTCTATCGCCAATTTGCAAAAACCAAAGACAAAGAGAAAGTCTTGAGAGTAGCCAGAGAAAAACAACACATTTTATAATGATGGAAGAGTTGATTAGTCGGGAAGATAGAACAACCATAGATGTGTATGTGCCAAGTACAAAATTGTGAAATGCATGAATCAAAAATTGACAGAAGTAAAAGGATGGACAACTCTGTCTATAATTATACTTAAAGTTTTTAACACCCTTCTCTTGCATATTGATAAAAAACAATTAGACAAAATGTAAGTACAATCTTCACGTGATCTGAAGATTATCAACCATGTGTCATGACTGATATTTATAGCACAATTATGGGATACACATTCTTTTCAAGTGCACATAGTACAACATGGGAAAAAAAACAGGCCGTATGTAAGGCCATAAGATAAATCTAAACAGATTTAAAAGGTTTCAAGTCCCAAAGAGAATGCTGCCTGACCACAATAGAATATAATTGGAAATCAATAAGATAATTAGGAAATCCTTACATAATTAAAAATTAAACAGCACACTTCTAAATGATCCATTGATCAAAGAAGAAATCACAAGGGACATTAGAAAATATTTCTAACTAAATCAGAATAAAAAATATAATATAAAATTGCTGAGAGGCCACTAAAGTGTTTCAAGAGCAATTTGTAGCTTTACATGCCCATATTAAAAAGAAGAAAGTTCTAAAATCAGTGACTGTTTCCACTTTATGAAAAGTAAAAGTAAGCCCAGTGTAAATAGGAAAAAGGAAACAGTGAAGAGCAGAAATCAATAGTTTTGTTTTTTTTTTTTAGGAGAGAAAAATTAGAGAAATTAACAAAGTCAAAAAGTGGTTCTTTGGAAAGACTAACAAAATTGGAACATTAGATTGAACGAGGAAGAAAAAGAGAAAATACAATTAGCATCAGCAATGAAACAGAGGTTGTTGGTACAATTTCTACAAACATTAAAAGATAATGATAACATTATGCACGACTTAATGCCGCTAAATACAAAAACATAGATGAAACAGAAAATTTTTTTGAAAAATAAATTCTCCAAAAATTGACACAAAAATGAAACAGAAAATCTGAATAGCCCTAGAGTTAAGAAAATGAATTTCTCTTTTTAAGAAAATTGAGGCTCGGATGATCTCACTGGTAAATTACAACACAATCTGATATAAATTCTTTCAGAAAACAGAGAAGAGATATTTTGCAATTCATTGTATAACCCTAATCCTCAAATCTGCCAGAGATATTACAAAAGAAAAAGGAAAATTGCAGACCAATATCTTTTATGAAAATACACGCAAATATACTTCACAAAATTGGTAAACTGAACCCAGCACTTGTGGCCAAGTAGAGTTTACCCCAGTAATGCAAGATCGATTTAACATTTGAGAATCAATGTAATCATCACATTAACAGAATACAATTGAAAACCATCTAATCATTTTAATAGTCACACAAAAAGCATTAGACCAAAAAAATCCACTTTTGATCTTTAAAAAATACCCAGCAAGCCAGGATAAAAGGAAATTCCTCAATCTAATAAAGGGGTTCTTAAAGGAACCTACGGCTAATACCAAACATGATGGTGAAACACTGCATACTGTCTTCCTAAGATCAGGAACAAAGCAAGAAAACCCATTCTTTCTACTTTTATCCAGCATTGTACTAGAGATGCTAGCCATTGCAGAGGCAAAAAGGAATAAAAGGCATGAAAATCAAAAAGAAAGAAAAACAGTCTTTACTTGTACAAAACATGATTGTTATTCAGAAAATCCAACAATTACTGAATGAATAAGTGATATTTACAAGGTTGCAGGATACAAAGTCAATATGTAAAAGTCAAATGCATTTTATATACTAACAGAAAACAAAAACTAAGTTTTTAAAAATCCAATTACAATACCACCAAAAATATGAAATAATTGGGGATAATTTAACAGAAAGTGGACAAACCTCTACACTTAAAACTTTAGAACCAAGAAAAATTAAAGAAATGAAGAAATGCATCATGTTCAAGAATCACAAAACTCAATACTATACGATGTCAATTCCCCAAACTGATCTGTCTAGTCAAAAGAGTCACAACATAATCCTAGCAGGCTTTTTGTATGTGTGGGTATAAATTATGATAAACTAACTATAAAATTTTTATAGAAATGATAAAGGACTTAAAATGTCTAAAGCAATCTTGTAAAAGAATAACCAAGATGGAGGATTTACAACTATCTGACTCCAAGAATTACCTTAAAGTTGCAATAATCAGGACAGCATAACATTTAAATATGAATTCACAAATAGATCAAAGGAAAAGAATAGAAAGCCTAGCAATAGAAACACACACACACATACATACTTAAATAATAACCTGATTTTTGAAAAAGTCACCGGAGTAATCCATTGGAGAAAGAAACTATTCTTCTGAAAAGTGGTATTAGAATAACTGAAGGTCTTTATGGGAAAACAAGAAACTCAATCCATTCCTCACACCATCCACAAAAGTTAACTCAAGATGGACCATAGACCCAAATGCAAAAGCTAAGACCATAAAGCCTTTAGAGAGAGGAAAACAGAGAGTAGCTTCCATATTTGAGGGTAGGCCAAGGGTTCTTAGTTTATAGAAAGTAATAATCATGAAAGGAAAAATAATAAATTAGACTTCATCAAAATTAAAACTTCATGCTCACAAAAAGATACCATTAAGAAAATGAATAAGATTTTCACACTGGAGGAAAATATTCAAAAACATTTGTCTAACAAAAAAAAAAAAAAGGAAAGAAACGTAGCATCAAGGATACATAAAGAATTCCTACTACCTAAGACTATGACAACTCAATTTTTTAAATGGACAAGTTTTGAACAGATACTTCAGAAAAGATGTGGAGGTGACCTACGCATACGTGAAAAAGCACCCAACATCCTTAGCCATCAGGGAAATACAATTAAAATCACAATGTCTAAAATTTAAAAGATCAATAACACTAAATGCTGGTAAAGATAAGGATCGAGCAGGACTCCTACATCATGGGTGGGAGAGTTAAACGGTACAACTACTTTGCACCACAGACTGTCAGTTACTGATAAAACTGAACACACACCTGCCCTACGACCCAACAATTTCACACTCAGGTATTTATCCAGAATAAACTCAAACAAGTATGTGAAAAGCAGTTTTGCTCAGAATAGCCCAAATCTGGAAACAGCCTAGGTGACCTGCCCTCAGTAAGAGAATGAATAAACCAACGGTGATATGTTCATAGGATGGAATAATACTCAGCAGCTAAAAAAAGAAAAGATGATACACACAGCAATTTGGATGAACCTCAAGACATAATGCTAAGTGGAAAAAGTAAACACAAAAGAATACAATTTGTACGATTCCATTTATATGCATTTCTAGAACATGCAAACGTAACCTACGGTGGGAAAGCATCTCCACAGGGATTGCCTTTTCAGGTGTAGGGGTAGAGATTCATGGGGAAGGTGTATGAGGCACTCTCTGGGGTAAGGACAGTGTTCTTTTGGGGTACACAAATATATACAAACTTTAAAAGTCAACTAATACACACTAAAGATTTGTATATTTTATTACATGTAAATTTTACATAAAACAAAAAACATTATTATATGATAAATAATGCATATTATAATATATATTAGATATCCTACATTATCTAATATATATCTGATATAATATATAAAATGTCATACTTGTTCATAACAAAGATAAGAAGCAAATATTGAACTCTAATGATTTGAAGTATTTAGTGAAAAGTGTACAGACATCTGTGATTTACTTTGATGGATGGAGGGACAGATAGATGGACAGACATGATAAAACAAGCATAATGAAGAGTTAATCTCTGAATCTCAGTTCTGGGTAAACAGGTTTTTACTGTAAAGTTCTTTCAACTTTGTGATATGCTTGCAGTTTTTCCAAATAAAAGATATTTCTATGAAGTGTATGTTTGTGGAGGTTCATGTATCTACACATGTGTGTTTGTACACACACATCCACGCATGTACACGTGCTCAACACAATTCAAGCAGCTCAATCGCAGAAGCGAGATACACATCTGTGACCTCGTCTATGTGACAAAAGCCTCGGAGCCTTGTGTTGCCCAGAATTGTTTTCTAAAGAGACTCTGGACCCCACTCAGATGACCTCCGTGAAGCCTCCTACAGAGCAAGGACGTGGAATCAGATTTGAACCAGCAGTTGGCGCCTCACTGTGCAGAGAGGATTCTCGCCTCACAAACAAAAACTGGAGCTTTTTTCCCTGCTGCTACTAGGAAAAAAAAAATTCATTCCCTGAAAGATACATAGATCCTTGGATCAAACCGGAGTCTCACACACCTAAAAACATCCTTATCAAAATAGCAGACACAATATCCTAAGGTCTCTCCCTAGAATCGGCATTGTGCTCTGAATGACTGAAGGATGTTACAAGAAACGTGTAAGAGATTAGCACTGTTAATACTGTAAGGATGTCACTGATCCCACAGTCCAGTGTCATTCAGTGCTCAACTTATGAGAGCCCAAGGTAGCCGTCTCACTGACTTCATTTCAGGAAAAGCTTTACTGATCCTGAGAGCCTGGTTTATTTTTACATGGATAGTGTGAATACTGTAACTATTTGCCAACAGGAAGCTTAGAGCCAAATTTGCCATGCACCTCCAAAAGTGACCCCGGGACTTCCCTGGTGGTCCAGTGGTTAGGACTCGGCACTTTCACTGCCGAGCGCTTGGGTTCAATTCCTGGTCAGGAAAATGAGATCCCACAAGCCACTCAGTGCAGCCAAAAAGAAGAAAAAAGAAGTGACCCCATAATTAATACTCTTAGATAAGCACCCTGGATCATAAAACCTCTTTTCCCCTCCCCATATTTTCTACCTGCATTTTTAAACTGGAGTATGTTATGTGTCTCATTGTAATGGATCCTAACTTTTTTTTTATGAGACATTTGTTTCCTTATAACTCAAATTAGCTCCTATAATAGTTTCTGTCTTTAAGATAATCATTAGTGGTCACCATCTAATTTGTTTACCACTAGTATCTCTTTGTTCAACTAGTTCTGTAACTTTGATACTATATTTTATGTTTTGTAACCATAAAAATAATTCCAGGCACCTCTTTGAAGTAACTAAAATAAATCAAGCACAGGCTCATTTTAAGGAAGTCAGGAAATATTTCAGCTGGTGATACTCTAGAACCCCCGCCCAAGCAAGAAAGATGTGAAATGTTAACAGAATGTCACCCTCTGCTAACTCCCTGGAATCCAATCAAATATAAATGTATTTAATCACCTGCATTGAGCAACCCATGAATCTACTATCTCCACAACAAATGAAGAAAAGAGTGGATTTAAGGTTCACTAGTAATGAGTAATGTGGTGATCGTACACCACAAAGGTCTTTACCAACTAGTTTTGTGAATTATTGTTTTAGGGAAAAAGCAGTCACCTCACACCTTTTCTTCCATAAAAGAGAGAAGATATTTTTATCACAAACTTTACATAGATTATGGGACAGATATTTCACCATCAGAGTCAAAAAATTAATAAACAGAACTCATAAGAAAATGTTTATGATATCAAAAAATAACAATAATTGTCTACAAATAGACATTTAACTTCATCCCTTTAGCAATAATGCTGTGACAGTCTATTTTTCATGCAGTGTGGTATCACTTCAGGATAGCTAGTGATGGAAAAACACTTTCAAAGAAGGCAACACAGTATTTGTCCCCTGAGGTTCTTAAATTTAGGTGAGCAGCCAAAACACAAATCCATGAGACGCCCAAGGCCACATGTGAAGAGACGCACAACCAGGAGGTCGTGAGGGGCTCTGTGTTTCAGGTACAAGTTCTGGGGGATGTGGGGGGACGGGGACCAGCCCCTCCTGGGGGCTGTGCCTCAGGCAGTGTCCTTGTGGCCGATGTGCTGGTGAGTAACACGACGCAGTGCCACCACGAGAAGGGAGTGACTCACTGGGGTTTGGAAAAAATATATACTTCCTAACTTAGTAAGAGTAGTGAAGTTTTGGATATCCTCTCCCACCCCCGGTCTCCAGCATGGATCAGGTAACACAGCAAGAATACATGCTTTTATGGACACATCTAGCAATTTTCTTCGAGTTTTAGTTACCAAGTGTAAACAATACAAGGTAGTGACTATTAAGTTCCTTTTAAAGTCAGCACAAACTAGTAAAACTAACACAGAAAAAAAAAAAGCGTCCCAAACCAAACGTCAATAATCTTACCCTACAAAGAAAGACCATTTTTTATCCAGGCAGTAAAACTTTAAAATGTCCCAATAAACTTGTGTCAGAAAGAAAATGAAAGGCAGAAAAAGGAGAATTCTTAGCAAGGAAACCACAACTGCACTTCCATTTAAATTTTGAAGAAAAAAGCCAGAGTATCATTTCTTTAAAATTGTTTAAAAATCTTACTTGTGAAAACAGTTGGAAAATCAGCTCCAAGCCAGCTGAAGAGAAACGTAGTTGACAACTTCGAAGGACTCACCTCTGAATCTTGACACACACACAGGACATGAAAAAAGGAAAAAAAACTTTCCACAAACTTTGAAACCACGTGACTCCAACTTCAGTCCTGAAGTAACTTCTCCTTTTTCCCTGTTTGTTCATATTCAAAACTTCCATGCTAATGTACACAGATTTATTTATCGTGGGCAGGAGGTTTGCATTTAGTTCTTCACTGTAAGACAATCAGAAACTAAGTAACATGTTTTGGTGAAAAACTGGACATCTTTTCTCTGACTGTTAATTATTGTAAAAGCTCTGATCTACTGTCATTTTATAGAACAAAGACTATTTTTAATTTCTCTGTATCGCTTCACCATTAGAGTCACTTAGTTCATCAGAGGGTAGTATTGGTCACCGGTATAAACAGTAAATGAAAACCCAAGAGGGGGAATTGAGTCAGAACCCCTGGTCCCCCTCCCCAGCTTCAGAGTAGAGTCTTCTGGGGAGAGGGGCGTGGAGCAGAGCCCATCAGGAAAAAACCACAGGGAACACGGAAAGGTTTATTTATGAAGCACTATTTGGTGGAGTACTGGGCACAGCATTCGCTTTTACACTACCTTTAGTTATGTAACCTGTTATTAAAGAAGCAAAATTCACACATATATTACTGACTTTAAATATTTGGGACCCAAACTAGGATAACTTTTATCTTAGAAATTAGTATTCATGGCAAGGCAGAAATAGAGACACAGATGTAGAGAACAAACGTATGGACACCAAGAGGAGAAAGCACTGGGGGGGAGGGGGATGAATTGGGAAATTGGTATTGACATATATACACCAATATGTTAAAATACATAATTAATAAGAAAAAATAGATAATTAATAAGGACCTACGTATACCACAGGGAACTCTACTCAATACTCTGTAATGACCTATATGGGAAATGAATCTAAAAAAGAGTGGATAGATATATATGTATAACTGATTTACTTTGCTGTACACCTGAAACTAACACAACATTGTAAATCGACTGTACTTCAATTTTAAAAATTAAAATAAAAAAATAGAAATAAATTTTTAAAAGAAATTAGGGAAAGAAAAAAAAGGATCAATATAGTTGTAGTATAGTTAAATGAATAATCAAGTGAAAAATTAAAATCTTAAAAAATTCCTTTTACTGTGTAAGAGATTCAGGGTTGTGTCTGCTGATAAATTTGACTTTGTAAATAGCCACAATCCAAGTTCATCAAAATATGCAAGGAGTTTCTTGGAAGGAAAAACAAGTTAAAGATGAGTCTTCCCTTAGCTTTTTGTTTTTTAAAGCACATTATTTTTTAAACCCAGCCCCAGTTGTAAATACACAATGGAGTGACGTAGCAGATATCTACTGACGTCACTAATGAAATTTACTGAGCATTTTTTTTTTAAATCTAGGACCACTTTTGCAGAAAGATTATGAAAACCATGTTCAATTTACTTTTCAAAAATGATAGAGACTCTGACTTAAATACAACAACAATAACAAGCAAATGAACTGGAAGGTCCTTAAAAGCCAAACCAAAGAATTTGGTCTGGGGTCTTCTAATTGGATTCCATGGTATTAAAAATAGCTGTCAATGTTGAATAAACTTAAAATATGTAATCCCTAGGAAAATGGCAATAGAAAAATATCCACCACCCTTCTCAACCCAGGGATGATGCAGCTTCCATTCAAAAGCAAGATTTGTTTACAAAAATACAGCAACTCATTTTTCCCTCTATTCAATGGCAATTTCTTATTGTCCTGCTTATGCAGTGTGGAAACTAACAATGTAAAGTTATTACCGTTAAAGTTTAGGACAGGTGTTTCTGGTTAGTTTTAGGATTAAACAGTTTGTACCAGCTCTGGGGCGTATTAATACCTGTAACCAAATATATTTGAAAAGCAAATACCCTGGCACACTAGTTGCTATAGAAATAACGTAAACAAGAATAAAAGATAGGGATCTCTTTCAAAACGCCTTGGTTAAACTCTCTTGAAAATGCTTTACTTCTGCTTCAAGAAACAATCAGAAAAAGCAGAAAAGTAACTGAACATTTGTAAAATTTTAAAGGTCAACTTTTATAGAACTTTTTGCCAAAGATTCAGATCAGTTCACAGACAATAAATTCTGAAATGCGGCTTGAAATTCTGAAGGCTGCTTGAAATGCCTTTGAAACATCGATTAGAATAGAATTTTTAAGTGGATAATGTGTTATTTTAGAATCAAGGAAAACTACTTTGCGGTGTGTTAAACCTGAAATGTATTTGACTTTTGGAAATTGGAACACGAGGGCATCAATAAAACAGAACAGGAAAAGAAATCCAAAACAGCAGTCAAATCAGCCAGAGTAATACTCTAGCCATTTCCACAGCATTTGCATGACCGACTTTGCATTGTTTTACATGCACAGAGTTATCCTTTCAGCTACATGGTTAGGGACAAGAATTTCATCCACAGCAGGGAAATAAATACTAAAACCGATAGTCAAAATGAGCCTTCATCATTTTTTTTAAATTCGGCTCAGGAGAATTCTAGACAATGACTACTTTGATAGTGACATTCTGAAATGGTCCAATCTTCAAGGAAGTATGGAAATTAATATAATGACACCTGAATAAATTTAAACAAGTTAAACATGAAACAATGTACCTATCTTTTCACAAACTGAAGAAAATATTTTAGCATTTGGTAAAATTGCAGCTAATTTTCACAGATAACAAAATACAACCTATGTTTTGCTCTCCCCGAATCATGAAAATGCTATAGATATTCAATAAATATTGCGAACGTCCCCCCAGTGCAGAGAAGTCCTATAGGAGGTGCTTGAAATGAGCGATTGTGTCGGAGGACAGCACAGACGGTTTGGTTTCCAAAGCCTCCATCTACTAAACCCAGAAACAACGTTTAGAATCTTGGCATGACCCAAATGGCACAAATACTTAAAGGCAGGGATTCCAACCCAGTCTTCCCCATCACATGCGTTTTGTCAGTGAAACCCGCTCTTTAGGTTCATTACTCTTGCAGGACCTAAATCTCTATCCAGGAGGTAGATAGATTCTCGCGATTTTCAAATTGCTCATCAAGATAAAGAAGTGGAATGCAGTGGAGGAAGTGGTTCGGTGATGACTACACTTTGGGTAGGGCTATTCAACCCCATAGCCCGTGGCTCGTAGCAGTTAAAACTCCTCCACAACGTAGGATAGTCCTGGCACTTTGGGGGTAGTTTTCACACTAATATGTCATCCTTATCCCAGTTCCCCCATATCAGCCCACATCAACTCCCACTGGAGCTAATGATAGCATCGTGTACCCACGATAAGCTTCCCAAAGGTTTCGATCTCTCGTTCTCCTTTTTACTCAACATTGAATTTGCCATAAAATTCCACAAATTCATCAATGAAATAAATTTCTCTGTCAGTTCTCATTTCAGCTGCCTTGATTCGAGCCCTCGTAATCTCTTGCCAGGTTTTGCAAGAACCTGCTCATTGACCTGTGACCCCTTCACCTTTCACCCTCCCACTACCAGAGCTAACAACGATGTGGACACGTCGCCCACCTGGAGAGTAAGATCCACACCTTTATAAGCTGTGATAAATCCATTCCATTACCCAACCCAGTTTACCTTCCTAGACTCATTTTTGCTACACATCACCTGCCCAGATGAAGGCACGAGGTGCTCACAGCCCACTGACCCAGCAGTTTCCACCTGCTTGTGTGTCAAAACTACTCATAGCTGGAAAAGCCTCACAAGAGAGAGGAAATTACTTAATACCTGTACAAGACATTTGTTTCTGCTTTAAAATAATGCAGCAAATAAAGTGAAAGTTACTAAAGCATTAAGCTTAACGCAGACTATTTCTAAGTAGTTTATAGAATGTAGACTGGAGAGAAAGGGATAGACCGGACAGATGGTCTCTAAGAATCTTTCGGTTATTTTGGTCCATAAAGTCCACTCTTTCTCTCCTACGTGGATATTTTCAGAGCAAAGAACAAGGGAAAAAATGGGTTTAACTTGCACCCAAGTTTCAGTTGGTCAAACGGAAGAATGTTCAATAATCAACATTCAATAATGAGCCCTCCAATAGAGAAGAATCTTGTGGTTGCCAAGGGTGGTGGGGAGGGATGGACTGGGAGTTTGATTGGCAGATGCCAACTATTATATAAAGAATGGGTAAACAACAAGGTCCTACCGTATAGCACAGGGAACTATATTCAGTATCCTGTGATAAACCATAATGGAAATGAATACGGAAAAGAATGCATGTATACATGTATAACTGAATCACTTTGCTGTACGGCAGAAGTTAACCAACAACATTGTATATCAACTATACTCCAATCAAATAAATTTTTTAAAAAATAGTGAGTCCTCCAATTGGAGCCCTCCTACACTTCCGGTGGAAATGTAAAATGGTGTAGCCACTTTGTAAAACAGTCTGGCAGTTCCTCAAAAGTTTAAAAACAGAATTAAATACTATCCAGCAATTCCATTTCTAGATGTATATCCACGATAAATGAAAACATATATCCATACAAAAACTTGTACAAAAATGTTCTTAATGGCATTATTCATAATAGTCAAAAAGTGGAAATAACTCAAATGTCCATCAACAGATGAGTGGATAAGTAAACTGTGGTATATTCATACAATGAAATATTATGATTAATAAAAAAGTTCATCAATTAAAAAATAGTTTTGATACATGCTATGCTACAGCATAGATGGACTTGGAAAATGGAAAACATTATGCTAAGTGAAAGAATCCAGTCAAAAAAGACGGAATATATCATTTTTATAGAATGCCCAGAATAAGCAGATCTATAGAGACAGAAAGAAGGTTGTCTAGGGCTGAGGGAGCTGGGTTGTAATGAAATGGCGAGTAACTGCTAACGGATACAAGGTTTCTTTTGGGTGATAAAAATATTCCAAAATTGATTGTTGTGATGGTGCAACTTTGTGAATACACTAAAAACCATTGAATTGTGTATTTTAAGTGAACAGTATGGTATGTGAATTATACCTTAATAAAACTTTTATAAAACAAAAAAATAGTCCGCCAATACGCAATAGTGAAATCGACAACTTCACATGCTGAAAAGATCCACAGAGAGACTCAGCACACAGAGAGGAAAACTGAGGCAACTAAAGACTGAGTCTAAATCAGTGGTTCTCACCCACGAATCCAGACATGCTGATATTTCACAGTCCATTGTAACGTACAAATCCAAGTAGTACCAAATAATTTGCTACTAATAGAGTGTCCATATTGTAAATGATCTGCTTTAAAAAATCATGATGGATGGATTCCAGATCATCTTTCTCATGCTTCACTTTTCTATTTGGCTCTGTTGTGCCCTTTCTGAACAACACTCAAAGCTACAATGCTACAATGTCTCCTACTAGTTTTTCTTTGCCATTGGCTGAGCATATGCTGGCCAAGGTTATGTGGGTTTCCTCAGGCATGAAGCCAATTTATCCATCTCAGTATGACGTTTCCTTCTTCCAGCCTTCCCATTGCTTCTTAAAGCACTGGACTCAAGAAAGATGCAATGCATAATTTACAAAAGCTCACAAATGATATACATCAATAAAAGAGACAGCATTCTGTCTGAACAACTATGTATCAAATCCAGCATATAAAATTATCAACAATCTTTAGAATGAAGATGACTAGGTGGATTTAAAGACTCATCAAAAGGACTTCCTAGGTGGCGCAGTGGTAAAGAATCTGCCTGCCAATGCAGGGGACAAGGGTTCGAGCCCTGCCCTAGGAAGAGTCCACATGCCATGGAGCAACTAAGTCCGTGCGCCACAACAATTGAGCCTGTGCTTGAGAGCCCATGAGCCACAACTACTGAGCCCATGTGCTGCAACTATTGAAGCCCACGTGCCTAGGGCCTATGCTCCACAACAAGAGAAGCCACTACAATGAGCAGCCTGCGCACCACAATGAAGAGTAGCCCCCGTTCTCAGCAACTAGAGAAAGCCTGTGTGCAGCAACGAAGACCCAATGCAGCAAATAAATAAATAAAATAAATAAATAAATTTATAAAAAAAAGACTCATCAAAAATTACTTTCCTCACTAGGTTTTCTTTTTAATTGCATATTCTTTCTCTTTGGAAGCTGACAAAATTTAAATAATTTAGGTAAGTTGCCAATTGTCTGTTTGTCACTTTTATTTGATCAAGAAGTTAGATACCTAAAATCTTAATCCAGCTAACTGAATCTGGATCTGTTCAAAAGTGATTTGTTAATAATATTTTTTACCATTTTATTTCTAGTCTTATACTATCAGGATAAGCTAATTTCCAAAGAAATTAAGTTTTCATAACAACTTTGAAGCTTGAGTTTTCCTGAGTTTAAAAAAACAGTTCTTTTTGATTTTGAATCAAAATTTAGCATAAGCTAATTTCAATTTGAAAAGGAAAACTGTCTTGGTTTTCATTTGAGCAGCTTACCACAGCTTCCTGTATTTGATTTGTGGCCTCAATCTAGGATGACGTGTACCCTCAATGCAGATGACTAAGTAATTATAAAATTAAAAAGTGTGAGAACCACCTCTCAGCCACTTCACACAATGACTTAAAGAATTTTAAAAATGCATTAGTCCAGGAGAGAAATTTTTAATTTGCAATGCAGAGTATAGCAAATTAATGTTTAATGTTTAATTGCAGTTATATCAGTTTGTGAAGTTTATAGAGAGGTAAATTTTATGTAACGTGGTTTCTATAAATATGTGATTAAAAATAGTTTTCCTTCATTCCATGCTTGCACCACACTTTAAAAACTTGACAATTTTTTAAAAATCTTCAAACCACCCTAGCATTTTTCTTTAAAATAAAGGTACACTCTGATGACTTGAATCCTATAGATTTTTCTTTACTCTTCCATTTTAAAGGGGTTATTTTCCTTAAAGATAAAAAAGAAAAAAGGAAAAGCTAGCTGGTATTTCTTGTTTCTCCTGAAACAGCTGAATACTTAGCCATTTTCCTAAGAAGACACTTCAGTACAAAACAAAAGAAAACTTTGGACCAGACAGATGGCTTTATTGACTTAGGTAAAGCCCACATCTGAAGAGTGTGCCAGGCTTGTAAACTGCATTGTCCACTAAGACTGCCAGCCGTGCAGAGCCTGCCAGGTTTGCAGCGTCAATGGTCACCATGGGGTGAGTGCCCCCCCCCAAGGTGCCTGATCCACCCACTCCTGGGCCCCTCCCAGGAAGAACTCCCCAAGGGCATCTCACCCCGAGACAGAGGTCACCAAACCACAGTGCATCCCACCTTGATTCAAGAAAACCTACCTCACCAGGGTCCTTTATTTTCTCTCTTCCTCTCTTAGCATTTCTCCTCGAAGAGCTTGGCATTGTTTTTCAAGGAGGGGGTTTCTCCAGCAGGAGTGAGGCGTATTTAATTACTTCAGACTGAGGGCACCTGGCCACCCAGCTTCCACAGGACACGGGGAGAGGATTGTAAAGCGCTGACTCCTGCACTGCATTCAGCTGACCGAACAAAAGCTGAATTCTGCCCACCTGGGGCTGCTCAGAGCTCCAGCGAGTTCTCTGGATGTCCAGGCAGGCGCCTCCCCACCCCCACCCCCACCGTGTCCTCTCTGTTCCTTGGGGGTCCAGGTTCCCAAGTTCACATATCAAAATAAATGTCTATTAAAGATCAAACTTTCCCCCTTTCCCAATATTCACTTCTTTAATTATATGTATTTAATTGATAAACATGCCTTTGACCGTGGGCGATAATGTAAGGAGCCCCGTTTCCATGTCTAAACACGCCTGCTGGAGATGATGGAAACCATGGCCGTGGACCTGGGTCACAGGCCCTGGCCCTGCCCTGTGCCGTCTCCCCCCGGGCAGTGGCACTCCCAGGAGAAGCCACAAACACACAGCTGCCTAGTGGTAGAACCTGAGCCACCCGCAGCTATCCTGGGACTCCAGCGAGGACGTGCCATCTGTTTGCACATGGAGCCTTCTGCAGGCTTAATATCATGATCCCGACTGGATTCCATGCCTCACGCATCAGCCAACCTGAGAAGTAGCTACAGATCTCAGCGCCTCTTCACTGTGGCCGCTGCCACCAGCCTGGGCCCAGCCTGTGGCCTCTTGCCTGGATCAGGGCGGAAGCCTTGAACCCTGCCCTGCTTCGCCCCCACCTCTGCTGTCTCCCTGCACTGCCCGCCCCTACCCTCCACACATGTGCCATGGGACTCCTGCAAAGACGCCACTTGCCACCCTGCTCAGGACCCCCCAACCCGTGGATCCATGGCCCCTACAGTCCAGTCCCCGGCCTTCACCGTGGTCTCTCTGACCACTGCCCTCCTTCCTGCAGTGGGGTCACCGCCCTCCCCCATTCCTAGGGCAGGTGAGGCCAGAGCTGCCCTCACACCCTCACACACTCTCTACCCGGAAGCCTCTTCCCAGGCATCCCAGGGGGCTCCCTCCTCTTCTGCTCACCCATCACCTGTCCAGAGGTCTCCCTCCAGCCCCGGTTAGGAAGGGCACCCATCTTTCTCTGCCTGCAGTCAGACACCTGCTCCCTCACCTTCTGCTTCCTCAACTCAGCAGACACTTTGAGGGTGTTTGAGGGCCTGAAATAGTCCTTGGGTGGGATGGACCCTTAGTACAAACTGATGGATGGACAAATGAATGCAGAGTTCTGACAGCCAGACAACTCCAGCAAGTTGATAGAAGCTGCCTAGGCTGCAGGATGTCCAATAGATGAGGGACCCTGACCTCCCCTGTAGAGTTGTGATCCTCAGATCTGTGGGGCCTGATTAACTGGCCTGTGGTCAAACACGTCTGGGAAACACGGCTTAAGTAAAGTTAAGCAAGTGTATTTACTGCAGGACTTATCAGTGCTTTTAATGCTCTAATATGTATGATAGGAGAATAGTACCTGCAGCAAGCTCTGAGCTGGCAGCACCATTAGAAATTAGCATCCCACATCACTGACCTGATCTGAGAATGTGGCATAGGTTGCTGTGCTGCGAGGCTGCCCCAGGGCAGGCAGGGCACCGGACAACATTCCACCTGGGCTGCTCCCCCATCTTGGATAAATGGGTAAAGACATGGTGTGTATATTTGGTGGAGTATTACTGACCCATGAAAAAGATGGAAATCCCACCGTTTGCAACAACATGGATGAACCTAGAGGATACTATGCTGAGTGAAATGTCAGACAGAGAAAAACAGATACGATACAATTTCACTTATGTGAGGAATCTTAAAAAACTGAACTCATAGATACAAAGAACAGATTGATGGTTGCCAGAGGCGGGGATGGAAGGTGGTCAAAAGGTACAGCCTTCCAGTTATAAGATAAATAAATCCTAGGGATGGAAGTTAGAGGACGGGGACTATGGTTAACAATACTTTACTGCGTATCTGCAACTTGCTAAGATCTTAAAAGTTGCCACAAGAAAAAAATTTATAAGGCAATGGATGTTAACTAAATTCACTGTGGTAATCATTTCAAGATATATACATATATCAAATCATTATGTGGTACATCTCAGACTAATATAGTGTTTTATGTCAACTATGTCTCAATAAAACGGGTGAAAAACTAAATGGGAACATTTAATGAAGGCAATAGAAGCTCTTCATTAAATCACGACTGCTCACATAATTACCCTCCTGTCTTCTTACATACTTCTTATCTATTTTCCTCTTGCCTTGGGTGCGTAAGAATTTCTCTCACCATTCCTGTTTCCTGCTCTTTTGTATCCATGATATTTTCAGCTATCGGAATTTTTTTAAAGAGTGTCAAGTTCCAGCTTAGGAAATAAAACCCATTGAAAGGAATGCGTAGAGGAATGATCTACTCAGACGTCTGGTTTTTAATAATTGAAATAAATGGATGATCTAGGGATTCTGCTCTGAACTTTCATGGTCCAATTGCTACGCATGGGACACCCGAGCTAGAACTGCATTTGCCGAGAGGCCCTGGGCTCAAGCCTCGCATTCTGAGCCTTACGAGCCTTGTTACTGTGACAACTCAGAAAAGGGGGTGTAGGTGATGGCACAGAAGAGACAGGAGGACCACACCTCGGGGTGCGATGCAGTTCTCTGCCTGCCCTCTGCCTGCCCTCTGCCTGCTGGTGGTTTGCTGCTGGGTAGCATATCTTTTCTGGAAAATTTTTTTCTAAAATTCTGTTCAAAAATGAACAAGTTGATTCCACATATAAGGATATCATATGGTATTTGTCATTCTCTTTCTGACTTCACTTAGTATGATCATCTCTAGGTCCATCCATGTTGCTGCAAATGGTATTATTTCATTCTTTTTTATGGTTGAGTAATATTGCATTGTAATACGTGTACCACACCCTCTTTATCACTTATGTGTGGAATCTAAAATAGAACACAAATGAACATATCTACAAAACAGAAACAAACTCACAGACATAGAGAACAGACTTGTGGTTTCCAAGGGGGCAGAGGGTGGGGGAGAGAAATATTGGCAGTTTGGAGTTAGCAGATGCAAACTATGATATACAGGATGAATAAACCACAAGGTCCTACTGTACAGCACAGGGAAATGTATTCAATATCCTTTGATAAACCATAATGGAAAAGAATATAAAAAAGAATATATATGTGTATAACTGAGTCACTTTGCTGTACAGCAGAAATTAACAAAACACTGTAAATCAACTACACTTCAATAAAATTAAACCAAAAAAAAGTCAAACCACAAAAGAAAATTAAATTCCACTGTCAGGAACCACTTAGGAACCAATGTTGAGACACTGCCTGGCTACTGCTGCTCATCCTTTTGAAAATCACCTGCTCCCCTCTGTCCAGATACAAATCCCCTCTGGAGCCCAGACTGGATGGAACTCCTGCCTGTGGATGGGCTGTAAAGACCCGCCTGTTCCACCCAAACAGATGCCTGGGGATTTGGGGTGAGACTGAAACCGCACTCCTCCCCAGCATTATCAGACACCACCCATGTCCTTAAACTTCACCGTCTGTCTCAGCAAAGCAGCAGAGGGGTGTTTTCTAGACAATATACTGCAACATAAGCTTGTCTTGAGAGTTTCCACTGATGCTTCCAAAAAGACCCTCTTCATGGAGCCCAATTTTATATACAAAACAGTGTAAGAAAAGGTACAGGATCAAGATACTACATACCTAAAGGGCATGGAAAGTAAAGAAGCAACTCCTAGGGCAGAGTCAATGTCATCTACAGCTCACTGACAGGTCAAGTCAAAGGATAGGCAGCTCCATGTAGCCGATGGCCAAAGGCCAATGTCCAGTGTGGATCCACCAGCTCTAAGGGCCGGGCTGCCCCCTCCCCCAGCTCTGCTCCATGATCTCTGGTCATCCCTTGCCCTTCTAGGCCTGCCACTGCCCAGGGAGCTCTAGCCTTAGAAATAAATGAGCCCCCAATAAATAGTATTAAGCCCTCTCTGAATGTTTCTTGTCATCGAGTAAAGAATATTAGTATAAGACCCTAATTTGACTTTGTGTTAAAACCGGTTGTGGATCAGGATTTAAAATATATAAAACTATTTGAGGAATTCAAGCCCTTCACAAGCATTACCCAAACTTCCCTGCACGGGAAGGATGATGCTTACAGGAGGTGAAACTGGTCTGAACACACGCACTGCATCATTGCTGTAGCCAGAGAGGCTGAAAAACTGCCTGGCACATACAAAGTGTTCAATAAATTTTTGCCCAATGAATGTTCTCCTGAGCACAATATATGCAAAACATCTAAAACTGTTATGACAGGGGATTAGCAAGTCTGAGGGCCTCCCTTTTGTTCTAACATTGACAAGATTATAGCACATGGTAAGCTGCTCCACGCAGCCCATTAAAGGTATCTGCTGCCCTCTAGGACGGGACAAGTTATCTGAAGCAAGACTTTACACTGGCCTCAGCATCACCTCAGAGGATTTAGAGACGGAAGGTCTCTATTGCTTTGTTGTTTCCATGGTGTTTTCAGCTACGCGGAGATTTGTGTCGAACTACAGGAGGTGTGCTGACATCTTTCTTTACGTTTTCAACAGCATCCCTGAGGTTGCTGTACTCTCCTCTCTTTGTAAATTAGGAAATGCAGGCTCAGAGACACCCAGTTATTTGCCAAATGTGACAGTGCTGTAAGTGGACAGGCGGCCCCAGCCCAGCCCAGCCGGGGGTGGGGGAGGCTGGAGGAGGGTCTTCATTGGCTCCTGAAATGCGAATTCCAGAGACTGGGTGCGCTCTGGAACTCAACCCCGTGACTCAGTGCCCTGGTGAGGACACAGCTCTCCCTGACTCTCTGCTCAGCTGCCCCTGCACCGCCTCGCCTGCGACCCCAGCATCGTACGCAGGCCGCTCTGCACGGTCCCACGCTTCCCCGCTGCATCCGCAGCGTTTGTGAGAAGGGATGTGATCCTCCTGGGAAGGCCCATCTCAGGTCCAGTGGCCCTGACTGCACTGTAACCCCATAACCCGGTAGAAAAAGTAAGAAAACGAGATCCATGTGGACGACGTGGGTTTTGTCTGGCCCCGATGAAGGTGAGATTCAGACAGAGCACATGTTCCTCAGAAGGCCTCGACCCAGCACCACCTGCATCTCCTGGGAACCTGTTAGATATGTGCCTTACCAGGTGGGCGCAGCACCCTCTGCTTTGACAAAGCCTCCCAGCCCGAGGTGGAGAGCATCCGGGTCTGGGCGCACTCAGGACATCTACCCAGGGATCAGACCACATGAGATGCCTCTCGGGGACTGCGGGTCACATACAGAAAGTAAAATGTGTCATCAACCAACCGAAACCGCAGTCACCATGCCGCGCTGGTCCCTCACATCTGCAGGGCAGGTACCTGTAAAGCCCTATTCCTGTGTGACCACCGGCCCCCGATGTACCCACGGTCCTCCTGCCCCAGTGAAAACCTAGCCTGGATGGAACAGTTGTTTCTTCTTTAAAACAGAGCCATCTGAATAAATCACAACTGGGATCTAAAGACCACCCTAAGACGGTGTTATGTTTTACCGAGTTTGTTTAGTTTACGTTTAGCACTCCATCTGCACCAATTAAACCATAAATGTGTTCAGATACTGGGTAAAAGGGTGCGCTCTTTGAAACTGGTAATAAGCCAACAGGTTTCAGCGCAGTAATGCTTAATATGTGCCTCCAATATGTTCCACATACAGAATGTGTCTCATGATTGAAGAGGAGTTGTAGTTAGTAATAAAAAATATGAA
Organism: Hippopotamus amphibius kiboko; assembly: GCF_030028045.1. Lineage (NCBI taxonomy): Eukaryota > Metazoa > Chordata > Mammalia > Artiodactyla > Hippopotamidae > Hippopotamus > Hippopotamus amphibius. Next base: position 128,052,746 of record NC_080190.1, on the reverse strand, counting down.
AATGAGTTCATTGAATTGCAGGATTGAGGTGCATTAATCACAAAAAGCTTCATTTTAGAAAACCATTTGAACGACCAATAAGAAATCATTGAGTCAGAGGCGTGGCTTACAGCTTCTGGTACCAGAACATTTGGGGTCGTGTAAGAGACTGTAATTGATGTGTAAGAAAAAGGAAGTACCATGCCCCAGAGAAAGGTCTTTTTCATTTTAGTGAGCTGGAGGGACCCAGCTATTTTTAATATCTTGTTTTATTATTTATTAAGTAAACTCTTTGATAAGAGGTTATGGTTATTCACCTCGTAATAATGTTTAAGGCTAAGTGTCTCCCTACTCAGAATCATTTTGCAGATAGTAAAAGAAAGAACTTACAAGCCAAGGGGGAGGGGTTGGAGAGGGATGGAGTGGGAGGTTGGGGTTAGCAGATGTAAACTATTATATATGGAATGGATAAACAACAAGGTCCTACTGTAGAGCACAGGGAACTGTATTCAATATCCTGCAATAAACCATAATGGAAAAGAATATAAAAAAAGAATGTATATATGTGTATAACTGAATCACTTCGCTGTACAGCAGAAATTAACACAACATTGTAAATCAACTATACTTCAATTAAAAAGAAAGAGGGACTTCCTAGGTGGCACAGTGGTTAAGAATCGCCTGCCAATGCAGGGGACACAGGTTTGACCCCTGATCCGGGAAGATCTCACATGCTGTGGAGCAGCTAAGCCCAGGCGCCGCAACTATTGAGCCCGTGTGGAGCAACTACTGAAGCCCATGCGCCAAGAACCTGTGCTCCAAAACCAGAAGCCACCACAATGAGGAGCCCGAGCACCACAGTGAAGAGTAGCCCCCACTCACCACAACTGGAGAAAGCCCGTGTGCAGCAACAAAGACCCAATGCAGCCAATAAACAAATTAAATAAAGAAATAAATTTATTAGGAAGAAAGAAAGAAAGTTAATGCAGCAGTGTTGTAGTAAATACAGTAAAAGTAAATCGTAAAGACAAGGACCCACAATCCTGTTGGGATTTTACTTTGTGTGTATATTTAGTAAATAGGATTCTGGAGAAATATCCAGCAGAGTTCTGGGCAGAAGCTAAACAGGATCTCACCAGTAGAGTTAAAAAGTGTCTTGTGTCTACAGTTGTGTAACTACAATTACGTTATCTTCTGCTAAATTATTTTCTTGCTTTCAGAGTAAACATACTGGAAGTTATCCCATATTTAATATCTTTTTAATCATAAACTTTAGTTTATTGCTCGTGTATTAAGATGCTATAATTTGACACAAATTAATTTGGAAAAGTTTTTCCTTTCTGTTGCCTAGCAGTGAGGCGTGTTCAGAGTGTATATTTTTGATTAAGTAAAAATTAGCAGTCACCATGGACGTGCTCTTCTTTAAAAATCAGGCATTTAACATTTAGCTTGTTCTATAGTTATTAAAAACACCTTTGCAAGCAATTTCAAAAGTAATCAGAGTTCATCTAGTAAATGCAAACATACTCGTCTATGCATCTGAATAATTCTGTAATTAGAATTATGTTTGTTTCCCAAATAAATAGCATGGCGTAAGGTAGAAAATAGCCAGATATTGAATCCAGGTAGGTTTTTTTACCAATACTTTTTTTATGTACTTTGTAAGTTCGTTCAATTTATTCCATAAAGACAGAAAAATTTTTCTGCACTCCTGGTGAAAGATATCAGCTGTTATGATTTATTGACTTCATGCTGTCTCTTTTCTTCATGTCTTTTTCTGAAAATGCAGTAAATAATTCTGAGAAAGTCCACTAGGAGGAGTTCTTGCTACAACTACTCTTGCTAGCTGCTGATTGAGACCTTTGGTATTTGTGTTAAATTTTTCTACTTCAGTTGGCAAACACAGCTCACACTCCATTGGCATCCAATGCAAATATGAAAACATTCAAAAGAAAAGAATGTATTAATTGAAATAAGCAGGGATGGTAATCTAGGATAATTTTTATAAAACTCATATTACCATGTTATTGTTGAAGGCAAAAAAAATATGTATATTTTCAGGCAATTAAACATGCTGAATATCTTCAAAAGGATAATATTTTTTACCAACCGGATATAAAGCTGTGATTTTCTTAAGAAGTCAGGTAAATATTTCTATCCCAAAAACACTCCATTTCTCCTTGCTGATAGTTCTTAAACTCTAATGATCAAATGGACACCTGTCAATGCTTCTACAGAATTCCAAAGCTCCCCTGCACCCCCGTGTCCTTTTCACTCCCACCACCTTGATGCTTAGTGTTGTGAATGAACTGATTCTCCATCTTAAGCGAGAATGATTTTTATTATGAATTTTAGCTTGGCATTTCTTTTTAAAAATATGTACACAAATAAGCTCTCACATACAGAGTTTTAGCAAACTGTAGGTATGGAACATTTATTTTTGAACTGCAGTGTGCGTGTGGTGTAACACGTTTCTCTGTGTGTGTCTATTAGGACTGTCGTGCTGGCTCCCTGCTATTCATGGGAAGATGGTCCATATGTTTTCTTTTTCTTTATGTGGAATTAGCTAGCGGCGCGGCCTCACTTAGGAGAGGCTGCCTTCAGTCCTGCGAGGGAGGATGGGTGGGGAGGTGGTCTAGGGCTGCAGGAGAGAACACGCGGCTGCATCCGTGGCCTCTCCTGGCGCGCGCCTGCTCCCAGGCCCCGCGAAGGCGCCAGGCCTCCGAGAGTGAGGAGCAGATGGAACGGGCAGTCGTAGGACATCATCCACATTTTTGAAAATGACTCTACGAAGCCAAGTGGCCTGTGCGGAGTGAGGGGGGAGGCTGAGGAGACGACAGCTCCTGACTCTGAGATTGTTCAGCAGGTGGCAAACGCGACCGAACGATGCTGGGTTTCGAACCGCGGGGCCGCGGCGGCGGGGGGAGCGCGGCGAGAGGAACAGATGCTCGGGTCCCCGCCCCGGGGCTGCCCCCGCGTCCTGGCCGCCTCTCTACACACACCCGTTCATTTTCCGCTCGGATCCCAAGCCAAAACCTGCGGCGGGTCCAGCCCAGCCAAAGGCAGGAGCGTCCAGAACTCACAGGAGATGCCGTTCAGGCGGTGCAGAAACCTTCAGCACCTGCGGGCGGGCGTCCAGCTCGCTCGGTGCCCAGCAGGGCTCACTATCCAGGCGCGCCGCCCGGCCACGTGCCCGCGCCCCACCTCCTGAAGCCCCCTCCCCGATGCACCAGCACTCCTGCTCCTGCTCCGCCCCTCCCTACCCCGCTGCCGGGGCCTCCCTGGCGCCTCTGGAGGCGGCGTGCCGAGAAAGCTCCTCCAGGCCCCTCACCCGCCCAGATGACTTCCCTGTGTGCCCAGCTGACTATCGACTCGTCCTTCCTCACATCATTTCGGCAGGTGCTTAGGTGTAGGTGTCTGTCTCCCAGACCAGGGGACCTCAGCCGCCTGCTCGCTGGGGCAGCCCCGCTGCTGCTGACAGAGCCCTCATCTCCCGGGCTCTCGCTGTGCACACTCGCTGCTATGCGGGGCCTCTCTTTCACCTGCCTGGGTTGGAAACCCCTGTTCACCACTCCCACCTGTGCAGCCCTGGGTGAGCTGCCTAGACTACAACGCCTCAGGGACCCCATTTGTAAAACGGGCTCATAATGGTCCTTGCTCGTGGGGTAAGTGTGTGGCACATAACACAGATATATTATCTACAACATGTATGACATACTCTACAGTCGACCGGTGGTATCCTTGGGGAATTGATTCTAGGCCCTCTCCTCCCCAGCAAATACCAAAATCCTGGTTGCTCAAGTCTCTTATATAAAGCGGCCTAGTATTTACATACACCCTGTGCCCATCCTCCTGTGTATTTTAAACCATCTCTAGATCACTTACTTTACCTAATACAAAATGTAAGGACTATGGAAGTGGTTGTCAATGTGGCAAATTTATGTTTTGCTTTTTGGAACTTTCTGGAATTTCTTTTCTGAATATTTTGGATGCTGCGGTTGGTTAAATCCTCTGAATACAGAGGACCGACTGTGTGCATCTGTAACTTACAGCACATGGCCATTTCCTGGCCTCTAGCAAGGGCTCACAAACCCACTAACTGTTGTTTTTATTATTATTACTGCTGTTGTTTACTTGACACAGTGACACTATAACACGATCCCAACCTTTGGCCAGAGCCTTCCAGCAATAAGGGTGGAGTCAGGGTTCAAGGTCAGGTCTGACTCCAGAACCAGTGCAATGCCCTCTCCATATGTTTAATATTGTTTATTAAATAAAAGAAAAAAGAATTTTTAATAAGTTTATTGAATATGTAAGAAATGAATTAGAATAACTGGCTTTAAATGCTTTGTGTTAGGATATCAGAACCAGAAAAGACCTCCAAGGTCATTAAATCTAAACTCTATTCTTTATAAATGAGGATATTCAGGCATATTCATGTGTTTAGAAAATGTATTGAGCAGCTATTGTTTATTATTGTTGTTGTATTACTGTATAACATAGATAGTAACATTTTATATTATTATTGTCAGAAAGTGTATTGAGCAGTCATTAGTATGAAACACTGGTACAGTCATTTGGCAAGAGAGCAAAAAGTGTGATGCCTACCCTCGAAGAGGTGATAGACCAGCAGGAAATATTCGTCTCCCAACCCTGCAAGGGGCATGACCTGCAGAGCTTGTTAGTGACAGCCTAGACCCCAAACGTCCTGGCTTCTTGCTCCAAAAGCCTCCGTTCTATCCTTGCATTATAGTGTGACAATAAAAAAAGCTACTCAGATTAACATGGAAATTTTTCTAGGAAGAGGTTTTGCTTTTCACAAGTCTCACATCCCAGGGATTCACTTTTCCCGTAGCAATCCTGGTGGCCCTGGGTGTGCCTTGAACAAGGCAGGATTAAACACAATCTACCATCTTCTCTCCCAGAGCTTCAAGTGCAAGAAATTGCCTGTTCCACCCTCCTCTCCACACGGTTCCTCTTCCTCTGTGGAGTTTTGTCAGTGTGCTCATGTCCATTGCACAGGATCACATGAGGATTAAATAAATCAAACAGCTAACGAAGAAATGCCAGTTTCAGAAAATCAGTAATAAATGTTGATTTACCTAGGAATAAAAGACAGAAGTCTTGTAAATAGACACACATTAATACCTGAGCTGAACTGACAATGGAATACATCCAGGTATAGCCTCGGTCAGATCTTTGTCAGCGGGGTCCCCACGTAAAATGTAGAGTAGGGTGATATGCTTGCTTGTTAGGTACATACTAGAACTGATTGTAGGTCAGAAAATGGAAACTAAAAGTATGATTTAATATATCTTTAGAGTGATGGCAGCAAAAATAGCAGAGTAGGGACACCCAGAGGTCATCCCTCCCCAGAAACACTGGGAAAACTTGGCAAAAGCTGTCAGAATCACCCTTCTCAGAACCCTGGAGAACAGTCAGGGTTTACAGCAGCCAGGGGGACGTTCAGTAGTGTTGGCAGGGTGACAGGGTGGCAGACCCTAGCCCTCCTTTCCTCCCTGAATTTTGGTGACTGAGCTAGATTGCGGTTGGTTTCCAGTGTTAACAGAAGGTGTTTATTCATCTGCTTTTTGTCTTGAAACTTGAAAAAGATCCACTGGGTTAAGTAAATTGGAGTTCTGGGCTGAAATAAATAAATCAGTAAATTACAGGTTTCAAGTTTCTTCATCCTTTGTTGCTTAACTTAATGCTCCTGGTTTGTCAAAACTCTTTAGAAGCTGAATACAGTGTAAAAAAAAATACTCGGGGGGTTTCTTTGCTGGCACAGCGGTTAAAAATCTGCCAGCCAATGCAGGGGACATGGGTTCAAGCCCTGGTCCAGGAAGATCCTACATGCAAATAAGCCCATGAGCCACAACTACTGAGCCTGCACTCTGGAGCCCGTGAGCCACAATTGAGCCCACATACTACAGCTACTGAAGCCCAAGCGCCTAGAGCCCGTGATCCACAACAAGAAAAGCCACCGCAATAAGAAGCCTGTGCACTGCAATGAAGAGTAGCCCCCGCTCTCCACAACGACAGAAAACCTGCGTGCAGCAACAAAGACCCACTGCAGCCAATAAATTAAATACATAAATAAATTTTTAAAAATACTCAGACTAGACCAAAGTCCCTGCACTTTGTAATTCAATTCCTGACTTTGAATAGAAATGACTTCATCAAAAAAAAAAATTATACATATATATATTTAGTATACTATCAATACTAACATTACTTCCAAATAGTAATAAAAGTTAATGATTCCTTGCACTCTCAACTCATTTAAATTTACTGGCAATGAATGCTACGTGCTGAGATTGGGAGCCCAGCAAATAATAATGAGCAACGCTTGGCTTAGAATGGGCTGGGCAGAGGCTGCTGTGCCTAAGGCTCAGGAAGTTTTAGCCTCAAGACCCTCCTGTACCTGGGCGCCTGCCTGAGCCCTGAGGAGGGTCCTAGCCATGGACTCACATGGTCATGTTTTCCTACAATGTGCCAAGTAAGATATTTTAACTGTAACTTGTTATGACAACAGTTTGGAGATAGAGCTAAGTGGAAGTTGAGATTGGTTTACATTTATTTGGGGACTAGTGGGATGTATTAATGAAGCTGGCAGTCACTTCTGTGTGTAGTTTGGTATTCCTTCTCAGAACTATATAGCATTGGGCTCCTCAAAATCCAGATTCTCCCTGGAGCCCAGGCTCTCTGTTCCACTGCCTCTCGGACTGTCCCACCTTGTGCTAACCACCATCAGCACCTCATTTAAATGTAAGGAAGCAGAGACTCAGGATGGCCCCAGGTCACCTGCCCAGGGTACTCGGTCATCTGAGAGGCAGCACTTGGGTGGGAACTGTGGTCTAACTCCAAGGCCGGAGCACTTTTTCACAGGACAGGGCTTCGAGAAGTGTGGTCCCCAGGATGCGTCAGACCTGCCAATCAGAGCCCTCCAGGTGATTCTGAGGTACTGAGGTCTGAGAGGCAAGACCACAGAGGATGCTCAGACCTCTGTCTGGAGGCAGTGACCTGCCGGCCTGTGATACCACGGGCAGCGCTGGGCCATCCGTCTGCCGTGACTGCCCCGGTAGGACAGCAGGGACCTGGGGACACAGAAGTGTTACTCCCTCCTCACTGGAATCGTACCCCTGTTTGCAGGCTGAGAACAGACTCGCACCGAGGAGCGAGCTTCTGCGCGGTCAGCGCGGGCGCCGCGTCCAGACCTTCACCTGCGGCCGCGCAGGACGCCCCGCCTCCGGGAGCCGCGCCGGCGCTACGGCGACACCCTGTGGACAGAGGCGGGCACTGCGTGAAAGTGGCACTTGCGGAGCGCAAGGTCAAGGGCTAAAAATACTTTTGTAAAAGACAATGAAGTTTCAGAAAAATAAAATGGAGAAAATGTAGGTTAAAAAGCAAAATTCCACTGAGTACATTCTGCGATCTCACTGGCGTTATTCGAGGATCCAGAGGTTGGGTGGCATCCCATCTATCAGACAGAAAGGCGCCCCTAAGGGGCTGCACACCTTGAGGCCGCCCAGGCAGGGGGAGGGAGCAAGGGCGCTGCACCAGCGACAGGGGCCACCTGTGGCAAGGTCCCCTCCTTCAGGGGACAGGCATCAGGCAGATGACCTCGCTGGTGTGGCCAGGCGTTCCTGAATGACAGCTTTCAGACTCTATTTCTGATTGAAAAAAAAAAGGAAAGAAAAAAGAATGAAACTTTGCATTGCAGCAACATGGGTGGACTTGGAGGGCGTGAGGCTAAGTGAAGTCAGTCAGACAGAGAAAGACAAATACTGTATGAGCACGTGTATGTGGAATCTAAAACATACAACGCACCAGTGAATATAACAAAAAAGAAACAGACTCACAGACAGAGAGAGCGAACTAGTGGTTCCCAGTGGGGAGAGGGAAGGGGGAGGGGTAGTTTAGGGGGAGGGGACTAAGAGCTGCAAACTCTTAGGTTTAAAATAGGCTACAAGGATATACTGCACAACACGGGGATTATAGCCAATATTTTATAATGACTCTAAACGGAGTATAACCTTTAAAAGTTGTGAATCACTGTATCATACACCTGTAACATATAATATCAGTACATCCACTATACTTCAATTTTAAGAAAGAAGAAAAAAGATTCCATTTCTGGGAGAGCAGAGGTCTCAGTTTGATGACGTGGGCTCAGTATAACGACTTCACTTGGGGCCTCCTGTCTTGTTTTTTAACGTATACAAAATGTGCAAAGCATCCAAAGCAGGTTGTTTTTAGATTCCAGTTGCTGTAAATTTCCTACCCCTCCCTCTCACCTCTGTCCCCCTCTCCGGCAGTAACTGCTGCAGACCAACACGGAGCTACAGCGTGAGTAGCCCTGCATCACTTCGCATGCAGTTTTACTCCTAAGAGCCGTTATTTTTGCAGAAAGGGTCTCCTTGTCTAGACAACTGAAAGAACAAACGTGTGTGTCTGAATGCAAACGTCGATTCTGTGTTGGTTCTGAACTGACCTCCATGGGGCCTTTCACCAGTCATCGGGCACTGGTAAGACTTCTGGTCTTTATTTACTGTTTTTGTTTGCTGTTTGTATTTTGTTTTGTTTCATTTCCTCATATTAAGAGAAAGACCATATTCTTAGAACAAATTTCTGCTATGAGTTAACATGAGGATTTTTTTTAAACTCTCTACTCTGTTTTTTTCTTTCCAGTATTTACTTTGCATTTGACATTTCAGTGCCTTTTACCCAATACCACAATGAATAATTAGTGAAGAGTTAAAAATGCAATACAATGGCTACAAGAAAAATAGGTGTTGGGATCTTTTTTGTAAAAAACCTAATGACCAATCAGCTGGCTGGTTAGAGACAAGTAGCCCAGAAGGTAGGAATTCAGGCAGGTATAAGCCCTTCTAGCTTCTAGGGGCCACTGCACTCCTTGGCTCGCTGCCCCTTCTTCGGATCACTCCAGCCTCTCACTACCATGGTTACATGTCCTACTGTGGACCCTCCTGCCTTCCTGTTTAAGGACCTTTGCAATTACATGTAACCCAGGATAATCTCTGCATCTCAAGATCCTTAACATGGTTATGAAACAGCTTCACAGAAAACCTTAGATTAAAACTGGATTGAGTACTGGGGTCTATAGCCTAGACAAGCTTCCGTACGCCCGAGTTACTCAAATTCTCACTCTGAGGAGCATAGCATGGTGTGGAGATGGAGGGCTAGTTACTAGGACAGCGAGTGTCGTGGTGCCATGGACAGAGTAGTGGTGGGGCGGTGGGCTTCTCCCGATGGCCATGGAGCACACACAGCAGGAAAAAGGAAAGTGAAGAATAAATTATGAGTCAAATGTGAACATGTACATGAACTTGAGAACACAGTTGAGAATATTGATGGAGAACAGAAAACCCACCACGCAGCTCTGAATGGGTTGCTCGACCCCAGTCACAGACTAGATAGAACTGAGACAGAACCAAGCCAGGGTCCAAATGCAGAACAAGCAGAGTTATAGCTCCGAGCCAGTGTCTGACCACTGCAGTGTGTTATGCTAAGATCCGTGCAGCGGGCTCTGAAGCAGAGAATGGGAACATTGAGGCAGACATGGATCAAGTGAAAACTGAGCATCTAAGTTAACTGAACATCCCTTGTCTCTCTTCACCCTATTCTGAGAAAATCAGCCCTCCTCAGCATGCAAGTCTTTCAGTGATACAATCATAAAAGCTGTTTTCCAAACTAATGCCAGTTTGTCTCAAGACACACCCCGTACCTCCCATTGCCTCCAGGTCCTAATAAGTTAGATGCCCACATATCCCATACGGGGAGAATATGACCTGCTCTAGAAGGAGATCATGTGTACACCAAAGAGTTCAAGGACTTGGCCAAACTCGCTGACAGAACCTGTGGGCATAGGTGGGTGTGGATTCTAAAGATGTAAGACCAGTCGAGGGAGGAAGGGAATACGGGGATATTGTATAAATAAAAAATAAATAAATAAATAAAGATGTAAGACCAAGGAGGCTGAAGGAAGAGACTCAGCCTGTCTGAATTCATTGGCATGAATCACTCTCATCTGGGATGCAGGATTCACTGGGTTGGTTTGAGCCCCTGTGAATGGTATGAAAGTCTGTTCCATTGGCTAATTGAAGCTTGACCTTAGCCACGGCCTTCTGTTAATGAAGTCAGAATGCCAGGACAGCAATAGAACACTGAGGAGAACCCTGAAGGTTCTGATAGATGGGAATTTTATATAATTCCACTGGGGACAATCTGCTAGCCACCCCTTATGAGGGCCATGAAGAAATGCCATTCATCAGGGCAACAAGAAGAGATTTCCAGCTCTGTAGGCAGAGATAGTGGTGGGGGAGGTTATAGTGGAATTAATGTACCTGATCTAGTGGGAATAGTGGGATTCTGGAATGGTAGGGGCCAGGTGTCGACATTAACCATCAGAGAAAATCTGGGAAGAATCCCCTGGTCTGTGAATGGGTCTGCATGTTATGTGGGCTTAAGCCAGAAGTGGCAGGGTTCGTCCATGGGCAGCAGCTCTGGACCATCTGGAGCACCGACCATTGGGGACAGCCTACGTATCTGAAATTGCACACCCATAAGCCAACAGCTTATAACTCCCCACTCCACCCACAGTGAACCCGTTTCACCAGCTCTCGCTTTAGTCAACATACTTAGGACTGTGTTATTTCCTTGGTAGGTCCTTGGTCCCAGAACCCACTGCATTATTGGGAGATGCAACCAAAATCCTTGGAATAAGAGATCCTAGCTCCCAAGCACCAGGGGCAACAGTGCCCACTACCTGGTTCAGCAAGACAGCTGTGACTGGAGGCATATATCTGGGATCTCACTTCAGACAAGTTTTCAGACACAAAATGGATTCCTACCAAAAAGCCCCGGAGAAATCTTGGTTCGCTGTAGTTTGGCAAGTTACAGGGAAGAGGAAGAAAGGAGGCACCAGCTCCACGGAGCTGCTGTGAGCACTAGACCCACTCAGAGCCTCTCCTGTGCACCTGATACACCTGCACAAGTTCTGTTCACAGACCGTCTCTTCAATGTCTACACTAAAGCCCCCACACATCTCCACTTTCTGCACTTCCCGGACACCAAGCTTCTGTCTCTGCTATATCCTAGACTCATGTCTAAGGTTGCGTGCTTTGCCTTTTCTGGTGATGACTTTGGCTTTTGATGTAACTGATCCTCTCTGTCCAAGCTGATTCACCAGCTCCCCTTCCCATCAGGTCTGCCCTGCAGACACCAGGGCCCAAGCTCCCCTTCCGTGGGTGGTGACATGCCCAGTGGGCTCGTGTGACCCAACGGGAAGTACTCAGACAATTTGAGCCACGCAGTACTGTTCAAAGAGTATCAGACTTAGAGTCAGAGAAGCTGGGACCAATTCTTCACTCCGCTACGAGTTCTCTGCACACACTTGAGGAAGTTATTAAAAACCTCAACGCTTCAGTCCCCTGCCTCTAAAGTAAGGCTGAAGGCTGATGATCTCTACCTCGTAATTTAACTTCATAAGGATTAAATAAGCGTGAGAAACGGCTCATTCTAATCTTTTGCACAAAGTATGCGTTCAGAAATAAATAGTTACTGTGTTTCAGCCTCATACACATGAAATAGTTTCCATTAGAACTCAGTTCAGAACGTCTTTAATTTATGGATATTTTCATATTTAAAATCATTCCACAAGTGCTTTAAAGCTGATGAACTAAAATTCTAATTTTGGAGGCTGCTATTTTAATAATAATGACATACCTCCAAACAATGATGGAGGTAGATTCCAATTCTTTACAGCAAAGCCAGTACTTTCCATGAATCACTGAAGGCCCTTCTGGGCACTGGTGATAAATCAGCAGGGCAGCGGAATTAGCAGAATAAACAGAACTCAACTTCTTCCTCCTTGCCCCTATCATAGCTTCTCTTCTTGGCTTTTAAGTCAAGCAGATGGATTAAAGGGATGTTCAATATTTCACAGAAGTGAGAAGCTTTGACAGACTGCTGGAAATATGGAACCACTAGGAGGCAACATAGCCAGTGAAGAGCAGTTTTATTTCCCCAAAAACCTCGCTCTTTGATGTCAGCACAGGATCCACTCTGGGCTAGTCAGTTCCTCCCCCATCAAAAACTTTAACTTTTAAATGGAAAAACATGGAAATTGAGCATTTGAAGGAGCTGGCAGTCTTCTCCAGGGCAGGTCCATAAAGTCTTACTGTTAACGTCCCAGGACCCTCGGATGCCTGTCCCTCTCAAGGTCAAAGTTTGAACCCATGAGTTACCCTCGTATCCTGCCATAAATTTTTTTTTGCTTAATCTAAAACTGGTTATGTCTACAAGGACCTACTGTACAGCACAGGGAACTCTACTCAATACTCTGTAATAACCTACATGGGAAAAGAATCTGGAAAAGAATGAATACATGTATATGTATAATTGAATCACTTTGCTGTGCACCTGAAACTAACACAACATTGTAAATCATCCATACTCCAATATAAAATAAAGTTTTAAAAAAATAAAAAATAAAATTGGTTGTTTCTGTTATTAGGAAACTAGGTAATTTTGAACACATACACAAATATATTTGATAAAAGAAAAGAAGCTAAAGACTTATTGTTTGAAATATTTTGCTGCAAAAATTAGAAATTGTTTTTTGCTGTTTTGGCATAAAAATCCACTAGTGGGCAGAAAAGGTTTCAGCTGAATTTTCTCCAGCCCATGAAATACAAATCACACAACTAAGTTTATGCTTGGTTTTCAACAGACAGCTAGTTCCATTCCAATTAAACAGAATAGTCATCATTACATTTTTTTGAAGAGAAATAAACAGAGTTTTAAAAAATAGAGTCTGAAGCTGTATAATCAGAGCCCCCATCTGTGCGCCCAACGGCGGGCCACGGGGTTTATAGACGTTGTGAGTTAAGGGTTATTATTCCACTTGCAGACTGGAAACCCAGGGTCTAAAGAGGATAAATAGCTATTCCGGATTACCTGCTGCCGTGGCAGAAATGAGACACAGCCCGTGAACCACACTCTTGCACCACTGCTCCGCTCTACTTCCTCATGCTCGCTGCAGACGTTTATGTGGCAGTCTTTTCCCAAAAAATAGCTGTTACGTTGGCCTATAACCTCCGTAATGACAACTGATGAAAGATGAAATACAACTAAGAACAAGTGGGGGGACTCCCCTGGTGGTCCAGTGGTTAAGAATCCGCCTCCCAATGCAGGGGACATGGGTTCCATCCCTGGTCGGGGAACTAAGATCCCACATGCCCTGGGGCAACTAAGCCTGCTCACCGAAACTGCAGAGCCCACGTGCCACAGCTAGAGAGCTGGCGTGCTGCAAGGAAAGATCTCGCATGCTGCCACGAAGATCCCGCGAGCCGCAACCAAGACCCAATGCAGCCAAATTAATTAATTAATTAATTAATTTTAAAAAAGAAGCCAGTGGGGAAATGCCCCACCTGAGACAGCCAACTTCGCATCACTCTATAAGCAATAATGACAAAGGTGTTCAGGGCTGGGACAAAACTCATCACCACCCAGGTGAGCAAAGGAAGGTCAAGCCCAACAGGACGCTCTGTGAGAGTCTGCACAGAGAAAGCTCAACAGACACAGCTAATCTGCAGTGGCAGAAGTTGGGAGAGAGGCTGGTTTTAGGTTGGTCTGGCGCAGATAATTAAGGAACTCAAAAGTTCCTTTAACAAGACTTCACTACACTTATGTCAAGGGCTGCTCTTTCCTCTCTCAGACCTTAATGTGGGGGGACCGGGGGGGGGGTGCACCGGCCCTCCCAGGGGCTCAGTCTTCCTCTAACAACATGCGTGCTCCGTGGGCTGAAGGCAGCTCTCTGGGCCTTGACTATCAGCCACCCTGTTCCTCTCCACCCCACACACACAAGAGGATGGAGGCCCAGGGCCTGGGGACTCCCCAGGGTCACGCAGGGACAATTCACCTACGTTATCCCCAAACACGCATACGGCAAATGTGTTAACTTTCTGGTTTATTCAAATGCCCACTCTGAGCCTCAATTTCTCCTCCTTGTTCTAGAATCCATGCCCTCCCACCTCCTTGAAAGCCGGTGCTCCTGATCTGTGCTACTCTCATCGACATTTAAACAGCACCAAGAGATCTCGTTTCTTACAAAGATCTCCCAGACCTGCCTTCCCCTCCCAGCCTCCACCCTCACCTCCCACCTCCCTCGCCTCCGCCAGGAGCTGAGCTTCTCCCGCAGGCATCACACTCCTGGCCTGACCGCCCCGCCCTGTCCACCCCACAGTCACCACCCTGGACCTTTTCCCCAAACTCACCACAACCACAGCATCACCGTCCTCCAAAGGCTGCTCCTCAGGCCTGTCTGAGGTCTTTTCCATATCTCACTCTATCCACAGATCTCGGGGTTCAAGTCAGATAAATCAGCAGTTCTTAGCCTGCTGGGGGTCATGGTCACTTCCACAAGTTTAAGGAAAGCCCTGGGTCCTTTCCTGAGAACAATGAGGCATGGCTAATATAAAACATGATGCACACCAGTTACACGTCTATGCACCTTCGGGGGGTCGTGGGCCTGCAGGGAGCACACAGGCCGAGAGCATCTTGTCTGCACCCTGGGAACCTCCAGTCCTCAGGCAAACTCCCTCCCTCCTCACCTTTCTCTCTCTGCCTGTATTTCTGTGCTTCTAATGACACAAAAATATCAAAGAGATTTTCCTCGAGGTTGGAGCCTGAGCTGAAGCCCCCATGGGGGTCATCACAGCCACTGCTCCTCAACACACAACCCACCAAACGGAGAAAAAAGGTTCGAGGATGGTATCACCGGTGCCAGCCAACTGACCACTCACTCAAGTCTAACTGTAATATCAAGCTCTGACAATGCAGTGAACTGGTGCAGACAGGCCGTGGAGGACTTTCTACTCCTCAAACTGTTCTCTCTCTCTCCCCCACTCTTTTCCTTCTTCCCTTTTTGCCTCCCTTCCTCCTTCCCCTCTTCTTCCTTCATCCACCTCCCTACCCATCATTGGCACAGGCTGAAGAGGCTGTAGACTGTCGCCTTTGTCCGGGATCTAGAGGCATCTGGGTTCCGTGAGAGGCCTGGACACATGGTTTACCTTGCTTGGGGCCACACGGTATGCAGCCCAGGAGAACTTTCCAGAAGCAGGTCTTAGGGGGCTGCCAGGTCAAAGCCAAGGTAAAACTCTGAAACTCATCACTAAATCTCCATGGCAACCAGAAAGAACAGGGAACCAAGATTCTTCAAAGAGGATAAAAGGAAATCAAACTGAAGAAACCCGCAAGTTAAAATGTCCATCAGACATCAAACAATAGCAGTTTATGAGTCAAATAGGGCTCAAATTTTTTTTATTTGGCTGGCACTGTGTGTTAAATTTTTTAAATTAAATGTCAACATTTAGCAGTTGAGATAATTCACATGAAAATCCAGATTCCAGCTTTCCCAGAAAAATTCAAAGGAAGCCTGCAGTCTAACACAGCAGCCCCAGCTAGGGCTGAAACCTGCCCGTCGGCTTGGGGGGCAGTGAGCGTCCACTGTCCCTGTGGCCCTTTGTGTCCCTGGGCTGGGCGTCTGGCCCCACAGGCATTGGAGTTTCCACATTCCAGTTAAACGACTCTCTCAGTTCTAATACCACGCTCGTCCCTGTGAGGTAGACACGTGGAGGCACTTATAGGAGGCCAACAAAGCAGACAAGCTGGTCCCTGTGGGTCCACCACGGTGATTTCACATCAAATGCTAAACAAGAGTTTTACTGCATAACTCGAAAGCCACGCAAGCGTATCATGCATCGTCAACTGCTTCTTATTATGAGTTAAAATACGCTCTTGAGTCTCATTCAGTGGATTGTGAAATAACTGTTTATGCCTTTATTACATAAAGCACCTACTCTGCACCACTGTCCTCGGCTCTGTAAATCCTCCAGAAGACAGTCTCTCCTCTCCTAGATCTTATTTATTGTGGAGAGAGAGTTAAGAAACAGATGCTGTTATCACAGAGAAATGATATCAAGCAAAAAGTGTGGGGAAAACCCACTTCAGAGGTGCTAGATTTTTCAATCAATTAACCTTTTTATTGAATAGGTAGGAAGGGATAAGACACATACATTCCCCCCGCCCCGAAAAAAAAACCCTCACACCCGCTTCCTGTCTCCCAGGTGTTCTCAAGGGCTGGCTGTAGTAACTGCATCTTGCCTTTCAAAGCAAAGGATGCTCAAGAGAAAGTGAAGTGGAAGTTCAGGTAATTATCCAGATGGTTCAGAGATTAACTGGGCTATCTGCTAAATCCCTCAGGTGACTAGCCGAGAACAGCCAACTGAATTGATCTGTGTTCTGTGTTCTGGAGGAAACGTGGTCAACCTCCCGTCTTGCTGTTTAGACAGTGAGATTACTTCTGGGGTGTGCAGATGCTGCTTTACTGAATAAGCATGAAGAGTTGACCCCATTCATCTTTCAATCTCTCATCTCGCCCTGTGAGAAAATCCCCTCCATGGAGACAAGTTGAAAAGTCTCTTTACTCACTACCCTCCCAAACTGTCTCTGTCGCAGTTAATACAAAGAGAGAGTAAGTATCGAGCACAGCGGATCCTTAAACAACATGGGGGTTCGGGGTGCTGAGCCCCCCAGTGAAAGATCTCAGTGTAACTTCATAGGCTGCCCTGTCTCTGAGCTTCCCCACATCCACCGGTTCAACCAACCCGGGACCAACCGTGTATACCTGCAGTATTTAACTATTTAACGACTGGGGAAAAGCCGCTCTAAGTGGACCTACACAGTTCAGACCCATGTGGTTCAAGGGTCAACTGTAGTCAAATAAACATCATTGCCACTGGAGATCGCTTCAGTCAATCTTTGTAGGTTTTAAGTATACATACACATAGCATAGCACACATTCTGTGAGAATGTTTAAAACCTAATTTCTCAGGATTCCATCTGAAATAACTTACCTGGTTGAAACCACACTAATCATACAACTCCTCTAGGCTATTTTCTGTTTCAGCCAAATGCATCTCACTAGTAAGTTCTCATTTGCCACCATTCAATTGCCTCTTCACTCTTATAATAAAGAGCACTCCGGCTCTCTAGTTATGAGTAAAGATTACTTCCTTTTTCCAAACATTGTCAATATTATAATTACTATGTAAAGGCAAGGAACCAAGACTCTGTTATTCTTTTCATTCTTTCCGACATGGCATTATAGCAGAATTTCACACACATCCACCCAAGTTTTTTTAAGTGTAATTATTTGTACATCTTTGCCCAGAGGCCAAAACCAATAAAACTAAAAATTGAAAATGTAGCTTCACAATATCCCTGAAGCCAGAGGGAGCTTGTTTTTCTGATGGACAGAGATGTATGTTTACAGACAGAAACAGACATACGCTCAGTTATGGGAGGGATGCAGGAGCTAAAAATGGAAGTGATGGCCAGTCCAGACCCGCATCTCCGTGACACCCGCTCAAACAGTGGAAAGAGATGAAAAGGCCATGACTGTACTGAGATGCATGGCTAAGCAAAGCATGCTTTGCCTCCTCTAAAAGGGTGGGGCTTTCCATCATCTTATTGTAGATTTTCATTTTTACATTATTGTTTTTAAATGGAACTGATTAAACGCATCAGGGTGTGTTGTTATTTTCTCAACAGAGCCCCAGGCATGCACACATTCTTCTCTCCACCAAGTTCGTTTGGACTTCTTTTTTTTAAGGTAGCAATATCATATGCTCCAAATTCAAAAAGACATAAACTGTCTCAGGATCTTAACTATCAGTTCAGAAAAATGAATGTTTACACATGTATACATATATAGTAATCATATTTCAGCAGTATAAGCTCTGCTACAAATTTCTTTAATTCAAAGAAAAACAACACAGATTTTTCATATTTCAGTTTTAATAAAATTCACATTTCCAATGAATGCAAATAAAAGCAGCACATTCTGAATAAATGTATTAAATACCATTAAATTAGAATTATAAAAGGGGACTTCATACATTATTATTCAACAAACTTTATGAAAAATCATATCCAAAATATCATTTCTCTTTGGTGCCCTCAGACATAATTTACTTAATTAAATATAAATTCATACATATATGGAATGTTAACCCTATAAGAAAATAATATATATAGCAAAAATAATGTAAGATAGCATAAATTTTAATATTCTATTTGCAATATGTGAATTAAACTTTATTAAAAATTTTCAAATTACTATATACAGCAAGATAAACCAAGGAAGATCCCATCCTCTGCTAGGACACAGCTCACCAGTTACTTCTGAGACGTCTCTTAGTTTACCCATCTTAATACACCATAAAATTAGAAGCTTCATCTCTTTTTACACTTAGTATGATTTTGGGTACTTTTTTTCCTTCAAATTAGATTTACATTCTCATGAAATGCCTGTGGGAGGGAAGAAGAAAAATGTCATTTATGACCTAATTTTTAACATATTTAAACATATGCATAGTTTTAATATAGTTATATTTTATTTTGTTTAAAGAAGGTGTGGACTCAATTTACAGTCAAATCCTGAGAATATAGATTAATGTGTGTATGGAGAGGGGTTTATCCGTACTTTTAGAAAGCATAAATGATGACTTCCACCATTAAAGTTTTAAGACATCTGCATAAGCCAAATACTGAACCTGGCATCATCTAAATAACTCAAAAATATTCCTAAAATTTATCCATCTGTAATACTCTAATACCTTGTTAAATGCTTGGAAACATATACTATCAGAGATGACTCCTCCAGAAAGCCTCACTAAATCGCCAGACTCTGCAGTTTTAAAGGGGTCTGTTCATCAGCTCTGTCCTCTATGAATCCTGTCCCAGGAGGATGTAAGTTTGCATAAGATATTTTAAATTATATTACAGTACTTGTTTTTTTGAGAACTTTTCCAGTTATTATGTTGTTTTTTGGACCTTATGTAAATTTACTTATTCAAATAAAATATATCAAAACAAAGAACAAGATAGACATGGCTTGATTTAGGTCACTTCAAGAGCCTAATGAGTTTTCTTGATTTGCTCATGTTTTGATTTGCATTATTCAAAAGGTTTGAGCTGGACAGCGTGAGAGTAACTGATTCACATACTTTGCAACTAAAAACTGAAATGATCTTGCTCAATTTCTTAATCTAAAAAAATGGAAATTTCTCAGTTCAGCAACTGTAAATATGCAGAATTGAGTGCCAGTTCTTATTATTAATTTTTAATTGCATTTTCAATAAGAATAAGAATAGCAACATCAACAACAATAAGTCAGAATTGTCTCAGTAATTGTCACACGTCTATCAGAGGGGGTAAGTATATCCCCATGCAGTTACTTGGAGTAGATTAAGTTACACTGGCCAGATGGAGATATTCTCAGATACTTCTAGACTACAGGCTCTCCAAGACCTTGATTTCCCCCTCAAAATCTGAGGAACCATTTTCTTTAAAGGGGCTTGTCCGTGGTACTGAAACGCTGATACCCCCTCCCCCAAATGTTGACTCTACTACACTGGAAAGAGCTACTGATTAGAAAGATACTTGCAAAGAAATTAATACCTTTCAGTCTTTTCTATAGATTCTCCTTTTGTAAATAAATGTTAGAATTTGTGTTGATTTATCTAGGTCATACAAATACTTTACTGCCCTAGGGCTCCAAGGGTAATTTAGCCAGAACGAAAATTCTGACTCACCATTTCACTCTGGCAAAATATCCCCCAGAGCAGACAATGCTTATATGTTCAGTACATGTTCAATTGTTTGCTTTTTCTTCTATTCTTCTAACACCTTCTCTCTTATCTTAACCTATATTGCATAAATTAAAATTTTAGAACCCTATTTTTATTACACCTACTTTTATTATACCTTTAACCAGTTTTAAAAAAAAAAGGTAGACCTTTAAATAGTTTTGTTCATCTAATGTGTATCTGCATAGGGTTTTTGCACAATAATTACATAACATCAAATGCTGAAATATTTTTTAAAATCACTCAGGACTGTTTCTATTAATTCAATCACTGTTGAGGACATTTTTTTTATTAATTCAATAAACTGGGACTTCCCTGGTGGCACAGTGCTAAAGAATCTGCCTGCCAATGCAGGGGATGCAGATTTGATCCCTGGTCCGGGAAGATCCCACATGCTGTGGAGCAACTAAGCCCGTGTGCCACAACTACTGAGTCCACGTGTTGCACCTACTGAAGCCCATGCACCTAGAGCCCGTGCTCCACCACAAGAGATACCACTGCAATGAGAAGCCTGTGCACTGCAACAAAGAGCAGCTCCTGCTTGCTACAACTAGAGAAAGCCTGCACACAGCAACGAAGACCCGATGCAGCCAAAACTATAAAAAATAAAATAAATAAAATAAAACAAAACATTTAGACCAAGCTTTAACACTAAGTGGAAAATCCACAGATTAAGTTCATTAGGTGTTGCTAAAATCAGCTTCCTGGATTTTTTAAATTGTTCAAAATTTCTTAAGAAAGGCTGTTAAACAAAATAAGAAAAATTAATAAGTACATACTCACATGTAGATCTTCTATGTCTGTGAACACAGAGGACTCACTGCTAATCGTTTTAGCAATCTAGCACATCTTTTGTAATCTAGGAAAAACATTTAAAAGTAAATTATGTATATGGTTCCTACAAACGTGGGGAAAATCATGTTAAATTACTATCACTCATTCTTAATAATGATAGCTATAATTTAATAAGCATCTAATATAGCAAGTACTTAACCTGGATTTTCTCATTAATTCTCCTGCTGATGTAAGCAGTGAGATGCTATTGTTATCTTCACTTTAGAGATGATAAAACAGCCTCAAAATGTTAAGAATCTTGTAGCTAGTAATCCATTTCATTCCAAAGCCCAAAGTTGCTCCGTGCTGTGCTACCACTTACTCATCCTGCCTAGATGCCAACAGGATTCATTTTCTCTAGTCACCAAACACAAGTAGTTTTTGAAAAATCATAACAACTCTGACTCAACAGCCCAAGTAGAATTAAATATCCCTCAAGATGACCAATTTAGTTAAAAAAACACAAAATGTTTAAAGTTCATTTTCTTTAAAAAGAAAGTGTACATTTAGAAAGGAATTTAAAAACAGCCAACTGAGTTACCACACTTAATCATGATTTGGGCTGTTTAAAGGGGAGCATTTAAATATTATGTTTGTAATTGCTACTTAGTCCTGTAACTTAAGTATCCAAAAGAATTCAGTAGACAACCTTCAAAATGCATGCTACTATTATTCAGAAAAGTCTATTGCTCAGCTTATAAATGACGTGACATGAAACTATTTTTAAAAACTTAGGGGGACATTTTGACTTATACTTCATGGTCATCTTTTTTTTTTTCATTTATATAAGAGAGTGCCTTATTTATGCCAAGGAATTTGAAAAATGATAAAAGGTTTAAATCCTGACAAACATGTGGTCCTTAAGAAAATCTGGCTCTTTTCAGATTTGTGTGAAATAGTCCCAATTAGAATGTGGTTTCATCCCTTACAGTGTCAACAGCACAAACACACCTTAAATTTAAGTACCATCAATATTATAAATAGCACGTCATGCAATGTTTAGTCTATTATTTCCTACTTGCAGACAGTTGAAGTTTAAAATTGCATGCATTTACTGTTGGATAAAGATTTTTTTAAAAAGAACCAAATAACCCAAGCTACTTACAAGCTGGCGTTGAGCAGTCCCTGGTGTTGTGGTAGAGCCTGTGGAAATGTTTGCTACACTCAGCTGAAAACGTGACCGGCCCTATCGGACAGGAAAAGAATGCTTAGGATATCCACAGGTGTGTTTTCCAAACAAATCTGCTAATAATTTATGAGTAGATAATATAACATCTTTCCACGTCCTTAAAAGACCTTGTTGAGGGCTGGTCTCCCTCCCCAGACTCTGGGGGGAGACAGCGAGGTGTAATCTGTGAAAAATAATCGAAATTCACTCCACATTCTCAATATCTCACATAATGGAACCTCCAATTTCAGAACTCTTCAGAATAATTAAGAGGGAAAAGCTCTAGACAGAAAAAAAAAAATCTGCAGAGAACAAATCAACTGGATGTGAAGAATAAAAAAAAAATATCCACTTTCCGTTCTTCAGTTTTTCATTTAATAGGAACGAATGTTTATATGCAGAGACATTTATTTCATTTTCCACTTCGAGTGATTTGTGTCTTATTAGTGTCACAGACTACTGTAAAGTGAATAGGGCCTTGAGACTTCTTTCTTACTTTCCCCATAAACCTAAGACAGTCCCCAGCAACATCCATCCCTACATCTGGAGTCTGCTTTTTATGGAAGTGGTAGAAGTAGCAGAGACCACAGTGCCACTCACAGGGTTCTAGGAACATCGGGAAATTCCTTACACTTCGCAGGGCCTCAGGTGGGTCTTCACCCCCTCCTTCCAAAGTTAATTAACAAGGTCGCCCTGAGCTTTGGTGAAGTGGGAACCCACATATTTTCCAGTTTATAGGCCTGAGGTGAACAACAGGGAAATGTTGCGGGGGTGCAATTAGGAACAGAGTAAAGGTTGGGGTGCACACTTCAAAACGATTAAGTGCTTTGCTGGAACGTGGGACACAGGGTGATTGCAGTGATTCACCAAGTTGATACAAAGAACCAAGTGTCATGGCAGAGGAAGCCACCTGTGCTTACGATGTGACGTAGGCACGTCTGCTCTGCCCTGTGCAGAACACTTCCGTTGCGTCACTGGGAGCACAGCTAAATCCCTAGCACATCACGGAGGACTCATCACAGTACAACAACTCTACCCACTTTCCAGCCACACCCTGCCCAGTGGCCACACACACCCTTGCCTAAACTGGTCACCCAGCCCTGCCCCAAACCACACCACATGTTCAAAGCATTCCTTCTGACGAGGATGCCTCTCTCCTCCGGGAAAACCCTACTCATCCTTAAAGCCCAACTTATACCTTGTGTCCATGACAGCCTTTCCTGGTAGCTCTTGGCAAAACTGTCCACTTCCTGTATATCCCTAAAACTCTATCTACACTTCTATAACTCACCCAGATCTGGTTTACATCATGGCTGATACAAGATAAGAACATTTGTCCACCTCCCTGATGGGACTGAGAGCCTCTTGCAGACATTTATCTTCACATCCTCAGTGCCTCATGGAGTTAACTTGCGTACAATCTTTTTATTTAATTGAATCACGGATAAAGTTCATGCCTACCTGTGAAATGCTTTATGAATTTGTCTTTTAAGTTCAAATCCCTTGGGAATATTTCTGAAAAGACAAAAAAACTTTAGAATTGCTTGAATGTATTTCCATCATTAAAAACATCCTTACAAACACTAATTCAAAAGGATATCTCCACCCCTGTGTTCACTGCAGCATTATTTACAATAGCCAAGATTTGGAAATAACCCAAGTGTGTGTTCACTGGTCATCGATGGATGAATGGATGTGGTATATATATAAAAGAATATAACTCAGCCATAAAAAAGAATGAAATCTTGCCATATGTGACAATGTGGATGGCCCTTGAGGGAATTATGTTAAGTGAAATAAATCAGACAGGAAAGATAAATACTATATGATTTCACTTATATGTGGAATCTAAAAAACAAAACAAATGAACAAACAAAACTAATCCCATAGATACAGAGAACAGAAAGGCAGTGGCCAGAGGGAAGGGGTATTGGGGAGGAAGCAAAATGGGTAATGAAGGCGGTCAAGAGGTACCAACTTCCAGTTACAAAATAAATCATGGGGGTGCGATGGACAGCATGGGGATATAGTCCGTAATATCATAGAGCACATTTGAAAGTTGCCAGGAGAGTAAATCCTAAAAGTTAACTATGTACGGTGACGGATGGTAACCAGACTTACTGTGGTGATTATTTTGCAATGTGTACAAATATTGAATCATTATTGTACACCTGCAACCATTGTAATGTTGTATGTCAATTTTACCTCAATAAAAAAGTTTTAATAGCCTTACAAATAGAATATAATGACAAGCACTAAATGCATGAACTCGAGGCTGTTGATGCAGCTGATTCCAAGTCCATATCTCAAGCCATCACCAGGGTGATGGGGAGAAGCGGAGGGGAGGATGCTCACCACCCTTTATAAACTTTGTCCTTGATTCTAAGGGTGAGAAGGCAAGGATTTTTAGGTAAGGGAGTGACACCGGCAAGCATTATTTTTAAAGACCATCATCCCTGGTATGGTGTGGAGAGAACAGATGCAGGGACAAGATAAAAGGTTTCAGAGAAGTTACTGTGTGTCTATTGGACAGCGCTGGCCTGTGGAGGGGTTAGCACACTGCCCTCAGGAGTCATCTAGCCCCATGCCTGTTTTTGTAAATAAAGTTTTATTGGAACAGAGCCACGCTCATTTACGTGTGGTCCATGCCTGCTTTTGTGCTGCAATGCAGAGGCAAGTCATTGCAGAGACTGTATGGCCCACCAAGCCTCCAATAGTTTGAAAATGTTTGAAATAGAGAAAGGTCACCAGTGCCTGCTCTGTAGCATCCTATTTGTATGAAAGTAAACTAAAATGGTGATTGTCTGCAGAGAGGCACCAGGGACTAGGATTCTGGGGGTGGGAGGGAAGAGAGATTTTTCAGTGCATACTCTTTTTATTAACTTTAACTTTTTTGAAAGTAAATCTGTATTCATTTTTCAATGAGCAACTAGTTAACTGAAAATGAATCTGTATTTAGGGATTAGATGCCCTGGTGATAACTTTTGATCAACAAAATATTAAAGGAAGAACTGAATATGAGAGAACTACGCCTGCCCAACAACAAAATCAGATGATTGATCTCTAATGGAAAACAGTCTTAAGCGATCTCCATTATAGAAATGGGAGCCACATATGTAATTTGAATTGTTTTCGTAGCCACATTTTAAAAAGTAAAAGGAAATAGATGAGATTAACTTAATAACTTATTTAACCCAATATAGCCACAATAGTATCATTTCAACATGTAATCAATAAAGCTACTAGTAAGATATTTTACATTTTTATACTGTTGTCAAAATCTAAGGTGTATTTTACACTCACACACATCTCAGTTTGGACCAGCCACCCTGCAAGTGTTCAGCAGTCATGGGTACCCAGTGGCCACCATGCTGGATGGAGCAAGAATAGAATATAGGCTTCATCCCTCTGGTACCTAACGACAGTGGTACAGGAGATTACATGCACAGATGGGTTAAAAATAAAAGGATCTCTGGGTAATGCTTGAAAATTATCCTGGAACAACCTGAATAACCCACCATCTCATTCATCCAATTTATGAAAATTTCTAGTTTTTATTTAACCAAAACAGTTGCCATCTGCCATTCTCATCAATTTTAAGTTTACAATAATATATTTTTAAAGGAATAGATTTGCATATTACATACATAAATGTTGGCAAGCTGATCTCTTGTTCCCACTTCTTGTTAAAAATGAGCAGAGATCACGTGAAATAATAAAAAAATCATAACACAGAACAACCAGAAAATAACAGGAATGTTTAGTGTTTGCTTTTACCTGCATATAACTTAATATCTTACCATAAAGATAATTTGCTCTGCTATGATCGACTCTTTACAAAGCCATGTTAGTGGATCCTTCATACTTTTGGAGGTACTGAAGGACATTACTTTATGTTTTAACCTCGCATTTTTCATGTACTCGAATTGAAATTTTGTTCTGTAGTTCCTTGAGTTACCATTTCCTTTAATTAAAGAGATGACATGATTATTTTCTTTCTCATTATATGTCGGGTTGGCCAAAAAGTTTGTTCGGCTAATAAATATGTTGTTCAATAAAGTTCTTGGTGAAAATGAAAAATGTGTGTTTTTCTTTTACTTAAAACCGAATGGTCCATCTCCTGGAGCCAACATGGCTCTTCCACTGCTGAGGCCGCCTTCCAGATGCCCCTCTGATGCTCCAAGTATGGGGCCTGAATGATTTTACTTCCATCCCGCTTCCACCCTCTCCTTGGTCCTAGGCTGACCACCTTCACTGGGGTTCCCATCTTCTGCCTGCATCTGCCCACTGCTGGGACTGGCAGCCTGCAAAGTCACGGGTAGTGGTGCCACGGCAACCCTGGACCACAGACCCCACCTCTCCTGGCCCAAGGCAAAATGTGATAAACTGTGAGAACAATGTAACGTGTGTGTCAAATCAGACCCTATCCTCAACCATCTTAATCTGTTTTCTCTGGAACGACTCAGTTTATTACTTGTGATATTTACCTGTGTACCCTTCAGATATATTCACCTACCCTGATGCAAAACAAAACAAAACAAAAAACCAAACAAACTTTTTGGCCAACCCAATAAAATCAATTTTACTTTCAAAAATAAGAACTAGATTTATTACACCAGTGCTGAGGGAATCACTAAGGAAAATATAAGTATTTGAAAAAAATTCATGTTTATTAATAATTCGGTTCTATGGATCTTCTGGGAGCTTGTAAGAAATATAGAATTCCATGCCTGGAACTATAGAGTCACTTTAACAAGAACTCCTTGGAGATTCATTTGCACATTCAAGTTTGAAAGCAGTAATCTAAACCTTCCAAACAATATATAAAATGTCTTAAATAGTACTGAACTACTTCATAATCAATGTTATAATATTATTACTAACTAATGTATTTGTAGTTTGTGATTATTAGAAGACAAGATACCCAATTCTTTCCAGTAGAATATGTCAGCCTGGGGGATTTTGTGGGTTGTGGTTTAATTTTCATCACTTCTTTACCTGCGGGCACTACCAGATGCTCCAGGCTCATCCTGAATCAATTCCTCTCTGAATGTTAGCATCAGTCATTTCTTCAAGGAGCCCCAGGT
The DNA here is from genome assembly GCF_030028045.1 of Hippopotamus amphibius kiboko. NCBI lineage: Eukaryota > Metazoa > Chordata > Mammalia > Artiodactyla > Hippopotamidae > Hippopotamus > Hippopotamus amphibius. The sequence continues at coordinate 128,025,942 of NC_080190.1, read as the reverse complement.
CCTCTTACAGAGAATGGTATTAGGAACCAAAGTCTGGGACTTCCTTGGTAGTCCAGTGGTTAGGACTCTGTGCTTTCACTCCTGAGGGCCAGGGTTCGGTCCCTGATCGGGAAACTAAGATGCCACAAAGCCACAGCACGAGCAAAAACAAGAAAAAAAAGGAAACCAAAGTCTGGGCACCAGGTGTGCTCGTTGCTATCGGGGTGTGGCTATTTCCAGGCCCATGCAGCTGACAGAGCCAAGAAACATACGTGTGGTATGTACAGGTGCTCTGATTTTTAATATACCTAGTGTTTAAATTACTTAAAATTATACCACAATACTTGATAGAATATACTTTTGCAAAGTACAGTACCTGTAATATTTAATGGATGATATTACAAAGAATTTAGGATTTAGATCTTTTTTCTTTTTTTTTTTAGCATGGAAATAGCTGCAAAGACATCACGAAGGAAGAGGGCCTGGGAGGAGGGTGAATCTTGAGATGAGAGAAGCACATTCCCGGAGCCAGCAGGACAGCAGAGGCGGCAGCTGTGATATCTGCAAGGAGCAGGCCCAGTCCATGTGGCCCGCACCCTGTGAGAACCACAGAAAGGAGGACGGGGCACAGGGGACTTGAGTGTCCCGCCTTCAAGAGAAGTTAGGACTTCCCTGGGAAATCCAGAGACGCCACTGCAGATCTGTGACCGGGGAAGGAACAGCCTGGCACTGCTAAGGATATTAATTTGTAATTGTTTATAATAATCTTCCCAAAATGGCCTCCACATTCCTGCCTTAAGCTTCATGCCAGCGAGGTTTTATATTAAAAAAAAAAAATGGCAACACAAATCTGATTCCGTGAAGCCTGCAGAGGAATGTAAACGTTTACTCACATCTCTTGAAGAGGCAAAGCCTTTCCATCAAAACTTTCTAAAAGTCCCCCTTATATTTCCATCTCCTGCATTTTACACCAATTCCTTCTCTGTCCCAAATTCCTCCAGACCCCCTCTCTAGTCCCACCACTGCCATTTCTCAGACACCTGACCCTGTCTTTATTTCAGTGGGTGAGACTCCGGTGCTCCTTTTCTTTCCCAGAGCTCTGGGAACGATCCTTTGCTCCATTCTGCTGGTGCGACAGACAGACAGTGGAGGAGAGAGGAATCCAGGTTAGGAAAACACACTTTCTATTCTTAGCCCAATGACACAGCCCAGCAGGGGACGCTACTGGAGCAAGGGAGACTGTGACAGTGTCCTGAGGCTTGAACCAGGGCCAAGGGCAGGACAATAAAAAGGAAGGATCAGGTTGCAGAGACATTCGGGTGGGGTTTCGTCACTAACCTGAGCTCCTCCAGCACCAGAGTCAATAATGTTGGTTACCTTCATATTGCCACGCCTATCAGAGCCCCTCAGGCGTGTGCTGAGTGGCTAGATGAACGGATGGGTGAGGCAGGAACAATGGGGGGGGGGGGCAGGAAGGGAGGCCGGGATGGTGAACCCTGAGGGTAATGGGTACCTATCTCTCACATCGCCTCCTTCCCGTCCCCGCCCTCCAGTCCTAATGGCATCCGCTCTGGTCACGCGCTTACGTGAGGCTTCCCCACTTAGTACTTCCTCTACGTGGACCAATCCCTGCACCTCAAGCCTCTCGGAAGTGTTTAGGGAGGCCGCTGAGCTACAGAAAAGGGAGGCCCCACAGCTGCAAGTGCAGCAACGGTTTCAGAGCCCAGAGCACATGTGAAGGCCCGGGTGATGGTGTTTACTATGTCGCAGAATCACGGGGTCAGAATTCCAGGCGTACCTGGCGGGAATGACAGTCCTTGGCCCCCAGACCTGGGAGACGTTTCCTCCTGAATGAGCTGTGATCCCCGCTACCCCCGAGCATGCCCGTAAGAACAGCTGGGTAGGGCCGCCCTCACGTCCTGGTTGGTCCCTGACCCTCGACCGAGTCTTCCCTTCACTTTCACAGACGGCAGATACAGGTGTAAGAAGCCACCCTTTCTCCTCCTGTCATCCAAAGACAACATCACAAACAGCTGGAGAAAGCAACAACAGACGTGGAGCACAGATCACTCTCTGTGAAGCTATGTTGTCTTTAAAACTTTGGATTCTTGCCACATATTTTAACTTTCAATATTCTTTCTCCCTAGAAACTCACTTTGATACGTCTTCAACCTTTTACAGAGAAAAGATCTGTTAAACTTCAACATCACAGGTCTGAATCAGTTACCACAAATGTTCCTGTAGTTTGAGATTTTCTCCCACTCTCTGACATTCCAAAATGACATTTTATTCTCTGAGATAAAAATCTGGGCTAAGAACAATTGCAAGTCCAAGGATGTGAAGGGTGTGGCCCTAAGACTGCATCACTGCTGTGGTCACTGTCCCTGCCCAGCTCCCCTCCGGGAAAGCCCTGTGTGTCCTGTCATCCTGGAAAGCTCTGCCCAGCCCTGAACGAGGTCCTGGAGCTCAGCGACCCACCTCAGCTTCCCAGACCTTCTCCATCACTTGGCCCCTCACTGGCCTCCTCTATAGATTTACCTGTGGCCAGCCTCCCCGCCTCCTCAGAATGTGCACTTAGAGCGCAGACACCTGGCTGTCTGCTCTCCTGGGTGGCCTCAGCCTCTGCACGATGACTGGCGTGTAGTAAGTACTGCGCGAAAATCTGTTCAGCGAATATGTGTATATTTATATCGTAATTATTACGAAAGAAAATGATACTAAGAAACCCCTCTTTGTATTACGAAAAATGATACTAAGAAACCCCTCTTTGCTTTCTGAAAAGTGAAGTAAGAGGCAGAAGAGCGATGGGATGACAGCAAGGCTGCCCTGGGCTGCGACCTCTCAGCCCACAGGGCGCAGGCGGGGTGGCCCCGGGGAGGGGCGCCTCTGCCCCGGCCTAGGCTGCCAGATCTTCCTCTCTGTGCACGCGCACTGGCTCCCAACTGAGACATGTCTGAGCAGTTCCCTCCTCCTGCCCCCTCCCTGCCTTCCTGCCCGGCGCCTCCGCACCCCGCCTGACCTCCTTGCCCCCGGCTTCGCATGTTTCCTCCCGGTCCATCCTCCGTCCTCCCCACCTGGAGGTGTCTCAGGACCCCTCATGTTGGCTACTTTTTCTCCTTCTCATCCACCCCTTCTCCTCCAACACTCGCTGTGCAAGCTGAGCAGTCAGGAACCTGAGCGCCCAGCACTGGCCTGGGAGCTGCGGGCAGCGTGCGGGGCCTGCTCAGCTCACCCGCGCGGCAGCAGCTCCCCAACCACCCCCCGCGCCAGCGCCAGCAGGGCGCAAAGGAGCGTCCCGGCACGGATGCCAGGGATCTGACTTAACCCCAAACCCCTGGAGACCCGCAACCAGGCGCCGCCAGGTGCTGACCTGGCCGCTGCGCCTCGGCCTCTGGGACGAAAACGCCGGTCCTCCGGCTCCGGGCCACCACTTACCGGGCCTCCCACACCGGGAAGCGGCTCATTGAGCGCGTTCCTCCGCGAGATGGGTTTCTGGTTACTTAAGTAGCAGCCGCGGTACGTCTAATGAACTCATTCCCTCTTTCCCTGAGCGCCCGCCGTCTGCAGCAAGAGCGGCCGGCCTGCCCTCCGCGGTGCACAAGCCAGGCTGCCCCAAGCCAGCGCCTCTCCCCACCGCCCGATCCTCCCGACCCGGGCTGGGCGAGCGGGGCCGCGGGCGCGGAGAGGCTTACCTGCGCTCCGGGAGGCCACAGGGAGGGACAGCCAGGGCTTCGGCTCCTCGCCAGCGACGCGCGCGCCCCTGCGGCCCCCGGGCCTCCCCTGGGTCGCGCACGGGGACAGCAGCAGCGCCAGCAAGAGCAGCGCGGGCAGCCGGGCGCCTGGCCTCGCCGGTCGCATGGGCGCGCGGGAGCAGCCGGAGATCAGGCGGGTCCCGCGAGGAGGCGGAGGGTCCGCGCCCCGAGGACTGACGGCGGGCGACCCCTGCGCGCCTCGGGGAGGGATGCGGGACGCGGACGCAGCAGGACGGACACGAGCCGGGACGCAGGGCTGCCCGGGGCACCTGGGCGAGTTTCAGCGCGCGTATGCTCCCAGGTCTGCGCGGTCTCCCCGACGGCCCCGTCTCGGCTCTGCGGGTGTCCGCGCCCCCCACTCAAGGCCGTCTCTGTCTGCTGCTCCCCGCAGCCCACGGGGGTGGAGAGCACCGGCAACTCCCCGGTCTGGACCGAGGAGAGAAGTGCGGGAGCGGCGTGCGGCGGCTGAGACTCTGCTGAGCCGGAGGGAAGGTGCGGGTCCCCCGAGCTCGAGCCCCGCCCCCAGCCCCGCCTGCTCCCGGGATTGGGGGTGGGCAGTGGCTCCGCCCCGCCCGCCGCAGACCTCTGGCCCATACCCCCGGCCCCCAGCCACAGCCTTCCCCCGCCCCCGCCTAACTGTGCGCCCTGGACAGCTGCCCGACGAGGTGTTTTTCTTAAGAACTTCCTCTTCAGCTTCTGTCGATGCTCAAGATAGAATATGAGAGTAAGTCCACTTGTTCCTATTAAAATAAAGTGGGCATCTCTCATCAAAGCATGCTCTAAAGTATTGAGATTTCAGTCAGTTCATTAGCCTTTTTATTGCTTTGTATGAAGTATATTGAGGTGTTGAAATTGCTGACTAATCAGCTGGTTGCTAATCATCTTCTCAGATGCCAAGTGCCCAACAGGTGAAAGGAAGACGGAAGGAGTAACCACAACAGGCGTGGTCTGACGCTAAACTGTCCCACAAAGAGATCTGGTCACTCACAAAGCCCGAAAAGCAGCCCGTAAGACACTCCACGAGCATCTGTGACGGCACCAAGCATCCTTGCTCTCCAACACCAACAGAGGCGCCCCGATACATCTTTAGGATCCGAGAGAGACCTGGAATCAGCTACTTTCCAGGAGGCTTTGGAGGAGATGAATCGTGTTGCTCCACGTGACAAAACGTGGCCGGTGGGGTGGCACATCAGCTGGGTATCAAAGACCTAAGTTTCAAAGGTCACAAGTTCATGTTGTTGTTTCCACTCCTTTAACTTTAACAAAGCCCTTCCTTAAACTTATTCTTCAAATGTGTGTTTAATTTTGGCTTTTTTATCTACCAGCTCTTCAGAGTTTTTGCTGTGTGTATATATGTGATTTATACAATTATATAGTAGGACAAGGGAAAGAAAGATAGGGAGAAAATCAGTAAGGTCATTTATAACAAATGAGTAAGTAACAGGCATATTTATGACTAACATTTCCTATAACAAACTGGTTTTGTGATAACATGCAATTTCCACAAACATGTTTCAGAAATGTTTACAATTGAGCAAGCTTTGCAGTTGATGAGTTACATTATGGACAAAGACTCTATAGCAAAGCAATGGACAACACAAAATCCTTATCTCTATACTAAGTGTCAGGAAAATAAAACAAAGACAAAGACTCCATAGTCTATGGTAAATGTGACAGCTGATCTCATTTACAGAGTTAGATTGAGCAGAGGTAACACCAGGCTTTTTATCCAGTGTGCTGAGTGACAAGTATTCCATATTTCTTATTATCTTAGGGAAAAGAAAACAATTTACAGTATAGCACAGCAACTAAATAAAGAACAGATGTTTAGGTCTGGGGAGATTGGAAAACTGCTTTCTGTCTCTGCAAGACTCCTTGCCCATACGTCCCTTTCAATCAAAGCGAGGCCAGGAGAGAATTATACAGTGTATTTGTACAGGTTTCTCCTTGGTGACGTGTACTACCTGATTCCACACTGATGGTCTCTGCCAAAGGAGGTAACCAAGTGGACCTCACAGGAAAGCTGCTCTGGGTACACACAAACACATGTGAGAGTGCTGTCACAGTGGCCACTCTGGACACATGGGGGTCTTTAAAGATATTACTAAATTATGTCAGAATTATAAAAAGCTTAATTTGTGTACTTCCTCTCACACGTTTAGTCTGAGCTTCCTTTACGTCACTTTTATGACTCTGAATCAGCTAAGTGGGAGGAAAAGTATAGTATTTATAACTCTCTAGCAAGGGCATCGCTGTGTGTTCTATTCATATTTTTGAGCTGAGATACTTAGATACAAAGAAAAAGAAACAAATTGAGATGTTCTTAGGCAAATATTTGTATCGTTACAAACTTTTAAAACATTTATGTTATGGCTAAGTGCACATAAACTGTCCAAGTGATTGCAAATAATTTTTAAAAGTAAAGGATTGGAATTCAAAAGTAATAAACTTTTATATGTAAAATATTATACAGAGAAAAATGAATCATAACACATTACTCTGATCTTGAAGGAAAAACAAGATAGTGTATGTTAGACTGTGCTTGAAATTCAGTCATAGTTCATGGTACTAGCAATTTACTAACTCTGTATCCAGTAGCTGCTGTTGCTCTAGTAAAAGTAGAGTGTAGGAAACAGTCTAACGTGGCATTTCCAGAAAGTAGGGTCCCGAATCAATCTACCTGGATGCAAGCCCCAGATCTAGCTTCATAGCTTTGTGACCTCAGGGGTACCTAACTCTCTCCAGCCTGTCTCCTCCCTGTAACATGGGAATAATAACCCACTCACCTACTCCATTTAGGTGCCAACCAGATCTAAGCTAGACCTAATTGTAGTCTCCTTTAAAGTAAATAGGAGGAGGCCACAGTGGGCTCTTGCCTGCAAGTGGTGTCTGCTCTAAAGAAGGGAGATGTTTTCTCTGGCTCGTAGCATCTCACACGTCTTGAAAAAAGGACAGCTGACTTAAAGCTTAGGATGATTAACTGTCAAACCTGTTTGTTAGACATGCCCCTGCAGTCTGAGGCTGACTGACCTCTTGGGTACATTGCAGCTGGGAACTCCCCTTTCAGACCACATGGAAAGCATCCTCTGTGTGTGTCCTTTTTGGATGGACCACCTACCGCCACCCTTTCAGCTGCTACAAACTAAATTAGTCCCATCAAATTCTCCCCCGGGACCTCACATTGCACTTAAACAGCTGAGCAGGTAACTATTTTGCAATTTTATCTCATACCGTATCTTAAACTTTTCCAGCCTGAACACAGGGCATTTGTATTTCACTCCCCTCAGTACTTTGAACAGAGCTCACTAAATATTTTGGGGTGGGTTGACTGGAGAGAGTGAGAGACACAAGCAAGATTCCTGCCGGTTTATTTCTGTGCAGGACAACGTTAGAGTGGCAGCTTATTCACCAATAGGTGGCAGTGGTGACTTAATTTCTGGACAGATGATTATACTAGAAAGGCAGTAAATTGCCCAAAGTGCCTGATTTCATTTCCCATCCCTGCACTGTTCTCTACCAGCTTCCAAAGCCCTCAACGTCTCTCTCAGCTCCATCTGCCGCTTCCCTAAGCTACGACTGTCAGAACAGTCGTAGTTGAAGGGCTTCCTCAACTAGAATTCTCTGTCTCAACTCTTCAAGCTGCCTCTGGGATTTCTCCTAAATCCCACCCATAAAAGCCAGTCTGATCGTGTCAGCCTCTGCCCAGACGTGGAGGGGCTCCCCATGGCTGACAGTGCCAAGTTCAAACAATCCTCCTGGTTCTCAGACGGTCACTGTCTGGGGCCTTTGTAACTTTTACTCTTATTTTATTACCTGACTAAACTAGTCTTCTCAATCGTCCTTCAAGCAAAGCTACCCCATGTGTATCCTTAGATTCCCACTCACTCCCTGCTGCCCACTCAGTTGGAATTGATCTCCCAGTTCCTTGTTCCTACAGCATTTGGTTCCTTTAAGGCTTTCCTATCCTGCTGGGTGGTTTTTCAAGATCACATGAGAGATATGTGCTCTCTTTCAACATACTGTGAGCTTCCAGACAGAGGGAGGGAAATGTTAGTGCTCATGGGAGAGAAAAAATAAAAAAGATCAGCTGAAAAGTTTAAGTGATCATTGTGTCTTGATGATGAAATTCTTGCCAGTAGCTTCACAAAGGAGCAAAAGCCATTCAATGAAGAAAGGTAGTCTTTGCAAAAACTAGAAAATGAAGAAACCGGACATCCAAATGCAAAAAAAAAAAAAAAAGAAAGAAAGAAAGCAGACACAGATCTTACAGTTTCCCAAATATTAACTCTAAGTGTATCATAGACCTAAAATGTAAAATGCAAAACTATAGCCTCATAGAAGAAAGCACAGGAGAAAACCCAGATGAACTTGGGTTTGGTGATGAGTTTTTAGATACAAGACTAATGTATGATCCGTGAAAGAAAAGATGGATAAGTTGGACTTCATTAAAATTTAAAACTTCTGCTCTGCAGACACCGTAAGAGAATGAAAAGAGAGGACACACACCAAGAGAGAGCTTTTTAAAAATGTGTATCTGATAGAAAACTGGTTTCAAAAATATGAAAAGAATTCAAACTCAACAATAAGAAAACAATGTAATTTTAAAACGGACAAAAGATCTGAACAGATGCCTCACCAAAGAAAATAATCCGATGGCAAATAAGTATATGAAAAGGTGCTCAACATTGTTTATAATTAGGGAATTGAAAACTGAAACAATAATGAGATACCAACACACATCTATTAGAATGTCAAAAACAAATAAACCCCGACAGTATCAATTCCTGGAGCAACAGGAACTTTCCTCCATTGTTGGTGGAAGTACTAAATGGTGCAGCCACTTTGGAAGACAGTTTGATAGTTTCTACAAAGCCAAACATTGTCTTAACATGCAATCTAGCAATCACACCCCTGAGTATTTACCCAACTGATTTGGAAATTATGTCCACACATTTGCATGGAAATGTTTATAGCGGCTTTATTTATACTTACTGAAAACTGACCAAGCCACCTCAGCCAGGTGAGTGAGGTCAACATCAAAAGATGTAAGTCAGGTGTGGAGTGAGTATCCCACCGCTGATGGAATGAGGTCAAATGGTTCCTTACCTCTGTGGTCCCCGTGCTATAAACCCATCACCCAATCGTGAGAGAAACCTCAGACAAACACCAATGGAGGGACATCCTACAAAATTCCTGAACAAAACCATCAAGGTCATCAAAAACAAGGTAAGTCTGAGAAACTATCACAACTAAGAGGAAGCTGAGGAGACAGAACAACTAGATGTAAGGTGGTTTCCTGGGTGGGGTCCTGAACAGGAAGGAGACAGGAGATTTCCTTGCTAAAAACTAAGGAAATCTGAATGAAGGATGGACTTTAATGAGTAACAATTTTTAATATTGGTTCTTTAATTGTCACAAGTGTACCATATTAATGCAAGGTGTTAATAATATGGGAAACAGTGTGGGGTGTTCGGGAACTCTCTGTACTGTCTTCACACTTTTTCTGTAAATTGTTCTAAATTAAGCAGTTTATTTAAACAGTAGCCTAGATTGTGTATAATTTTTTCCAGCATTATTGAGAAACAGTTGGCATATAACATCATGTAAGTTTAAATGTGATGACGTGATACACCTATTGCAAAATGATAACCACCATAGGGTTAGTTAACACCTCCATCACCTAATTACTTTTTTGTGTATGTGCAGTGAGAACATTTAGTACTACCCTCTTAGCAAATTGCAAGTATAACAAGGAGAATGAAAGCAGGTGACTTCATAATGAATGAATTATATTTTGGGGACCATGTCTCACTGCTGCTGTCATCTCTGATCAGTTGTCTGCCAGACACGCCCACAGTAAATTGACTAGTTTTCCCTTTGTGATGAGGAGGTATCTGTGGAGAGGTACTTCTTGATCAAATACCTTGTTGCTCATCACACCTTAACCCTCTAATTTTAGCATCCATTGATGACTCTTGATTGCAGCAATTATTCCTGTGTATTTGCCTAATGGTAATTTTCCACTTTTATCAATAGTCTACATTTATTAGTTGGCAGTCTAAGGCAGAACAAGCCTTTCTCTCCCATTTATTCATTTGTTTATTTTTGGTTTTGGTTTTCTTTTTTGTTTATGTTTTTAAACTTTTATTGGAGTATAGTGGATTTACAATATTGTGTTAGTTTCAGGTGTACAGAGAAGTGAATCAGTGATACATCGACATATATCCACTCTTTTTTAGAATCTTTTTCTCTCCCATTTATTTCCATACTTATATTTATTCAGTTCCTTGTCTATGTTTGAGAAACTCTGTTCTACCACGTGTTCAGTCAGCACTTGCTGAGCTTCTGTGATCCCTTCGGCTGTCTCTAAGCTCTGGGACACAGAAGTGAGTCAGATACAGTCCTTGCTCTTGAGAACATTCTAGTTTCTCAATCAGACCAGCGAGGTGGGTGAGCACCCACATATTTTCCCCGGCCTGCTTTATCAGGCGGAGCTGATCCCTGAATTTCTGGTGTCCTCCGGGTGCTCTTGTAGAACCACTTAGGAAACAGGGGGACATACGGACAAGATTCCAGAGACCCTGGCCCAGGACACAGGCGGCAGCCTGGCACCTGCACTTGTCACTGGGGCTCCTCCACGGCTGAGATGCAGGTGAGCAAAGACCACACCTGGGAACAGCTGCTCGGATGCGAGGGCTTCTGTCATGGACATCCTTCTAGTCACAACAGATGGTCTCAGTGCTTCAGAGGAGCCTCGCCCCAAGAGCGTCAGGGGAATTATCTCTCCCGGGGCCCGCGGCAGGAAAGCGTTCGTGCAGGACGAAGAAGTACTGGTTTTCATTCAAGATTGTATCACCATACTTGTTAGCAGTGTTGGAAAAGGGGTTTTTTTTGGGGGGGAGGTTCTGTTTGGGGGTGGTGGTTTTGTTTTTGTTTTGCTTAATCCTGGTCTTCTGAGGGCTCTGGGCGTCCTGAGGCTTGCTGTATATGGAACCATCGTAGAAAAACCGATGAAACACATTATTGTAGTTGAAAATGCTGTAAAAAGTTAACGTGTTTAAGTAGACCCAACAGCAGTTGTATGTATGTTTGTGTAACTTTGCATCCCATAGAAGGACCCGAGGCAGGAAGGCAGGAAAGAGAGTCGATGTGAAGTGTTGGTTAAAAAACAACCACCACCAAAAAACCCCACTAGGGTTTAGAAGCAGCTTCTGCACTTCCTAGCATGTGGATTTGGGCAAATCGCTAACGAGCTCTGAGTCTTGTCTCCTCATCCGCAGAGCAGGGCGGCCTTGCTGTCTGTTGTGCCAGTTTCACAGAGACTGGGAGAGCTTCCATGAGATCTGGGCGCAGGGAAGAATCTTTTCTTTCAGCGACAATAACTCACACGAATGCTCTTCGTTATGTCAAGCCATAAACGAAGGAGCGCCTTGCCATCCTCAGCAGGGAAGGAAATCCACCCTTGTTACTTGAGTCCTCTGAAGAAAGCACTACCTTCCACTTGGATTAAAATTCTTAAACATAACGAGACTTAATGGGGGAAATGGCTTTTACTGCCTCAAAGGACGATCAATTTACTTGCTGTTTCTAGTTTTATTTTACCTATTTAGCAGCAGAAAGAATGCCCATTTATAAAAAAAAAATTGAAAAATATAATTTGAGGTATATAGATAGAAATATTATTTATGACTTTAAATAAACCATTCACAGGATGGTTTATTTCTTATGAATGGACTCCGTGCCACAAGTTAAATTAATGAATGTTTTCTGAGTGAGGTCAATGGTTGGACTGAGAACACGGTGAGAGGGAAAATCTCCAGGCCTCCAGGGGTGCCGTGCTCATTAAACTTACTGTAAAGTTTGTTTAAATTTCCCTCTTCTGTCTTCTTAAACAGCCTGAACTATAAAACCAATGCAAACCCTTTAAGGCAGCAGTCCCCAATTTTTTGGCACCAGGGACGATTTTTGTGGAAGACAATTTTTCCAAGAACCGGGGAGATGGGGGTGGGGGGATGGTTTTGGGATGATTCAAGCACATTACATTTACTGTGCACTTTATTTCTATTATTATTACATCGGCTGAACCTCAGATCATCAGGCATTACATCCCAGGGGCTGGGGACCTCTGCTTTAAGGAAAAATGTCATCTTGTTTATCTGCTAATCTCCTTGTAAATCTCATGAGGGTGATTAATGTGAGGGTTATTAATATTAATATCTTAAACCCAACTGTCCAAAGGGGGTTTTTGACAGTTTTATGAGGGAATTAGTTACTTTCTATTGTACAGCCGGTCTTTCTCCTCCCAGTTGCTCAGCGTCGTTCTGGGGCGTCTGTGGGCTGGTCCTGCACTCCCCACCCGGGGCCAGGACCTGGGCTGCGTGTCTCTCACAGATGACACCTTCGCCTCCTTCACAATTAGATCCCAAGGTCACAGCACGGACATCTCACCTGAGAAGACCTTCCTTGTATGCTCCGCCTCTCCCCTGCCATTCCCTTTGGGGAGGTTACAGTTTCATGGAGTGGTGACAAATGATTCTGTGCCACGAGCTGTGTTACTGCTGAGTAGCCTTGCCTTTTTCTATCACACTGAACAGGTGTTTCCGCACCTCCTACACTGCCCAGAACCTCAGGGCTGGAGCCCCATGCTTTAGTTTGAGACGTTCGTTCTTCTGATCAGACATCACTTTTACAGGAAAGATGTACACTTTTTCAACTCTGTCCTGGGTGGTAGCAACTTTTTCCATCTCTGGGGCAAGTCAAACTCCAGTTGGATACTCCTAGGAAATTCATATATACTACAGGCAAGAAGCATCTTTTCAGTTTTTGGTGATGATGGCCTTGGTGGTCTCTGATATTTTCTGATTTTATACAACTCTATTGATGATTTATAATAAGTTTGAATTTTAAAATACTGGCACCAGGGCAACTGTTTGGAGTCATGCCTTGTGTCCAAATCACAATGGAAAAGTTCATATGCTGTTCAAAGAAATCATCTACTAAATTCCGATTTTCCTAAGAAGTTGCCTACTCATGAAGAGAATAGATTTTAAGTCATTAATTGCAGGAAGACTCCACAAATATCTATTGTGTAATTAAATCTAGATAGCTGAAAAAGTCCATGTTTATATTATTATTCCTCATCCATTATTTCATCCATTATTCCTCAGGTCAAAGAGATCCAAGCTTAGCTGTATGTTAAAGAGGCTTGCTGCACACTACATGTAAACACTGGCCAATTTCAAAGAAACAAGATTAATTTCACACGCTCTTTTGGTGCCTTAATTATTGAAGCAATTGCCAACTTTATAACCAGTACTCATCAGCGTCAAGTAAAAGAGAGCGAGTGGAGCAACATACACTGATTACCAGCCATCAAAAGACCACCCTCACTTTAGCAAGATGATTATGTTGTTTTCAGTGGGACCATCCTGCACAATTGTGAGATGTGCCTGGTCGCACCTTCTGCCACTAGGAAACACGTCCAGGCATATTTTAGAGGAGCAGATGGTCAGTAATAATATGCATTTCCTAAGTGTGTCACGCAAAATCTAAATGCCCTTTCACTTGTCTATACCCTTATTGTACTATTAGAGGAGTTTAGGCTGCTTGGTTAGGGTTAGGGCTGGGTTCAGGTTAGGATTTGAAATCACCGTCCCTGACGGCATCTCTCAGCTACAGGATATCGTGCCAGCTGCTAATATGCGAGTGTTTTTTCTGACTCTGTCACAATTGGTGTCGAGACCTTTATTGGGCCTCCAGGTTAACATGCTTTGGAATGTACATTTTTTTTTTTTTTTTTTTTTTGTAAATTGATCCTCAGGCTTTTAGAAGAAATTCGAATTAAAGAAGGGAAAAAACAGTCTTAGAACTGTAACCTTCTTGTAAGAAAATATCTTTCGTTCGACTGTGAGGTGTCCCTGTAAACTAGATGTTTAGTCATGATTACTGCTAAATAAATTTCATTTTAAGTGTCACCTCTAAATTAAAAGAATTCTTTAATGGAACCATGAGAGTATGTCTGAGAACACTAGCTTGAGAAATTCTGCCTTATAACATGTTTTTGAACATCTTTAGGATCATAAAGGGTATCATTTTAAAGAATAAACGGCTATTGAGATCATGTTTAACACAAACTGTTGTCAGTATTCAGTTTGATGAAACAAATCTGAGTCGCTAAGGCTCTTTGGCACTGGTTCTGAGTCACGATTTCTAATCGATCATGCTCTCGAGATAATCGATACTCACCAGTAAAAGTTACTAACAACTCCCTATGAGGATTAAGTACTTTTAATGAAATATATCGTAATTTATTCCCTCTTTTGTTAGTACATTTGAATTTGGGGGGTAACGTGCTCATTACAGGAAAGATAAAGACATGCTAACAAGAAGGGAGGAGACCACCCAGTGACAACAGCTCACGTCACCGTGTAGACCATGCCACCTTCATTCCAGGACTTCACATCTGATGACGATGGTGATTCTCACAACCGCCCTTGAGCTGTTAATACTACGACCAGCCTATTCACCTCGTGTAGATGGAGCGCCTGATCCTGGAGAAGGTCACTGGTCCAGGGTCAGAGCTCACGAACGGCAGAGTCATGGTCTCCGCACCCAGCTGGCACTATCTTCTTCCTGTTTCTTCCTTCTCCATGAATTCATTCACAGAACAGAATCATCTGAACCAAATCCGATGTCACCAGGTTTGCTGGCCAGGAGGCTCTGGTTCTGGCCTGTTTTGGGAGGCGCTGGAGAGCTTGCTCTCAGCCATGGCCTCCCTGGTCTGCAGACAGTACATATGCGTTTCGGCAAACCTAGCAATTAGTTCCTTGGCTTGACTGCAAGCGTTTTTACATGACTACTAAGGTAACAAACTCCTACTTCTCCGTGAGCAGAGATGTCTGAGAGGATGGACAACGTTGCAAATGGACAGGGGTCGTCTGGGAGGCAGTGTCGGCCGGCAGCAGCACTCCTCCACTGCACCCGGGCACCGCCGGTCCCGCCAGGGCACACAGAGCCCTTCCCCTGGCGACAGCAATCACCCTGGACACTAAAGCCTTTCCATAAGTAACTTCCATCATGCTTGTTCCTGCCTTGAAGATGCTTGTGAGGTAGCATTTATTTATGGCGAGATTTCTTAATTTAAGACGATGTTTAAGAATTTTAGTCATAAATATATGATCATTTAAAAATTGTTCCTAAGCAGCTCAGGATGTGTAGAAAACAGACACTCTCAGAGGTTCTCAGTGTTGGCCTTGCAGATGCAGCCCACTTCAGCCAGGCAGGAGCAAGCACAGGCATCTCTGGCGTTTAAAGTGAGGATGACGTGGGCTCTCCCAGACCCCTTTCTGGGGACACTGCCGATGGCCATCGTGAGCTGGGCTGCAAACCACCTCTGCTTTCCAGGCCTCTTGTTCCTCAGCGAGGTGCCAGCCAGTGAATTCAGTGAGACAAGCTGAGTCTGGAAGCAGAGGCCTAGGACTAAATTTCCAAAGACAGAAAGCAAACAAGGCAGCCTGGGCATTGTCACCCTGTGCATTTAATGCAGCACCTGACACCCAGGAATGCCAGTTACTGGAGTTCAGTAGAGAGGCCTGTAATTGCTGGTACTTTAAGTTTGGGGAATTTGATGCTTGAAAAAAGGCAGCCTCCCAAACCTCTTCAAGGGCTATGACCTAACAACTAGTACTGGACAGATTAGTCCAAGTTGGATGAGATTGCCACAATACTGCTGAATCTATTAAGACACCTAATTATACATATTGCTCTTCAAATTCAGGCCTGGAGCTCTGAGATTTCCCAGAAGCATCCGTACCTGATGTGACTAGAGCGTTCACTAGCCAGGTAGCTCAAAACACGCTAAGAACAAAGCAGAAACACGTAGATTAGAAGGAGGAAAAAAGAAGGAAAGAAAATGGTAGGTGAAGGGCAGGCTTGAATCCATATATAACACATCATCATTATCAGAGGTTTTTAAGTCACAAACAGAAATAAAACTAAACATTTTGATAGAACAATTTTGATGCACCTGAAAAGCTGAATTTCTCCCGGAAGAGAAATTAAAACCCACCAAGAAGTAGGTGGGATTAAACTATTAAGGCTACCAGTAGAGAACAGCCTGTGAGTTGCCACAGAGAACCAACATTTTTAGTTTCAACTTTCTCTTTTGATATACTATTTTTAAAAGTTAAAAAGTAAAACAGGTTCCAATTTGTTTAGAAAATTTCTTGGCATGGACTTCCCAGGTGGCACAGTGATTAAGAATCCACCTGCCAATGCAGAGGACATGGGTTCACTCCCTGGCCCAGGAAGATTCCACATGCCGCGGAGTAACTGAGCCTGAAAGCCACAACTACTGAGCCTGTGTGCCACAATTACTGAAGCCCGCATGCCTAGAGCCTGTGCTCCATGACAAGAGAAGCCACCACCCTGAGAAGCCCACGCACCACAATGAAGAGTAGCCCCCGTTCTCAACAACTAAAGAAAGCCCGCACACAGCAATGAAGACCCAACACAGCCAAAAATAAAAATAAATTTATTAAAAACAAAAAAAGAAGAAAAGAAAATTTCTTGGCATCTTTTGTAGCAATTGGACCCAGTCATGTATTGATCTTAGTAACTTTCTTACTACTTTGTATTTATTTTTAGTTGTATAAAATAGTAAGCCTTTATCATAATTGTAGAAATAATATTTCGTTGTGAAATGTTGGCCACTTTATTTTGGTTATTCCATTTACCAAAGATAGTTTTTCATGAGCACAGACAAGTTTACCTTTTTTTCTTTCCTTTCTAATTTGTTCTCTTCGTGAGATGAGAAGTCTTCTCCCTTGCAGGCTGGTGACGATTTTTATTCAAGTCCGTCACTGGGCTGGCTGGTAAGTGGCATCCATATTTTCCATCTGCAATTCACCTGGATGTTACTTTGGGCGAGAAACTAGGTAGATTTTTTTTTAAAGAGAGCCAGCTGCCTACATTTTTTTTTAATTAATTTATTTATTTTATTGGCTGTGTTGGGTCTTCGTTGCTGCACATGGGCTTTCTCTAGTTGCAGCAAGTGGGGACTACTCTTTATTGTGGTGTGCGGGCTTCTCATTGCAGTGGCCTCTCATTGCAGAGCACAGGCTCTAGGCGCATGGGCTTCAGTAGTTGTGGCACATGGGCTCAATAGTTGTGGCTCAAGGGCTCTAGAGCGCAGGCTCAATAGTTGTGGTGCACGGACTTAGTTGTTCCGCAGCATGTGGTATCTTCCTGGGGCAGGGATTGAACCCGTATCCCCTGCATTAGCAGGAGGATTCTTACCCACTGCACCACGTAGGAAGTCCCTGCCTAAATTTATAAAGTGTGTTGGTTTGGCTAAACTGGCCTCTTTCCTCCACGGCTTAATAAAGGGGTTTGGGATTCAGCTCTTCTTCTGTGGTGTGCTTTGGGCTTGGCTGATGGGTTAGCTGAGGGCAAAGAGAGCTGCTGGAGGTCTTGTCTGGGGACTGAGGTGTAAGATGCTGGTGAGGTTCAATTTGTGGGGTTCCACCTGGCACCACCAGGCACCCAGTGGTGACCAAGGAGGCCCCTCGATGTGCAGAGGGGGCTGCTTTAAAAACGCAAACTAATTCATCCCTCGCTTGTTTGGTCTTTCCCCATCATCAGATATGGGGCTGCCCTTCCCTTTTCATGCACACTCCTGGGCTACACGCTACACCATTTAATTTGCATTTCAAAATTGGGCAGATCATCTGTCCTGAGTCCCAGTCTCCTGGGCCTGTTAACCACAGAGCACTGCACACCCTTTAAAGTACTGGCGATAAGAAAAGCACAGCCTTCCCCCATTTTCTTTCTTTGAATTCCCCTCTTTGACCATGTTCATCCTGTGAGTAGACATGGACCAAGTGTTCTGTTGTCTAAAACTGCACCAGGCTGCATATACTTGGCCAACAGGCACATGAAAAGATGCTCAATGTCCCTAATGAGTAGAGAAATGCAAATCAAAACTACAAGGAGGTATCACCTCGCACCAGCCAGAATGGCCATCATCCAAAAGTCTACAAATAATAAATGCTGGAAAGAGTGTGGAAAAAAGGGAACCCTTCTACACTGTTGGTGGGAATGTAAATTGGTGCAGCCACTATGGAGAACAGTATGGAGTTTCCTTAAAAAACTAAAAGTAGAACTACCATATGATCCTGCAATCCCACTCCTGGGTATATATCTGGAGAAAACCTTAA
This sequence comes from Hippopotamus amphibius kiboko, assembly GCF_030028045.1. Classification (NCBI taxonomy): domain Eukaryota; kingdom Metazoa; phylum Chordata; class Mammalia; order Artiodactyla; family Hippopotamidae; genus Hippopotamus; species Hippopotamus amphibius. The sequence continues at coordinate 128,007,995 of NC_080190.1, read as the reverse complement.
TTCAAAAAGATACATCCACCCCAATGTTCATTGCAGCACTATTTACAATAGCCAGGACATGAAAGCAACCTAAAGGTCCATTGGCAGATGAATGGATAAAAAAGATGTGGTACATATATACAATGTAAATTTAAAAAATGAAATAATGCCATTTGCAGCAACATGGGCAGACCTAGAGATTGTCATACTGAGTGAAGTCAGACAAAGACATATATCATATGATATCACTTATATGTGGAATCTAAAATGTGACACAAACTTATTTACAAGACAGAAATAGACTCACAGACATAGAAAACAGACTTATGGTCACCAAAAGGGGGGTAGGGTAGGGATATATTAGGAGCTTGGGATTAGCAGATACAAACTATTATATATAAAATAGATAAGCAACAAGGATTTACTGTATAGCACAGGGAACTATATTCAATGTCTTATAATAACCTATAGCGGAAAAGGATCTGAAGAAAATATATACGAGAGTGAGTCAAAAATTATCCACACTCTGGCTGTAGAATTTATTTTAATTAACTTTTAGAAAAGATAAATACATCATTTTTCGACATAATCTCCTTACTTTTCAATACACTTTGTCCATCTGTCAACAAGCTTTCGTATTCCCTCATTAAAAAATGTTTTAGACTGAGCTGCGAGCCACAAATGCACCGCTGTCTTCACTTCTTCATCAGAAGTGAATCTTCATCCTGGTAGGGCTGCTTTCAGGGGACCAAATAGGTGAAAGTCAGATGGAGCAAGATCAGGACTATTGTGAAGGATGCTTTAACACCTCAAGACGAAGTTTTTGCAGAGTGTCGACAGCGTGGGCAGACGCTTGTGGACGTGCACACCCTCAGACCACAAAAAATGAATCACTGTATGCTGCTCTTCTTTCGTGCAAATCACAAGCAGGGCATCCATTTTTGCTTGCACCCCAGTTACAAATGAACTGATGTAACACATTCACACCTGCACAGCAGTGAATGGGGAAACAGTAACCTTGAACGGAAAGCGCTGATAAGACAGTGCAGCCAATAGAAGATTTAATATAACCAGAGAGCAGATAATTTTTGACTCACCCTCGTATATGTATGACTGAATCACTTTGCTGTACACCAGAAACTAACACAACATTGTAAATCAACTATACCTCAACAAAAATAAAATAAAAGTGCGTCAGGCTGGATTTAGGCTTGGCATGAAGGACTTCCTCAAACTGAGAAGGGAACAAACTTGCTGTGAGCGCCTCTGCCAGGCACCATTCTTGCCTCCCTGGAACTCACAGCCTAGAGGGACAGACAGAAAGACAGGATGATAAATTCGAGACAAAGACATATAAGAGCAGACAATACATTTAAAAGTCTAAGACATCTTACCTGTGAATTGAACATCTCAGAGCAGTGGTCCAATATGATGTTTACTGCGTTTGAATTTGGGGACCAAAGGGAAGGTAGTGTCCACTTTGGATGAGAACAGAGTCAGACTGGCCTGGAAGGATAGAAGGCTGGGACCACATGCTCTCCACCACACGCCCTGTCACCCTCACGATGACTTCTGTGTAGTAAATACTGAGTAAGGGTCTGAAGGACACGTGGGTCTCCCAGTGGAAGTGAGAGGGAGGATGGGGAGTGAGGATGCCTGTGGTAGGAAATGGGAAGCCAGGAATAGGAGTTGAGAGGAGAGTATTTCCATTTGTCTGTGGCAGCTGGTGAGTGATGGATGGAATTCGTGGTCCTGACCCTGAGCTACTCCATTAACCCCAGTGAGTATCAGTGTCCTTACATGTAAAAACAGAGAAAGAGATTTATTTCGAGGTTGGAAAAGATGGTGAACCTGGCTCTCTGACTCAGCTCAATCCTTGAAATTCTAGGAAAGAAATAGGTTGTCAAAAAATTTGGAACAAAACCTCTGAACAATACTAATACAGGTCATTTCAAGAGAAAAAGGACTAATGAGCTTACTAAGACTTTATGTAGGGGAAAGATTTTATTTAGGGAAAAGCATAGATAGAAGTAAATATAAATAAATAAAGCTATAGACACATAGGAAAATGAAGCATATAGATGGGTCTTAATAAATTACAGATAATCACCAGAAAGTTTTTTTAAGTGTGTAACTTTTACATAACTAGAAATAAAAAGGAAGCTGAGTAAAATACTGCCAATATCAGAAAAGAGAATTAAGTCCTAAAATAACAATATTTAAAGTAAATGTTTTCTTAAAAAATCCATCAATATATTTACATGTATGTAAAACAAAATGAGAGAAAGGATAAAAATGAAGAGATTGAAAAAAGATGTCAGGCAAATATGGATTGAAAGAAAGGGTAGCAATTAAATATTGGGTTGGCCAAAAAGTTTGTTCAAGTTTTTCATCCTACGTAAGGCGTTATGGAAAAACCCAAATGAACTTTTTGGCCAACCCAATATAAGACAAAATATATATATATTTTTTAATTTATTTATTTTATTTATTTATTGGTTGCGTTGGGTCTTTGTTGCTGCACACGGGCTTTCTCTAGTTGCTGAGAGTGGGGGCTACTCTTCATTGTGGTGCACAGGCTCCTCATTGTAGTGGCTTCTCTTGTTGTGGAGCATGGGCCCTAGGTGCGTGGGCTTCAATAGTTCCGGCACATGGGCTCAATAGTTATGGCTCACGGGCTCTAGAGCACAGGCTCAATTGTTGTGGCACACAGGCTTAGTTGCTCCGTGGCATATGGTATCTTCCCAGAGCAGGGCTCGAACCTGTGTCCTCTGCATTGGCAGGCAGATTCTTAACCACTGCGCCACCTAGGAAGTCCAAAATATATTTTTAAAATTAAAAGTATCATACAAAATGAAGAATGTTGTATAAAGGTTAATGGGAAAATATATCACGAAAGTGTAATAATTATGAACATAGATCCACCTAACAATATAGTTTAAAAATACACAGAACAACATGTGGCAAAACAGCAAGAAGAAATACATAAATCAACCACTGCAGTTATTTTTAAAAGTTGAGATAAAACACACATTTAGTATAGTCTATGAATATACCCACTTAACCCCACCCCAATGAAAATATATATTCCTAGCACCCAAGAAGTCTCCCTCAGGCCCCTTCTACAAAATTAACCTCTGTCAGCACAGTTCCTTTGCCCATTCTTGAACTTCATGTAAATGGAATCATTCAGTACGTAATCTTTGTATCTGTCATTTTAATTGTTATGTTGTTTTGCATACCAATAGCTCATTCTTTTAAATTGCTACATAATATACCATTTTGTGAACATACCACAATGTATTTATCCATTTTTTATTGAAGAGCATTTCGGTTGTTTCCAGGTTTTGTCTTCGTATATTATCATATGCATCTTTTGGTACACATACGCACTCATTATTTTTAGGTAAATACCTAAAAGTGGGATTGCCAAGTCACCGCAGTGTGTAATTTCAGAAGATACTGCCGTGTCTTCAGATCACTGGCCCCGGCAGTGTACGAGTTCCAATTGTCTCACTTCTTTCCCAACACTTAGTCTTTTGAAGTTAAGCCAGTGGAGTGGGTGTGTAGTGGCACCTCCTGGTGCTTTTGACTTGCATTTGCCTGATGATGAATGATTTAAGCACTTTATTAATAGCTTATTGGCCATTGATTATCCTCCTTTGTGAAGAATCCGTCTTTTGCTCACTTTTAAATCATCTTCTTTGTCTTTTTTGTGTTGTAGTTCTTTATATATTCTAGATACTAGTTCTTTGTTGAATGCACGTATTGCAAACATCTTCTCCCAGTCTGTGACTTGCCTTTTTACTCTAATTGTGTTTTTTGTTTGTTTGTTTGTTTTTCTGATAAACACTAGTTCTTAGTTTCAATGAAATCCAATATTTCAATCTTTTCTTTTAATTGTTTTTTTGGGTCCTTTCCTAGAGGGGAGAAAAATATATTTTTCTGTTTTTTTTTTCCTAAGAGCTTTATTGTTTTAACTTTTACACTTAATTTATGATCAATTTCAAAATAGTTTTTCATGTATTTCAAATACATTTTGTGCATAACCTGCACAAGGCCGAGGTGCATTTATTTTCCATCTGGTATCCTGTATAAGAAGACCATCCTTTCCCCACTGAATTGCAGTGGTGCCTTTGTGGTAAATCAGGTGACTGTATATATGTGAGTCTATTTCTGGACTCTGTTTCTTTTCCATTTTACCCTGTGAGCAGAAACCAGGGCTGGATTTGTGAGGCCAGAGATAGTCATTTCCCCAAATGCTATTTTTAGGTGGAGACATGAATGCTTTTGCTTTGCTAGAGTTCTGTTGATTCTTTTCCCTGTCTTACTTTCCATCTCTTTATAAGGACAAAGATGGCAGGGAGAGCTCCAGGCCATGCACTGGCAGTGGTGACCCAGACATTTTTTACCATAAATTCTATTATGTCTTCTTTTTCTAATAGAAAAAGAATTTTAACAATATGAAGTTCAATATGTCCCTTAGCCCAGATTCCAGAAAACAAAGTGAAATTACATGAATGCCTAAGAGATTTTTTTTGCATTATTCATAATTCCTTTTCTATATTCCTGATTGTATATATGGATACCTACTAGAAATAGTCTACACATGTTTTGAGATTTCTGAGAAATAACAGCTAGTGCTATAACTGGGATTTTAGATTTTCCTTTTCTTGTTTTTTTATGAATAAAAGAAAATTACATCAGTTTGTCTTTAACCTTGGCATTTAATATAACAATTATTATATATTCATGCTCTGTGTTTGCGATGTATGTTATAAATTATCTTTTAATTAGAAAAGCATATTTTTAGCTCTGGCTTGTGAATGGCAAAATTAGCTACAAGAAGAAATATTTGTATATATTTTGACTGTGATATTAAAAAATAAAATTCCATACATTCTTCAGAAGATGACAAAAAAAAATCTCCTGATGTAAGTACTGATCACAGTTTCTCTGATGCACCAAGTGGAACTAGTTTACCAAATTCAATTCTCTGTAAGTACTTGGTCACTGAACACTTAATCCCTTGTGAAAATGTCTAAGTGCATCTCAGAATGCACCTGGTTTCCATAGATACAGGTTCAGCAATACGTACTGCTTTGATGGTGAAATGTCGGATTTCTTTTTCCCTCCTCTCCCTGCAATCACTTGGGAAGATGTCCTGAAGCAGAGCAATTCATCCTATCATAAGAAGGTCACTAAGCAGGAAGCAGTCAACACACTCCTTGTCAGATGAAAACTATTCTCACGAGGTCTGCTTGTGCCCTTGTATTAACAGACAGAACTTGCTCCCAGAAAGGCTCACAGCCACCACTCATCACTTTCTGTAACATCAAAGTTTGTAATTATAAGAACCTTGAATATATGGGCTCCCCAAACTCTGAAAAAAAATACAAGAAAATATTGAGCGAAGTAATTTTAATGAACTGATAGTCTAAATGTTCATCTTCCAATTTACAATTGCAGGCTCCTAAGTAACACTGCAAGTGCAGTAGAAGGCATTTGGCCTTGGTCCTTCTAATGTAAATCAAACTTTGACTTTCACTGTTGCCTGAATACACAGAATCATTTTGATGTCAGGCATTATTTAATGGAAACTTTCTGAACTTAATTCTAATCATAAACTTTCAGTGACAAACTAATTTTTTTTAACAAAATAGAAATAATACGGCAGTGAGCATTCAGCAGGTACTTTGGTATGTCCAAAGGGTTGGAACTGTCAAGATTTTTGTAAATATTCTGTGTATTTCCAATTTAAGGTTGCTTATTCTCATGGACACTGTGGAAAACACATGCAGGCTGGGAACCAGGCATCCCTAGAACTTGAGTAAAATTAGAAAAATTCAAAGAAAAAATTCATTAGGCATCTGGAAAAAAAGTTCTAAGAGGCTGTGGATGTTTGGCTTCCAACAAGATAAAGATTTCATCTATTAGTACAGATCTTCCCCGAATTACAGTGGGTTTACATCCTGATAAACCCAGCGTTAAGTTGAAAATATTTTACGTGGAAAAGGTATTGAATACACTTAACCTGCTGGACATCTTAGCTCAGCCCCGCCTCCCTCAGACATGCTCAGAACACACACAGTAGCCTACAGGTGAGCTGAATCATCTCACACAGAGCGTATTTTTACAGTAAACTGTTGACTGTCTCGTGATTTATTGAACACTGTACTGAACGTGAAAAACAGAGCAGTTGCCAGTGGATCAGTGATCGCCCTGGAGACCGTGTGGTGACAGGAGCTGCCGCTGCCCTGGCCAGCACCCCAAGGGGATGCCCTGCTTCTTGCTGCCCGGGAGATCACAGTCCAAAAGTCAAAGTACGGTTGCTCCTGGGTGCATGTCGCTTTCACGTGGTGGTCGAAGTTACATTGAACCATCGTGTATCTTACATTCCCTTGACAACTATATCACTCGCCACAAACAAGCAGAACCACACCCCTGTGACATGGTCTGCCTTTATACATAAACAGGGAAAAATTGGTACTACTCATTCATATATATATATAAAGTCATATACATATTCACATATTTATATATATATAAATTCACATATATACTTAGGAAACATTTTCACGTGAAGATATTTAGAAGACAAGACACTGGCATGCTTGTAGAAAGAAAGTGATAATTCAAGTAAGACAGCATTTACGCTCTGAAAGTGGAGACTCTTTCTTGACATTCCAGTGATATCCACGAACTTCTACCCACTAGCAATTATCATTCAGTTCATGCCATGAGGTTCCAGCTATCTTAGTTGAGAATACTATGACTATTGATAACAGTAAGTGACCACTTAGTTTTTCAAGAAATAAAAATTTCATGGTTTGAAAGCCTCTCCAACGTCTTAAGAAGTGCACAATAGTTCACGCTATCACTGGTTAACATGGAAAAGCTTTGGGACATATCAGGTACCAGCGTTAGAAGGTGGCCTCTGCCTGGCACTCCAAATCCCCATGGACATATCAGTCAGTGATGAGACAATTCTTGTAGAGTGCAGAATTTTCAAATGCTCTTACTTATTACATAATAATACTGTTATTTGTAAGGCATCTCAAATATTTTAAATCGTGCGCAATTACATTTAGTGCTAACTGGTAATAAGAAGAGCCCTCTGGTAAGATTTTGACTGGCTGTCGTCACGGTTGAAAAAGTTGCTCATTCATGCTCCCTTGCATTCTTCAATGCTACAGGCTAAATTCATGAAAATGTTAATTTTTTAAAGGATCTAATTGAGTATACGGTGGCAGAAAAACAAACAGAAAAGTATGCACTTCTACTAGACCATGTACAACCTGTTTTAAAAGTAGTACCACCTATATACAGTAGGCGGAACTCCAGAAACCATACTTCACTTCTCAGACAGGTAAGACAAAGAGAAGCTTGGAACGTACGATTGTGACTGAAATTGCCAAGAATTCAGGCATCATAAGTGCCTGTACGGTTAGGCTTTACACTTCTGTAAGAGTTAAGTTTAAGGACTCATTCTTTAAGAAATTAAGTTCATTTTAGAAACCTAAGCTGGTTAACTAGAGACCCACTGGCTTAATAGAATTCCATTGAGATTACAAGTGACATCTACATTAATTATTTCACTGAGAAATATTACTACTATGACAGTGGAGGAATTAGTTGGTGGCATGTGTAAATGAGTCTGAGAAAGAATATTACAGCATCGATTTGGAATCAGACTGTCAGAGAAGCATCTGTGGTATTAGGGCCACAAAACTGGAGGGATCCTTCTGAAGCAACACATAACGTCGGTAAAAATAGTCCCTGAAAGCCACTGAAAGTGTTGGAAATTCCTAAACTGCCATTAAACTCTAGTGATAGTGAGGATGGAGGACTCCTACCTCTATCAGGCCCAGCGCCCTGCTCTGAAGGAAAAGGGTAACAACTGTTAGAGTGACTTGATGGCCTGGCACTTTAATGAGGCGCAGCCCCCAGACAAGAGGCGTCCCTATATCACACACACACACGTGCTGCTTTCACTAGATGAGCAAGCGCATAGAGGACTGATCATGCATCATGTTATCTGGAGGCTGGTTTCCGCTAACACTGGAAATGCTGCTGCTGCAAAAGCCGCATCTATCTTAAGGTGAGAAGGAAGCAAACAGGTGGAGCCCACCTCAGTGGCATCTGAGACACCTGAGAAGCATGTGAACCACACAGGTCACAGCGGACAGTGTGTCTCATCACCATGATGTTAGGAATTGTTTGAATTTCCATCTTACCCATAAAGATTATAAATTATACAAAGTGTTTTTAAAAATTGGCCAAAGATGGCTTGTTTATATTTGAAGAGTATGACTAACAGAAAAGCCGTAAATTAATGGGCATTAGTAACATTTCAAACTGCTTCCCAGTTATCACTAGCAAGTAAATTTACGAAAATTAATTTTAAAGTAAACAGTATTGGGGACTTCTCTGGCGGCCCAGTGGTTAGGACTTCACCTTCCAATGCAGGGGGTGCAGGTTGGATCCCTGGTCGCGGAGCTAAGATCACACATGCCTCGAGGCCAAAAAACCAAAACATAAAACAGAAGCAATATTGTAACAAATTCAATAAAGACTTTAAAAATGGTCCACATCAGAAAAATCTTTAAAAATAAATGGTGTTCAGTTTTGTGGCTTTAGGCATCATTAAATCACATGCTTTAAAGAAAAAATCTTCAAGGACATTTATACTTAGTATTAAAGGCCAACAGCTATTTCAGTCCTAACTTTGAAAATAACTGTGGTGGTTTAAAAAAGATTTTGTGGTGTGTGTGTGTAGAGAGATAGCATGCTACTCCTACACTTTGAGTTGGCTCAGTGACTCAGTATCACCAAAAGACTGCAGTAGAAGTGACATAATTTGACATCCAAGTCTCCAAACTTGCTGCTCCCCTTTCAGGAATACTGCCCCCACTGTTTAGAAACCAGGGTACCAGGGCACTCTGACAGGACATATAAGGAACCAAGGCATCCCTGGCGACCCTAACTCAGCTCCAGCCACCTGAGTGATGTCAGCCAGCCTGAGCTGAGATGACAGATGACTGCAGCCTTGCAAAGCAAATAAATGTTATCTTAAGCCACTGTTTTGGGATGAGTAGTAACAATATACTTGACACAGAAACTGGTACCCAAAACCAAGAACACCTGGTACTGCCTGACAAGCCTGGGAGAACAGGGAGCTCACTGTCTGTGAAGGCTGGAGAAGTAAAACTATTATCCGAAGCTGGAAAGATGGTGACTCATGTCTTTAAGGAGCAAAACAATTGGTGAAACTAACAAATGTGTTTTTGGCCAAGAAAGTTTTCAAGAACTGTTCAGTGTCCACGGTTCCTTCAGCTGTGTATGAGGCACATGAAGAGGGACATGAAATAGAGAAACTTTTCATTTGTAAGAAGAGTTCAGCAAAAATATAGGAGAAGCAGGACCTGTAAGGCTGGTTCCACTCTCTCCAGAGCTAAAGAATCTCAAAGTAAGAAATGGTTTCAGGATCATGATCAAATCAAGACTGTAACTGCTATGCCCTTTATTAAGACTTCAGGGTTATGTCAGCACCTAGAAAACTCTCTCAGCTAGACAAAGAAGTTCTCAAGCATCTTAAGAGAGTTTTTCCAGAGCACTCCACTATTCCAGAGAGGGGTCTGTGTGAATCATGATTTAGCTTTTAAAGGACATAGAGAGAACTCCAAACAGTTTTATGGGAAACCCACAGCATTTTTAAGGGAGTTGTACTTTGATAAACATATATGCACAAAGACATTTTAAAAATAAACAAGACCTCTCCAAGCCCAGCTCTGAGCAAGCAGTAAGGAGGATATAAACAATCCAATTTAGAGTACTTATGATAAATAGTCTTAATTTCCAGCAAATACATATCTTTCAGTCTATTTTTGTTCTCAGGCCAATGCCTGAAAGAAATGGAATTCATGTAAACTACTCCAATCACTGGCATAAATTAAGCCATAAAGCCAGGGTTTTGGATTTCTCCCCCTCTCCCTCAACTGGAAGAACATTATGCTAAGTCAGAAGTGACCAATGTGAGTCCCAGGTGAGCTGCTAATTCCGAGACACTGGCCAAGTTACTCATCACTCCAAACCTGTTTTCTTGTCTTACGATCAATCCAATAGTGATGTCACAAAAGATGGTGGATTAGTACCCAGAGAATGTGTCCCTCCACTTAAGCAAGCAGCTGATGCAGAAATCCTCAACAAAATTCTAGCAATTCAATTTAGCAGCAGATTAGAAGGATTATATAAAATGATGAGGTGGGGGGTGGGAGTGTCTATTCCAGAATGCAAGCATGACTCAACATGTGAAAATCTATGTCACAGAAGGAAGGACAAGAACACATGGTCATCTCAATCAATACAGAATAAGCATTCAACAAACTTCAACAACACTTTGTGATTAAAAACATCCAACAAACTAGAAACTGAAGGGAACATCAACATAAAGGCCATACGTGAAAAGCCAGTGAGTAGCACACTCAGTGGTGAAAGACAGAAAGCTTTCCCTCTGAGACCAGGGACACAAAGATGCTCACCTTCACCGCTTCTTTTCAACACAGTACTGGACGTTCTAGCCACAGCAATCAGGGAGGAAAAAAGAAAAAGAAAAGAAATAAAAGGCATCCAAATTGGAAAGGAAGTAGAATTTCTATCTGCAGATAATCTGATAAGAAAGCAATTCCACTTACAAAATCCAAAAGAATATCTAAAAATTTAACCAAAGAAGACTGTACATTAAAGACTACAAAATGTTTCTAAAATAAAGAGGATATAAATAAATGGAAAGACATCATATACTTATGAATTGAAATACAATATTAAGGTTGGCAATACTGCAATAAAGTGACCTATAGATTTGATGCAATCCCTCACAAAACTCCAATAGTCATTTTTCCAAAATGGAAAAGTCAAATTCAAGAATTCATACGGAGGGAATTCCCTGGTGATCCAGTGGTTAGGACTCCATGCTTCCATAGCAGGGGGCATGGGGTTCGATCCCTGGACAGGGAACTAAGATCCCACAAGCCTCGCAGCATGGCAAAAACAAAACAAACCAGACAAAAAAAAACACATCATCTGGAAACTCAATGTACCCTAAAGAGTCAAACAATGTTCAAAAAGGATCACAGCTGGAGGACCCATAATTCCAGATTTGAAAAATTACAAAGCTTGTTATAAAACTCAACAAAGTAAAGACTGCAGTACTGACTTAAGGAGACACACACACACCAATGAATCAGAATTGAGAGTCCAGCAATACACCTACACATCAATGGTCAAGTGATTTTTGACAACAATTCAATTGGAGGAGAAGTTTCTTCAATTGGTACTGGGATTACTGGATATCCACATACAGAAGAATGAAACTGCACCCCCTACCTCACACCATATACACAAGTCAACTTAAAATGTATCGACAACCTAAATATAAGAGCTAATACTACAAAACTATTAGCTATGACATCAAAGGCACAGGCAAAAAAAAAATTAAATTGGATTTCATCGAGATGATAAACTTCTGTGCATCAAAGGAGATTATCAAGAAATTGACAAGATGTCCTACAGAATGGGAGAAAATATTTGTAAATCATATGAGCACAGTATCCAGAATATATAAAAAAACACCTTACAACTCAAGAAAACAACTGAAAAAAAGGGCAAAGTGCTTGAACTAGTATTTCTGCAACAAATATATACAAATGCCCCAGAAGCACATAAAACACCCACTTAGGATGGCTATTAAAAAATTATAAATGCTAATGAACCAAACTAGAAAGTAATATACTATACAGGAAAGAGAAGCAGAAAAAAGTTCTTATGAAATAACTAAATCTTCGTATTATATGAGAAAGTAAACTGATAATATAAATTGACTTATCAAGAAATACCAGTACACTCACATAGTTTAACATAAAATAAAAACGGCCAAATAAGCAAAATTACTTCCATGTGGCAAAACTGGGAAGTAGGACAGGGGTTTAAGGGCATATTAATTTTTTTGAAAGCATATACATGTTTTACACCATGATTTTAATAAATAAAAATGAAAGTTTGTGTAATTTTTGCTTATTCTGTTCTTAGGATATCCAGGTACCTTTGCAAAAGTAAAACTACCTACATAATTTATGTATGCTTAAAGTTTACCTGCAGTTAAATGTGACTTAGAATTTCATTCTTATAATAAAGAGAGCTACATTTCTATTTGAGTTTGAATAGTAAATTTACAGGTTCTGAGTAGACAAAGAAATCATAATAGCTGTTTATTCAGTACTTAATCTGTTTATCTGAAATTGCTCAAAGCCCTTTATAGCTATAACTTTCATCACTTAATTTTCAAAGTAACCCTATGAGGCAGGTCTTATTATTACACCATCTTATACACGAGAACACTGAGGTTCAGAGTTTATGCAACTTGGTCGAAACTAAAGCTGATCTGGGACTGAAGCTCAGGCATCCTGATGCCAAGGCTCACCTCAACCACCCAATGGTAAGAACTCGACCAGGCTTCATTTTTCTTTTTTTAACTAAGAAAACTGAATTTTCTTTTCGGCTGCTTTATAAAGGTATATGTGACCACTGATAGCATCCATATAAAACAGGATATAAGAAAAACCGTAAGCAACAAAAGCCAATACTAAAGAGGGACACTCCTGAGATGTCATGTGTCAGCTCACAACCCCACAGCACAATGACCAAGTGAAATTTGAAGTCAAACAGGCCCCCTGGCTGAGTCATCCAGCCCCAACCACATCTGTTTCGCAGAACCACTCCATACATAAAGTTCTTTATTGCTTTGATATTCTCTGCATGAAGATGTAATGGAAGGATTAAATAGAAACATGAAATCATTTGTTCATTTATTCATTAGTATGTTGTCAAATTCAGTTTTCTATACACTATGGTGTTTATTCCATTTTCTGTACTATTAGATATACATATTTAAAAAAATATTTAACTTATTTTTATGAAGAAATTAAATAGTTTCTGAAAGAAAGAATCATTTTATTATTGTTCTCTAGCAACAAACCTGAAACAAGTCTCTTTCAACTAACTCATTTAAATACCTTTGCTCCATGGCAATTTATCTAAAGATAAGGTTTACACAATTCTACTCTACATAACACTGTTTTACCCTGTTACACAGTATATATAGTTAAAGAACACTTTTGTAACAAACATGTTTCTCTTTTGATATGATACAGAACAAGTTTTTCACACTTCCCAGCAATCATTCAAATATATTAAAAATGTATCCTTCTTTAAAAGGCACACACATTTACAGGTTCAAATCTTTATTGTTTTAAAATTCTACATGTCTTTTACAATACAACATTTTGTTATTTAAATGACCTCTAAATGGTTAATGTACAATGAATATGTTTTTTCTGAAACTGAACCATGAATTACGACTTCATCAATATGATTATTCTAAACAGAATAATAGTGTTTGGAAGGGCCTGTGCTGCTGGAGAAACCATGACTAGCACACACCTCCCTGTAGAACCCAGGCGACCAATGTGTTCAAAGTGCTTTTGAAGATTGCTGATATCAGCTGATCTTAAAGTCAGTCAATCAAATTAGAGTTCCTTTTTGTTTTGAAACGTCAAAGGGCATTTAAAAAAATAAATGAAACAATTTGCTTTAGTAATCTACAGAGGCAAACTCAAAATTATGATTATCTGCATGCAGTAATACTCTTCTTTAAATAGTTTTGAAGAATTTATACATTTTATAAAGAATGTGTTAAAGAGTGCGAGTTTTCTGATATTGATTTCACAAGAGGACAAGTGCTGGTAATGACAACTAACACCGAGTATCTAGGTTCAAGCTCACGGGTACGTGACAGCAATCGGCACGGCTGATCACAGGCCACGATGCACAGGGTATGCCCTTTGAGGAAGTGAACTCGTTTGGTCCGCATTTGCATTTCTAGAGTCACTTGGGTAGAAAAACAAAAACAAAACCATTTTAACTCAGCCAAGGGTTTTGATGAATTTATTGTTCCTAAAACGTAGCCAGGTAAAAAGTAAACGATAAACACCAATGAAGTATCTGGTCGTGTTGACGTTTATATAAAAAGATGGCCTGCTGTTTTTGGAGTGATGAATGAGCACTGTTGGACAAGTTAGAAAAACGTCACAGAATGTCTGAATTTCTTCCATAAATTATACTTTCTTATTCCATGACACAGCTTTCACTCTGTAAAACTTTGTTCCCAAAGGAACTTTAAATCTGTTTTGTGCCTAAGACAGAAAAAAAAGGGTGATTAAACCAAATTACACAGGTACCATCCTATCACACTATTCAATGCTAGATTATTGGGGGGCGGGTAGTGGTCTCTATCAAAGGACACGGATCCGCCCCTCACCAGATGAGCATGTACTGAGCCACTAGTATTGATGCAAGAGTCGGTAATCATTGCTAAATAATACTGTATAAAGTGAGCCATATGTTACTACTTTAAACATCAAAAACTTGACAACACATGGTTCCAGTTCCATTGCTATTCTGGTGCCCAGGGCCCACCACCAGAGTTAGGAAGGCTGCTCACTGGAGCTCTCGGGTCCTACAGCACTGACATGGCCAACACCAGTCAGGTGCATTCAGAGCTGTCAGTATTTCACATTATCTTTCTTCAGTGGGGGCAGCATTATGAAAATAAGGAAACATCAGCTCTACCTACAAACAGATCAATGGCCAGCTACGCTGTACTCCTTTTTTGCACATGGAAAACACTAGTAATTTAATACTTATAGAACAGAAACTTGTCGTAGATTTCCTGGATATGTCGACAGCCTGTTGGCAATCTACCTCTCCTACTGGAAGGTAAATTACATAAATATTCATAAAACGGCTGGTGCAAAGTCACACTCATTAAATTCAAGGCCTAACTCAAGTGGATTAGAAGGCTAAGCACAGCACTGTTTATGACTGCTGTACAAAGCAGCCCGAGAATCTTCTTACAACCCCCAGGTCTATGCCTCATGATGCGCTTATTACCTTTTTGGCCTGACAGTACTCCTTCTCCATCACTTTTCCAAGGACCCACGGTCTTCGAGACGCACCTGAAGCTATGGAATCAAATCATTAATTTCTTTTGAAAGTACAATTGTAATTACTCGTGAAAACATAACTCAGAAACAAAACAGATGAATGACGTTCTCAAGAGTAAAATCACAGAAATGTGTAACGATTTATAAAACAAGACTGAATTCATTACACTTTTCAATCACTAATTTTCACTTCCCTTACTCCTTAAGTGCAGATAGTAAGTCAAATCGTAGAACTAAAAAAGTTCAAGAAACACAAACACAACCTGAGTGCAAATCACGAACAAATAAATCTAAGAATTCTACATTAGCTCAACAGCGCCACCTACTGAAAGTGCTAACACATGACCTTTTCCGCTACTGAAAGCAGACAGTTATGCAGACAAAATTTATATTCTAGGTTCAAAGCAAAGCATTGTCTTCTCTCCCTTTTGGCACCACAATGCAATACAGTCAGTACACAATAAATAACTAACAAGGATTAAGAAGGAAAGAAAGTCTAAAGGGCAGTACTTGTGTGAAGGGGAGTAGAAAACGTGGAAGGAGATACAATGAAAAAGCTAGTTTTCACATGGCAGAACGTGTAAGAGATAAATACTCGTTTCATCAGAAGAGAAGTTGTCATAAAAAAGCTGATTCCAAAAGTATTCGACCAAAAATTATCTGTTCAGGGTAAAGTCTTTGAGAAGCTAAAACTGATTTTTATTCCATGAACATTATTTGGCATGATATAAAAAACAGACATCCTGAAGTAACCATCAGAAATGAACATAGACATGACCATACGATACAAAGATACAAGCTCCTGGACCACAGGCGATGGCAAGTCTACTCTAAGGACTAATACAGCACTTCAAAGATAATTCACAACTTCTGAAAAGAATCATCTAACACTCATGTCCAAGGAAGGATGAGTCCCTCTGTCATGGGCATAAAAATGCCCGGGTCATCCACACAGTCCCAGGGCAAGGAGCAGGCAGGCAGCAGTAGTCTGTAGGTATGCAGGTAAGTATGAAAGAAAAGGAGGAAGGGAGGGAGGAAGAAAAAGAAAGGAAGGAAGGGAGGGAGGGAGAAATAGAAAGAAAGGGCAGCTAGAGTTTTGTGGCAAAGTAAGATTACCAAATAAATTCTTTTCTGTGGGATTTGTGAGAGCCTTTACAATGCATGTATGCTGTATACAGTGAGTAGTTACTAGATGTAAACACTGAACTCTTCCTGATCTTAGGAAATGCAGAATGAAGTGGTTAAAGAGAAAGGGGCAGAGTATCAGCCTCACGTGGTTCTGGAAACGAACGTGCGCACGCGCGTGTATAGCTGTGCATCTGTACATTCAGACGTGCACAAGCAGAGGTAATGCAAATGGGGCAGGATGTTAACAAGTGAATCTGGGCAAAGGGATACAGGGCTTTTTTTACACTGTACTTATTTATGCAACTTTTTGGTAAATTTAAAAATCATTTTCAAATAAGTCTAAATAAATGCAAAACCAAAAAACCTACAAAAAAATTAAAGAAAAAAAAATCAAGTTCATTGTTTTCAAGGTACAAAACCAGCCAATTAAAATGCAAGCTTCTCTTCTCATTTTTAATGGTCACATTCTGCATAACCCCCCGCCAGCAGCCGTGGTGGCGGGATGGTGTGCGGTCCAGTTCTGAGAACGGGCACCTGACCATGGTCCCAAGTCCTTCCAAACAGGAACATCAAACCAGATGGACACATATTGTTTTTGAATAATTCTATGTAGCCTCAGTATCCCAGGGTATCTATTCTGTTCTTTTTGAGTTCTTTAAAGATCAATGTAATAGATGATAGTAACACACTAACTGTAATTTAGTATACTTCAACAAAGCTTATTGCCTTTTTTAAAAAAAAATTAAAGTACTGACAAGTTTAATGATAGACAAGTTAGAAACACAGGATAATAACTAGGATAGAAAAGACATTTTATAATTTATTTTTGCCAAAACAAGTCTAACACCCTATAAATAAATGAGCATGTTGTTTAAGCTTAAACAGGAATGAGAATTCTAGCAGTACAATTCTGCTATTGGTAGAGTATGAGATATTTGACCCAACTGCATTAGCTACACTCTAATTTTGAGCTGTCAACAGAATCCACGGAAATAATCTGGATAATGCAGATTTTATAAAAACAAAGAAACAAAACACCAGATTAAGCAGAGTTCCTGCTGACCTATTTAATTCTGATCTAAGTCAACAACGGGGAGGACGATCTTTAGTACATTCTCTCCACTGCAGGTTTACTGCTGTAGTTCGGGTGTGACACTTACCCCCCTCACCTGGTTTGAGGTCCAGGGCAGGCAGTGACTCCGAGTGCAGGAAGTACAAGGTGGGGCTCACGGTGAAGAGCACGTAATTGTCGTGGCGCTCATCCAGGATGATGAGGACCAGGTCTCCCACCTGGAAACTGAACAAAAGGATCAGTTTCACTGCTCTAAGGAGCCACCGTCACCGTGTTCTCCATGCTCTAAGCACAGATGCTGAGTGTTCAACAAAACAGTCAATTAGCAACGCAACAGTAAACTTCACATTTACGTGATTTTCTTATTCTACCCAGGTCCTCATGGGAATGCTGGGCGTACACAGACGCTCAAAGGATAACGCTGGCAACTGTCAAAGACCAAACATTTTTAAAATAAAATTTCCAGTATGATCTACTGTTTAAAAGAACACAAACCCCCAAAATGCTTGAGTGACTGACTCGAGGTGAAGCCCGAAAGGAGGTAGCAGGAAGGAAATAGCAGGTGTGACTGCCTAGGGTTTCAGGTGGTATCTGTCTCCTCAGGGATCAGTTCAAAGTCAATCTGGATCTAAGATAATGTAGTGGGTCCTATACCTGATAAATCATTAACATTGCTGGGGCAACTTTTAAAAGATAAGTCTTTCATTCAGTAATTATTTACTCCACAATTAATTGCCTGCCTAAAAAGATGTGACAGGCACTGTTTGGGAGGATAATACTTTAAAAAAGGAAGATGGGGTCTCTCTGAGGCAGTTTTTCTAATTTTTTTTTTAAGCTCATCCCTCTAATCTTTGAAAAACCATAAATTGTTTGACTTGGCATACAGCTGGCAGGTAAAAACAGATATACCCAGTCCCTTCAAATCACTGAGAAAAGATAAAACTCTAATGAGAAGTTAAAGGTCAGTAGCCAGGAATACCTGGTAAGCAAACATGTGGTCTACGGATCCATCACAGACAAAATAGAGGGTCTTATTTATTTTTAAGTCAGTCCTGACAAGTAGAGTAGAATGACCAGTATTCATGAGCTGCTAACCATGCTTTATCAGACACCCTCCTTTTCCAGTAGCCCACGCCAAAACCCAATACATTACCATGGGGTAATCTGGTCCAGGAATGTTGTCTATTAAATTATTCAAATGATAACACTAACAGTGTATTATGGATTTCTAGTATATCAGTAAAAAGAAGTCTGAGAAATAAAAATGAAGAAACATTGCAACTTCAAAAATCAAGATTCTCCGATTTAAATAAAAAAGACTAAGGTGATAAATGGAATTTAAAAGAGGCGGCACCAACTGAAAAGGGAAGTAGAGTTCAAGAGCCTTCAGGATGTGTGTGTAAACGACAATTAAAGCTATGATAGGAAGAACTTCGAATGCAATCCTCATGTTTCCAGAATAATTTAGAAAAACCATGCTTTTCAATAAAAAGCTGGCAACTATGAATGAGCACTCAGCCAACTGAGAATGAAGTTGGAAGACTACAGCCACGGAAATACCTTCTCATCAACAAGTCAACACCATCCAGTTCCGTACATTTCTTTCACGGAAAAAAAGCAGAAAATACAAGTAAAGTACTTACTCTCTAATAGCAATCTTCTCAGAATGCCTTGAGGATACGGAGGACATGCTCTGAGACATCTAGAAAGAAAAGAGTTCACAAAGCTCACACGCGTGGCGCCCTCGATGCGCAGATGTCCACCCTGCACTGCTTCTTCCACCTGACGCACAAGCACTGCTGCGCCCCCACTTCCGGGTCCACACATCCCTGCTTCCTTAGTACAATTCCTTTCCTTCAAAAATCACTCTCCGTGGACACACCTGCCTACGCTTTTACTTAGGTTATTTCTTAATAACCTAAAAGTCTGGCTGGATTAAAAACTGAATATAGAATCATTTTATGTATAAATACATGTTTAATCCTAAAAAATATCACAAGGAAGGAGACTGCCTTTTTTGAGAAGAGTTTAAATCCCCCTATTCCGAGCAAGCACTAGACAAGGAAGGGTCTCCCCCCACCACCCCAACGATGAGCTGGGGGGGATGGGACGGGACAGGGCAGGACAACTGGTCCACGGCTGCCTCAGTTCAGCCGGCTCAGTTCAGCCGGGTCTGTCGGCTGCTCAGTCAGGCTTCACCCATTTCTCACACTGTCACATGATGCATGGGACGCGGGTCCCAAGGTCTTGGGGCCGGAAAGGATGGCGAGGATGCCTACCCCTCCCAAGCAAGTGGGAGATCCATAACCACACAGATGGAGGACAGGTTTAGTTCTGACGCTCAGAATTTCTTCCATTTTCCTTTGAACACTAGGAAGGGTCTCAAGTAGTGTTTAAAAGCAAAAGAGAAAGAAAATAATAAACAATGACTAGAAAGACCTAAAGGTGTATCTAACCTATTTTCAAAATCATCCAAATAGTCTACGTGCTGCCAGTGTGGACAAGTTTAACTATGCTTTTTTTCAAACTGTTTCCAACTTTGTTTAGATTTTTTTTTAAAAGCTTAAGTTCTCCATGTATTTGTTATAAACAAGGGCTCAGATGTGAGGAAGCACTCGTTGAACAGAGCTGTCAATTGATATGAAAGTATGACTGACATAGAGCCACTGCTCGCAGGGTCGTGGATGCTCCTTGGACCTGAAGGATAAGATGCTTCCCATCTCAAACATTTCCCCAGCAGCCCCTGTGCGCTGTGCCCCCACTGTGCACCGTGCCCCACCACGTGCCGAGCCCCCACTGTGCGCAGTGCCCCCGTGTGCTGTGCCGCCACTGTGCACCGTGCCCCACCACGTGCCGAGCCCCCACTGTGCGCTGTGCCGCCACTGTGCACCGTGCCCCACCACGTGCCGAGCCCCCACTGTGCGCAGTGCCCCCGTGTGCTGTGCTGCCACTGTGCACCGTGCCCCACCACGTGCCGAGCCCCCACTGTGCGCTGTGCCCCCACTGTGCACTGTGCCCCACCACGTGCCGAGCCCCCACTGTGCGCTGTGCCCCCACTGTGCACCGTGCCCCACCACGTGCCGAGCCCCCACTGTGCGCAGTGCCCCCGTGTGCTGTGCTGCCACTGTGCACCGTGCCCCACCACATGCCGAGCCCCCACTGTGCGCTGTGCCCCCACTGTGCACTGTACCCCCACTGTGCACTGTGCCCCCACTGTGCACTGTGCCCCACCACGTGCCGAGCCCCCACTGTGTGCAGTGCCCCCGTGTGCTGTGCTGCCACTGTGCACCGCGCCCCACCACGTGCCGAGCCCCCACTGTGCGCTGTGCCCCCACTGTGCACTGTACCCCCACTGTGTGCTGTGCTGCCACTGTGCACCGTGTCCCACCACGTGCCGAGCCCCTACTGTGCGCGGTGCCCCCACTGTGCGCTGTGCCCCCACTGTGTGCTGTGCCCCCACTGTGCACTGTACCCCCACTGTGTGCTGTGCTGCCACTGTGCACTGTGCCCCACCACGTGCTGTGCTCCCACTGTGCGCTGTGCCCCCACTGTGCACTGTGTACCAGCTGCTATTCCAGGTGCCAGGAGCACATCTGTGAATAGCAACTCAATCCTTGCCAAAGCCGGGCGCCCACCCCACTAGGGACGCGGCACACAACACACATGCAGCAATGCTGCGGCAGGCAGTTCCTCCAAGTCTTCCTGAAGAGGGTTTGCTTCACTCACAGAAAGACAAATAGCCTTAAAATCGTTCTGGTGATAAATCCATGGTTGACAGTCTGGTAGCTACAGAATTAATATGTAATTTTTGCTGTTCAAGTTAAGAAAGGCATATGAAAGAACACAGATGTTTCCCTATAAGACACTTTATTTAAAAAAAAAAACAATTCTAATCAGTGCCTTAAAACTTCAAAAGTATTGAACACAGGCCTTAAACTGTTCCTATTTCCTCATAAGTCGTAATCATCAGAATTTGAAAAATGAAGTAACTTCTTTATTATAGAATGTAAGATTGACGGTAAAACTGACGAATCAAGTACTTGGTTAAATTCATAGGCTAAAGCCAAGGTAATTCAGAGAGCCACACGGGGTCTCAGGCCAGGTGTCAGGTTCAAACACCTTCAGGTAAAAAAAAAAATCCGTGAAGGACAGAACGTGCTGATTCTGCATACGGACAAGTGGACATACTAACCGCCAAGAGCCTCACGAGGAGCAGCTCTGACTTAACTAGGAGCCCGAACTTAGTATCACAAATACGTACAGTTAAGGGATCCTAAGAGATTACAGCTTATTAATCATCAGAAAAGATGATCTGGATTTTGCTGGCTGCTTTTAAAATTATAACACTGAGGCAGTGCACGTGGTCAGGCTTAAGAGTCAATTGTTATCAATGAGCAACACAGCTCAATAAAAACTACCAGGAATGAATTAAGCAAACCACACAGCCTCCTGATCTTCATAATGAAATGCAATGCAAACAGTCTAAATGTCAGGTCAACTGGGTGAGAAGACCTTACCAGTCTCTGATTCAACCGCTTGTTTTCTTCTTCTTTCAACTGTAGTGTCTGCAGGGGTGGGAAAGAGAAACCCATGGTTTATGCTTGAAACCATAAACCCATGGTTTATGCTTGAAATTAGTACAGTCTTCATACTAATGTTTGGCTCTAGCATGAAAGGTTTATAGAAACATTCTTTTCTAGGGATCCCTTCCAACTGTCTTATTTACTGGCTTAAAAGAGAATTAGAGCAATTTTAGGTTTATTTCCTTAAGCCAAGGGTTCTCAAAGTTTAATATGCATTAGAACCACTTGTGAATTTGTAAATATACAGTAACCATCTGAGAGCCATCCCCAGAGGCTCTGTCAGGAGGTCTTGCCCAAGAGGAGGGATCTGCAGTTACAACACTCATGCCAGCAGACGCTGATGAGCCTCCACTAACAAGAGCACAAATCTGCACAGTTCTGGTTAGGAGTCCTTAGCAGACAGTTATCTCGCAGAAAGTAAAAGAAACTGTTAAAAATCTTCAAAGCCTAAGCAATGAAAAGTGGTTTATGAACAAAGATGTGTAAAGTCTGCAACTGAGAAGAAACCCCTCATTGCCATTATTTTTCTCTTCACTTCAATCACCATAAAAAAACCTAACTTTTTTTCATTACTCACATATTCTACTTGTGCCCTATTTTGGAAAATACTGAATACTTTGTTTTTTGAAATTAATACGTAAAATTCACACTTCTACTTGTGTTGTTGAATACTGAACTGTTAGTGGCCACTTGGATCACAGATGGCAGGACTTCTCAAAAATAACCACAAAAATAACCATTAAAAAACATCTAATTTGGGGAATTCCCTGGGGGTCAAGTGGTTAGAACTCGGCGCTTTCACTGCCAGGGCCTGGGTTCAATCCCTGGTCAGGGAACTAAGATCCTGCAAGCTGCGCCATGCAGACCAAAAAAAAAAAAAAAAAAGAATTTAATTTATAAACACAAATCAAGTCTGCTTTCAGCGTAAGGGCTGCTTCACTGCATCCCAGAGTGAACACATTAAACACTGTCTCAAGAAAACGGTGCACTTACTCGTTCCAACAGCATTATCCTCTGCCTTTCTTCAGAGAGCATGTGGATGTTTTCTCTAAGAGAGAAGGATTTATTTTAATTTAAGTCTTAAAATTCTGGACTTCAGATTTTTCAGTAAGATTCTGAAAATGCAACTGTTAACACAGAGCACTTTACAGACTTACAGGTGGGTACCAAGTTCTCAGAAGCAGCCTGTTTAAATACACGAGGACGCGTTTTCATGGTGTATGTTCTTTCTGCCATAGACCCTGAACCTAGGCTGATAAACCTTACAAAATTATGAGCAGAACTTTGGGTGTGCACTCTTCTAGGGATAATGTCTTTGAAATGTCAAGTTTTCTCCCAGGGACTAAGAACCATTCTTCTTAACCATGTTACAGATAAAATGGTCCTTCTTGGGTGGCTTCACCATTAAAACTAAAAACAAAACAAAATGCCACACTTCTTTCAGTGAGCTATAAAACTCAAAGCTTCAGTTCATAAAAAATAAACCAAACCTATATAAAAACGACAAAAGCACTACTAAGTGGCTACAACACGTCATGCATGAATCTGCCCATCACACCAAAACAGTCAAAAACTAATTAGAAAAGAAAAGAAGAAATGTGTGCAGGCTTTCATGTCATCTTGTCCAGCTGAGCCAGAATCAACAAGTAAACTGCAATATATTAAAGTCACGACATGAGGGTTGACACACGTGCGCACTGTGGAAGGAGGCCCTTCTTCACGTCAATTAACACGCCCATCACCTCACATATCTACCCCCTTTTTCAGTGAGAATATGCCTCCCACCCTCCATCCCCAGCCCCTGGCAACCACTTCCTACTCTCTGTCTCTGTGAGTTGGACTTTTATTTCATTTTACTTCACATTCCACATATAAGGGACAACTCCTTCCACCCAACACGGCCTCCCCACAAAGAACCCACAGGGGTGACTCTAGTAAGCCCTGCTCCCAAGGCCATGGGCCTCAAAGCCTGGACCCTGCCCCCCCGCCCCTGAGACCCCAGCCCAGCAGCCCTACAGGGACCCTCCTGGCCGCCTGCGCACACTGTGGGGACAGCTAGGCATGGTATGAAAACATGCTGAAGTGGATTCCCACACACACCTCATCAGTGCCATGAACACCGGTTACGGTGTGAAGAATTCACCCGGCCCAGCTCTCAGGTCCTTAGGCTGCGGCCCCCCAGTGCTCAGCAACCCCCAACCCTCGGCTCTGGGCGGCGTCACGCGGACAGCAGGACGGGGCACTCACTGGACAGACATGGTGCTGGTCTCCATTGCCGAGTCCAGCCTCCCTTCGCCGAGGGTGTCCAGGGCCTCTAACGGGGGCTCAGGTGCACAGGCCCCATACAGCTCGGGGGTGGCAGCCACCACCGGGGAGGGGACGAAGCCGCCGCCCCGCAGCCGGCTGACCTCCTCCTCCAGCTTCTTCTTCTCCTCCAGCAAGCGCGCGCGGTCCTCGGAGAGGGACTCGATCAGATCTGCAGCCCGAGAGGAGATGGCTGTTACCAGGCTGTCGCAGTGTGGGGATCTGGAGCTGAGGACGTGGGAGGGTAGGTGGCACTGACCTTTGTCCCGCTCCTGCTGCTGCATCGTGCTCTTCAGCTTCTCACTGAGATCATTGATGATGTTCTCTTTTCTCATTTTCTCTCTTGTTAAGACAGTGTTAAAATTGGTCTGGAACAACAGAAGGTAACTGCGTAAGTCATCTGCGTGCACAGGGCAGCTAGAGCTAAAGAAACGACACGGCACCTATTTTTCATGGTGCATCTCTACATGGAGAAGAAAAAGCATAATTCACAGGGATGTTTATTTGGAAATAAAATGCCACGCTGCGGTAAATACATTCGACTGTATTTTCCTAGTTCTATATTAAGATATGTTCCAATGTAATATCTTGAAGATGAATTCTATTTTCACATTATTGTGCACATGTTTACTGTCAGAGGAGAGCATGAGTAAATATTTTTTAATTTGGGGAAAGAAAGAAAACAGCCAACAACGTGAGCGGTGCTGGTATACACGGCAGCTTCCCTGTAGTGCCCTCCCTGCCTCTCGGAACCCTGCTTCCGTCCTCCACCCAACCTCACCCCACAGTCACATTTTGGAGGGGACCGCTCCCCATCTCCTCCTCTCGTCCAGATGTCTGCTGGTTTATACAGGCTGCACCTGCCACGCCTCTACTTCTAGGAAAGGCTTCTCACCACAGATCTCATAAACCCAACTGCCTGTGGAGATCCCGTGAGCCAACTTCCAAAATTAACAGTCAAATATCCTCCACTCAGTAATGCCAACAACACAAACCAAAGACCTTTAACAAGAATGTGGCATTCTCAGACCAAAATTAGTGAATCTGTTAAACACTGAACTAAACTCATCTCCAGCCAGAAAGCAGAAGGGAAGATCTCTCAAAAAGAGTATGTATGACATGTCTTTGTATTAAGCCATTTCCCTGTATTATTTATGTGTAGAAAATTAGCAAATATTTATAATAGTTTATTACTTTGTTGTCATAACCTCTGCTGTTTCTGCAACATGAAATGGATTTTCAGAAAAGTTAACACAATTTATAATACACATATTAGAAACAAGACTTGTTAAGAGCCATTTAGGCCCAAGTCGCCCTTATAAAACTAGTTACAAATCAACTCAAATAATTACCACTTAACATCCAAACACCATTTAAAATTGGCAGGTACCTTAGGAGTCCCCTCTCCTATCATTTGACAAATGTTAACAGAAGGACTACGTTTGCATCAGACGGCAGGCAGCTTTACACTCTGGTCTCTGTTATTTGTCCCCTCCTTAATGCTGGGAGTCTGCACTTGCACTTGGGCTCACAGGAACACAGGGACAGGCAGGAAGAAAGCAGGGGAGAGAGAGACCTAGCTCGTGGAAGAGGAATCATACAAAAGAAGGCACAAGTTCAGACTTCTAAAAACAGAGACCATGAATGACCTCTTCACTGACAAGTTTTACTGAAATCTGGTGGCTCCTCCCTAGCCCTGGACAGTTCGTTTCCTTGGTTTCCATGAAGCAAACTCTCTGGTTACCCTTCTTTCTCATTTCCCCCTTTTCAGGCTCTTCTGTCTTTCCCCAGGCCTTAACACTTAAATTTCCTAAAGGTATGGAACAGCACTTCTGTATTTTCTTTCTGTTCTCTGGCAGACATTTTTTTAAACTCTAAAAAGACATTATTTTAAGAAAAGGAAAATTGCACCACCCCACATTAAACATGCACATCAACTGTAACATGCCTACCAGTCTCAGAAACATATTCCTCAGCATAAAACAGATGTGGTATTGCCCCTGCCTGACCTACACCTGCACCTACACTGGCCTGGCCTGGCAGCACGCACTCTGCCCCGCGCCCCGGCCGGCAACCCTGATTATAGAGAGATCCAACCACGTGGTTCCTGTATTTCCTCTCCCACTGCTGCCCAGAACCTCAGCTGACATAATGCTCCCTCAAGGGAATCCTGGCCCTCAGTGCTCTGGCCCCTGCTGAACTCACAAACTTCACCTCTCACCACTGATGACTATTCGTAAGTGAGTCACCTATCACATGGGTAAGAATTATCTTAGAATGTAATTCATGTAATTTAGAATAAAATTTTAGAGCTTCGAAGAAAAATTCAAGTATCATCTATGTAGTAGTATAAACACTTTCATCTGCAAAAAAACTAATCTGATGTGAAGAAGTTAACTGATGTTTATGAGATCACATCGGGAGCTAACGAACCAGCAACAGAATTCACATTTCCTGATTTCTAATCTAGGACCGCTTCATTTTGAAGCACCTACGTGATGTAAGGACCATTAAAAAGAAAATGCTTTTATTATGAAGAAGATATTTAATAAACACTATCAGGATCAATGTAGGAAAATCACGTTTAAGATATAAGAAACCTCAGCTACACAAAGACATTTTATTCATTAGCATATGGTCATCTTCTTTAGACCTAGAATAAATGAAATAAAGGCAGGGGGCCTGCACACCTGTTGTTCAGCAATCAAAGATGTTCGAACATTCTGCATTTCTTCATTTTTTCTTTTCTCCTGCTCTTCAAGTTGTTCTAAAAACTTAGCTTTTTCTTCCTGGAGCTTTTCTTGAAGTTCAGCAACTAAGCTTGAAGACTCTTCTCTGGTAGATTCAATGGTATGACTTTAAAAATTAAATATGGCATTAATTTTTTTTCCAAAATTACAGATGTAGTCACAAATATACCAAGCATCACAATTAGATGACATCAGAAAGGCTAAATATCTTCCTTAAGTCTAATAGCAGTTAATTGGTGTTAAAGATATTTCTACGTGAACTTTTTATCTATCAGCAAAAGAGAAACAAGTAAAAGGGAAAAACTTAACACAGTTTACACACTCCCCAACAGCAGATGGTTCAGTGATCATATCTGATAAATTCAGGATAATTAGCTTCTACTGGCAAAAGGTAATGCTTTCAATATAAAAATCAATACACTTCTCAAGAGCCCAGCTTCAAATTTCATAGGTTTGTTATAGTTTTGCTTTTCCTATAACTGCAATAGACAGCACGATGTAGAGGTGAATAAAGAAGCACACCTGCAGAACACATCCACTGAAAAGCTTTTCATTTTTTAAACAGGCTTTGCTTCATTTTGTTAGCTAATGAAGAAATAACACAAAACTAAGGCAGCACTTAAATGTTTGCACACAGCAAACTGATGACGCGTTCCTGAATTTGTATTTATTTCTCTGAGAACTTGCTAACCTCAGAGGCGCTGCTGAGGAGCCCAGAGGCAAGGTCAGAGGTCAGGAGGAAGCACAAGATTGTCACTTTAATCTTAATCTACTTTCAACCTAATAATCCTTTACATCAAAAAGCTTGTCCAAGAAGACAATCTCACCAAAGGTGTTAAAATATCTTCAAACCTCAGGAAAAAGGCTGCCACGGAAGTATTCCCAAACTGTTTTAGAAACTAAGTCAATGGATGGTTTTAAATGTACATGTACTCAGGGTTTTTTTGTTTTTGTTTTGGACACACTACACAGCCTGTGGGATCTTAGTTTCCCAACCATGGATTGAACCCATGCCTCCTGCAGTGGAAGTGCGGAGCCCTAACCACTGGACCACCAGGGAAGTCCCTCCCCCCTTCCCTTTTCTGGGTACTCAATTTTAAATGACACGTCAATGTTTTTCAAAGTTTCTGCTGCAGGGCTGGGGTGGGGGTGGGGGGCAGCTATGTCAGGTAGGAACTACAGGCTGCATCATCTCGGGGTCAGGGAGGACCCAGCGTGGAGCCAGGGAATCAGCCTGCTCACAGTACAAGTTCAGGATAAAATCAGCCAGATGCTGGGCTCACATGTGAATTTGTCTTCAACACAATTTGGCTAATGTCAATCTTCTGCTGGTAAGCGACATGCCCTGAAGGATCAATTATCCCTGTAGTTACAGCGTAAGTGCACTATTATGGGAAGAACAAAAACCCAGGTGCCGGGCAAGTAAGCAAGGCAGAGTGTGGATGAAAATAAGGTCCAAGGAGGAAGAATCAGGCCAAAATTTGTGTGGATGTGAAGACCAGAGGCTGTAGATTCAATATTAGCTATTAACAGTTTGCTAGGGTGATTGCCTAAAACCTGGGCCTAATGGCCGACATTAAATGAAAATAAGATGCCAAGATACCCTGGACCACAGGAGGGTAAACCATAGCCTGCAGTTCACCAGGCCTATGCCCTGCTAAGTCTCCTTGGAGTACAGCCTTACCCATGCATTTTTCTCTCTCACTCCTCTTGATGCAATAGTAAAGTTGGGTAGCTCGGATAGAGACCTTTTAGCCGACAAAGGCTAACATATTGAAAATGAAGCCCCTTACAGAAACTCTGCCAACCGTTCTCCACACCAATGACTCTCGAAGTGTGATCCACAGAACCCGGAGTAACTAAAACACCATCAAGGGACCACTAAGGTCGAAACTACTTGCATGATGATGCTAAGATGCTCTCTGTCTTGTACACCTTGCTGACATTCGCACACCTCAACACAGAGACGGTAGCACCAACTACACTCTTTAATCGCCGCATCCTGCACTTCGAGGCACTCAAAGGAAGGCAGGTTGATTCTGGAATACCCCTGACGTAGTAAAATTATTAATATTACTGGATCCTGACCGCTGAGCCTACACCTTTTACTCCTGTTTGTGACAAAATGAGAAGTACCTATGGAGTCCTTCTGCATCACAAGGTATGCCTGTCTCACACAGAAGCACCTGCACACTGTCCTGTGGGCTGAAGCAGCGCCCTCTTTCATGGTGCATTGCTTCTATTTGACAAACGACAATCTTTGGTTATTTAGACTTGAGTTTGTGACTGATATTTTCTCAAAAATGATCAACATTACTTCAATGAATAAGTGACAGAATTTGTTACCACTGACAACATGTGACTCTAAAAAGAAATTCAAATTTTGGGATTTATTACATACACCCTGAGAGGGCCCAGAGAATACTCCTTCACCAAGGCTTCCAGAAACACCACCCCAAGGGCTCTGCAGGGCGCCTGCGAGACATAAGAGCAGCAAGACAAGCCCATGAAATCCAATGGGCTTCACGGGCAGGACCAGTTCTGGACAGGGAGAGGTCACCCAGCCCCACTTCACCAGATGCAGGACATGGTGCCCTCCCAGGCAGCAGAGCCAGGGCAATAGTCGGGAAGTCTGACCCAGAAAACTCTCCAGCAGTGGCTGGCATGAGGGCTAGAACAGAACAGGCCGATAAAGCCCTATTAAAACTGATTTTTAATAAGCTCAGCATTTGGTGTTCAGAGATCTAACTTCCAGAGAGTCGCCATCTCTCACCCAATTCCAAGACCGGAGTCAGTCACCCACTACAACGCCAAAATTTTATATTAGGTTTTCTTTCCAGGCTGACTGTGTATTCAAGGAAGGTAATTCATCAGCTTTGGGGGTGGACGGTAACTGAGCTCGCCACCATGCAGGGACAGAATCCCCACGCTGCGCCTTCCCAGGGCCCCGCCAACCACCAGCTTGGGGGCACCAACGTGTGTCCTCTTGCTACATCACTGGTGCCTTCCTAGCCTTCTGCGGTGACTCCCTTGACCTCAGCATCCTTCAAGCTCTGTGAACGTTCGTGTAGGGCCTAGTTCCTCTAAGAGCCTCCAATCCCTCCAGAAAACACAAAGAGTTTCTGTTTTCAACACAGACGTCGAGACTGAACTGTGCACCAGGATGTGAACACTACACAGCAGACAGTCAATCACAAGAGACTGTGTAAAAGCGACAAGAACCGGCTGGAGGTGAAAGCATGCGGTGCAGACATACCTATACATGTGTTCCCTTGGAGGAATTAAAGATAGAACAAACTGACAATGTTCTAGAAATTGTTTATTATGCCACAAACCCCTTCAATAAATTTTAATGAGCAGAAATACTGAAGACCATTTTCTCTGATCAAAGGCAGTAACAATAATAAAAATGCAAAAATGCCACTACTGTAGAAAATCCAGAATTTAACATTATCTTTTGAATCACAGAGCAAATAACCGAAACTGTAATACCAAGAAAATAACCACCAGGAAGCTATATAGCCACAACCTAGAAGTTACTAACTACTGCTCCTTTACACATACATAGATGATTTTTAAAGAAAGAAAATAAATAACTTTCATATGAAGAATTTAAGGAAAGAACTATAAATAAACCAAAAGGAAATTTATAACCTAAAGAAGGAAAAAGAAGATCCTGAAAACATTTGGAACTGTCAAAAATTATCTCTTGAAATCCAAAATACGAATCCATTTTTAAAAGCCATCCTAAATGGATTTACAGTCTGTTATTTTTTTTTAAATGTTTGTGAGAAACACTATTTTAAAAACCACATTTTTACCTCATAAAGTATCTCAATTGTTATCTTTACCTAAGGTAACTGAGTAAATCAAGGTACTGTGATTACACACACAATTACAACCTGAATCAGACTTTAATTTTATGATTACAGAATAAAGATCATTCTTACCTTTCTGCTATTTGACTCTCAAGATGTTTAACTTTTTCTAGCAACTCTTTCTCAACAGCTTCTCTTTCCAAGTTCATTTCTTTACGGGCAGTCTCAATAGCTGCTTCTTTTTCACAATTAAGCCTCTGAATTAGCTGCTCTCGGTCCTGTTCGTGTCTCACGACAAATTCCTCTTTGTCTTTCTCAAGTTTCTGGATAATAGCTTCATACTTCTCTTCTTGCTGGGTGATTTTCTCATCTTTTTGTTTCTCAAGAGCATTCAATTCTGAGTCCAATTTACTCTGCAGTTCAGCTAATTCTTCTTTCAGGCCTTTTTCTATTTCAAATGCTTGGTGATGCAATGATGTCACTTTGCTTAACTTGGCTCTAAGCATATCAGATTCTTCTTCGTGTCTACTAATTAACTCTGAAATGCACTGATCTTTTTCAATTGTCATTAAAGTTCTTAGCTCTGCCAAGCCCACCTGATAATTTTCATTATTATCTTGAATCTTTTGGTTTAGTTTACTTATCTCTGTTCTCAAATGTTCTGTCTCTCGTTCAACGAGAGATTTTAAGGTCTCCTTCTGCTGGGCTCTGCTTTCTTCCAGCAAAATTTTTATTTCATCAGTTTCTGCTTCCTTCAATGCAAGTTCAACCTCTAACTTACATCTCGTGTCCGACAAATCAGAAACCTT
This sequence comes from Hippopotamus amphibius kiboko, assembly GCF_030028045.1. Lineage (NCBI taxonomy): Eukaryota > Metazoa > Chordata > Mammalia > Artiodactyla > Hippopotamidae > Hippopotamus > Hippopotamus amphibius. The sequence goes on along the minus strand of NC_080190.1, from coordinate 127,976,493 downwards.
GAGTTTTAATTCCTGGAGCTGCTGTTCTTTTTCCTGGATGACTGTGGCATGAGAATCTTCTATCTGCTCAATTCTTTGCTGGTTTTCCTTTTCTAATTTCTCCAAACAAAGCCTGTGATCAGTCGCGACTTTCTCGAACTCCTGAGTGTGCCTGACCTGCAAAGTGTCCTCCAGCTCTTTCATGCGGCTCTGCGCCAGGCCCTGGAGCTCCGCCCTCAGCAGCTGGAGCTTCTCATCCTTCTCCACGTGGAGCTTCTTCAAATCCTCCAGCGCACTCTCCCGGGACTGCCTCAGCTCTTCAATCTCACAGTGCTGCGTATGCACGACACTCTCCATCTCCAGCAGCTTCTGGTCCTTCTCCCTCTGCAGGCAGATGATGGCTTCTTTCTCGTGTTTGACCAAAGCAAACTCGTTATCTTTATTCTGCAACACCTCTTCCAGGCACACCACGTCCCCCCTTAGCTTTGTGATTTTGTTTTCATTCTCCTCACGCTCCTTTACTAGTGCAGCCAGTTTGCCCTCATATTCACTTCTTAAAGACTGTAGTTCTTTTTGATGTTTTTCATTTAGTGTTATTTCCAAAGAGTACTTTACTTTTTCAATAATGTTCCTTATCTCTAGTGCTGCGCCCTGTAAGGAACCTAAGAAGCCACAGTGCTCCTGCTGCACAAATGTTCGGAAGTGGCCGAGCTCCTCCTTTATGGTCTGGATACTGAGGAGCGAGTCGTGGGCGGTGACGTGGCACTTCTCCAACCGCATGCTGAGCGGCGTACGGTCCCCTGCATCCTCTGGCCCGCGCGCCCGCGTGTCCTGCATCCGCCTGCTGTCGATGGCGTTGATGACTGAGGAGTAGAGGGATTCCACCATCATCTCCGGACTCTGCGGGTCACTGATAGCATTAGGAGACGACAAGTTTTCTTCTATTACAAACTCATTCACCGCAGACATAAAATCTGATTCAGGACTTTCTGCTAATGAATCCAAGTCTAATGAAGCCTGGTGAAGAGTCTGTTCTATGTTTGGATGGGGGATAGTTTCAAAATCAAATGTATGTGCATCAATGCTATCTGGAGACAATTCTTCTAAGGGACAGACTGTGGGACACAGGGGCTCCTGCACGGTGAGTGGAGGAGGCGTTCTGGGTGAGGTAGTAGTTGTGATTCCTGTCGCACTTTCTATCCGGGGTGAGGAGGCCGCCTGCGGGGAGGTCTGACTCGCCGATGCCTGGAAGAGAGAGGGACAGGCTGACAGAGCTGCAGCGACACAGGCACTTACACTCACAGGGAGAACCACTGCAAGGAACGGGATTTGCCTTTTGTTCACTCAGCAGGTCTGTTATGGTCTGTGACATTTCATCCAAACTTTGTGCTGCTTTTACCAAATTATGTAGAGCAAGTACATGCTGGTGTAGAGGTTCAAAGTCACAAAGTAAGGGAACCCTGAAACAGAGCACAATCAAGTTAGGTTTCTGACTTAATGAAAACTGGATCACTACAACCAAACACTGTAACCTATGCCAACAGTAACTGACCAACCGCTTTCAATCAACACCAGGAATAGTTTAAGAAGACTAAGACATATCATTAAAGTGATAAATTAGAAATCTCCCACAGTTTGCAACAATGTCAGAGCACCACCAGAGCAAAATTAATTTCCTTCTACTTTACTGTCTTCATTTTCTGATCATTTTTATATTCCCCAGAAACTTCCCAAAGTAGCCATGAAAGAGCCAGTCTATCATAAAACACTCCTCTGTTGTAACATCTCCTAAGACGCTGGTGCTCTTCCCACAGTTCCGGAATAACAAAAACATCGGGCAATAACTCACCCTAAAAATACGAATGGCATTTACCTGAGGAATGGCTGAACTTCAGAAGGACAAAATGATTGCAGAAACTGTAAATCTTTTAATGAAATATCTGGAAGTTCACAGTCAAACTTTCGAGGCTTCTGTGTCTATATAAAAAAAAAAAATTTACCAAAAGATATACAGGATGATTTTGTGAATGATTTCTTACTATAATCAAATTCAATATAACAAATAAACAAAAACACTTCTAATGATCTAGTTACACTTAAGAAACAGAATAAAATAAAATACAAATGAAGGACTCTTCAGTAGGATGGGGAGACTATTTTTCTGAGCCTGAAATAACAGGAATGCACAAGCTGTCGGTGATCAGCTGCCAGGCCCGCTCCCCGCTTCTCTGCTCTCCACATCTCTTCATGGGAACCCTGGTAACTCCCGCCAGCATTACAGGAACCCACGTGTCTTGCTACTACATGGGCTAGTCCCAAATTTCAACCTGACCCACAGCATGGTCGCGAGGACCACCCCAGCCCTCTATCTATTCCTGTCACCTGCTAGTATGTCGTAGTGTTTTAATGTGGGGAAGATTGTTTTTTCTTATGTAACACTTCCTTCCTTGCCCTTCACTTCACCTTTTCATTATATTTTTCAAATACAAAGTCTTAGTCAATTGCAGCTTCTTAAAAAAACTTTCTACCATTTCTTTACAATGCTGCCAAGAAATGCACCTCTTAAGGTAACTCAACTGTCTCAGTCATCGTGTATGCAGATTCAGAGATGTCAAGTCACCCTCATTAAGCAGGGTTCCCAGAGAAAGGAGGGTGAGAAATCCTATTAGGACACTCATTTGTAGACACACAAAAACACATACACTTGAAGCCCTAAGGAATTCAGTGGTACAAGCAGATATTAAAAGTTATGCAGTGCATCTGAGGAGAAAACAACAAACCTACAGCAATTCCAAAACTTCTTTGACCATGGAATCATTCTTTTCATGTAATGAAATTAGTGGTCCCCACACCACTGATTTAGAAACAGAGCACCCTTATTTTTCATGGTTTCAATGAAAATGACCTGATGGGTCATGCTATTCTGATTTGTGCAATATGAATGAAAGAGGAGAGGAGGGGAGGGGTGGGGCGGGCAGGGAGAAAAGGGGGGAGACAGACAAAATGAGGGGGCGAATCTATTCCCGCCCATCTCAACAGTGCAGTAATATGACCTCATCATCCCATGCAGTGAAGACTCCTGACCAAAAACTATGAATTCATCTTAAAGCCAAAAACATTTTTATTTTGGTAAAAAAAAATGTCTGTTTCTGATAAATATCTCTACTTCTGAAATAAAGATCTGAGCACATACAGGATTTAGTCATGTTAGAAAATAAATACATACACAAAAGGATGGAGGCCAGGAGTCCAAGCCCCTAAACAGACGATTTCTTAAAAAAGACTTCCCTGTGTAAAGAAATTAACAATATGGTTACTTTACAACTCATGCTATATAATGCTATTCATATCTATGAAATAAAAACAGAACTTTTTCCTAAAAAATATGTTATAAATAAAGAACACTTACTAAATAATTTCCCAAAGGATTCCCTTTTTGACTTTTCAGCCTCATATAAATGCTTTCCATCTTTGACTAAAGCACCAGCCCACTAAGAAGAGGAGAGCTTATGTTAGGATCACACACCAATGCACTGAGGCTCAGACACAGTTAAAATAGAATTCAACTTGCATACCTCCCTGTAGTGTTTTATGAACATTTTTCTCCTGACAACCTCAACAACAGCTAGGCAGTACATCTGAGGAACTGTGCTCAGAGCTTCAACGATCTTGACTCTCTCTAGGAGCTCTATAACGAGGCGGAGCAAAGCCTGCAACTTCTCTCCATCCTGATCAGCGTGAAGCATCACAAAGCAACACCACCTGCAGAAGGAAATCGAGACACACAAACGCTGTAAAAGTCACCCGAGCGCATGTTAATCAACAATGAAGTATGTCGACACGGTGATATAACACCATCACTTGGGAGAAATAAAAAAACGTCAACTCAACACCCCAAATTAGGTACCCTGCAATCACTTACTTCAGTCTGACATGAAGGTTATTTGCTAGCTCTTGTTTGGCAGTGGTGCACTTCTGTTTAATATCCAGCAGTTTTCTGTGATTTTGCAACATAATCATCAACTGGTTTGCATGACTCAGGCACAAATCAGGTAATACGGATGCGTCTTTCAAGTTCTCAGCTCTCATCTGATTAGCTAAAAATCCCTTTGAGAGAAAATATTTTAAAGGATATTAACTTTCATGAAAAACATGAACATCTGTTTTAAGAGGAAAAGCTTTACGTTAGACATGAACTGTTCCACTTTCAAAGAAGATATTAAAATCTCCTTCTCTTCTGAATGCAGTAGGTATATCCACAGCAAAAGATTCAGAGTTTTTAAGAAATCTATGCTCAACTAATTCTGTAACATTTTCATGCTAGAAGGAAAAAGTGAGATCCAGGAGGCTAAAGTAACACACCCAAGGACACAGCAGGCAAATCAGAACCAGAACCTATGCCTGTAACTCCTGCTACACCATGTTCCGTCGGGGCACGAGTGAGTAAGAGCAGGTCACTGCCTATAAGTCCCGTGAAAACCAACAGATTTATCTAACCTGTGATAGTCAGTGGTATATTATACACTTCCCCCAATAAAAACCAAAACCCATCAGTTGACGCTGCACCACTCACTGGAGAGTAACTCCTCCCTCCAGGATTCCTGGGCTACTGTGCTTTGTTCCACTGTGTTCATATCTTCAGAACAGCAGCTTCTATAGCACATTTTCTTATTTCATAGGAAAAGTAGTTATTAGGCTTTTTTCCCTTGCTAGCCTTACTTACTGTCACAGGTGAAACCTGCATCTTTTTGTCAGGCAGAGATTGTTTTTAGGCCGTATATTAATTCAGACAAATGTGCCAAACCCAACAGGAAATACTTTAAAAAAAAGTCCAAAGACACCTTTCTGAGCGACTCACTTTATCTACAGGTTTTTCCTAGCCCGTTTACTCCACAGTTGACACGCCACAGGCGGTTTAGGCCCTGCACACCCGTCTCGCTGCCACACTCGCCACTGCAGGTCATCACCCGCGTGGGGCCCGACCCCACAATCAGCAAAGGACAACAAGTGTGTCTTCTCACTTCCTGCTAGTTCTCTCTCTCTTTTCTGCTTCATGTTTTTCTAAATATCATGAAAATATTTAAGTTTAAATAATGTGTGTTAAAGTCGAGATGGTTCAATATCTGAAGCTTTAATTATATTTTATTTTGCTTCCAATATGCTGCATGCTTAACCGTGGCTATGCTTTTTCTATAATTTAATCTATTTTTAAAAAATAACTTACTGCTTTAACCTCCTTTGATAAAATCTTAATAGGTTTTCAATTACTTTTTACTGAATCCAAGAAAAATATGGCCTCAGTCCACAGTGAATTCACACAGCACAAGCCCAATGCAGGAGAAATACAAAGAAAGCCACACCTCACCATGTCACAGTCAAACTGCTGAAACCCAAACTGAAGGCAAAGAGCTACAAGTCAGTCACTAACAGCCTGGAATTCTCTATTAAGAGAAAATATCCTTTAGAAACAAAAGGAGTTTCAAATGACAAAAATGGACTTTGCCACTAGAAGGAAATACTAAAGGATATTTTACTGTATGACAGACTTTAATACAGTCAAGGCTGTGTGTATCACCTAAAAGAAATACAGCTAGCACATTAGAAAGACAATACACTATGACCATACTGATCTTACTTCAAGAATCCAAGGACGGTCCAAGATTAGAAATGGTCCAAGATTAGAAATGGAATGTAACATTTCTTAATCTGATAAAGGGTTTCTGTTAAAACAAAGAGAGGGGAAAAAAAACACCTACCACAAACATTGTAATGATGAAACGTTACCATTTTCTACAGATTAGGAATTAAACAAGGACACCCAGTATCACATCTACTTTGCATTGTACAGTGGGATTGGGGGGGTTCCATTCAGTACAAACACAAGATAAAGACATTCAGCTCACAGTAAGGGGCTGGGTCCAAAATCACGAGAAAGAAAAGGAGAATGTGGCGGTTACAAGGTGAATTCAGTCCTTAAACTATAAAAATGCTATATTTTAAACATGTTTTAAAAAGAATACAGCAAGGCTATACACACTTTACCTACATGATACTGCATGTCCTCAACCATGCAGGTGAAATAAAACATTTGTACCCATTTGTACTCAGATGTTCTAATGAAAGAACACACTTAGAGGAAAAATACTGGCAGGCAAACCTGAGCCAGAAACACGTGTGTTAGCATCAAGGCTGTAAAAGTCACCTCTTCTTGCTACAAGGCTGTTTCACAGGGTGCTCGCGGGGGAGGCGGACAAAACAGTTGAGAATCACAGCCAGTCACCACGTCAGAAAACTCCTACCACCCCTACCTTCTCTTGATTATCGATCTAATCTGGTAACAGTTCTTGGAACACTGCACTAAGCTAGACCTAAATTCTTCAAGGTTGCCCATTTTCCCTGAGGAGGAAGCAGGGCTGCTGGGGTGTCAGCATGCGCAGGTCTCCCCTGCCGCTCACAGCATCACTGGCTCACCTCCTGGCTGTCACCCACCGCTCACGTGGCCTCAGCTCACGTGATTTTCTCAAACCTGAACATGAAGAACTGGCCTCCTCCTTTACTACATGGAATCACTAATACCGCATTCACAGCACGCATGGGTGAAACACGGCGCACAACAAACTGACAGTGCATGTAAGACTTGTCTAGAAAACCGCACATTCCCTTTCCCGAGAGGAGTCTGCAACAAGCACCTGAGCGAGTTCTTTCTGCTCATTGACGAGTCGGCTGCAGCTGGCGATCATCTGGTCCAGGGCGTACAGCCGGTCCTCCAGCCCCTTGATGGCCTTCATGTTCTGATTATCGAGATTGGCAATGGTCTGACGGCATTCTGCTATGAAGGGTCGAATGATCCGTGGGTCAAGCTGAACAGCAAGGAAACATGTAGGAAAGAAATTTTCAGCAAACAGCTTAAAATATATTTTATGCTATTTTGATATACAGCTTCAAAGAAAAACATTAATAGTGGAAAATATAGAAAAGCAAAAGCATGAGAAATCAGGTTACATGTCCACAACAAGGTCAAGAACAGGGAAATTACAATGTTAATAAAACACGATTATTACTGATTATACTGGGATACAAAAATAGGAATCTAGTTTCAGACATTACACCTTTCAATTCAAGCCACAATTCATTCAATTCTCAATATCCCGCTGAAAATGTTATTTTCAAGGTCTTATGAAGTGGAGTAGAATTAATAACAAAAACACAGTCTTTGGTCATTACCTGTCTGCTCAATCCAACTTCCCCCTAAAGCATATCAACACCTTCAAACTTCCCTCCCTCCTGGAGAGATCTTTATTTTCAGTCTGTAGCTCCTCAAGGCATCTGCCTCATAACTACACTTTCTTACTCTGCAACCTGTCCTGTTCCCAGGCTTTAATTCTCCAAGTCTTCTGGAATTTATGTAATTTGCGGAACCCCAGAATTTCTCTCCACCCTCTCCACTTCTCTGGGAAGAACACTACACTGGACGTCTTCCATGCAGAGCCCTGCACTGGCTTCCCGCGGGCTCACACGTGTAGCACCGAGACCACCTCCTCCAAGCTTCCACCGTCTCCTCTGCTGGAGCTGGCTCCCCTTCCGTCTCCTCTGTGAACAGGCCATCCTGGAGGACCTGTGCGGTGGCCCATTCTTACTGTTTCTTGCAGGATTTCAGCAGTAACCGTAACTCGGAGGGTAACCCCTAACCCTTGTTCATCCCTTTGTCCTTCTCACCAATGTTCAGTCTGGGTTTCTGCCTGCTGCTCATGCGCCTCCATGTGGACGTCAGCCACGATTACTAACTCACTGTCGCCGTCCTCTGCCCACAGACACGTCCAAAAAGCACAGAACACTCAACTGCAGACAAAGGCTGTGTTTCTCTAGCCTTGATCTCTGTTCACACTGATGTCCTGCCTGCTGTGGAAGCCCACCTCTGCCTCCCTGTGAGGGGCCTAGTGAAACACCACCTCCTTCATGAGGTCTTCCCTGATTGCTACAATTAAAGGGATGGTAAACTATTCACCTTAGATACCATGGTCGGCACACAGACAACATACGAAAGCAGTTAAATGTGAACTACTCTACTGTTACCAAGAATTCAGTGTAGTCAATAAGCAGCTGCATTTCTGACATCACAAGAAAGCTAGCACAACCATTATCTAACACAGGCAGCACCTGCTTTGCACAATATTAACTAAAAGGTGTGCACATGTGAACATTTTCTCATTTTCATGGTGAGTCCAAGGTGCACACATTTCCAATCCAAAGTATTGACTAGTTATAAGTTACAACGGTGACAAAAGGCTAAAAAAGACAACTAAAATAGATTCAAAATTTCAACCTGGGCAAAATTACAACTGCACATAAAACAGCAGTGACTTAAGGGAAAAAAAAAAAAGCTCTGAACCAGAGTTCCTGACTCCCATGTTTCTGAACTTCATGATTCACTCACAGTATAACACAATACACAGACAAGTACAAAAGAATATTTTGAGATTCACTGATTTCTGTAGGTATAAATTATTGTGGATTTTCGTTATTAAGCCAGAAAGGGTCATTGGTTTTTCTCTCTCATCTTATAAGGTGAATAAAACTTATGGCTTTGCTAGATTTCATTTAAACATGCAAACACAAAGCCAACTGCAAGCCCTTTAAAAAAGTGGTTCTCGTGGTCTAGAGCCCTGTTCTCTGTTCCACGTGGAATTATAAAATATGACACTTCAATCACCCTATCACAATCATGTGGTTGATTCTCCACAATCATAGATGCAATTTTTAGCTACTAAAATGTGAACAGTTTGAATACGAACACTAGTTCTCATTCATTTTTGGCAGTAAGCTCTGCATAATATATTCCGTACTTCCCCCGCCCTGGCAAATGTCTTAACTGAAGTGTTCTTTGACAACAAATAATAAACGGCCAAAATGAAAGAAATGCCTAACGGCTGTCATCAAGGAAACTGATACTGAAAGAATTAAGAAGAAACTCAGAATGCATTCCACTTTTATTGTCCAGTAACTTAAACAAGAAAAGAATGTTGCTATTTTCCAGGCACCACAGGCAGTGCTGCCTTTCTCCTAATAACCAATTGAAGATTAAATCTCTTTCCCAATTTAGTGAAAAGTTTACCTTTCACAAAAGTTTAACTATTCTGCCCATCATCTTTAAACAACAGCAGCCTTCAAAATATTGTTTCAGGATGAACTGGGAGATTGGGATTGCCACATATACATTACTAACGAGAAAAAAAATATCAAATTGTACACTTTATACGCAGTTTATTGCATGTCAATTGTATCTCAATGAACACTCTTAAAGAAAAAAAAATAAAAACAAAAAAAAAAAACCTAAAAAAATTTTTTAAAAAATACTGCTTCATATGGTCCACATCACTGACACATGCGCCCCATCAACTTCCTCTCAGACCTCAAAGATTTTCTATCTGCTTATGGATCAGATTTGAAGAGGTTTATTCCAGATTTATGCCCCAGGTTTAAAGGTTTTTACAAGTGTACTTGGGGGAGAACTTAATCCAAACACAAGTCACTGTAATTACAAAGTACAACTAAAAACACAATGTCTAGGTTTTGAATTTTGAAATATCTCAGGCAGATAAAGTATCTAAAATTACTTCTTTTAAACATCAGAGACCTGTTCCCTGGGGTGGGGGTGGGAGTGGGAGTGGGTGCGGGAGTGGGTGCAAAAGAGGCAAATGGGGGTTTTCTGGGAGGTGGAAAGGATCAATGTATCTTCCTCTGGATGTTAGTTTCTCCATGAACTAACCGCTCAAGACTTGTGTATTTCATCGAATGTAAATCATTCTCAGTATAAAAAGTTTAACTGTTAAAGATAAAAAAGAAATTATATCATTAATATTTTTTCCCCAAAGCTTGAAAGTTCTACAGCACCTGTAAACGTGAACATATGAATCATTATTAAGTTAATGTAAGGAACAGGACAGGTCAGAGATGGCCAAATATTATCATTTTACCTGTTGACTTCTAGAGAACTCTCAGTACTCAAAGCACAATAATCAAAACCACTAACACTGTTCAAGTTTTACCTAGCAGATCAAAGAGCCTAACTGTAAGGACAAATTAAAGGATAGAATATATTAAAAAGTCTAAGTGTCATTACAGGATCGGGGAAAAACTTCAAGTACCACCACCACCAAAACCATCCCCACTGGAGTGGACACTTCAAGGCTTGGCACTGCATAGAGATTTTACCCATATAACTTCTAGTCATCTTCCCAAATTTACTATCAGTTCATAAAGAGGGTTACACATCAAATGACTGGATTTGTCCAAGGTATTATATATGGTTATACAGTTTTACTCCAAGCCTCATTATTTCCATTATAACATGGTACTCTTTCTCCCATTACTGTACAGAAAATATTTAGTACAGGTGACATAATTTCAAGTGGTTACAATGACACAAGCAAAGTCAGATGCTCTTACCCTGCTCATGGAATCAAAGCACTTCCTGACCAGCGACTCCACGTCATTAGGCCTGTCCTGCACATTGATCCAGTCTAGCAAAGAAACGTTAAAAAAAGGCAGGTCACCGTCTTTAGCATCTACCGCAGCTTCATCCTGCTGGACAGGACTTGGACAAGGTTCCCTCGCCTCTCTTCCATGTGCAGCATCTGGGGTGTCTGGGGCTCCAAGTTCACCAGACTTGTGAAATGAGGTTAACGAGGAGGGCTTGTTCGTTGTTGCAGGCGTGTCGGAAGAGAGCACCAGGTCAGTAGAGGTTTTCATCTTGGCCTTTTCTGAGCCTTCATGCTCAGGCAAGGAGTCCAGTCTTCCCAAACACTCCCTGTAACTATGTCTGGTTAGGCACTCCAACAGCGGAATCTTGGCCATGACTGAAACCGCAGTTCCTAAACTTAAAATACAAAGGACCTGTCAGTAAAATAATGGGACTGCTCTAGTTAGAGGTTAGCATCTTGAAAGAAATAATACGTTGTTATCACACACAGAAATCTCATCACCTCTCTATTATAATACATGCATCTAAATAGTCCACGAGGTCTTTAAAAGAGGACAGAGAGAAGGAGGATAAAGTTCACACACTGAAACACCCTCTAAGGTAAAGGCAGCAAGTTTACACTAAACACATGGACACAGTGGTTTTGAACAAACCTTAAGGTATAAAAAATTCAAACCTATAAAAAAGATTTACCATAGCAGTCCCTTAAAGTTTAATGTTTGATTAGCTTAAAGACAGAATGTTTTCAATATATTGAAAGCAGAGGATAAAATTAACACTTCTATTAGAGATTAAGGTTAACTCTTGCGTTCATCACACCCTGAAAATAGACAGGAGGATAGACATATGTTGTTAAAAAACACGGGGAAAAGATGAAATCTTGATGATCTGACTTTTGTAAAAACATACGTAAAATGATTCAGGCTTCTACATTAAATTTACATCTAGAGGACCACACCCCCAAATAGCTACTTGAAAAGGTTATTAAAAAAACACTTAAACATTCTTTCCAGTCTTAATCATTCCCTTCCTTCCCAAGACGTGTCCCATTGTCAACTTAAGGCCAAAATGTTCTAAACATTCATACCACAGAAGAGAGAAACTTGAATTAATAAGGTTTACTTGATTAAAAAAAGAAGAAAAAGAAAGAACATGCTACTTCCAACTCTAGTTAAATAAAAACTTTAAGAACCAAAAACATGAACATGAAACCCTGAAAGCAACACATGTCACACAACAAGGGCCATGTCTGTGTGGAGTTATCACCGCACTTTTACACTCATCACAGCCCTTTTAAGAAAGAACCAGTGGGCATCAGATGTGCTTATATACAAAGAACCAGAAAACAGCTAAATAAAAACTAGAACACAATGGCTTTTTTCCATCCCAGCAAGCCCACATCATATGGCAATATTTAAAAAGAAAAATAAAATTTTCCTTGAATGCCTAACATTTGAAAACTTTACCACTTCTGTTAGATTGTTACTTTTGCATTTTGCTTTTACTTTATTGTAAAACCGGTAGCAAGGCAAGAGACAAAGATTCTTGGGTTTCTAAATGATTTCAAAACTATTTTGAGTCTTTTACATAAAGAAAACACAAGAAAAAGAAACGTGGTAGATCCATAAAATACGTGGTGGATAAAAGTGACCATAATTTTAAAAATTTTACAGTCTACAAAAGTCTCAAAAATATGAATCTCAATTATAATAAATATATGGCCTACTAGAAACAAAATTATCATCACTAAAACTACTGATGAACTGCAAAGGTATTTTAAAAACATCTTATCCACTTTAATGGCAAACATACTGAGTAAGTTTTGACTTGATGTCTTCTACGGACTGCAGATAATTTGAGTAAATACTTTCAAATTTGAAAAGTAGCTTTTGGTAGGAATTTGAACAATCCTCCAGATTGGCCATGATTGCCGCCCAGCCTTGGTGTTGAAGATGCTCATCATGGACCAGACCTTCACAGAAAGAGCAAAGTTTCTTGGCAACTTCATACATTTCCTACATTGGAAAAGAAGAAACAAACGGTAAAGGAAGGGAACGTTTGTGCGCATGTCAGCCTATGTGTGCATACATGATGCGTGAATGTGCTCTGAACTCATCTCAGAGGAAGCACAGCTACAGGAAGGTTTCAGTTTACGGTTCCCACCTGCTGCCTCGACAACGAGAAGGAACTCAATGCTGCTGGGAGTACACGGGGCTAGAGGTCCGCGCAGGGCAATGTAGCAACAGCCATCAAAAGCGCAATTGAGAATGCTCTCCGTTGGAATACTACACGGCAACGACTACAACCACGAATCCACGTGGTTACATGCACGAGTCTGAGGACGGCAGTACAGAGTCAGAGGCCAGACACCAAAGAAAACAAACCGTTGTAGGAGTTAGGATGTTGGTTAACCTCACGGAAGAGAAATAATGGGTACTGAGAGGGAGGAAGCATGGAGCAGGGCTTTTGGAGTCACACTGTGTTTTTAAATGTGGTCATTTTGTGAAAATGCACTAAAAAGGAACGTATAACTGTTACGTGCATTTTCAAATATGTATGTCAATAAACAAAGCTCTATTATTAATGTTGCTAAGACTAAAGACAACCGTCCAAGGTCACACAAGTAACTGGGAAACCTGGAGACCATGCTCTGGATGGCTGACAGGCAGACTTCAGGAACTCCCTGGTGGTCCAGTGGTGAGGACTCTGCACTTCCACTGTCGGGGGCTGGGGCTCGATCCCTGGTCGGGGAACTAAAATCCCAAAAGCCCTGTGGCTCGGCCAAAATAAAAAACCAGAGCCTCTACTTGCTGATGGGATAGAGAGTCTGACCTGTGGTCACTGTCTTGGTGACAGCAGCTCTGGGTGAATGTCACCACCTGAGAGGTACATTCTTCCCTCCACTTCCCACTCTTCTTTCTCATCACATTCTTAGCTATTCCTGGACACTGACCTTTCCAAGCAAACTTAAAGTCCATTTTATGTAAAAGAAATAAAACAAAAACACCCCAAATTCCCCTCATCCCAAAGCAAAACTGCTTCATTGCAGCAATTAACTGTAATTAAGATAGTGAATATACACAATAATTAGAATATGATCAAGATTAAGAATGTATCTTTCCATTTGATCATAATGTTTTATGTTCTGGAATTTTATATAGATTTTTGTTGTCATTGCTATTAAGAATGCAATATACTTCCCATTTCTAAAGTAGGGCCAATACAGAGAAATATGAATAATGTTTATTTATCACACACCCAATCAATCTTACAATTCCTTCCAAATGGGTTTTTATTAAATTATCTCAAATTTACCAAATATGCAATCAAATCACTAAAACGGATGTTTTTTGCTTCTTTTCCATTAACTTCACCACTTACTTGATTTTATTTTTCAGTAAATTTCCCAGAAGTTGCAAAGGATTACTGAACAGATTTTTTCTGATTTATGCAAATGACTCCAGCTTTTTGCTGACTTCAAAGCCGATTATCTTTTTATATCTGGTCAAGTCTGTTGCACTTTTTGTGCTTCCTTCTAGGGCTATTAGAAACAGCTGCCAAATTTAACAACTGCCTCTTCCAGACAACACTAATGTGACCCTCTATATTTTCTTCTATAGACTGTTAGTGATTGAGACAATTAACTATATTAATACATTTCCAAATAATGAACCATCCATGCATTCCTATAACACCTGCTTTTTGCTGTTAATATATTCTGGGTTTTTATCTGTAAGAAAAAAGTATATTCTATATTTTCAGGATGCAGTGAATTTAACTCTAGTCCACAAGATCCTTCTGATTATGAGAAATTATTGTGGTAAAACACGCAGCAATTGTACCATTTTAACCTGTCTTTACATGTATGGTTCAGCACCCTGAACTCACTCATGTGCTGCATAACCATCACCACCACCATCTCCAGAAGTTTTCATCACCCCAGACTGGAACTCCGCATCCATTAAACAAGTAGCGCTCCCTTCACTCCTCAGCCCTGGCAACATCGAGTCTACTGTCCCTGTGAATCTGACTATTCTAGGGACCTCATATAACTCGAATCATATGCTGTTTGTCCTTTCGTATCTGGCTTAGTTCACTTAGTGTACTGTCTTCAAGGTTCCTCCACGTTGTAGCTCACATCAGAATCTCCTTCCTGTTGAAGGCTGAGTGGTAATCCACTGCACGTATATACTGCGTCGTGTGTATCCATCCGCTGGACATCAAGCTGTTTCCGCCATTTGACTATAGTTAATAATGCTGTTATGAACACTGATGTACATCATTATATTAAAAGTTCTCTTGGAATTAATATTATCCTCTTTAGCCTGTGTTGATAGGCAAACATAGATTTGGCTTATCTTGTCCATAAATTAAATCTTTTATTATTAATTTCACTTTTTTCTGTTTAATGCTTTTAACAACCACTTTGTCAAATATCAACACTGCCATTTTTCCTATGTTCGCCTACTAGTTCTGTGCATATCTTTCTTTTCATACTTTAGCAACCTGTTTTAGCAGTATTTCTTATGGTGGCATAGCTGTTTTTTTTTGTTTTGTTTTAATCATACCATAAATTTTCATAAGGGAAAAGTTGGATAAATTAATCAATAACCAAATACTGGACTGTATTAATCTCATTATTTTACATTTAGTATTCACTTTATTCTTTGTTACATTCTACCTAGATTTTTGCTAGTTTAATGATGTTATTATTCCTTCCTAGTTCTTCTCTGCTACTCACTATACCCCTCTTCTCTCTCCCACTTGTCTTAATCCACACCTGGATGAAACCTTTGCAGTTAACTTTAACTTGTCACCTGGCATCACTAGATATTGCACAGACTGTTTATTGCCAGACTAATCTTCTCCCTTATTTCATCTATTTGATTTTTAAATCTTTTCATCAAGTTTTATTTGTTCTTTGATTTCTTACTCTACTCACTCAACAACTGTATATTCTATTTGGTTATCCTGTAATTTTTATACCTAATATTACATTTTTCTATTAGCATGTAGTGTCCACATTTTTCAATTAAATCAAAACTATTGCATTTTAAATGGCATGCAACTGTGTAACCTATCTTTATTAGCTTTATTAGTTTATCTGTAGACCAATAATCAGAAAACAAATCTAAAGGACTCTATTACATAAATTTATAGAGTTTGTCTTTTAAAAATAGAGTTTGTTTATAGAGTTTGTCTTTTAAAAATAATTTTGCCTTCTAAAAATCCTTTCCAGATTCTTTAATGATTATTAAGCATATTCCAGAAAGATGGGGTTAATCTCTTTTTATGTTGTAGCCTATGTGAAAAATGGGATAGTTTCACAAATGTATGTACTACATTAAAACAAACTGCTATGAAATTTCTTTAAAAAAGCAACTATTAAATACTTAATAGTAGTTTATTATTATCTGAATTTATTTTTAAAAAAGGTAAATACTTTTTCAGCTGATTCTAAAAGATAAGGTTTTTTATGTCTGAAAGCAAAATGTGTCCCACTACTGATAGCTTACAGCCAGTATTACAGTACAGCACTAGCAAGTCAAAAGCAAATACAAAATAACAAAAATTAAAAAAAAAAACCAAATGACTGGGAAACAGTCCACAGGGATTGCAAGCAGCAAGACAAGAGGAAAAGCGTTAAGAAGAAACTGGGTGCTCCTCCAGGACCTAAACACAGATACGAGAGGAAGAGTCACCATCTTAAGAGTTCTTTAAGCTCTCTGTGCCTATGTCTATCTACTCAAACACAGGTACTTCACTGATTAAAACAATGCGCTGAAGCTATTATCTGTATACCATTAGCTAGGAAAGAGAGTAAACAAACCATGTGTAAGACAGCTATTCTACTCTAAGATCTCAGAACTGTTTGCAAAAGTAGAATGACTAACAAAGGATGCGCCTGAAATTTAAAAACTAAAATAATCACAAAACACTTTTTTAAAAAGTCTGTTATTTTTCATGTTTTTGGCATGTTTCCTCTATAATTTAGACTACTTTGCTTCTAAAAGCATTCAAATCTAAACAGCAATCAATTTTTTAGATCATTTGCCAAAGCCAAGTAAGCTAATCGCCCACAAAAAATTACCAAGCTTATGAATAAGACATTATTTTGTTAAATACGCCAATTTTTAAACTGTACAACATATAAATAAATATTACAATTACCACTGCAAGCTGTGTCCTTGAAGCAACAGTGTGAAAAACTGCGGGCATCATAAGGGACTCTTCAACTTTTATTTCCATGTCATTTTCTGTTGAAAAGGTAGTTTTAGGAATAGCAGGTAGACGTTCAGATAAGATCATTTCCTTGTTAAAAAGAAAAATTGGATTTGTGTCCTACAGAAGTAAAAATGCAAAAAAAAAAAACAAAGAAAAACAAAACTGAAGTAAAATGTTACGAATACTGAACATGCACACTGCCCTCCAAATACAAATCAGATACACTTCCGAGCCCACGTCCCAGGCCCCTCCATGAAGCTGGCACACGTCTGGGTGGCAGGAAGGGCCCAGACACCTACCGTCCCGGCACTGTAGGTGCACACTCGCCGGTCTGCAGCCATGCACTCTCCCCCGTTGACCACCAGCACCTGGTGCTGAATAGCGATCTTGTACTTGCTGTGGATGGCATGCTTCAGGTCGGCCACACTTTAAAAAGGGGGATGGGGTGCCAAAAAAAATCAGTGATTTACGTTTGCCAATGATAACCTTTTTCATTACCAAAGTGGCACTATTTAAAAATGCCTGACATATAAATGAATTTCACTCTAAAGTTCCCCCCAAAACAGTAGTAAAAAATATAAGCTTCTTGTTTCTGTGACCGGATTCCATAATCAACTAGCCAATCATAAATAACTAGAAGGTCAATAAATCACCCATGTGCCACATCTTAAAGTGAGTCTATGAAATGCAAGCAGTAGAAACATTTATTTTTGTCATCTTTATATAACGCAGCAAAGGAATATGCTCAAATTAGCATCAGGTCTCTTAAAATCTCCACTTCACATTACACAAAACATATTAAGTCTATACCATATGAAAATTGCTTCCTTTTCCTAATTTTCAAAAAGCCATTCCTTTACAGGTCAAATCCAATTTTATAAAAACTGGAACTTTCAAAAAAATTTTTCATAATTCCACTTAAAAAAATAAGATTAATTCAAAATTTTACTCTATCATTAACAAACAAAATAAAGACTATTAACTTTATTCATATAAAATAAAAACAACGACAAAAAACCACAGGACTGGTACCTGCTGGTTTATATAGGCAGCAATAACCTGCTCAGCAGTGTCCTGTGAAACTCAGAAAAGCAACCAGCTATGAAAATTTACTTCTATTTGACTGTTTTGGTTTGAAATCAGTATGGTTACTGTGAAAAACACAGTCACGCAGACAGAACAAAGCACAACTTAATGAATTTAACGTGAGCACTTGAGAGCATGATGACAATTGTGTCTATAATGTGCTGGGGAGAAAAGAGTGAAGACTTGCCACATTGCTACTCTTATTGAACAGAGGAATAGTATTCTCAAAATCACCTCTTTCTTTAACTTTTTACATGTACAAAATGCAAAACTGAGGAGAATCAATGAAACACAGCTCACGTTTGCACTGTAAGTTCAGTGTCAAATGTCAGGGTGGTCCCAGTGTTCACCAGAAATACATACAACTTCATGATGAGCTCTCTGGAGTCTGTGAGCTTACACCTCGCTCTGATACAGTTACTGAAAGAAACAGACAAGAAAAGTGGTCAAGTTACAAACATAGGTACAAATGCAATTATGGTCACATAAGACAGAACACAGTCATACTACATAAGCAACAAAAAGCAAAACAGGTTTTGATGTCTAGAATGGCTAACTAGACAATTCAGTAAACGTGTTGCTTAAAAAACAATAATGACCAGTAATGAGGCTAGTGAAAAGGGTAACTTCTATCATAAAAAATAATTTGTTCTGAGGAAGAGGTCAGTGGCTACAACAGTTAGGTGTATATTCACACTGTTCTCATCTCCTGTGCAACCCTCCCTTAAGAATAAGAATAAAAATTAACAATTTGGTCCAACATCTTTCTAACTCCAGAAGTCCCTCCCCTGCCTCTTCTTTGTAACATGAGTCTCAAGGTTAAACTTACTAACAGCAAATAGGAAGAGCCACCACTTGCAATGGAAGGAAAAGAGTCAGTCCCTACTCCTTCCAGCAGGTGCCTCTTAGTCTGAGTTCTACCTACATGCTGAGTTAGAAACACTCCATGTAAGAAACTCTGGCCTTAACGGCTCATCACTTTGCGGAACAGCAGAAAGTGCACAGGTCTGGAAATCAGAATATGTAAAACAACTCTGCCATTACCTAGTTGTCCAAGTCAAAACCCCATACATAAAACAAAGCTTGTCTATAAATAAAAGGACAGATATCAAGAGCTAGCATTTTATTTTTAACAACTGGAGGTAAAACATCCCCAACAACAACGTAAGTGATGAAAGACAATAAACACATTTCCAGAAACTAGTCGTTATCTTTCTTTATGCTCTTTCCACGTGAGCTTAGAGTAGAATTATGAGGGAAGAAGGAAAAGCAAGTAAGGCTTTTAAAGTTTCCAAAGTTTCTACTTTAAATGCATTAGATCAAAACTCTGTTATAAAGGCAGGAAATGTGACTTACCGTCAGGCACTGTGAAAAGGATTACCACTTTTCTTAAAAAGCAGATTAAAAGTGGCTTATGTTTGCTTTGCTTGATATTGGCAACTGAATGGCATTACTGGTTAAACTCAGTGAACTGGAAAAGAAAAATTTCTGGATTATTACAGAGAGAAATAATTCAATGTGACTACAAAAATGGTTAAGTGCTTTCTTTTAACACTACCTTCTGAAAGAGTAATCTACTCAGTCTCTCTTCCTACCTGCACATTCACTGAACCACAAACATGACCTTGACCTACACCATTCCATTGAAAAGACATCAAACAAAAGTCCCCAAAGAACTCCTCAACAATGCCAAAGCCTAGAGCCATTTTTCAGTCCTTACAATACAATGGTCCCATTACTTGCATACTTCACTGTTTCAGTTTCTTCTTTTATGAAACAGGAATAAAACGATACCCATAGCACAGAGCCTCTCAGCCAGCCTCTCTGCTTTCCCAAGCCCCCTTGGATGTGGACGGAGCCTGTGATCTGTTTTAACCACTGAAATTCGGCCAAGGTGATGGGGTGGCACTTACACGATCATGACCTCTCCTGCCATGGAACACGCAGTCATTCGGAGAGGCCCCCATGGCAAGAAGCTGAAGCCGACAGCCAGCAAGACCCCAGGGACCTCAGCCCAGCAGCCTGCTGGGAACCAGCTCTCAAACCACAGCGAGCTTGGAAGCAGATCATTCCCGCTGAAGCTCAGACAAGCCCCCAACCCCGGCTGAGGCCTCCACTGCAGTCTCGTGAGAGACCCTGAAGCAGAGCACCCTGCCAAGCCGTGCCCACAAACGGGAAATACTACTTCTGTGTGGTTGTAAACAGCAAAGATCATGGTGACTTCTTACTTGGCAACAGGTAATATGGTACCAACAACACAGGGGCCTCCTGGGAACCAAGTGAGAACAAGTAACCATGGTGCTGGGCAGGGGTAAGACCCCGTCTTGGGCTCCTCCTCCTCCTCAGCAGCGCGTCCAGCGTCTGGCTGGGACCTCACCGCCTCCCAGCGCGGCAGCAGCAGCACCACTCCCGACAACAAAACCCAGCCCAAATCGCTCCCTGGACCCGAGTTCTCTGTTTGCTGTGATCACCTCCCCCTACACACACACACACACACACACACACACACACACACACACACAGTCTTTCAGAGAGTTAATCACACAACCCTACCATTAGATGTGCTGACTGTGTACTCTACATGTGCTTCTATGCTGCATATGTTGTCATGTTTCTTTGTGTAGTTCTCACCTCTACTGAACAGCAAGCTTCTTTAAAGCAAGGATCCTGCATTCCTGGGAAGTAGCTCTAAAATACTTTCTCAATAAAATGAATAATCCCACACCAGTAAAGGATTATTCTATATCCTTGTGAAGACCACTAAGAAGTCACACATGTGGCCCTGACCGCAGGATTCTTCATCTTGTTCTTGGAGGAATATCCCTAGGCTTCCACTGTCATTATCGCCACCACGGATGAGAAAGGCTCCATTTGACCCCCCACCAACACACCCACCCACCAGCGACTGTGGGTGACACAGCTGCTCTACAAATGCAACCCGTGCCTCAGCCAAACCAGATACCTAACTTACACTAAGAGGGACGCTCCTGTTACACCAGAGTAGAACCAAAACTGTTAATGAGTGAGGGAAAGTGCCTAGGAAGCCACCAGGCTGAAGTGATTAGTGAAGAGCCGACTACCAGAGCCTCCGCAGCAGCAGAGCTGGGTCCATGGGTGAGGAGCAAGAAGCACAGTCCCCTGCCCACCCTGGAGGCCTTGTCTTGTGAGAGAGAAATGTGTGAAAAATCACTACAAGTTTAAATGAGGATTTCAAACCAGAGCATTATCCACTATATCTGGACTTAGAAGTTACTTGTCCATCACTTAATCATCTTCCCACACTATTACAAACACTTCATAAACATCAATATTGATGACCAAAAAGCATTCCAACTTGTGAATTCACCACAGTTTATTTCCTATGTAGGTTTTGTTTTTAATCTCACAGGTACACATTTTTTCTGTGCTTAGGACTGTTCCCGTTAAATACATTCCTAGAAGTAAAATCTCTTGGTCCAAGCATCCAAAGATCTAAAAACTGTTCAGTTTGCTTCTCTTACCAGTTTATACTCCTCAGTCAACAAGGTCACTATACTCTGCCATCGCCCTACTTTTAAACACTTGTGAATATTATTTAATTACTGTATGTTTAAACCCTGTCTCATTATTTGTGAGTCTGAACTTCATTCACACGTAGGCTGTCCGCTGTGTGCCATCACTACGTTAGACGTGGGATGTAACAGCAAACAAGATCCACACAGTCCCAGGACTTCCGTGAACCTCAATTACCAGAAAAGATGGAACCCGACCTCATCCAGTGAACGTAAAGATTAAAGACGATGTACATATAAACATCCAATGCAATGCCTAAGACAAGCACTCAAGAAACTTCCTCAACATACATAGATTCTGTACACTCAAGGGCTGAGCACTGAAGATATAAAAACAATGAAAAATAAGGAACATCTGCTGCCAGGAAAAGTAGGCAGAATGACCATATTGCAATACCGTCTAAGAAGTATGCAGTCAAAAGGAAACACGAAAGGCACTTAGATTGACAAGAAAAGAGTAGCCAGAGGGTGCATCCCTAGAAAAAGGATGCAGACCTGAGCTGTTATCAAGAGGAAACCAGAGAAGCAAGGGATCACGGGACTGTAGTCAATGAAGGTCTGATGGATAAAGGGGTGAATTAGTTAACAAATGTCGTTGAATGCACACACTTTATCTTGCAGGTGAAAGGGGGCCATCTTATTTCATGACGGAGTATGTACCTAAAGTACATGAGTAAAATAGAAGTAACACTGGAGGCAGAGATGGTTCATTCACTCACTCATTCATTCATTCACCCACATCCAACCAACACCTATGAACTCTGGTGCCAGGACAGGGATTCTGTGAACAGAACAGACATGGTTTCTGCCCTGACAGAGGCCACAGTCTGGAGGGAGAAAAAGGCATTAAACAAGAAGAAAGCAAACCTGACGTGAACTGTGATGAATGCCATGAACCAGGAGTGGGCGGGAAGCAGGCCTCTGTGGGTTCGTTTACACAGGGACGCAGGGTAAGAGGAAGACTGGCCTGTGAAGGTGGGGGAAGCACTATGAGAAGACACAGCGTTTCTCTGACTCTAAACATAAAATCTTTATAATAATGTTACTCTGCTTTCTTTTTTTATTTCCTTTTAAATACTGTTTCTCTTTATTGTTTTGATATAGCTTCACACCTAAGGAAAAAGCTGACAAAAATAGTACAAAAAGCTCCCCTGTGCCCTTTGCCCAGACTCCCCCGCTGTGCTCCCTGCTGTACCTTTGAGGCCAGTTCATAATGCGTGCATGCTTTTCTTTCTTTCTCCCTGTCTCTCTCACCTTAGATGGACAGAGATGTTAGATACATTTTTTTCTGAAGTATGAGAGTAATCTGAAGACAGGAAAGAATGTCCCTTTATCCATATATATTTCAGAATGTATATTTCCTAAAGAGGCTTTTCTTATACATAATCAGAATACATTTATTAAATCACAGATCACTAGTGTTTATCTAAACCACAGTTAATAACTAATCCAGTCAATGTTCAAATTATTGCCCCAATAACATTCTTCAAAGTGTTTCCCTCCCAACCCAGGATCCAACTCAGGCTCACGTGCTGCGCAGCTGTCCACGTGCCGTAGCCTCCCCCAGCTGGAGCAGGCCGCCTTTCTCTTGCCACACTCCAGGGGCAGCACCTCTTACTCTCAAGCAATCGGGCATCAGACATGAGAGTAAAGACCACCTCAGTGTTCCCACTTCTGCCACAGCAGTTGTGGCAAATGAGGGAAACGCTGACAAGCCACAGCCGCTCTACCCAAATAAACAGCTCCACCTATGAACCAAGATGGTTAACGCTGACAAAAAACCTGAGTGAACAAAACTGATCTCAGAGTGAGTCTGTCTGCACACCTGATGAACAATGTAACCAATCTCAAGGGCAGCTCTGATGTCAGTGGCTCAGAACCCAGCAGAGCTCCACTCCACACAGCAGCACCCCCAACACCACCAGGGCGCACCCGGCTCATTTCAAACAGCTCTGAAGTGATGTAAGCCACAGGAACAGTTCCCCACCCGCCCTGATAGGGACCCGCCCTGACAGGACGTCCTGTGTTTCCACCACTGACTGTGATGTACAGCCATCAAACCTGGCAGTGTGAACTAGAGCCGGCCTCCGAATCTTCACTCTGCATCCCCACTGTCAGCCCCCACCCAGGGCCTCCCCTGCACGGCGTGGAAAAAACCCTGCTCGTCAGGCCATCATCCCTTCTAGGGTCCAGAGCACTGGGGTCTGCACGCAAATGTCAGGCTGCTGGCTGCCAGGGCCACAAATGCTCTTTATTTACTCCACTGTCCAGGAGATGGCACACGAAATAGTCCCTGCGAGCACCCACAGAGGGATGCGCTGTATGCAGTCATCATGCTCAGCATTACGTCACAGATTTCTCACAACCTGTAAGACATCTACAGTGTTACTGTCTCCCCCTGCAGATAAACAAAAAGACTCAGAGGTTCCTCAACTTGCCTAAGGCAGAAACTTAGTAAATACAAGTCCTAGGGCCTTAAACCCAGGTCAATTTATAACATTCATTCAATAAAAATATCACCTGAGACACTAGGACACCCTAGGCATTTTCTTGGCTAAAGCAAAAACGTGATAAAATTGCCTTCTCTCATAAACCTTACATCTTAGGTGGGCAACATGAAAATTTTATATATAAACACAAATTTCAGGATATCTACTTTCAGAAAGAATAGCAAAAGAAAAAAAAAGTGCATTCTTTTCAGGTAAAAATAATTCCAACATCTATGCTCACACTTTTCCGTTTTATTCCTTCAGCTACGTGTACAGTTGGGAAACACGGCATTGGTTCTGATCTCCAGAGGAAACGGGGACTAAAGACGTGAGTCTGGCCTCCAGGAACAGACAGAGACTAAAGGCCAGCCAGGGGACATTAGGGGATGAAGCCTCCATTAAAAACTCTGCACAAAGCCTCAGGTAAGCCCCCTGGGGAGCAATGCTCTGTGCTGTCACACATCCTGGCCAAGCGGAGGCAGCGCTGTCCCTCCCTGACTCCGAGGAGGGGCCCCCAGAGCTCAGCATCTGGGACCCTTCCAGGCTCCCCTCCATGCACATCTTCTTTTGTTTTAATTTTAGTGTGTATCCGTTCACTATAATAAAATTGTAATCATAAGTACAGCACTTTCCTGAATTCTGTGAGCTTGGGGAACACCCATATTTGTAATCAGCTGGTCCGAAGTGGGGGTGGTCCTGGGCACCACCAAGCTTGTGGCTGGCATCCCAAGTGAGAGCAGTCTCATGGGGACCATTCCATCTAAGTCCAGATTCAACTAAAACCACTGCACACCCACATGTGGTCTCTAAAAGAAACCTCTGGAGAACTGGCTGATACCAAAGGTCTAGAGTAGAAAACGTACCAATTATGTAAGCCTGGAACACCTTAACGTGCCGTGAAAGCTGGCAATCTGTCAAAGACTAATGCGACTACGTCACAAGGGCAGAGAAATCAACCAGAAGGGGCTTAACTAAGATGGGCAGTGTGAGCATCACAGGCACGATGGCAAATAATTAAGTGTTCATGATGCTACCGAGTAAGGAAAGAAGACACCCTGGGTGAGCTCGGGCAGCATCCTGCAATCACAGCTGGCACAGGCAGGAAACACTCGCCCTCCTTCCCACCTGAACTGCACTTCAGGATAACCAGTACTTGATGAAGGAATGTCATCTTCTGCAGAAAAACTCTACAGGCAGAATACAGAAAATGATCATTTTGTGCTGAAATAACAGGTCTAGACATCAACAGGCTTAAAACGTGACAGTGAACGAGGCTGACAAAAATGAAGACGGTGATCACTCGTCACTCTGATATGGACCCGGCGTCTCTACGGGTCTCAAGCAAAGTGCACAACCCAGCTGGGAAGTATTCTTGCTCCCCCCCCAACAAAAAAATGAACCGAAATTTAAGCCTCTACATCTGCCTACACTTTCCAGCTTATAGTAGTAATATGGAGTCATAGAGAAAAACATCAACAATACTACAACCACCAGCTAAATTCAGAAATGAGCTTTCTATAGGACAAAGACCTAGTTTCTTTAACAAATGGCTTCAAAGAGAAAAGGGAGAAAGAATTCTATCAAAGGAGATGGAAGAGACACAATAACCAGATGTAATGTGTGGACCTGTTTGGATCCTGAATCAATGAAAGTGCTGTTAAAAAAGAATATTTGAAATAAATGTGGAAACCTACATATGGACCAGGTAGTCAACTATACTTAAGAATCACTATTGGGACTTCCCTGGTGGCACGCGCAGTAGCTAAGAATCCACCTGCCAGGGGACACAGGTTTGATCCTCGGTCCGGGAAGATCCCACATGCCACAGAGAAATTAAGCCCATGTGCCACAAGTACTGAAGCCTGCGCACCTACAGCCTGTGCTCCGCAACAAGAAGTCACCACAATGAGAAGCCTGTGCACCACAATGAAGACCCAATGCAGCCAATAAGATAAATAAATTTATTTTAAAAAAATTACTATTCCTCTTTTTGGATGATAAAAGCATTTTAGTTATAAAATAATAGTTCTAAAAAACAATTAGTTCTAAAAAATTCATGTGTAAAATGATATTTGAGATGTTTTAAAATAGTCTAACAAAAGAAAGAAGGGGGGGGCAGGGAGGGAGGCGGGGAGGGGAGAGTTTAACAAGGCGGGGTAGACAGGATGAGCAAAATACTGGTGACCATGAAAGCACACAAGGTGCTCCAGCACTCACATATCACAGTGGGAATCTCCTAGAAACAATTATGGCCTTTCTGCAAAGCAACTGGTGTTCCTGGGGCAGGTCAGTAAAACTTGAATAAACACACACCTCACTTCTCCTCTCCAAACTCAGCCCATGAGCCACAACCACTGAGCCTGCGTGCTACAACTACTGAGCCCATGTGCCATAACTACTGAAGCCCACACACCTATACCCTATGCTCCACAAGAGAAGCCACCGCAATGAGAAGCCTGCACACCACAACAGAGAAGCCTCCGCTCTCCGCAACCAGAGAAAGCCCACGTGCAGCAACAAAGACAACACAGCCAATACATAAATAAATAAATATATAAAATAAATAAATAAAGTGATAAAATTTTACTGAGTTACAGCTTCAGGCAATCTATGAGCCATATGGCTTCACTGTCAAGTAAATAGAGTTTAAAAGAAAAAAAAACAAAAATAAAACAAAACCAACTTCCTCATCAGTGCACACCCATCTACACTTCCACTTCCTAATTTGTAAAGTCAGGATATCAGCAATATCTGCCTCTTACAGCTTTTGTGGAAAACAAGTAAAATAATCCACGCGAAAGAGCGTATTTAGCACAATGCCAGCTTCACAGTAAATACTCCAAAATGCTGCCTAGGGACAGGAAACGTCTCTGTGACATAATACAAAATACTCAAGGTTATCTGTTGAATGAAGAAGTTCTCACAAGCAAAAATGCCACTACTCACAGTAAGTAAATGACAAAGCATAGTTCAAATTGTAACTGAGAGAGATCACATCCAAGTAGCTAATTTCTGGTACTTTCTTTACTAGCCAACATATTCCAAGGTTCCTTAATAAAAAACTAAATCATAATCACCTCTACCTTAAACATATCTTACTCTTCGTGACTATCTCATCTCCTAACCTCTCTGGTTTCACCAGTGGTGATCAGTTTGGTTTAATACCTCTTGTGTGGATAAGCACTCGCTGACCCAGACCTAGCAGCCCCAAGTGCGTGCCCATGTGCCCAACTCACCCCCAGACGTGGTCTAACTCAGCGCTACTACTCACATCTGGGCCAGCAACCCAGCTCAGCACCTTCTCCCCACATAGGTCCTATCAAATCCATCGCGGACGACATTACCACCTACACCAGCTTAGACCTCATTTTCATGTCACTTTACTTTTCCCCAAACTAAGAATGCTTGATGACATCTACTCAACCGTCTCAATTCCCAGACCAGCCCTCCACACTGTTTAAGCTGACCTCCTGAAGAGGCGAGTAAGCGTCACCCTTCGTGCCTTTGCTCCTGTCATTTCACTGCCTCCATTTTATAAGCAAAGGAGTCACAAACATCCTTTCTTACGTGCAATTAATTATAAAGTACCAGCGGAGACGTCAACTGCTGCCAAAGGAATTAGAAACTAACTTTATGTGCTTCATATAAAAGATAAGCCTAGTTCACAACGTAACATTACTTTCTACCAGTCAAGATTTTCTAAAATTTGGCGTGTTCATTTTACATATAAACTTTTTCTTAACTTCTACAAAATGAAATCATATTTAGTATTACACAAGTTAACACAAAGCAATTCTAAATTAAAATCAAAGGGTTAGTAACTCAACCCGACACAAGATTTTCTTAAAATTCTGTGGCCCTTTGCGTAAACGCTGTTTTTAGTCGTTGTCCATTGAGAATATAACTTAACAGCCTGCTATACATATGTTGAGACACTGTAGGAAAGAACATTTATCAAAACACAGCAAACATACTACAATAGCAATTAAAACTAAGATTCTGGCCCATTAATAGATAACACATGGAACAGAACAGATTCAAACGTATCTTCAAACATATACACGCAGATACACAATAGTAGAATTTCAAATTGGGAGAAAGTAAAAACTGCTCAAAGTACTGTACTAAACAGCTATCCACAGCCTGCAGAAAAACAAAGTCTATTTAAATACCACTCTTACACTTCAGATTACTGCTAATGATAAATGAATAAAACTGCTGACAAGGTAACAGTGAGCACACAGGCACAGTTTTGACAAGAATATAAATTGGTGTAACTTTCAAGGAGATTTAACCTGGTAATATGCACCAAAATTTAAAATGTGCAAACCAGAAATTCCACTTCTTGAAAGGTATTGGAAGCAAATGACCAGGCAAGTGTACAAAGGTATATATTCAGTGACTTCCATTACACCATTACTCACAGTGACACATCAGAAAGATGACTATCATAGGTGCCAGTCAAGTATCCACAAATTACAGTGCAACTATATCACGTGACATCACTTAGACATTTAAAGATGTTCATCAATCTAGACCTATCGATTAGTGATGTATCTATCATTCAGTTACAGAATATATCCTGTGATGCTGTTTGTGGATTTTATTTTTATTTTATTAACTAATACTGAGAGATGTATATGTAGACATGAGCATTAAAAAAGTCTGAAACAATTTCACATCAATGCTTTTAACAAAGGTTACCTCTGGATGCAGGACTTCCACTCTCTCTGGTCTCTTTCAAATCACATTTATAATCTGGGGTTAAAAATACTTGTTTCCATTTTGAAAAAGGAAAAAAGACAACACTCTACATACCACAAAGAAATAAAGGACCTGAAAATACTGCCCTAGAAGAGCTGGTGCAGCTAAGAGACAAGACAACCCTGCCCACCTGCTGGTCCCAGGTTGGCCCCCTATCAGGAGACCTACCCCGCTTACTCCTCACACTTCCCTACATCGTCATTCAAGTTGCATTCACCATCCTGACATGCACCTAAGAGGGAGAAGAGAACTATGAAAAGAACGTGAGATCTTGAGTGAGAAGACCTATATTCAGGTCCTGTCCCCACTAAGGATTGTGTGACCCTGATGGACCTCCACTAACCTAAATTATTCTGATACAAAAGAGAAGGAGACTTCCCAACTCACAGGGTTGTGAGAATGTAGAGAAGAATCTACACAGGAGGGCTATGCAAACCAAGTGTAAGACAATCATCACTCAGTACTATTAACTTTCCCAGACCTCTGTCCTCAGCGCAGGCCGAGCGCTTGGCCACTACTAAGTATCTCCAATTAGAAACCACACCATTCCTCAAACTCAACACGTCTACATTTCAACTCAGTGATTTTCCTTTAAAACTATTCCCTAGGGCTTCCTAGGTGGTGCAGTGGTTGAGAGTCCGCCTGCCAATGCAGAGGTCACGGGTTCGATCCCAGCTCCAGGAAGATCCCACATGCCGCAGAGCAACTAAGCCCGTGTGCCAAAAATAAAAAAATAAATAAATAAAACTATTCCCTAAGTTCTTTTGTGAAGAAAAGATCGTTCTCTTGCTACCCAAGACTTCAGTTATTTCTGTCTAAGTCCTATCTCTTTTTTTCCTTTATAATCCAACTCCTCATTTTCCAATGACATAATCCTCCTTTCAGAGCCTGGAAGCTCTCCTCATCCTGCTCCAGCCCTTCCTGAACACGCCCAGCACTGACAACCACTGTGGGCAAGGCCGCTTCACCTCCCAGAGCCTCAATGTTGCCACAGCAGGTCACCAACCAGTGGCCCACCGTGCCCTGTCGTCTGTGACGTCGGTGGTGCAGGACCCGCTTGGTTTCCCCGAACTTCATCATCTGCCTGCCCGATAACCGTGGGAACCCACCAGCTCTGGTCTGAAACTAGACCAGCATTAAAGTGGCAAGAGTCACCTGTAGTTGGTGCCTACTCTTCACTGAGACTCGGTGAACCTCTACTGAATCCACACCTCCTGCAGGGTATGTGAGAGGCACAGCAGAGGGCTAGGTTACTTTATGGCATGAGGAATATAGTAAAAGCTTTTAAAATGGTGGCAATTGTAACTTTAATCTCCAACATTCTAGGACATCATAATCAACCCCAGTTTGTTTTTCTAAAAGCATCTCCAGCTAGTCTCCTACATGAAACCCATATTCTCACTTTATCGATATACAGTCTTCCCAGTTAAAATACTCGCCCCCATTTCTGCTTCTCTGAATTTTACTCATCCAAGTGTGGTCAAAAAGCCCTCCTGGATCCATCAGCCCTCTGGGAGTCTTCCCTAGTCACAGGTGGCCCACAGCCTTCCTTCCCTTCACTGCCTCTCAACTTACAGACTCTTAACTAGCTATCAAACAGTGTGAATTATCTTATTGGGGGGGGGATAATCTCACATCGTGAAAGGACATCTATTCTTTCTGGATCCTCCTGGGATAAAGTCAGCTATAACTGAGAGGGAAAGGAGAGATGTAGTTTTAAAAATATTGATTCCATTACGTTTATTCCCAGACATACAGGTGTTTTACAAATGTACTCTCATGCCTGTAAAAACAAGAAAGCATCTCCCATCTCACAAAAACCTGTGTCTATCATTTATCACTGGAGCTTAATTTGTAGTTTCCTCCTTGAGAGATTACCACCACTGATGACCAGGTCCGTCACTCCAGCTTACTGTCAACCAATCTAATCCATTCAAAACTTAGAATCAGCTTCCTTACTTGAGGAGACAAAAGGGAAAGCCCCAGATAACAACTATGACCTCCCAAATTGAACACAGCCAGTCATTATCCACCCTGCATTGAATGAACAGCCGACATAAGCCAGACACTATGCCAGGTTCTGGGAGTACAAAGACTCTCAAGCTGCCATGGAGTCCAGCAGAACACAGGAGATGTGCACGCTGCTGGACAAGGTGGACCCAACGCTTCACAGAGAACGAACGAGGATTAGGAAAACTTCTGATCTGCAATTCTGCAAACTGTCATTCAGCAAGTGGACCTCACTAAGGGCCACAGGGCCTGCACCAGTGAAACTAGTAATGTGCACCACAAATGGAGTGTCCGGGCTACCCAGGATGCAACCTGGGCGTCAACCTCTCCGGGTCACATTTATTCCCATCCCATCCTCCCCTTTCTCTGCCAAGAAAAAGAGAAAAAGAAGGAAAGAAGAGTAGGTCAGCCATCTTCCTCACACTCCCCAAAAGAGAACCTTTCCATCAAGGTCCAGGGCATCTTCAATGAATGCCTTGTCTGCAACTAGACAGGCCACCTGATGGAAGGACAGCATGCCAATAATGGAGGCAAGAGGAACCCTCTTAGCAGTGGAGAGTGGGCCCTTCAGGTTTTTCCTACATGTACAGGAAATACATATCTATATGTGGACAGTCTGGTTTCTCAAAAATAACATCATGCAGACATGCAATTTGTTTGACTTGAATAATAAAATAACATGGGAATCTTTCCCTATCAGTACATATAAATGTATTACACATGGTGGTGTTCTGACATTCATAAAAGCTGCGTAAAACACGACTTACAGTAATTTGGAACTGGAAGTGTTAGTAAATAAACAGTCTAAAAAATTTGTCCCAATAGAGAATATCATTAGACTTTATCCTTAATGCATTTAAAAAATTTCATATGTCATTTGACAGATTCTCAGAATGACCATTAAAATGAATTTCAGTCAGTCTACTACAAAATAGCTCTCCGGCCTCCAAATATCAAGCATGGAAGCCACAACCATCTTTTCTGTATTACTGTCATCGTTAAAATGCTAAATCCAGGGCTGTACATGGTAGTTTTAAAATATCAATATCAAGTTATGACACCTTCTTTAAATGTGAATTTTTTAAAAAAACTCTAAAGTCTCACACTATAGTATCTACAGCAAAATTTTCTAGTTCTATGCTTCATTTTGTAATAGATACTAAGAGTAAAGAAATGGAACCAAAATTATCTTTTATAATAAATACTGAATTAGTTTCATTCTATTAAACCAAGACTATATGTAAATACACAGCAATATCAAAAAAGGATGTGCACATCTGGAATCTGCAGTATAATAGCTAAAACAGCCATGGAAATATTAAAAGTATTGTACTAATTTGACTAATATTTCGATATTCTGACTAACCAATTATGTGCGTCATATGAAAGGAAAAATGAGGTAAACGGTCTTGAACCAGTAACCAAAAGAAGGGGGAGTCACAATTATTTCCAAGTCTTAGCTTAATTACACGTGAATAAAATATGAGAATTCAACAGAGAGCAAAACAGGGGTGGAGACATTCCATAACCCTCAGGACACCCACTAAGCGGCTGTGAAAGCAGACACACTGAAAGCAGACACTAACCGTGGAAGAAGGGGTGCCTAGAGGCACTCCAGCACTGTCCCTGCAAAGAGTAACTACACAAAACAGCAATTTCACTGAGGGATAGAAGAAAGACCACCTTCCCAGAGTCCTGCACAAGAGGTCCAGGTTACAGACAAATCAGGTTTATGAGGTCCACAATATGAAAGAATCAGAGTAATGTAATAACGAAAATGTACACTGTTTTAATTATTACTTAGAGACACAAGTACAGAATCTTCAACCCAGCACTCCACAATCTACTCCCTCAGCAGTGTGTCTATTTCAGCATCTCAAAGCAGCCTGCATTTGCAACTTCTTTTCCTTAAAATTTCCAGTGTTTCACCATTTCCTACAACCTTACATACAAAGCTTACATATAAAGTTCCTTTTGTTCACTGCTCATGTTGCTGGAGCTAAAACTGGGTCTTACTGGGGTTTATTTAGCACTTCATGAACAAACGAATGATCTCGCTCCAAGTTGCTTTCTAGCTCTGCTAGGTTTACTGAACAAACCCCTGTGCCTTTGCTTGTGGCGGGTTAGAGGACACCACTTTCCTTATGAAGACCCCCAAAACCTGAGTATCTGTAGAGCCTCATGGACCACCACATGCTCCTACTATGCCCCCCTTGCTTGTGCACAAGGGGAGTAATCTTCTCCCCTCTCCTCGCATATGCCAAGGTCCTCAGAGCCTTCGCATTTACTCTTCCTTCTTTCTCCAGATAGTCACACAGTCAGCGTCCTCACCTCTCTGGGGTCTTTCCTTCAGATTTCCAATAATGCTTAAACAGTAATTAACTGTATACAGGACTTCAATCTTCTTTCTTTTTAAAAGGCAAAAACCCATATACAACACATTCTGCCTTGGTGAGGAAGTAATGACCCCCTGAATGAGTCTGTGTGGCAAGGGGCTGCTAAATGTTCTCTTGAGCTGCTTGAAGCCAGTATTTTCTGAATACAAAAAGCTTACCTGGGGTTATAGAATAGCATTCCGCCGAATAAGAAAATTTTACTACCCATTACTTTTTTTTGAAAAGTTCTATACATCTGCAAAATAAAGCATATAGCAGGTGTTCAAACATTTGCTGAATGCATGAGAATTAAAGATAGTCTCAAAATTAGAGGCCAAATAAAAGCTCCTCTCAAGCTTACATAATAAAAATTTAGATTCAAAAGTGTGGCTTTTCAGAACCAAAGGTTTTGTGCCCTCTGCCCCTTCTGACTTAATGTATTTCATTTGCTAAAAGTCAAATCTGCCATGCATTGACCTTGTGTTTGTTAGGAGGGGCCAGAAAAACACTATCCTCAGAGACACGAGTCCTGCCTCCTGCCTTCCTGTCAGCCAACATCACATAAGAATTAGGCCCAAAACTAATCCTCACCGTGACTAACCTAAAAGATTCCAAACAGAAAAGATAAAATTACTTTTTAAAACCGTCGTCTGAGTCCATATCCGATTTCCAACAGGCATTTACCAAGATAAACGTTTACCAACATATAGCATCCCTTCTTATAAAACTCTAGGTTTTAACACAACATTAAAGAGTGAAATGCTGCTGAGAAAATGTGCCCATTCAGACCACATTCTGTTGTTACAACATTAAAAACAGAAAGAAAAAAGATCACATGTCCAGCAAGCGTCTGTTTATGTATGGAGTCAGCCACCTTCCTCAGTAGTCCTCTGCTTCTCACAGTAACACCAGAATTGCAAGGAT
Source organism: Hippopotamus amphibius kiboko (assembly GCF_030028045.1). Taxonomy (NCBI): domain Eukaryota; kingdom Metazoa; phylum Chordata; class Mammalia; order Artiodactyla; family Hippopotamidae; genus Hippopotamus; species Hippopotamus amphibius. Next base: position 127,942,610 of record NC_080190.1, on the reverse strand, counting down.
CCTGTTTGCATCAAATACGGAAATACAATAACCAGCTTCTTCATCAAACAGGTTGTCTAAAACTGGATACTCTCCTCCTAAGCTGCTCACCTTCCCACCCTCGGGAGAAATCACACAAGCGCTACCCACACACGAAAACCCAGAAACTATACAATAAGGTGGTGAGCGAACAGGCCCTTCTCCGGTGGCCCAAGCCAGCGCTCTCTGCGTGCCGGGCTCCCCTCTCCGGCTCCAGGGCCGGCAGCACCTTCGCCTGCCCAGCGCCCAGGCCCCCACGCGGTGACCACCCTCCAGGGTCACGGCGCAGGAGGCTCGGTTACGAAACCACCCGCCAGCAAGGCGGCGCAGCCGGCAGGCGGTGGCGACCCCGCGGAGCCGACCCCGGGAGGCCGCCAGGCTACCGCCGGGGAAGTTGTGAGCTCCGCACACGCCCCGGCCCGCACCCACCCGCGGGGCGGCGGAGGCTGAGTCATTCCCGGGAGTAACTTTATCCGGATCCCGCCCCGGGGCAGTCTCGCGTGCCGGGGCCGCGTCCGGGACCCCTGCCCCGTCCGGCCTCCGAGCCTGACCCCTCCGGGCCCGGCCCCGCGGCGGCGGGGCTGCGTCCCTGGGCCCCGGGAGGCCGCGGCCGCCCGCCTCCGCTGCCCGCGCCCGGGGACCCGCGCCCGGGCCGCGCCCGACGGGCAGGACGCCGCACTCACCGCGCCGCGCCTCGTCCTCCGCCGGCGGCAGCAGCAGGGCCCGAGGCCCCAGGCACCATCTTCCGCCGCCACCTCGTCCTCGGCGGCGGCTACCAACCGCCCATCGGCGCCGCCAACCGACACAACCGCCGGCGCCGGGGTTGCCGCCTCGGGGCGGCGGGGACAGGCAGGCCCCTCGGCTCTGGGTCGGGGGCCGGGGGAGGGCGGGCCGCGGCCGGTCAGAGCCGAGGGGCCGGGCGACGGGAACCCGAGGCAGCGCCGGGCTCGGCTAGGGCCGCGGACACGGCCGCCGCGGGTTTGTTATTGTCGACTCCAGCCCTTCCTGCGCGGGGCACGCCGGGAACCGGGCGGGGGCAGGGCGGCCGCGGCGGGCGTAGGGCGGCCGCGGCGGGCGTAGGGCGGCTCTGCGCAGGTCCGGAAGTCGGCGGGCCGCCGGAAGTTGGTGGGCTGCCGGGAAGGGCCGGCTCTGGCGCCGCATGGGGCGGCAGCTTCGCGGGCCGGTGACGCGGGCGTCCTCTCGTGACCCGGGAGACTCCGCCGGGCGGCCCAGGGCGGTGCTGGCCGGTGTCCGGGCGCGACTGCCCCAAGGTGAGCCTGACCTTCTCCGCTGCAGCGAATGGGCCTGCGCCCGCCGACCCGCAGAAGCCTGGGTTAGCCCGGGCGGAAGAGCTCGGCCGCCACGGGCTGTGGCGGGGAGGGGGCAGGGGGGGAGCCGCCGAGGGTCCGGGGCTCGTTGTGGTCCCCGGGCGCCTGCCGCCGGGCCGGGGCATGGGAGGGCACGGGGCGCCGGCCTGCAGGCTGCAGAGCAGCGTCCCCGCAGCCGTGCAGGTGCGGGCGCACAGCCTCAGACCCGGGACAGGAGCGGGGGGAGCTAAGGCCGGGCGGCTCGGAGGAGGTCGACAGCGCCGCGACCACCCCTTTCCGCCGAGGTCTCTGGTGGGCCAGCACGAGAGGAGGGAGGAGACGCCGTCTCAGAGGGTCCAGGTTCTGTGAAGGTGACGAGTCACGGGCAGTGGCCCGAGGACTGAAGGCTGATGGGCAGAAGTCCAGTGGAGAACAGTGTATAAGCTTCTAGGATTCCTGCTACGTCCAGGAATATCTAGGATGAGTAACAGCTTGGAGGTGCTACCGCTGAGTCATGAGAGGGCTTTTTAGTTGTGTTTGCGTAAAAATGAGTATTACCACTCTTTTCAAGGGCACGCAAGCAGAACAAACACTACCGGGAAGCAAAATCTGTAATCCTTCCTGTCATGGTGGAAACTGGAGGACAAAAAAAAATTGAACAGCTGGTAACCGTTCTGGAGCTTGTTTCCATCGCACTGATCCAGTATCTAAAAGTTATGGTTGAGAAGGGCTTACAAGGTGTTATCACTTTATTCTTAATTTTCCGCTCCTACTTATCCCAAAGGAGTCTTGTCTTTGGCACGTCATTTTTACTTTAGTTTTTTTTTTTTTAAGATGGAGTTTTATTACACCACCCCAGTGAGGTACAGCAGGGACCCGAAAATTAGGAGACTAGTTGCGGTTCTGTCTTGGGGGAAGGTGTGAACTGGCAAGATGAAGAAGGGAGCTGATTTTATTAGGCACAGCATAGTAATCAGCACTAAGAAAGTGAGCGGTGGGAAGGGATTCAGCCAGAAAATTGGCAAGCAGAGCACGGTATTAGGCCTCTAAGGCATGTATTGGTGCTTGACCTTCCTCTTAGATGTCAGTGACATTCATCATTACAAATTAAACACACCTTAAAATGTAAAATCATGATAATCTATTAAATGAAAAATTTAAATGTTACTTGTCTTTGCCTTCTTTCTTTGGGATAAAAAAAAAAAACTAATTCAGTCCTCATCTTCCCCTTCAGAGTGTAAGAGTTTTTATGCCTAATGTTCTTTCCTAGTGATAAGTGAAAATGTATCAAGATCCGTTTTTTTACATATATCTATCTACAGAAAACACAGTTTCCTAATACTTGATGTGTCCATAATAATTCTCAACAAGTTACATTTTCCTTCAAACCAAGGATATTGAAAACCCTCTGCACTCTCCTCTCAATAAATGAAGACAGGAACAAACAGTCCTCTTGCAGCATTACTTCTCAGCCAAGCTTCTTGATAGGGCATCCTTTATCCGCAGCCTCATTTTTGCCACCTGTACTTTTCTTGCTGAAATTGCAGGTTAATGAGGACCCTCAAATTATTGAATTAAACGGGCAACGCTGAGACTTAATTTGAACTTTCTAAACCATTTGCCCTTTTACATTTTTAAATCTTTTTTTCTCCCCATTCCCTTTGTAATGTCTCCCTCTTGGCTCTTAAATGTGTTCTTTTATTTGGGCTTCTTCCAGAATCTCAAGTAATTATAATACGAATGCAAATGATGAAAATATAAGGTGCTATGGGAGCAGAGATAAGAGACTTAATCTTGTCCTCATTGCATTATTTCATTAATGTGATGAACATTTTCAGTCCTTTGATAGATTTCCCATGAGGGCAAAAGACAGTCCCCTCAAGGGAAAGACAGTCTCTTTAGGAGTCTTTAAGAGGGGTATGTAGAGTCTACTATTAAACACCCTAAGTACTTCAGATCATTTCCAGTCTTTAAAACCTATTTTTCCTCCAGGTCTCAACTTCAGTGTCACTTTCTCAGGGAGTCCTTCCCTGACATGCCTATACTTCCCCTAGATCTTTGTATCTTTCAGCATCTGTCTGACCTGCTGAAATGTAAGTCCTTTAATAGAGCTGTTTCCTCAGTACCTGGTGTACTGTGCTGGGCACTCACATTTGGTGACAGTGCCCTACAATTTAGTTTATACTCAGCTCACCTCCCAGCTCATCTTTCCTTATTTGCTCCATCGAAGCAAATATGATCCTGTCTCTTACCTGCCTACAACCTTCACTGATTTTGTTTTGTATGTTAGACAAAATTTCAAGCTTCTTAGCATAAGAATTTTTTAGGTACCTGCCCATCTCTAGGGTATCTCCTGGCACTTTTCACCTTTGCACATGCCTAGTATGAGTTTCGTCATCCAGGAATGTTCTTCCGCTCTTGTTCATCTTTCAGAGTCATCCTTTAGGACAGAGCTTGGACCTCAGCCAGCTGCCAGCTTCTAGGCAGTTTACTGATCACTCTCCTTCCACCCCCTCTGCTTCACACCACACGACTGTAATTGTTGTCTCCCCATCTAAATCTGAAACCCTTAAGACAAGGAACTAGGAATTACCCATTTTTAAGTCCCTAGAACTTCATAAAGAGCTTGGCACTTCGTTAGCAATTAATAGAATATTGAATTAATAAATTATGCAATTATTCAAGTTGAAGGTTGACTAGGTAAGGTACTGTGGAAAATTTCTGCCCTTGGATGAATCAAAAACTTGGACAGGGGACCATTCAAAAATCATTGCAGTGACAAGTTTATGACAATCTTAACCAAAGATACATGAGGATATTGGGAAGATCACACTGCACAGCTTAATTGTGTTAACTCTGCCTGACTGGGCATTTCATTCCCCATTTGCATTAGATATTTCTCAACTTTCTGTCATTAGCCTAATTTTTTAGATTATGTTCAAACAGCCAGCAACCACGACTGACATGACTTTACTCAAAGTATGAATCATAATTTTCCATTTTAAAAAGTTAACCCCTTTAGAAAGTCTTGGACTTTGTTTTGAAGACCATAGCTCATTTGGTGTGTGAAATACAGTCCTGTGCTACGTAGAGGCTCTGGCACGTGATTATTAAGCTCATCTGTCCAGTGCTGTTGACAGACCTGGAAGCTGCTGCACTCAGTTGCTCTCTTGGTACTCACAACGTGTTATTGACGATGATAAGAGTTAACTTATGAGTGATCTTCAAAGCCAGTGAGGAGTTTGATGAGCAACACTGTCCTAATGCTGCAGCACCTGCAGGAAATACAGCGTGCTTCACTTCCAACAGAGTTAAGCCAGTAGGTTGTGACAAAACAGTCGTTTTTCACACCAAGTTCCTGTCTTTCATTATTTTGAAAAAGCTTAAAAAGGTCAAAAAGTAGAGCGAGAATGTCTTAAAGCAGAAACTACTATTTCCTCAAATCATCCATTCATTTTAGCCAACCCTACCTGCTGCCCGTACATACACTTCCCAGGAGGCATCCTTTTAAATATGGCTAATTAAAGGGAGCACTGAACTGGTGTCTGGAAACCTGGTGTCCATTCCTGCCTCAGCCTTCTGTGCTGCGTTTGTTTCCCTACTAGTCTACTCTCTGCTCTCCATCAAACTGCACTGCTCTTACATCCCTAGTCCCCACCCCTTTGCAGTTCCTCTCTCTGGGTCAGTAATCTCACCTCCTACATCAAATGGAAGCTATGAGAAAGAACTCTGCTCTCCTGCTAAATGGTCTGCAAACCTATACACGCCTACTGTTAGTGCCCCCTCCAGTCACTCTTCTATCCCTTGTGCTGAAGGGAGTCTGAGCTCTTGACTCATCCCACCCTCTCATTCAGTCATTCTATGGGACATAACGCAGCCTTAAATAAACAAGTAAATTAAAAAAAAAAAATTTTTTTAAACCTATGTCCACATAAACATCCTTAGTAGCCAAAAACTGGAAGCAACACAAATATCAACTGATGAATGGATGTACCAAATGTGGCTTATTCCTACAATGGAACATTACCTGGAAAGTAAAAGGAATGTACTGATAGGTGCTACAATATGGGTGAGCCGTGGAAACATACTAAGTGAAGGAAGCTACTCAGAAAAGTCACATACTCTATAGTTTCACTCATATAAAATGTTCAAAATGGGCAAATTCCTAGACAGAAAGTAGGTTAGTGGTTGTTAAGGGCTGGGAAAGGGAAGAATGAAATATGAATACCCATGAGCATGTTTCTTTGGGGAAAGATGAAAATATTCTGAAACTAGTGATTATTACAAAATGTTATGACTATACTAAAAACCACTGAATTACACTTTAAAATGGTGAATTTTTGGTATGTGAAATATATTTCAATAAGTTCCCAACATTTTTAAATTATGTTTTTAAAAATCAAATGAGATAAATACTAAATAGAAGAAATAGCCTCATAAATCACCTGTTGCTTAGTTCTAGTTCACTTAACCGTCACTGAAGCACTTTAAGAGTACTTTAAAAGCAGAAATCTGATTTAACTCTCACTGGAAGTGGCAGTCCTTTAGAAGGAGAAATGTAATGGAAATCTAGTGATTGGCCCTGGGTGCAGGAAATAAGGTAGTGCATTGTCGATGTTAATTGTTTAACAATAATTAATATAACTTAGTCTGCTTTTATTGTGCCATCAGTCTTAAACAGTGCTCCAAAAAAATACTCCTCCTGAAAAAAAATCTTTCGTTAATCCAAGTCAGGTTTTCTCAATCTGTTGTTATTTTGGACCTGATAATTCTTTGTTGTAGGAGGCTAAAACACCTAAATGTAAGACTGGAAACTATAAACTCCGAGAGGAAAACATAGGCAGAACACTCTTTGACATAAATAGTAGCAGTATCTTTTTTTTTAACCTGTCTCCTAAAGCAAAGGAAATAAAAGCAAAAAAAGAAAAAGAAAAAAGAAAAAGCAAATAAACAAATGGGACCTAATTAAACTTAAAAGCTTTTGCACTGCAAAGGAAACCATAAGGAAAATGAAAAGAACCTATTGAATGGGGAAAATTGCAAATGATATGATCAATAAGGGGTTAATATTCAAAATATATAAACAGCTAATACAACTCAACATCAAGAAAACAAACAAAAATGGGCAAAAGACCTGAATAGACATTTTTACAAAGAGGAAATGCAGATGGCCAACAACATTAATCATCAGGGAAATGCAAATCAAAACCACGATGACCTCACACCTGTCAGAATGACTATCATCAAAAGTCCACAAATAACAAATGTTGGACCCTGAGAAAACCATAATTCAAAGAGATACATGTACCATAATGTTCATTGCAGCACTATTTACAATAACCAGGACATGGATGCAACCTAAATGCCCATCAACAGATAAATGGATAAAGATGTGGCACATATATATACAATGGAATATTACTCAACCATAGAAAGGAATGAAATTGAGTTATTTGTAGTGAGGTGGCTAGACCTAGAGTCTGTCATACAGAATGAAGTAAGAAAGAGAAAAACAAATACCGTATGCTAACACATACATATGGAATCTAAAAATAACGGTACTGATGAACCTAGTGGCAGAGCAGGAATAAAGATACACACATAGAGAACGGACTTCAGGACATGAGGGGAGGGGGAAGTCAGGACGAAGCGAGAGAGTAGCACTGACATACACTACCAAATGTAAAATAGACAGTGGGAAGCTGCTGCATAACACAGGGAGATCAACTTGATGACTGATGATGACCTAGAGGAGTGGGATACGGAGGGTGGGAGGGAGTCTCAAGAGGAAGGGAATATGAAGATATATGTATAAATACAGCTGATACACTTTGTTGTGCAGCAGCAAGTAACACAACATTGTAAAGCAATTATACTCCAATAAATATCTGAAGAAAAAAAAATGTTGGTGCGGATGTAGAGAAAAGGGAACCCTCTTACACTGTTGGTGGGAATGTAAATTGGTGCAGCCACTATGGAAAGCAGTATGGAGATTTCTCAAAAAACCAAAAATAGAACTAGCATATGATGCAGCAATTCCATTCCTGGGTATATGCTCCCAAAAGATGAAAACACTAATTTGAGTAGATAAATGCAACCCCATGTTCATAGCAGCGTTATTTACAATTGCCAAGATGAGGGAGCAGCCTAAATGTCCATCAATAGATGAATGGATAAAGAAGATGTGATACACACACACACACACACACACACACACACACACACACACACACACACACACACACACACACACGCAGAGTGGAGTACTACCCAGCCATTAAAAAGAATGAAATTTTGGCATTTGCAGCAACATGGGTGGACTTGGAGGGTAATATGCTAAGTGAAATGTAAGAGAAAGAGAAATACTGTATGATATCACATGTGGAATCTGAAAAAAAATACAACAAACTACTGGATAAAACAAAAAAGCAGACTCACAGATATAGAAAACAAACTAGTGGTTACCAGTAGGGAGAGGGAAGGGGGAGGGGCAAGATAGAGGTAGGGGATTAAGAGATACAAACTATTACATAAGTTACAAAGATATATTGTACAACACAAGGAATATAGCCGATATTTTATAACTGTAAATGGAGTACAACCTTTGGAAATTGTGACTCACTATATAGTACACCTGTAACATAATATTGTACATCCATGATACTTCAATTTAAAAAAATTTTAAATGATCTTGTTGAATGTAATAGGTACACTGATTTCAGAGAAAGAGGAGGAGCTAATAAAATTGAGCATGTGTGAGGTATGCTGGTGCTTTATATACAAGTTCAGTCTTAATTAAGAGGCTGTTTTTCCTCAAATTCTATTTAAAATTCTAAGTAGCATGAATAATATGTACTGGCAGATTTTCTGCTCTCAGTCTTGGACTGATTATTGCTCTCTCAAAACCAAACAATATAATAGCATAGTACTTATATAATATTAACATAATTAGTAACTTTTAAAGTTCTGCACTTTTGTTAGTGCTTAATAAGAATACCTTCCCGGGGATTAGTATACTTCATGCCAAGACAACTGTCTCAAAATTATGAAGCTATTAATATATATATATATTTTTTAAGAGGAAACTTTAGGCATAAGTACTTGCAATTCTAGTAGATGCTTAGTCTTGTGCTGTGCATTTAATTAACTCTTGCTGAATGAATAATGTATCAAGTTTGTAGCTTGCCTAGTCAACATGAACTCAGCTCAAAGAAAAATTGTCCAGAAATGGCTCCATCAGCAAAGCCTTGGTGCACAATTTTCATTCGAAAGACAGATAATAATAAGAGGAGGTAGAATCCTTAAGATAAAGTCCAAGCCTAAAATACAGGACAGGAGAGAAACAAAACTAGTGTCTTTTAACATATTCATAAGATGTTCTCTTTTATCTACAACTCTAAAGCTTTTGGAGTGAATTCTATTCCCATAGTAGAAAGCTAAATACTAGGAGGAAGTATATGTGCATTTTGCCGTGGAATCAGAAATTTCTCAGCATGGTCTCAGTCCACCACATTTAAGTGTTCCTTTGCCCCAGCCACAAAATGCATCACCCCAAGTATTAAATATTGTCCTGTTCCAAAACTTGTCATCGCTCTATAGTCAGTGTTCTAAGTTCTTACATGGAAGCTGCCCCTTTGTCATGATATGAAAACCAGCTAAGGAATCAAAATATCTGAACTCGAACTTGAGCTTTTAAATAGTCTTGTTTTAACAACAAAGCAACCTAGCCGGATTTATTCTTGACTCAGTAAATATAGGCCACACTCGGATTGTAGTGGCTTAAAGCCAGCTGGGTGTGTCCCTACAATTCAAAAGATGACTAAGGTACCCTTTACATTTAAAAGTAGAAAAAAATTATCCTTGATATATACTGTTTCTTCAACTAAGAGACAATTGAGGATACAAATGACAATTATGAAAACTGGAAAAGTACACAGAGCCTAAAAGCAGTAAAAGGCTCTTCTTCCCCAACCCTCCCCATCCACCTCTAAGGTCTTGAAAAGGCAGCGGCCAGCTGGGCTTGGCATTTCCTGGGCATTGCTTCCACACTGCAGTTTGTAGTAGGGATTCTCAGCTGCAGTCCACACCAGATGCCTAACGTGCTTTGCAATCAGTTTCTTTGTTACTCATGGATTCATTAGTTTATTCATTCACTCAGGCACTCTGACAAGGATAAAGTGATGTAGGAAAACATAATTGTCCCCTAGTGGGGATGCAGATAAGTAAATAGCAGTATATTCAAATTGTACAATTGAATATACCCAAATGTTTAAAATGCGTGAACCACAGAGTACCCTGCTGGCCCAGTGGTTAGGATTCCGGGCTTTCACTGCTGGGGACCTGAGTTCTATCCGTGGTTAGGGAACTAAGATCCAAGAAAAGTAAAATACATGAACTAGAGCTATATATATATCCAAAATGTAGTATTTTAAGTAAAAAATAGTGATGGAAAGGGGTGAGAAAATGAGCACTTACTTATTTCAGGGAGTGTAAATATATTACAGCCGCAAAGGAGAGCACTTTGGCAATCTGTTGTAATGGATGTTACCATAAGAGTGCCAGCACTAATTTATCCTATAGACATAACTGCATCTATGGGAACTGACATATGAACTAGAATAATCATTGAAATATTGTTTGTAGTAGTAAAACACAGATTGTTCATTAATAGAAGACGTTAAATAAATTATAATCTATACATCCATGAAAGATTTGAGGTGAAAATATCGTCTTTATTACAATAGTGATCCAGAGACAAATGTTCTAGTGTTCAGTATGAGTTACTTAGATTTATCTCATGTTATTACTCGTACATAGACAACTGATTTCTTAAATTTGCCATTCTTGGGGGAATACATAATTCTGCATAATTATGGGTTTTAAGGCACTTGAAAAATATCTGTTTCTCCTTTTAGATATTGCCTTCCACTAGATTAGATAAGTCGGAATTTCTATAATCACTTTTATTTTTCCTATTATTTTAATAGTTTTGAAATTTCCCAGTTTTATTGTAAAATTTTAAAACAGCGTGTGCAGGTATTACCTAATACAATGTTGCTCTTTTGTATGTTTAATGCACAGAATCTAATTTCCTGTGGACAAATTTGCTATTTAGCCAATAACTCACCAGAAATGAGCTGCTTTCTATAGGGTTTGCCTACTCTGGCCAGTAGGTGGTCTTAAAGATGAGAGATATGAATAGAATACTGCATGTTTCTCAAAATAACACCAGGGGACACTATAAGCTAGAAACCTTCAAACATTTTAAAATGTTGAGTTCATGTCAATCACGTGATTTTTATTTGAATACTAAGCCACAAGAAAATAAATACAGTATTTATTATTCAAAATAAACAGCCATATGAAGGATGAAGATAACAGAAAGAATAAACGCAGGTTGAAAATTAGGTTAAAAAGTTTTCAATTTTTGGGTCAGGTGGGACAGGGCAGATACAGGAAATAGAGTTCCTGTTACCAAACTCTAGATTTTTACCATTTTAGGAGATCATTAACCCCTTCCAGAATTTGTTTATAGCTACAGACATTCTGACTCAGAAAAATGCACAACATTCAGTGTTTACTGATAAAGAACCAGGCATCTTAGGTTGAGAGACTCTAACACAGGCATTTCACTCTGATCTCTCTTATATGTAGAGGTGAGTAAGGATGGTTGTGCTGTTTGCTTTTAGCTACAGTTAGACCTGTGCTGGAATGACTCAGCACCCAGCACACCTGCCCTACAGAAGCCACTGGCCATTTGTGATAAGTGCAATTCTGCTAATTAGCAGCCTGATCTGTACGTGAATAAGTTCCTTCATCCAAAAGAGCCAGTCGTACTGAGGCTGAAAGCTTGCGTGTATCCTCTGGATTATTTACGAATTCCCCTCCAGAGTCTGTAATTTAGGGGGCAACAAAGTTATGAATGAAAATGCGTGCAATTTTCAGTCACAACAATCATTACCATGAAGTTCATTTTAAGAATGTGACTATTTCATTTGACTTGCAATGTGACTGCCATCATGCATGTTGCCTCAACTCCATGGAGACGAATTTAAAAAGACACTGTAGGGAATTCCCTGGCGGTCCAGTGGTTAGGAGTCAGCGCTTTTGCTGCCAGGGCTGGGGTTCTATCCCTGGTTGGGGAACTAAGATCCCACAAGCAGTGCAGCGGCGAAAAAAAAAAAGGACACTGTAGACGATTGTGTGTTTCAGTACGATGTAGACAGGCATCCTTCCTCCAGGAAAGCAAATCAGAACATGGAAAGGACTTGTTGGATTTCCACTTGTTTGGGAAACCAAGGAGGTTTTCAGCTCTAACAATTAAAGTGTAGAGTGTATTAGAGAGGACAGTAATATAAAATAAATGAAGAAAACTTGTTTAAATAGAAAAGATATTTAAAACTGTCCCAGCACCACAGGGAATAAGTTGTGTGCAGAACTGGTGGGACTTAGGGCGTGACTAAATAAAAGGGGGGAGATGAACTGTGGATAAAGTCAAGCTACACTGTTGAGACAATCTTGAAGGGGTTATTGGTGTTTAAGCACAGGAGTGCAGTATCAGGTTTGGCGTTTTGGGAAATCGCTCTGGCAATAGGGGAGGAACACATAGATTAGTAGAGGCAGGAGGTGAAGGTGGTAACTAAGATGACGGACATGGGAGGGAAGAGGGAAACACTTGGGTGGCAGGATGACTAGCTGGGTATTGTTTATTTGTGTCTCTGTGCTGTTCTGGTGCCAGCAGAATCTCCTACTAGTTTAGGCGTTCGTGATAAACTTATATGCATAATAATTTTTAACAAACAAGCAGCCTTTACATAATAATGTGTCTCTCAGGTTTCTGGTTGGGCTGTTGAGGCATTCACTGGGTCTGTAAAGAAATCTTTCTAAGCATCAAAGGGAGGGGAGTCCTCTGAAGGGAATGGGCAGGGAGATTTGACTATAAAAGGCCTAAATATCTATACATCACAATGGTTGTGAATTGATTGTGAATAAAATGAGAGAATAAAGTAGGAAATAATATTCACGAAAAATGATTGTATGCTTATTAGCTAAATATCTCATACACCTCACTAAGAGAAACATGAACAAGGCAAAAGGAGAAAATAAGACAAAAATGACACTAACAGGTAACTAAAGAAATAGAAGTGACTAAAACCTATCATATAATTCAGCAATTCCACCTCTGGCTATATATCCGAAGGAAAGGAAAACAGAATCTCCGAGAGATATCTGCACCCCCATGTTCATAGCAGCATCATTCGTGATAGGCAGTATATGGAAACAGCCTGAGGGTCCACAGATGTGCGAGTGGATAAAGATGACGTGGTGTGTACATACAATGAGATATTGCCCAGCCATAGAAAAGGAAATCCTGACACTTGTGGTCACATGCATGAATCTTGAGGACCTTATGCTAAGCAAAATAAATCAGAGAGAGACAAATACCAGACAATCTCACTTATATATGGAACCTAAAAAAGCTGAACTCACAGAAACAGTGGTGGTAGCCAGTGACTGGCGAGTGGGGGAAATGGAGAGGTTGGTCAGAGGGTACAAACTTCTAGTTATAAGATAACTATATAAGTCCTGGGAATCTAATATATAGCATGGTGACTACAGTTAACAGTACTGTTTTATGTACTTGAAGGTTGATATGAGAACTTAAATGTTCTCATGGAACTGCTGTCAAAAAAGATTCTGGATGGATTTCTACTTATGGCCATGATGGAATAAAGGGAACTGGGTTTGCTCTCAGGCCCACCGTTTTTTTATCCCCCAGCTATTTGGTTAAAATTGAAATCAGATTAAATGGACTATTTAGCTACGCGTCGTCAACTTAAAAAAATGCACGTGAAAGATGCAAGTTTAGTTTTATTTGGGGCAAAATGAGGACTGCAGCCCAGGAGACAGCATTTCAGATAGCTCTGAGAAACTGTTCTGAAGAGGTAGCGGGGAAGGTCAGTATATATATGTGATTTTGGTGAAGGAGGAGTGCATGCAGTCAAACATGTATTTTTGTAGAGGATTTCTGCTAGTCACAAGGAGCAGACATCACCATGTAGGGATTTAGTGCTTTTCTAGATATGAGGAGATGCAAGGGTTGGCTCCCAAAATCAGCTCCTAAAAACATTTAACTATCTGTAGACCTGTTCTGCCCATTTTTCCAAAGCACAGAGTGCCTCATTCCTGATCTCCACCCTGAATTCCCTTCAGAGGATGTTGACGGCCAGCAGCTGCAGCAGCACGTGCAATTTAATCCGTGTAGAGGTAGATGGCAAGTGCCCATGGCAAGTGCCAATTTGTAGTTGACAATATCACACATTCATAGTTTGCACTAATAGAGCTAGACAAATAAGCCTCAAAAGGATCAAATGGATTCAAGTAATTTAACTGCATTCTAGGACTGAAAACCAAACATATTTGAAGGCATTTTTTAAAAACCCAACATCCAATAGCATATAATTGACAGCACTGGCGTCTAATCGTAAATTGCCAGAGATACAATTAAGCAGTAAAACTCGTGCCGACACCAAGAAGAAAAACCAAGATGCAGATATAGAAATGACATAACTAACACAGTCAGCAGACAAGACATTAAAACAGCTATTAAAAATATACTTCATGTGCTCAAGGGGACCAAAGAAACGTACATTGTAAAGTGATCCAAGTTAAATTTCTAGATGTGAAAAATATCACCATCTGAGATAAAAAAACAACAGGTGAGATTAACAGCAGGTAAGATGCTGCAAAGAAAGACTTGTGAAATTGAAGACAAAGCAATTGAAAATGACCAGCATGAAACTCAGAGGGAAAAGGTTTTTAAAAATGAATAGAGCAACATAATACAGCTTAATGTACATCACACTTTTAATTCGTCTTAGAAAGGACAGAGGAGGGGGTCAGACAAAAAAAGTGAAGAGATCATGGCTGAATATTTGTCATATGATGAAAACTATAAAATGAACAGATCAAATCTCAACAAACCCCAAGTGAAAGAGACAGGAAAGTTAAACACAACAAAGTACACCTCACTGAAGTAAATGGCAAATTAGCACACAAAAGTCTGCTCATGATTATTACTCATTAGGCAAATAAAATCAAAATGAGAAGCCACTCTGTACTAAATGCAAACTTAAAAAGGCTTCCAGAACTTCCTTGGTGGCGCAGTGGTTAGGAATCTGCCTGTCAATGCAGGGGACACGGGTGTGAGCCCCGGTCTGGGAAGATCCCACATGCCACAGAGCAACAAAACCCGTGTGCCACAACTACTGAGCCTGTGCTCTAGAGGACACAAGCCACAACTACTGAAGCCTGTGCATCCTAGAGCCCACGTGGCACAACTACTAAAGCCCGAGGGCTCTAGAGCCCAAGCACAGCAACGAAGAGCAGCCCCTACTCACCACAACTAGAGAAAGCCCGCACACAGCAATGAAGAACCAATGCAGCCCAAAAAATAAATAAAGAAAAAAAAAGGCTTCCAATACCAAATGTTGGCAAAGATACAAAGCAACTGTAACTCTTGTACATTCCTGGTGGGAATGTAAAATGGTTGAGCCACTCTGGGAAAAGTGTGTCTTTTATAAAGTTAAATGCTTACCATAAGGCTAGGTAGTCCCCACTCTTGTATTTAGCCAAGAGAAATAAATCCCTATGTCCACACAAATACTAGTACAGCAGGTGTTTGGTTTGGTTTTTTTTTTTTTTTTAAGATTTATTTATTATTTATTTATTTATCCATTTTTGGCAGCGTTTGGTCTTCGTTGCTGTGCGCGGGCTACTCTTCATTGTGATGTGCAGGCTTCTCAATCCTATGGCTTCTCTTGTTGCAGAGCATGGGCTCAGGCTCACGGGCTCCAGTAGTTGTGGCAGGCAGCCTCAGTAGTTGTGGCACACAGGCTTAGTTGCTCTGCGCCGTGTGGGATCTTCCCGGACCAGGACCTGAACCCATATGGCAGGCGGATTCTTAACCACTGTGCCACCAGGGAAGTCCCAAATACAGCAGAGCTTTAAAGAAGATTTACAACAACCAAAAACTAGAAACAACTCAGTGTCCATCAATAGATGAGTGGATAAATAAACTACCATATAATGGTTCAATGAATTTGGTAGTATCAAAGCACCAAACTACAGAATCAGGCAACAATGCAGAAGAATCTCAGAGACATTATGCTAATTGAAAGAAGTCAGACAGAAAAGCACTCCCCTCACACTACTCCTGTCCTGCTCAAAAGAGTGCATACTGTCTGATTCCTCTCACAAAATTCTAGAAACAATAAACCACAGTGACAGAAAGCAGATGAATGGTTGCAGGGATGTGGGGGGACAGACCCGAAAGGGGCACCATGGAACTTTTTGGAGTGATGGAAATATTTTCTATCATAGTTTGGGTGGTAATGACACAACTTATATGTTAGTCAACATCAAATTATATGCTTAAAATGGATGAGAACCTCAAGTAGATCATGACAGTTAAGCACGTTTTTAGAAAGAAGTCAATGGAAATACAAAGAGTTGAAACACAACAACAGAAAGCAGTCAATACTAGGACTAGTAGCTCCAAGGATTCATTCCTTTCAAATGTGCTTTAGTTCACAATCATTTGAACTAAAATATTTACTCTAAAACATTCGACTTTAAAAATAATAAACTTCAAAGTAAACATACTGCCTTTCTGAAGACACTCTAGTAAGTCAATGATTTAAGGATTAATTGAGCATCTCATTTCTTAGATCATACCGGATAGAATCCCTTTGGGGAACAGTTAATAAGCTAAGAATAATTCTAAGACTACTGCTTCTGACAAATTAGAAGTCTAACTCACAACAGTTTATTCTTCTGGAATAATCCCTTCCTGTAGAACACTCCTAAGTGTTGATGTGCAAAGAAGTTTCCAAATCAGACATGCCTGTTTCTATTTACATTTTCCCATGTGGACAAATTGCCAAAGACTAAGAAATCACACAGTCCAGAATAACCAAGACGAACTGAGGAAATTTCAAGTATTTTTTAGAGTATGTGTTCTTATCACAGAAAATGTATTTCAGCTGTCAAAATTCTTACATTTCTCAAGTGTATAAATGCCTTAGCACATTTCCACTAAAAGCTGTTCCTCTCTAATTAGGAAATTTTCACTTTGTTTTAATTCCAGGTTTGTTCAAAGACTATGCAGAAGTTCATTTTATTACATCTTGAAAATGTTTTTGGTTTGAGTTGTCAACTATAATTGGCACTTGCCACGGGCACTTGCCGTCTACCTCTACTACACGATTAAATCACACCTGCTGCTGCAGCTGCTGGCCGTCAACATCCCCTGAAGGGAATTCAGGGTAGAGACCAGGCTGTGCTTTGGAAAACTGGGCCCAACGGAACAGGTCTTCAGATAGTTAGATGTTTTCAGGAGCTGATTTTATGAGCCCAAACCTTGCATCTCCTCATATTTAGGAAAGCACTAAATCCCTACATGGTGATGTTTGCTCCTTGTGACTAGCCGAAACCCCTTACAAAGAAATATATTTGATTGCATGTACTCCTCCTTTACCAAGAATACATATATACTCATCTTCCCCCCTGCCTCTTTGGAACAGTTTCTCAGAGCCATCTGGGATCTCCTGGGCTGCAGTCCTCATTTTGCCCCAAATAAACTCAACTCACAACTCTTACGTTGTGCATTTTTTTAGTCGACAGAGTACACTTTGATCTACAGCTTGTCATACTCAGACTAGTACTTCAGGAAGATCACACCGCAGCCCTTATCCTCAGAAAGAGCTTGGATTAGAGGGGAGAACACAGAGAACTTACAATATGGAAGAATTCTGTGTTGTTGCAGGAAACAGTGGGGCATGAGAGGAGGGTCATGTCCCAGGTGTCAGTCCCCGGGACAGGCTGCCAATTGTCGGTCCTTGGCTTCATGCAGAAAAGGATTCAAGAGCGAGCCCTAGTAAAGTGAGAGCAGGTTTATTCAGGGAGATACACACTCCATAGACAGACTGCAGTCTGTCTCAGAAAGTGAGAGAGGCCCCAAAATATGGGGTGGTTAGTTTTTACGGGCTGGGTAATTTCATAGGCTAATGAGTGGGAGAATTATTCCAACTATTTTGGGGAAGGGGCGGCGATTTCCAAGAACTGGGTCACTGCCCACTTTTTGGCCTTTTATGGTCGGCCTTGGAACTGTGGTGGTGCCTGTGGGTGTGTCCTGTAGCTGATGTGTTACAGCCAGTGTCTGGTGAGGCTCAAGGTCAGACCTAGTTGGTTCCAACCAGTTTGTGGCATTCTTTTACAGGTTGCGCCCTGCCCCTGTCCTAGAGAGATAAAGGCGGTGGATGGCTCAGCCCTGGGGGTCTCAAAGGCTCATGTGGGGAAAATGAAGGGTCCGTTTCACAGCAGAACCACCAGAACGCTGATGGGAGTTGGGAAGGAAAGGAAGACTGTGAGTCAATGTATGAAAGTAACCATAATAACACCAGCTCATAAGAACCAAGCCTTTGCTGTGTGCTTGGCATTATGCTGAGACCTTTATAAGGATTGTTGTCTAATCCCCAGACCCCTCGTGGACAGTGGGGAGTACCCAGGAAATCTATACTTGACAGTGTTCAAAGAAGTAACAAGCCCCAAAGTAATTTGCCCCAGGACAGCAAACCTAGACTTGATTTCAGCTTCAACCCCTCCCAGATGTGTGATCTTTACAACAATCTGATGACCATATTTGCAAAGCAGAAACAGAGACACAGAGGTAGAGAACAAATGTATGGATACCAAGGAGGAAAGGGGTGGGGTGGGAGGAATTGGGAGACTGGGATTGACACATATACACTGTTGCTACTATGTGTAAAATAGACAACTGATGGGAACCTACTGTAGAGACAGGGAGCTCTACCTAATGCACTGTGATGACCTAAATGGAGGGGATATATGTATATATATGTATGGCTGATTCATTTTACTATGCAGTAGAAGCTAACACAACATTGTGAAGCAACTCTACTCCAATAAAAATTAATAATAAAATAAATAAATAAATAAAACAGTCAATCTGAAATTTCCTGGTTCATAAGTGAGCTAATCTGCATCACAAAGACCCTGCTGTACCCTCCTCCCAAATAAACTGGCCCGCCCATCCTTTCTTTTCTTTTACAAATACCGTCTTGCCCCACCCTCCCCCTGTCCATAAAAACCTTCCCTTTTGTATAACCCCCTCAGCTGTCTTCAAAGCTAGGTGGGATGCTGCCTGACTCATGAGTCATGTAGGACAGCCAATTAGGTCTTCAAATTTACTCGGCTGAAATTTTTATTTTTAACAGCAGTAATAACTGGGGGCGGTGGAGTGGCTGGGATTTAGAGCATTTTTTGGATGTGGGAGCAGTTAAGGATCTGGAATCAGTTTAGGGAAGAGATGCCACTTTCTGACCCTGTGATGTCTGAACTTAGCACGCGGACTTTAGCGGGAACCCCAAGACAAATCCCTGCTACGGTAGTCAGCTGGCTGAATGGTGACCGCCTGTCACGGATCTGGGTAGCTCACGCCTACGAGTGGCACAAAATCAGGCATGTGCTTAGGGCCCAAGAGCATCTGGCTGCTCCATCAGATCTGTTGAGGACGAGGTGGAACATCAATGATTCATGATCTATCAGTGCTTTATTTTCTCTACATACTCTTCAATCGAACAACTACCAAAATTATTATGACTAATAATAGCGCCTGCCTCCCTGGAAAGGCTAAGTGGTGACCCAGAAACCAAGGTGCAGATAAGCACAAAGACTTTGAGGAGATGTGCAAATATTTTCCCGATCTTTTAACTTTGTTTGCAGCATATACACAATCCTTTTAAAACTATCATTTCCACTTTTGTTTGCAGAGCCAAAACGTTGTCTTCCAAAGGACCTGTACGTCGTTCTGCTGCTGGCGGTGGGAAGAGCTCTGGTGGCCTCCGGTCTGCCTGGGCATCCTGGCTGAGCCCTGGTGGACGTGGAGGCAGGGCTGTCAGAACGCAGAGCCCCACAAGCCCTTGGCTATGCGGGGAGAGCCCCACAGTATGGCCGGCGTCACAAGATGATTTGTCAAATACCTCTCCGTGCATCATTTATCTATGCCAGTGATGTGTGAATGGACCTAGTCAGAAAATAAACCTTTGTATATAAGCGAACAATTTTTAAAAATGACTTTTATTAACAAATGTAAAAACCAAATTGTTTGAAGTAACTTTTGATTGAGATTTTCTTTTTTTAATTTTAGAACAGATTTATAGAAAATTTTCAGAAAAAGCATGAAGACAGCACAGAGAACTCTCACCCTCCCCACATCCAGCTCCCCCTGCTGTTAACCTCTTACTCTAGCTTGGTGCGTTTGTTACAGTTAACTAACCAATATTGAGGCATTAAGGTAAACTAAAGTTCCCGCGTTGTTCAGATTTCCTTAGATTTTGCCCAACGACCTTTCTCTCCCTTCCAGGACCCCACCCAGGAATGATGTCTCCATACATTCTGGTGTCATGTCTCTGTCGTGTTCCCCTTATGTCTTCACTGTTTTTGGTGATCTTGACAGTTTTAAGGAGTAGTGCTCAGGTATTTTGTGGAATATCCCTCAGTTGAGACGTGGCCAGTGTTTTTCTCTTGGCTCAAGTGGAGTTCTGTGTTTTGGGTGGGAGAGGAGGGGGCGCTGCCAGGGTATAGTCTGTTTTATCATCTGTATCCAGGATGCACACCACCAACACGAGTCATCGCGGTCAGGGCTAACCTTGACAGACTGGCTGAGACAGAAGTGATCAGGTCCCCCGTTGTAAAGCCACTGTCATTTCCCCCTTTCACTAGGGTGATCCCTGCAAGGCCTGTGCACAGCCCACCCTTGAAGAGTGGGACTCACCCTTCACCACCTTGATGGAAGTTATTTGGAATTCTTTTGCCAAAGAGATTTGTGCATTCTTCCCCACTTGCAAACTGAGTCATTTATTCATCTCAGTATGGACTCATGGATGTTGACCTTGTATTTATGATCCAATCCCATGTTCTTTAGTTCCAGCTTTGAGAATTCGGAGCTCTTTCAGTTAACTTCTATGTCATTTTGACATATCCCCGTCACTCTGTGTGTGTATGTGTGTGTGTGTACTTTGTCACTTTCTGGTACCACAACATACTCCTGTCGTGTCTTGTAGGTGCTTCCCCTGTGCCCTGTGTGGAGTGCATGCCCCCTTCCCTTGGGAAATGTAATTAATAGGTTCTTCTTTCCATGGCATTGGCCTTCTGTGTAGTAACACAGTCACCTCCATAAACTAAAATCTCGTAGGAACGTGTTTGGGAAGGATGTGATATGCCAGCATAGAGGCCTTAGTGGTTTAATACACATGCATAAACATTCATTCATTTATTTATTTTAAAATTTGGGAGAATTTAGCTATATTGTTAAAGAAGAAAAAAGTGCAAAAAATACAAATAAATTTGACCTGTGCAGTTAATATTTTTGAATAACACAATAGGAAAACAAGAGATTATTAAACCATATTTGCAGAAACTTTAATGCTTTCCAAGCTACTGTTCAAAAAGCAAAAGAAACTAAATGTGATAGTAAAGGTCAGAAATTATAAAGAAAGAAAAGCTGTGTGTGTGCTTGTGTGTGTTTGACTTTAGAAAAGCATATCTTCAAAGAACCTCAACCACTAACAACTGTATCTTTGAAACAAAAGTACGAAACCACCTAACTATAGGGGAAGAAGCTACAGGCGTTTAGCTCACAGTTGAAAATTTTTGAGGGTGTTGGTATGAGACCATGGAATGCTTTCTGAGAGACATTTAAAATTGACTAATAGCATCTCAAGGCCATGTGTGTTCACCCTAAGTTTATAAATGTTTTGAAATTAATCAGCCACATTATCCCTAAACCCAGGGTGACCACGTCCCTTGGCGTGATGATTAATATCACCCCCTCACTCTCAGAAGTGTGCCAGTTTGGACAGAAAATTACAACAAACTACATATCTCCCTTCTAACCCTCACTTATCCCAGGGTGAACTTTGTTAGCACATGGTTAGTGGCACATGTACTGAAAGAAAGTTGCTGTCAAGTGTTTACCCTGAAAGACACAGAGTAAATCCTCTGAACTAGTGCTTAATGTAAACAGTTCTTACTGTTGTTAAAAAATCACTGCTGCTCAGTGTGGTTTGGTTTCCATTTACTGGTCATCTACAAAGGAACTCTCAGGCGGGGTAGGAACACCTGCTTTTATATTGCTGGGGGATGTGTCCAACCCAAGATGCAGGGGAGCAGTCCAGCTCCCCTGCATCTTGAGTTGGATGACTCGGGGACTTGTGTTTGGCATTTTTCCCCAGAATTATCTTGCCGGTGTCACTTCTTCCCGTCTCCACCAGTGTTTCCAGAATCTTCCAAGTACACCCCTTGCGTTTGAATCCTTGTCTCATCTGTATGGAGGGTGAGGTGGTGGGGGAACCCAGCTTAACTAAGAGGATGGCAGAATAGTTTCCCTTTTAAAAAGGAAACAGAGGTTGTGCATTTTTCAAAGCCGCCCACGTAGTAAGATGCTAAGTGGAGAGATGAACTAGTCTTCTGATTTCAGATTCTGTGTTCTTTCCCCTATATCTTGAATCCCTCTATCAAGGTGCGTTCTGGTCTACGAGGTGGGTAGGTGTGTGAATACCAATAGGTAAAGTCATGGGACTATGGCAGGGAAACATTGGTCTAACGTCAAAAATGGACATTGTCATTAGAATGGAGTACGGTATAACACAAATTAACCAATTGCTGAAAATCATGTTTACACTAAGGACCAAAGACAGAGGTAAGTGCACTCACTGCAGAAAGCAGCCTTGACAGGAAGCAAAGGAACAGGTGGCAGGTGGTCCGTGGGCTCTAGAGAAGGATGCAGGTTGGGTCAGAATGCTCAGTGTTACTATTCCAGTTGCTGCGGCCCAGCTGGAGGCTCCCTGGGGCGTTGGTGATGAGGGTGGGCCCTGCTTCCTCCAGTATCACAGAGAAACGTCTGAATCCACGGTAAAGAGTATCTTTGAAAGACCAGAGTACAGAGAGGTTTGGAATCTTTTGAGACGTGCTCGTGGTCTTTAATGAGGTGACATTTCAACATGAGAGAGTTTTAGAAAATGGCCCTACAGGGTTGAAAAGATTATAGTCGACGTTTAATCTTCATTTTCCTTATTCTGCTCCATCCTCCTCTCCTGTCTGACTTTACCTGACTTTCTTTCTATCCATATCGACTGGCCTGAGAATCCTGATGGCACCTAGCTGCTGGCATTCAGCCCATTTACCTCCTTCTCATGATGGCTTTTGTGGGCCAGCAGACACCCAGCCTTCTAAGCACACAGAAATCCTACTGTGCTTTATAAGAGTAAACGCATTCCTATAAAACATTTCCACAAATAACCATTGGAATAGTACTTGTATGGTCTGAATTAGTCACATTAAGGAGAACTTTTCCCTTATCTGTGCTCGTTTTCTTTTTAAAATGAGATTAAGATAACTGAGATCGTGGGGATTCACTGCAAACCTTTGTGAAATCAGAAAGCCTGATTCTCTCTTCATTTTACCTCTGACTAATCCTGGTACCGTAAGCACGCCCTATGATAGCCTCATTAGAAGGTCCTGTTGAGAAAAGCAGGAGCAGGGAGCCATCTGGTGTGTAAGGTACCTGCTGGTTGAAAAAGTTACAGGGCTAAAAACATCTCAATATGACAACTCTTGAAATTAGGCATCTGGGCAAACACACTGCCTAGTGACCAGCCCAGGAGACTGCTATTTTCTCACCCTCTGCACAGAGATCAAAAGGAGTAAAAAGCCCTGGAAAAGCACAGCCCTGGTCCAGGGGTGAAGGTACAGGATTGACAGGTATATGGTTTCAAAGTGACCCTAAAGATGGAGGGAGGACCAATAGTCGTCATGACGCCTCTTGACAGATTTGAGTGGAGTGTAGAGCAGGGGATGGGGTGCAGTGCGGGTGGAGGTGGGGCAACGATGAACGGTGCAAACATAAAGCGGGCACCTAAGTGCGAACGTGATTGGCCAGGCCCAGATCTGGAGGATGTAGACGGTCCCAGATGGATGCTAATAATACAGTGCTGCATTAGTTCTAAACTTACAAGAAGTATAAAAAGAGTCTTCAAGTCCATTTGTTTCATCATTTAATTGTGAAAAGTTTTAAATACACATAAAATTTGAAAGACTTTTACACTATAAACCTGTATACCTACAACCTAGATTTTACCGTCAACATTTTGTTCTGTTTGCTTTACTGCCTATTATTGATCTGTCCCTCCCTCTG
Organism: Hippopotamus amphibius kiboko; assembly: GCF_030028045.1. Lineage (NCBI taxonomy): Eukaryota > Metazoa > Chordata > Mammalia > Artiodactyla > Hippopotamidae > Hippopotamus > Hippopotamus amphibius. Next base: position 127,919,009 of record NC_080190.1, on the reverse strand, counting down.
TTATCCACCAGCCCATTTTTACACTTTCTATAAACTATATATGTGTGTGTGTATAAATATATATATACACACACACACATATATATATATATTTGGCCACACGACGCTGCTTGTGGGGTCTGAGTTCCCCGACCAGGGATTGAACCCGCTCCCTCAGCAGTGGAAGTGCAGAGACCTAACCACTGGACTGCCAGGGAAGTCCCCTAAACTCTATACTGTTTACAGTTCTTTTTTTTTTTTAAGGTAAAATTTACACACAATGAAATGGACAAGTCTTAAGTCTACTATTCTGTGAGTTTTGACGAACGCATACATCTATGCATTCCAAACCTCCGTCAAGATTTAGAACATCTTCACCTGAGAAAATTCCCCCCTTCTCACCTCCAGCCTATCTTTGTCCCTGCCCAGCCAGAGGCAGCCACTATGTTTATTTCTACATGCAGGTTAGTTTCTCCTGTTCCAGAACTTCATGTAAATGGAATCATACACAATCACTGGGTTTTTTGTTTTTATCACTAAGTTGTAAGGAGTCTTTACTTATCCTTAATACCAGTCCTCTGACAGATATATGTTCCCTCAGCTTGTGGCTTGCTTATTTGTTTTTTAAAAAGTGTCTTTTAGTAAGAAATTTTAAATTATAATTAAGTTCAAGTTATCACTTTTCTAACTTTTTGTTTGTTTTTAATGATTACTTTTTTCTTATTGTTATCATTTTCTATATCTTTCTCTAGGAAAACTTTACCTACCTTTAAGTCAGAAAAATAGCCTCCTATGTTTCCTCCTGAAAGTTTTATGGTTTGTGCTTTTACATTTAGGCCTGTGGTCCCTCTCAAAATAATTTTTGTGTATTGTGTGAGGTAGGGATCTTGCTTTTTTTTTTCCCAAAAAATATCCAGTTGTTCTAGCACCATTTGATGAAAAGATAGTCCATTTCCAATTTCTTTTTCTTCTTTGCTGAAAATCAAATAACCCTATAAGCTGGGTCTGTTTTTCTTCTCTGTATTCCATCCCATTGATGTAGTGGTAGATCCTTATATAAATATTACACTGTTTTGAAAACTGTAGATTTATAGTATGTCTTGAAGTCAGGTGCTGTAAGTTTTCCAACTTTAGTCTTCTTAAGACTGTTTTGCATATTCTGTATAAACTTTTCCATATAAACTTAAGAACTAGCTGGTCAATTCCTACAAAAACGACTGCTGGGATTCTAATTGGGCTTGTAATGAATTGCATTTATTTTTGAATGCAAAAAAAGTTGGTGGATTATTTGAGTATTTGATTTTACTCTGACCTTACTATTAACAGGAGCATAAGGAAAATGGAAAATAAAATTTTAAAAAGGATCAAAGTGATTAAATGGCTGCAAAGTAGGAGCAAGCACAGAGCACAGGAATGGCTTGGGTTGTGTCTGTAAGACACACATCTCCCCCTAATTTGTGCCTAGTATTGTGCTAATTGCTTGGCAATTCTTATATGCATATTATATAAGGCACAAATCAACCACACAACTCAGTCTGACTTTGCTTCTGAAATGATTTGCTGATTCTCCTCTGGTTCTTACACTAGGGATGATAATAGAATGTATTCCTACCTGATTCAAACATAAATGGAAAATTCTGCCCCAGGATGGTATTTAATCTCAAGATTCCCATTCCAGCCCTGTTTGCCAACTTCCCTTAGCAAACCCGAGACAGGTTTTCTAATCACTCTTTCTCTTCTCTTTCAGTTCTGCCCTTCTAGTATCAGGAAAGCCTAACATGATCTACATAACAACCTCAGATGGAAGTGAAGGAAAATGATAAAAAGAACAAATTTACTTTTACAATTCCATTTTAATCCAGTTTTAAAAAAATGACCTCTATTTCAAACAGAATTTATATTCAAATCATGCAAATTACAAGGATACACACAAGACAGGAGTTTGTTTGCTCTAGGCTAGTAGACCAGTTATCTATAGTTCTAAAGAGGTTAATTTTCTATTTTGCTGGAAATATCCCTTGACTGTGTCCAAATATGCATACTTTGGGTATTAAACATTTAGTAATCGACACAGAGTTTGGAGCCTGACGTCATCTCTTCTGCTTATGTTACTGAGTCCGAGCTCACTCTGCTCACTGCACAACAGGCCAATAAATCAGAGATGAGCTGTTGAGGCAAGGAATTCGACTTTATTTGGAAAGCCAGCAGACAGAGAAGATGACAGACTAGAGTCTCCAAAAAACCATCTTATCGGGTTTTGGATGTCAGTTCCTTTTAGAGCACAGAAACAGGGAGGAGATGAGGAAGTAAATTAAAAATGCCATAAGTTTTGCAAATATCCCCTGGAATGGCCAGCCTCTGGGAGGGGATGTGTTAATATCTTCTTTCTTGCAGCCATCCACAGGTGGGCAGGGTCAAGATGCTTCCCTGAACAAAAGCACTTTGGTTTAGCATTCAGGCAGAGGGGCAGGGTTCCTTGAGGCAGGCCATTGTGTATAGACAGTATCCTTTCAGTGAACTAAAGCAGCAGGAAGCAAAGGTTAAAGTAAAAGAAACAGATCCCACATGGTGTCAGATTTGGCTCTTTCCTGTGTGAGAAATAAAGCCCACTTGTCCGATTACCAAAGAAAGGACATGGAAGCCTGGAGTACAGCGAAGCAAGATTTTAATAACGATCTTGCAAGAGCGGGTATCTGCTGGATGGACAGGCACACACAAGATGATTAGGACAATCCTTTTATTTCCTAGTCCACAAACCCTCCCCTGGTTCCTCACTGGCTGAGTACTACAGGGTTCACATGCTTTCCCCAACATCACCTACCAATGAGGTTACAATATGTACTCTGTTACTATTTGATTGGAGGGCTTAGACTTCCCTCATGAAGTCGTGACTGTTACCATGCCTCCCTTCATTCTGTTACTTATGGTGAGAAATTTTGCCCGTTACTTTCTGGTACAAGACTTTGGTCACCTCTGCAAACTTTACTCCATTCTTTGGAAGTGAATCATCAGACATCTGTTATCTCTCACACCTGTTACACTTATCTGCCTTGTTTGTTTGGGCTGAAACCTTGAAATCAGCTAAGAGTCTCAGTCTTTAGTGTCTCCAGTATCCCCATGAGAGGTCATGGCTTTCTCTACAGGACAACTTGGTGAAGGGTTAGTAAACAGGAAAGTAGTTTGCTATCAGATGTTGAATCTTCTTCCCTTTATGGACACCCATCTCTGTAGTCTCCCTGCCAAGCTGGGTGTCTAGAATGTGATATGTGCACTATTAATATTCGTTCAATTGAACATCAATCTTTGTGGTCTTCCGTATTTGGGCCAAAAGACAAAGAAATTGATAGGATGACCTTTCCAGATTCTTGTCTAGCTTGCCACTCTGAATTTAGCATTCCATACCGTTTCACAGTCATCTGATGTTTTAAAAAGCTAAGAATGTGTTTGTGAGCCTGCCTGGAGGGCCCTCTTCCTGGTTCACAGAACATCTGCGCCAGATGCGCTCTGCATAGAGAATTGATGGCTGACGCTTCAGGTCCAGGGCAGGGTTTGGGATTCAATCCCATCATTTTAGCAACCTGCTCCCGCTGGCTACACAACAGCGCTGGAAGACAGGCGCTGACTGGGTCCTCTCTCCACCTCTCCCAGAACCACTCAATGTTGCGTGTCCCTGTTGACTTCCTAATTGTTTTTCTTTTTTCTATCCTGATGCCTTATAATAATATTTTAATACTGAAGAAAATTCGGATAATCTGCGCCTGCATACATCCCATTCATGGCAGGAAGGCAGCAAGAGGAATGGCGGGAGGGTGAGGAAGATGGCTAATTTATCTGAGCTCGTATTCCGCGCCAGGAACTTCCGTGGATTCCGTATTTCATACACCAGACATTTATTTCACACTCATTATGGGCTAGGGATTTTGATATTTTTTTAAAAAAATATTTATTTGTTTATTTGGCTGTGCTGGGTCTTGGTTGCTGCACATGTGTGGGTTCTAGTTCCCTGACCAGGGATTGAACCCCAGCCCCCTGCATTGGGAGCGTGGAGGCTTAACTGTTGCACCACCAAGGAAGTCCCTTGACAAGATTATATATTTGCCTCATTCGACCTGCCAAGGAGCATGTGGGGTCAGTATGATTATAAAACTCGTTTTCCATACAAATAGGAAGCTGAGGTTCAGACACGAAATGATTTACCCCTGGAATTTGAATTTAAACCTGTTTGACTTCAAAGCCTGTCTATTCCATCCCCCAACCCAAAGAAGAAGCTCTGTTAAAAAAAGACTCTTATTTCACAGTATTATAGGAAGAACTCTCAGCCTGATTTCTTTCAGCTTTCAGAACTCCAGATTTACTCCCAGCACTGCAAGCACTGAGGAAAGATTCAACTTCCTTCTGAGATCCTGGAAGTGTTACTGCATGGAGCTAAATCGGCCTCCATGTTAGATCTGTTTCTTTGACTTTAACCTTTACTCTTTGCTGCTTTTGTTATTGTAATCATACATGATGGCCTGCCTCCGGGAACCCTGCCCCTCTGCCTGAATGTTGAAAGAAAGTGCCTTGGTTCAGCCCACCCGGACAATCTGCCCCGCCCACCTGTGTGAATGGCTGAAATTAACGTACCCCCCTCACTGAGGCTGGTTATTCCCGGAGATCTTTTGTGAGACTGATGGCCCTTTCACTTTACTTCCTCACAGCCCCTCCCTCTCTGGTTCTGTAAAACAAACTAGCATCCAGAGCCCAATAAGATGGTTTTTTGAGGAGACACTAGTCTGCCATCTTCTCAGTTGGCAGGCTTTCTGAATAAAGTTGCGTTCCTTGCCTCAACGCCTCGTCTCCGATGCATTGGCCTGTTGTGCGGCGAGCAGGATGATCTTGGACTCGGTAACAGAAACACAGTGAAGTAGCAATTCCTCCTGCCGCTCACTACGCGTCTTCTTCCTTTCTTAGCTACCTCCTCTCTCTGTGGGGCTTAGGGGATCTGGGTTAGCGACAATAGGTAAAAAATGAAAAAGGACACCAGGCAATGCCAGCCTTCAGGGTAGAAAGCTGCCGTTTTGAGCAGGCAGTGTCCAGACCTCTAGCACGCTGGCTGCTGTTGGCCGGAACCCCAAGCCCGGGAGCACCTGGCAGCGCGTGTCTGCCTCCTGCCCAGAGGCGCCCATTGTCTTCCTGCTGGTGCGGGGCGCCCTGGAGCATCCCCATCCCTGCCCGGGAGGGGTTCCCATTAGTCCTATTCAGTGTGGCTGGCACCCGGCATCCACAATTATTCTGCTGTGCTCAGCTACAGAATTACCATTTCTATTTCCAACTGGTGGCAGCTTGTCATCCTTCCCAGATACATTTCCATCTCAACAAAGCTCTTATCACGCCAGTCCTTCACCTAACATTTTCCAACCTTTTCGCATTGTAGGTGGAATAAAACCCCACTCCTTGCCGGGGCCCTGCAGGCCTTCTGAGATCTGGTCCAGCTCTCCCATCCCACGTCCCCTTCCTCCCCTCCTTGCTCAAGGAGCGCTGGGGCCCAGCCGCAATCCTTACTTTTTTTTTCTGAACACTCCAAATGCATTTTCATTTTCTGTAATCTGGTTCCTTTTCATCATCAGAGCTCAGCCCTTTGAATCTCAGGGGACATTTGCTCTCCTTCAGCCTCATATGCCTTCTCCCACCCACTCTGGCTTCGGTTTTATCACATTGCCCTTTCTAGCTTTTCCAAAAAAAAGTTGTTGTTTTTTTTTTGCTTTAGTAGTTGATGGTTTTGGTGCTTTATTGTGCCTGATCTCATTTTTAGTTTTAATTTTTTTTTCTTTTTTTTTTGAGGTATAATTGACATATAACTTTTTTTTGCAGGTTCTTGCTAGTCATCTATTTTATACGTATTAGTGTATATATGTCAATCCCAATATCCCACTTAATTCCCCATCCCCCTACCAGCTTTCCCCACTTGGTGTCCATACATTTGTTCTCTACATCTGTGTCTATTTCTGCCTTGAAAACTGGTTCACCTGTACCATTTTTCTAGATTCCACATATATGGGTTAATATACGATATTTGTTTTTCTCTTTCTGACTTACTTCACTCTGTATGACAGTCTCTAGGTCCATCCATGTCTCTACAAATGACTCAGTTTTGTTCCATTTTACAGCTGAGTAATAAATATTTCATTGTTCCAAAGAAAGTTTCACAGGCAGAAATCATGCTTTAGATTGATTTGTTCATTTTGTTTTCTGACTCTCTCCTCTGGAATGTAAGCTCCCTTTGCCAGGGACCACATGTTCTTTGTGTGTGGAACAGGATATACTTAGGAAATATCGATCAGAGGAGGGCAGCGTATTAACACCAAGAGGTGGCTGACCATCAGTGGAATTTTAGCTACTGTGGCAAGCGGGTAAAGGAAAGATTTTTGCATGGAAATAGGGAACAGGAGGTGGGGATTAGGTCCTAAACTCTCCCTAAATTTCCTCCATGTGATTAGCATATGCAAGTAAAACCAATACAGGCATCCCCTGTGTTCGTTGGTCCCAAGATGCATGAATTTCCAGTTTAGCTCCATAAACCAGTCCCCCCAGCAACTCAGTTGAAATGTCAGTGTCCACGATACACTAACGGTGAGTAAGTGAATGAAGTACAAATTTAACTGTTAGGTCTTCAGCGCATACATCATTGCGTAAATAATGGGTGTGTCATCACATCTTTCAAAGTCCTTCTGTGATGGGTCCCTGAGCCGTTAATCAGGTCACACACAGGCAGCAAAGCATGTAGCTGTGTTGCCTCCTTGTCTCCTGGTCGTAAACCCCTGCGACATTTTCTGAAAATAGACACTGAAAAAAGGAAGCTGGCCAACGAAGATGAAAGTGCAGCAAAGTAGCAAAGCTGGAAATGCTGGGTGTGAAATTTGAGTGAAACATCAATGGGATTACAGAAGCTGGGTGGTGGGAGAGTTGATCCTGCTGCCCCGAGAGCTCCTAGTCTCACAGCCTGAGGAATTCGGCGTCATAAACGAGGACCTCGGTCATGAAAAAAGGATGACGATGTCCTGGAGGCCGTGACGTTGGCAAAAGCTTCACATTAAAGGCACTCTTGAAGATACTTCATGACATTAAAGACACAAACAATAAAATATTGGAAGCAGAGCCATTTAGAAAGGAGCATAATTGACCGAGGAGACGAAAACATGCTCCCTTTGTCCTGTAAGTTACACAGTGTTCAAGCTGCTCTTTTTTTTTTAAAAGATTTATTTTATTATTTACTTATTTATTTCATTTTGGGCTGCGTTGGGTCTTCATTGCTGCATGCGGTCTTTCTCTAGTTGTGGTGAGCAGGGCTACTCTTTTTTGCAGTGTGCAGGCTTCTCAGTGCAGTGGCTTCTCTTGTTGCTGAGCATGGGCTCTAAGGCACGCGGGCTTCAGCAATTGCAGCACACAGGCTCAGTAGTTGTGACGCATGGGCTTAATTGCTCCTTGGCATGTGGGATCTTCCTGGACCAGGGATGGAACCTGTGTCCCCTGCATTGGCAGGCGGATTCTTAACCACTGCACCACCAGGGAAGGGAAGCCCCTCAAGCCGCTCTTAAGTTTTTCAAGGAGAAAAATATTTCTATTCTTAATGTTCCTAACATTTAAAATTAGGATTCATGTAAATATTAGCATTTAAATTAATATTATTATAATTAACATAAATTCATATTTGAATATTAACATTAATAATGTTTAAATTTTTTTCATTTTCTTTTCCTTTACAAGAGTAACAGTTTTAAATATTTTGACAAAAACTGTAAAAAGTCACAGAACCATCATACTTTCTCATTTGACTGTGACAGGACTTCGTGTGGTCATTTCTACCGGCCCAGCATACAGGGGGATGCCCGCCCACAGCCCCACGGGCTCACCAGCACTTTCATGCATCTGGGTGTGACTCACAGAGAGAACCAGCACAGAAGGTTTAAAGAATAGAATTTCTGCAGTGGAATAATTCATCACTGGAATAATTTGCTTAATACTGTGCGTTGCTTTCATGTAATAAGCTTTCCTAATGACGAATTCTTAAAAACATGGAAACTATAAAATTGTGAAGAAGAAAATACAAATCACACTTCATGGCACCACGATCTAAAGATAATCATTATTAATATTTTGGAGGGCACTTTCCCAAGCTTTTTTCTATGCATATGTTAATGCAGATTTGGACTGTTCTGTACAGATTTTTACATTGGAAAATTGTTTTTAGTCAAAATGGTATGTAGATGTTTAGACCACACCAAAAAAATGATAAATGAATGATCTGAGGAGAAAACTGATACATGTGTGTGTGTGTGACATAGCAGCTGTGAGTACCTCAAGGTGGGAGTTTGTTTCATTAAGCACCCAAGATGGTTTTATTGGAAATCTCATGCTGCTGGTGAGAGTGAAAATTGGATCAGCCTTTCCAGGGAGCAATCTGAACATGTATCGAAATTTCAACAGTAAACATCCTTTGATTCTGAGTAACGCAACCCTAGGAATTTAGGGTTTAACCATAGGGAATACTAGGAAAATTGCGAGGACGTTCATCATGTCTCGGTTTATGAGAGTGAAAATAGGAAACAACAGCTTACATGCATCACAATAGATGGTTCATCAGGAAAATTTTGACCCAGGTATATCATGTAATATTATGCAGCTGATATATTGCGGCATAAATTTCTATTTATTGAGATGGAAAAATTTCTAAGACATAAGTTTAAAAAACAAAAGTATCATATGGTATGCAGAGAACTGTTCAATTTCTTTTTGTAAAAAAGAAAAGAAAAAAGATTATGTATCTTTATATATAAATATATAAATTCACTCGTGTGTATGGAGAACACCAAATAGAAGCACTGTAAGCCGTCCCGGCTGTGTCTGGACAGCACTTGCTTCTCCGCTGGGCACAGTGACACCCGGCTTGGAACTCCCCCTGTGTCAGCTCAGACCCCTCTGGAGGTGAGGTGGGGGCTCTGCTTTCCTGAGGTTCACAGCTTGAGTCACCGCAGTGTATTCAGGCCGGTCCTTCTCTGTCCCTCCTGACGCTCCTGTCAGCTCGATTTCCCAAAGTCCATCCCAGGTGGAGGCTGAGCCTTCTGCTGGGTGACGCATCCCCTCAGCGTGGGGGGCTCTCGGCCACAGTCTCTGCCCCGAGGTCCTGGGCTCAGCCCCCTCGGCCCTCTTCTCATCTTCCAGCTGGCCTGCACCGCCCCCCCCACCCCAGTCCTGGAAGGTGAATGTCCTTCTCTTGCCCCAAGTGATTCACGCCCCTCATCTCTGCTGGATTCTAGAATTCGTGTTTATTCACCTTAGTATCCGGGCACAGAGAACAGAGCTGTGCTCAGTGCTCATGGTGTGGTTGTGAGTGAAAGAAATACTACAAAGAATGATTGATTGCTCTTAAAAATTATTGTCTTTCCAGTCCCTCTGGCTATTTGTATATAATGATTTTTGAGAGAAGAAAGAGTTTCTGTAATCAACTCTAGTGGAAATTTGTTTTCCAGGCTCGTGCTAATAGAGAATAAAACATTTACACTCCCCCACACTTGCTGTACCATTTATGATTGACCTTGCAGGCTTCCTCTGGACCATCCCACTAGCCTAGGAATCAGTACAGGTGGGAGTTCATTCCTTCCCTCGAGGCTTCCAGCTCTAGTCCGCTTCTCTGATTTTCCTCCTGACCTTTATTTTTTTTTCTTTTAAACTGTCTTTTTATTTTTTTATTGATATATAATTGATACATAATTGATAGATAACATATTAGTTTCAGGTGTGCAACACAGAGATAGAATAATGTATATATAATGAATGATCACCACAATATATCTGGTTAACTTCCAACCGTACACATGTGCAATTTTTTTCTTCTAATGAGGACTTTCAAAATCTATCTCCTTAGCAGCTTTCAAATATACAATACAGTATTACTAACTATAGTCACCATGCCGTACATTCCATTCCCAGGGCTTATTTATTTTATAACTGGGAGTTTGTGCCTCTTGACCGTCTTCACCCATTTCACAATCCCTATGCCCGCCTCTGGCAACCACCAATCTGTTTTCCGTATCTATAAGTTCACTTTGTTGTTGTTGTTGTCTTATGGTCCACGTATAAGTGAGATCGTTTGCTATTTGTCTTTCTCTCTCTTGTTTCACTTAGCCTGATGCCCTCTGGGTCCATCCATGTGGTCACAAATGCCAGAATTTCTTTCTTTTTCATGGCTGAGTAATATTCCATTGTGTATATACATACCGGTGCCTTATAAAGGGCTAGAATATAGCAAACTCTCAACAAACATGGTTGTCCTGAATGAATGATTCAGCAAGGCAATGTCTATAAAGTTTATTGTAATGAAACAACAGCATAGAGATGTTAGGGGTTTTAACTGCTCATCTATAACCAGATGATATGTGTTGCCGACAGTAGCCATGTCCTACGCTGATTGAAGCCATGTTTTGTTCAGGATGGAGTCTGAAACCTTTATGAGTGCTTGGCAGGGAGTGGTCATGGGGAGATGCCTTTCAGTCTTGCAAAGCTAATTTTTAAAGTGCTAGGAAAGTAGTGGTTTTTTATTTTTGCTTATAAATATCTTCTGACACCCAATGAGACTTGAAAGCCAACAGTGTTCTTTCTTCGGATTTTTATTGTCCTAGAGTGCTGATTTGCATTTTTGTATGTATTATTTTCTTGATTCTCTCTCACGAGAAAAGTAAATATTTATAAACCATGCATCTGCTTTTTGTTACTTATTTCTGAAAGGCAAAGATACCTTCATCTAACCCTTGCCTTTCACCTACATTGAATTTTTTGTTTCGTTTTGATTTGATTTTCTTTCAGTTCTGCTACATCAGTAGACAAAGCTTGAAATATTATAGTCAGGATCTCTTTGCTGGAAAAGCAAACTAAACACTTCATTTGGTGCCATAGCCCCTGAAGGCCCTGTGGGGACGATGTCACCATTTCCCTGCTCATGACTGTTGGGTGCAGTAGTCCTTCGTTGTTACTAAACCTTCTGAATTTACTGGCTCTGGCGAGGAAGAGAAAGGTGTAAATATTTGAGTCTTCCCTGCATGTAGCAACCCAACAGTGTCACCTCAATTCTGTGCCTCCATGAGTCAGTCCATTTGCATAGAGAACAGGGTACTGGGAAAGAAAGCTATCAGTAGTGTCAAGTTTGAATATGAGCATGATCTTCCGAGTTTAGAAATACGCATAGAAGAATGGAGTTCGCTCGTACATACCCTCAATGATTGCTCTGAATGACACCAATGTTTTTATGCTGCTATAGACTCATGGAGTTTTAGAACTGGAGGTTCTGTTCTGATCCTCTCATTTTATACATGAAGAATTGAAGGCCCAGAGGGGCCAGGAGCCTGTCAGAATTCAGGCAGCTCACTCGTGGCAAAGGTGGTACAGAAATACAGGCCTTGGGATCTGCAGCCAGCGTTCTCTGAACTACAGATGCTTTGTACCGTGTGTTGATTATTCAGTGTGGAGATTATCCAGGCCTACTGTTCCTCCTCCTGGGCCCGGCAGCTATTTTAGAACATTTGCTAATTGTACCTAACATCACTGGAAGGTGACTCGTCAGCCAGTCGATTTTGTGCTCTTTAGTGGATTTGGTAAATAGGAAGGAGTTTTTTTTTTTTTTTAATCTATGGCTCCATGGTTTCCTCTCAATTAAAAATATTCCAATGTGTATATATCTCTCCTTTATCACACCAACATAGACTCCCATCAATATATCACCAGAAATCTAGTAAGAATCTGATTCTAGATAATATTATCGAGTAATGGGCTTCATCCCATGACATAAACGAAAGAAACAGAAGATAGTACTTCGCAGTCTGGTTCGTATTCATACAAAAGTACTTTCGGCCACCACGGCCTGGAGAATGCATTTATCACGGTCCCCAATAACTGCAGTATGTGAAGCCAATGGCCCTTCCTTGTCCCCTCCTGCTCTAACATCAGATGAGGATGCTTGGTCACCTGCCTTCCTTGAAGCCTCTTCTTCACCTGGGTTTCTAGGGTGTCATGCTCTCCTTCCTCTCATTTCTCCTGCCATCCCTCCTCGTCTCTCTGACCTTGGACCTCACTTCAGTCACAACCAGCTCGTTGGCATCAGACACGAACTCCACAGTCTCCACTCCTAAATCTTTATCTCTGGCGCAGACCTTGATTCTAAACTCTAATCATATATCCAGTGTTCTATGTGAAATCACCAAAACATGCTCAAACACACTTTTTTTTTTTAAGCTCTTTATTGGAGTATAATTGCTTTACACTGTTGTGCCAGTTTCTGCTGTACAACAAAGTGAATCAGCTGTATTTATACATATATCCTCACACTGTTGATTCTCCAAAACCCCTGCACCCAGTGACTTAGTCTTCCAGTTGGCTTTGCCCCAAACTCTAAGTTATCCTTGATTCTTTTCTTTTCCTCTCACGCCTCAAATTTAATCATCAGGAAATTCTCTTGTCTCTACTTTCAAAAGATCCAGAATCCGACTGCTTCTCACCCCTCTCCTCCTATGCTCTGGTCTAAGCCACCACCGTCTTCTTCGTTAGACTGTTTTAATAGATGCTTAACTCTCCTACCTGCTCCCCCCCACCCCCCACCCCCATCGTCAACACAGCAACCAGAGTGTCATTTCACAGCTCAATTCTAGGTACGTGGTTCCTCTTCTCAGAGGCTAAAACGTCATTCATCTCAGGGCAGACTCTTCTCTGGCAAAAATCACCTAGTAAGATTCAGGTTAACAAATATGTCACAATATGGGTCCAAAGCCTAATCCCGGGGTGGGCATGATGGGCACAGGGGTGGGCATGATGGGGATGGGACTGGGTGTGATGGGGACGGGGGCGGCAGCGAGTGGGAAGTGGTGCGGGATTGAAGCACGGTTTCCATCTATTTGAAACTTGGATGGTGGAGTTTTTATGCTTCTAGACACCAATTTTTTTTCCAGTTGTTGTAGAATTGGGAAACGTGGCGACTTCCTCATCCTTTTGCTTCTTTTTCTTGAATTTATCCTTTAGTGAACTAAGCGTAAACCAAGTTCTTGGAGCCAACTATTGGGTGAGACAACCTGTTAGAATCTGTCCACGGCCGTGGATGACAGAGCCAGAGAGCTTTGCTGTGGATTCTGCTGCTCTCTCTGGGGTGCAAATGTTTCTGACTTTGTATGTGTGTTGTTTATTTAATTTGGAATAACTTAGATTTAGCAAAATGTGGTGGTGGCTTGTTGCAGTGACAGAGATACAGTGAGGAAACTGAACAGTCTTCTATTAGGGTCTTCAGGCTTAAAATCACACTGGCTGCGAGGTTTGTTTTTCTGAAAATGTACCTTCTGAAAATAGACTGATATTTTAAGTCTCTTCAAAAATACATACTCCATATATTAAATTTTATTACATTCCTGTATAATAAAACTCAAAGCATACTGTCTGCATCTACCCTGTTTAAAACATTGTGTGATGGGTAAAAGTATTACTTTGTGTGCCATTAACAGATGTTCCCTTACTTGTCAGAGTGATTCTTTTTTTTTTCTTTTTTAATTATGAAAGATGGGAGGGATGGAGTGGGAAGCTGGGGTTAGTAGATGTAAGCTATTATATATAGGATGGATAAACAACAAGGTCCTACTGTACAGCACCGGGAACTATATTCAATATCCTGTGATAAGCCATAATGGAAAAGAATATGAAAAAGAATATATATGTCTAACTGAATCACTTGCTGTAGAGTAGAAATTAACACAACATTGTAAATCAACTATACTTCAATTTAAAAAAACTATGAAAGAAATAACTGCTCTAGGACTTCCTAGGTGGCGCAGTGGTTGGGAATCTGCCTGCCAATGCAGGGGACACAGGTTCAAGCCCTGCTCTGGGAAGATTCCACATGCCACAGAACAATTAAGCCCTGTGTGCCACAACTATTGAGCCTGTGCTCTAGAGCCCATGAGCCACAACTATTGAGACCATGTGCCACAACTATTGGAGCCTATGTGCCTAGAGCCCGTGCTCCACAACAAGAGAAGCCACTACAATGAGGAGCCCGCGCACCACAATGAAGAGTTGCCCCCACTCGCAGCAACTAGAGAAAGCCCATGTGCAGCAACGAAGACCCAACACAGCCAATAAATAAATAAAATAAATAAATTTATAAAAAAAAAAGAAATAACTGCTCTAAACATTTCCAGCAACATGAAAGCGTATATAAAGTGTGTATACATACAATTTTTAATCTCTTTCCTTTCCCCACTCTTATTCCAGAGCTTCAGAAGTAACCTCTGTTTTCAGTTGGGCATGTATCTTCCTAAAATCCTAACTGTTTGTATGAGTAGCTGCAGTTGCTGTAACATACCACACACTGGGGTGGCTGTCCAGATTTCCTCTTCTTATAAGGACACTGGTTAGAGTGGATTGGGGCCCACATGAGCAGCCTCATTTTAACCTAATCGCCCCTTTAAAGGCCCTGTGTCCACGTATGGTCACATTCCCATGTACTGGGGGCAGGGCTGCAACAGGTGAACCTAGGGGGCACGAAGTATAGATTCAGTGTCGCTTCCAACACAGGCAGGAGCACAGCACACACGTGCTCCCATGATTTGTTTGTCACTTAGCGATGTAACGGGAAGATCTTTCCATGTCTCTAGCTGTCCTCCTCACTGACAGTGCCGTCTCCTAGTAACTTGTTTGACCATCATGTTGTTGATGAGCTGCATCCAGTTCCTTGCCATCGTGTACATTATTGCACTGAATGTCCTTGTAAACATATCTTCTTTTCTCACCTATGTGATTTTTTCTTTAGGGATAGATTGATAGGGATGGGATTTCTGGGTCCAAGTATAGGCCATTTATAAGTCTTAATGATACTGCAAATTGTGTTCTCAGAAGTTTCAATTCATTTATACTCACAAGAAGTGCTTTTGAGAGTGACTGCTAACCTCAGTTCTCACTGACGTTGAATATTACCAATATTTTCGAAATACTTATATATCTGATGGGCAAACTTACCATTTTAATATGCATTTCTCTTATAACTAGACAGGTTGAACATCTTTGTGTATGTTCCACATGTAATTTTGTGATTGTATCTGTGTGAATTGCCTTTTCTATCAGAAGCCCATTTTTCTATAGGGTAATTCATCCTTTTCTTAATCATAATAATTCTTCATATATTATGACTATCCTTCATCGGTTATACATTTTAAAATTCTTTTCTCAGGTACAACTTGTATTTTGACTTTGTGAGGGTTTTTTTTTTTTTTTGATCTAGAAAGACTTTACATTTTTACAATGAAATCTGACAGTTTTCCCTTTTTGTTTTTAACTGAAATATAGTTGATTTACAATGTTGTGTGTGTTTCTGCCATACTGCAAAGTGATTCAGTTATGCATATACATATATATATATATATATATACATTCTTTTTGTATTCTTTTCCATTATGGTTCATCACGGGATATTGAATGTAGTTTCCTGTGCTGTACAGTAGGACCTTGCTGTTTATCCGACAGTGTTTTCCTCTTAAAGGTTTGCATGTTTTTAGGAATACTAGCTCTACTAAAAGACAATGGCACTTTTCCTGTATTTTCTTTGGTATGAATTAATTACACGTATTTCTCCTTTTGTCACATGTCATAGTTTTAAACTCTGTAGAGGAACTTGGAGTGAAACATGAAGGTTTTCTCCACTTTTCCATCTCCTGGCTTCACGCCCACCTCTCCTCCCCTCCCTGGGCGACCAGCGTTCATAGCATCTTAGCATCCTCGCTAGCATCCTAGCTCACCCACTGTGCATTTACACAATTCCTGTGTCTCATTATAGAATCATAAATGCGATCTAGGTTCATATCTGCTCGTCTCACTGGATTTTTCCATGCAGCAGTATGTCTTGGAAACTTTAAATGTCAGGACAAATAAGTCTACCTTATTCTTTTTTAGTTTCTTGAAAACTTTAAATGTCAGTACAAATAAATGTACCTTCCTCTTTTTGGCGGTGAAGCGTTACACTATACTCTTAGTTAACTATTTCTTCCATGACAAACGTGCAGTCCTTTTCAAATTTTTTTGCTACTACCACAGCTTCAGAAAGTCGAATTGTTAGTTTTGTTTTTTAATTTATCTGATATTTGTTTTTAAATTTAGTATAAGACATTTACTCAGCCATACATTAAACAGGTAATTTAAACAGCCCATCTTTTCTTTATCAATTTGAAATGCTACTTTACTATATTTTACAATATTATGCCTAATTCGTCTTCTCAACTCATTTTTCTTATCTTCCTATTGATATTCCAAGACAACACTGTTTTAATTACTGAATAATTATAAAATGTTTCATTACCTGCTACAGCAAGTTAGTCTATATTATGATTTTTTTTCCTACAAGTATTCACGTTGTTCTTGCCATTTGTTTTATTTGCGTAATGAGCTAGAAACAGCTTGTCAAAACATCGAGTGTTTTGGGAGTCTTTAGGTTGAGAGATTAATTTGTTTGAAACATTGACTTTTTTTAGAGTATTAAGCTTCCTACAGTAATAATGGTGTGCCTCTATTTTTTCTGATTTTCTTCGCTGTCCTTCAATAAAGTTTTCTTTATAATGGCCTTGCATGTTTATTTTTAGTTATATTTCTAGGTATACTCCTGCTTTTGCTATTATAAACAGGATTCTTTTCTTATTACATTTTAGGAATATGGCTGTTAAATAGGAGAGTTATTGGCTGTTGTATAGGTTATGGCGGTTATATAAGAGAATTGTTGTTTTCTTTGCATGTTTATCTTCTCATTAAGAAACAGACCTGTCCTAAAGAACTTACAAATATAACGCAAAGTCAATATTTGTTTGAATATAAGAATAATTAGAGGCACAATTGTGTTGATCTACTCTATAAATTACTTTCAGAGCTCTAAAATGTTTAAGCAAGCTTATCACTGTCATTAGGGATTATTGGTGGAGCAACTTGATGTGGTCCTTTAAGGAGAGGCAGCTCTCTAAATGATAGGTTATTGTGAACACTGGCATAGAGATGAGATTGAGTATGACACATCCTTAAAGAAATGATTGGCATTTCTTGACAGATCAGTGGATGAAATCTAAAGACCAATGCGAACAATGCACAGAAAGGAAGGGGGAGGGTATTATGAAACTCCCCAAAGTCAAGCTGAGTATTTTGGATTTAATTAAAAAAATAATGGGACTCATTTTGGGATCAGAGAAGTGATGTTCAGAATGTAGAGCTGTAAACTTTTTTTCTTTTTTTCGTTTTGGCACATTGGATGCAATCTGGAATCAGGGTAACCTACTGGAAAGCTATTCCAGTGATACAATCTCACAGAGAAAAGGGCCTGAAGCAAAGACAGTGGTAAATAATATGGCATTTTTTTTCAAGAAAAGAAAAAAAAGACAAAGTTAAATGTAAAGGAAAAGTAAAATATTTACAATATTTTTATCTTAGTGGAAGAGAGTAATAGCAATATGATTACCAGAAGTGGGTAGGAAGCTGTTTTAATGAAAGGTAAGCGTTAAAAAAGAAATGACAGGCCCTCAAATGGAGTCACTTATGCTCAGCCCCACATCAGCAAACCAAGACTTAACAGTTACAACCTCCCCCAGGACTGTAGACTTCACTGGTCAGTCTCAAGTTTTCAGGTCAGCACCAATGAGGTATCTGCCACATACTTTCCCTTCATGCCCTGTAGGCAGATTACCTAAGCCTGAAACGGTCCACTCTTTACGCCCTTCTGCCTATAAGAGACTTTCATTTTGTGCAGCTCTTCTTAGAGCTCCTTCCTTCTTGCTGGATGGGAGGCTCCCCGATACATGAGTCATTTAATAAAGCCGATTAGAATCTTCAGTTGACTCAGCTGACATTTTGCTGTTTAACACAAGAAAAGTTTCGATTAGAACGTGTTTAGATAAATATTGAGTTAATAGGAAAATTTATTTGGTTTGAAACTGAATCTGGGTGACTGGTGCACTGAAATAATTCAACAGCATAAAATGTTTCTGTTTTTGGAGCAACTCACCATCTCCCAATTGGCTTTTTTTCTTTTTTTGGCCACATGGTGTGGCATGCAGGATCTTAGTCCTCCCACCAGGGATCGAACCCCTGTCCCCTTCAGTGGAAGCATGAAATCTTAACCACTGGATGGCCAGGGAAGTCCACCAGTCTGCCTTTTTTTTTTTTAAATTAATTAATTAATTAATTTTATTGGTTGTGTTGGGTCTTCATTGCTGCACATGGGCTTTCTCTAGTTGTGGTGAGCAGGGGCTACTCTTTGTTGTGGTGCATGGGCTTCTCATTGCAGTGGCCTTTCTAGTTGCAGAGCAAGGGCTCTAGGCGCATGGGCTTCGGTAGTTGTGGCACATGGGCTCAATAGTTGTGGCTGACCGGCTCTAGAGCTCACAGGCTCAATAGTTGTGGCGCATGGGCTTAGTTGCTCTGCAGCATGTGGCATCTTCCTGGGGCAGGGCTCGAACCCATGTCCCCTGCATTGGCAGGCGGATTCTTACCCACTGCGCCACTTAGGAAGTCCCACCACTCTGCTTTTGATTCGTGGTGTAGTAAGACTTAGTTCTCATGGGTTTCTACTGATGTGATGCTTTGTTTTCGCTTTGGTTTGGTTTTGCTTTGTTTTTTGTTAACAGTCAAAAATTATTCAACCAGTAAAAAATTATGAACTGGAATGCGTTTACAGAGAATATGATTTTCTAAAAAATACAATCGTGTTCAAGGTAAGCCCTATGAAGGGTATTTTGGTGACTATCTCTAAGAAGGGAGTGAACAGAGGGAGAGATGCTGGGAAATGCCAGGGAAGGAAATGATGAATTATGAACTCAGAATACAACTTACAATGACTGCTCTACCTCATCATCATACCACCTTTTTGACTATAGGCAAATATATCCTTAAAACAGGAAGAAATGTCGACATTCATTGTACCTAAGTAGACCTGGCGAGTAGTCAAGGAATGTGCTTGTATTTGCAGGAAAATGTCTGGTGTGTGCGTGTCTGTGTGTGTGTATGTATGTGTGTGTGTGTGTGTGTGACCAAACTGAATAAAAGCATGGCAGGTTCTAGTTCCGGGATCTGAGTTTGGGAAGCACAGCACAGGAGCAGGAGCCCTGCAGACAAGAGGGGACTTTGAGTCTCTCTGCTCCTCTAGAGACTGAGGCCCCAGCACCCCAGCTGCCTTCTTTCTCCACTCCTGCCCCAGGCAGGCAAGTGCTGCAGGGGGACAACACAGCCAGCAAGATGGGGGTCACTGCAATTGTTGCTGTTCTTCATGTCTGCTGAGCCTTTAATGCTTTCTCTGTTTCCCAACTCAGTGTTCTCTCCTGTGGCTTTGTAGAGGCTATTTTGTATTTCCTGCATTCTCTGACACCTCCTTTTTTTTTTTTTTTTTTAATGAAGGACTGGGAAATAATCTCACTTTCTACTTTATGAAGAAAAACAATACCATAAGCTTTGATTTCCCCTCAGTTTCTATTGGCATCTGTGTACTGATGACTTCTAAGCCTAACTCCATCCCAGGTATGTCTCCAGAATCTGAGTTCCACAGACACTTCGAACTCAACCTGCTCAAGACTGAGCTGTCCTCCCACCACCCCTGTGATCAGTGCCCTGTGCCCACTACTCAAGCCAGAACCCTGGGGAGGGTGATTCTTGGTGTCCTCTGTCCTTAAAACTATGTTCCTTGCCTCCACTACCATATCCCAGGGAATCAATCAGGTCTGCTTGTAACTGTTTCTCTTTGGCTGCTTGGGCCACAGAAGAGCTGATTGCCCAGTTCACTTCTCCCACGCTGCCACCAGGATGGCTTTTCTCAAGTAGAATTCTGTTCACTTTTTGTTCTGATGGGGATCCTGACTGTGGCTTCTCTGTTGCACTCAGGAAAGTCTCAATTCCCATGCCTTCCGTGTTCATAGACATTGTGGTCCAAGATTTCTCTCCTCTTCAGAATCATCTCTGGACCTGTCCTCCCTGCCCATCTTATGCTGTGCTGGAGAGTATAAAATCTGGAGTGTGGGGGAATCCTCTAGAATTCTTATTCAAAACTCAGAGGCCTGTGCTCCAGATACTGATGTAGTGGAGCTTCAAGCTCAGGAAGCTGCATTTCAACAAGCTGAGTGATGCACGCGGAGATGGCTTGTGGACCACGCCTGGAGACACTGCTGATGAGGCTGAGTGCCAGGGACTCTCCCAAAGCTTTGTGACCCTTTACCTCTGACATGTCCACGAGCTGCACTCACTACCTAGAAGACCCTCCGCCCTTCTCATCTTCTGCCGCCCTCTCTCCATCCCGACTCACTTTCTGCCTCCCTTTAGGAGTCAGCTTAAAGGTGCTGCCTTCTGGGAAGCCCTCATGGTCCTTCCAAAGCTGAAGGGGTAAGCTCCCTTCCTCTGCACATGCTAATGGATGTATCACACTGCCCCTGCCGGTTCATCATCTCCTGTGTGAGCTGATGCGCTCCTCTGGGCCTGCCTTCGATGGGTGAATCTTCCAACCATGCCATTTTCAAAAGAACAGCAGGGCCGTGCCAGGGCCGTTAGGTAAGTGCTACCTCCTGGCAGCTCAAATGCCACAGAATGTCACGGCAACCACCTACCCCTTAAGTTCAAAGTCATGCCAAGAGCAATTTCCTTTAACCTTTAGTTATCCGTCAGTTTGACTTTGCGTAGTGAGAAGCATGGGAAATTCCCCCAAAAGTTCAATACTGAGCCCAGAATTAACTAACTTTCAACAAGAATTTTCAGGGGAAGAAAGTTAATTTCACTCATTAAGTAGATGAGTTTCTCGTAAGTATATTTTAAAAATTGAAGGCTTATTCTCCCGTGGTACTTAAATAAGGGTAGAATGAAGCTCTTCAATCATTTAGGATTGTGTGTGTTTGTTTGCAGGTTTCCATTGGAAGAAGGGTGCACTTCTGACAAGCACTAAAACTATTGGCAATAGCGTGGAAAAGATGATTAGCTTTTGAGCTTTCAGGCAAGAAGAGTGTTGATTTTAAAAGCCCTGGCCTCACTGTGAGCAAACCAGATTTAGCTGAACAATTAGAATAGGCTGAACTGCCACCCAGGCTCACAGACGTCCAGGGAGAAAGTGATTTCCCGTCAAGCCTAATTTTTGAATTGTTTGTTTTCATTTTTTCCCCATAAAACAAGAAACAATTGTGTGACTCACTTCCAACACTCCTCTACTTATTATCTGCATACTTCACCCCATCTCACCTGGCCACGTGTCAGAGTTGTGCAATCAGCAACTGTCATCTTGTTGACTGTGGTGTCGCCTGGAGCTTGGAACCCTGAGAGTCTGTACTTGGTGTCCCCCCAGGGTACATGCAGCTTATTGCTTCCTGTGTGTTACTGTTGGAAGGGAGAGAGCTTGAAATCTGCCATAGATTGGATTTTAATGAGAAAAGTAAACCTGGAGGAGAGGGAGTGACTGAACGCCCCGCTGGCATTGTATGGGAAACATTTCCCTGTGCTCATTTGATTTTGTTTATTGCACCAAACGTGCTGCATCTCAAGCACATTGTATTCAGGCATGATTTATGAAGTGTGTTTTAATGCAGGGTCCCATCCTGGTGACGTCTTCCAAAGCGTTCTTGTTTGATGGGTTCAGTAGAATCATTGGCACTTAGCACCCTTCTCGACAGTCTTTATAGACACACCATCGTTGTGTGGCATTTATTTATTTTTTTGTCAAATAAATGCACAAGAAGTGCTTAGCATCATCTATGGCCGCTGTGTGATGCCCTCAGAGCAATACGTGCACAGCATGTGAGTCCCTTCCTGATGCTGAGTGGTGATCAGCACCCGCACGAGACCTAGGAGGAGGCTGACAACGAGCGGTACGAGCAGAGTGCCTCTCAAGTGTCCTTTAGGTGCTGTGTTTCTCCCTCAGTTACCCCATCTCTTCCCGTGTCCTATAGATAGTGTCCAACTCCCTGGTCCAGAGCCCATCACCACGTCAACCCTCCCGGGCTGCTTGTCCCCCGGGGGCCCGACTGCTCCAACGCATCCTCTCTCTGTGACCTCCCACGTCCTCCACGAGAAGGCGAGGGTGAGGTTTTTCTATTGTCACTCCCAGGATGCCGCTGCACACCTCTGTAACCCTGAAGCCAAGGACAGAGGGTTGTTGGCCCTTCAGTGGGAGGGGCTTATTCTATTTTCTCGGTTTATTTTTTTTCTTTTTTAAGTCCGTTTTTTAATGCTTAACCCTGTATTGTTATATAGTAGCAACAAACAATCATAAAATGAAATATAAAAAAATACACAATTTACAATAACTTCAAAAACCATCCAATGCCATATTGTGAGGAATTTCCTTCTGTTTCTTGTGCTACATATTCTTCTACATTTGGAATCTTTTGGGTTTTTTTGGCATCCTTGTGTTTTTAAAAAGATGACCAGCAAGTGAACACTCAGCTTCCATGGGAAAATATCTGACTCTGTTCATGCAGAGATAGTTTCATAAATGACAGACGGTTAGAGTCCTTATGTGCATGTATCTAACTTTCAGATTAGCTTACCGACTTTTGGTCATGGATATCTTGATCTATGGAATCAGAAAGAACCTTGGACGTAGTTACCTAGCAACAAGCTTTAAATTGTAATGAGGTTAAGTAAATTTGCCCATAATCCAAACAGTATCAGGAACTGAGACCTGGCCAGGATTAACCAAAATCCATGAACTGGAAAAGTCCCGTAAGTCGAGGTTGCCTCCTTAGGTATAAATAAATATCGTGCTTTAGAGAAGACACATAGTGTTGATGCCTGAGCCTTTACTCCGTTTGAAACTCTCTGTGGTTGACTGTGTTTCTGTTTCTCATCCTCCTCCATCTGCCTGTTCGCCTCCTCCCTTTCGTCAGCTCTCCCTCCTCCCACATCCCTCCACATGTGTTCTCAGCCCCTCTCATTTATGCTGCCATCGCCTCTCACCACACCATTCTCTGTGTCTTTAGAAATTAGTTCATATACATGACACGCGGACTACCTTGGCTTAGACTTTTCCATCCCTGTTTCTAGTTCTCTGCACTTTGGAATTTCCAGTGAACATAATTCTCAGGTTCCTAAAGTTCATAGTTAAGACAATTGTGCAGCCAGGAGCTCAGTGGGTTTGAGTGGGAAGGATGCATTAATAGAGTCACAATCTCATCTGCTCCCCCGTGACCTGGAACATGTGTTTCCTGACTGCGGCTGAGAAAGGATTCTCCCTTCTCTTCGTCCACGTGTCTGCCTGAGCGGGATACCTGCGTATGTCCAGGCAGACGTGCAGGGGTGGGCTGCAGCCTTCCTTTCTCTCCAGTTGTTCTCAGCACCAGCAGGGGTACCTGTTCCTCATGCGAATTGGGGGAACATGGCCATCAATACCTTCTGAAGGTGCGAAACTGGAGTTCTGTTTATTTGACCATTTTCTTTGCCCTGTTAATGAAATGATCTAACTAATGTTGACTTCTCAGTCATTAGAAAATTCAGGAAGATTGAAATAATATACACCAAAAAGTTAGGAGCAATTTGTTTTGATGAATAGAACTAGGGGTGTTTTTTTTAATTATGTTTTTTTTTCAAAAAATATTTATTTATTTAGGCTGTGCCAGGTCTTATCTTTGCTGTGTGTGGGATCTTTTAGTTGCAGCATGTGGGATCTTTAGTTGCGACATGCAGGGTCTAGTTCCTTGACCAGGGATGGAACCTGAGCCCCTTGCATTGGGAGCACGGAGTCTTGACCACTGGACCACCAGGGAAGTCCCCAAATTCTCTTACTCTAGTACAAGAATTGAAAGTTTTGAAAGGATCTTTTCCATGCCATGTCTGATTGTTCTTAAAAGCCCACGGTTCTTACACTGCAGTAGAATCTGACATCCTGATCATTATCACAACATTTATTTAATGGACCTCTCTACTGAGTCATGCAAATTATGTTAGTGACACAGATTCAAAGGAGAAACTAGTCCTCTTTCTCAAAAGACATACATTTGTGTTTGGACAGCATTATTAGTCACAGGTCTCATCATCTATTTTAGCACATTTGAGCATAAAGGAGTCTATTAAAGCATATTAGGAGCTCACGGAATCCCTGAGAGGGGCTGAGACCCAGGCAGGATGCTGCATCACCAGAGCATGTGCAGTGAGGAGCAGCCCAGCCAGGAGATACGGCCAGTCACACAACAGGGTTGCCGCACAGAAACCACACTGCAGCCCCAGCCCGTGGCACCTCTGGTGCTGGGGACCAGACCCTAGACCCTGTGCCACAGCTGCCCCAGGGAACTAGATGCCAGGGACACCATGCCTGCCAGAGAACCTCCCCACTGTGAAGGCTTCTTCCACTTCTTCTCATTTGTGCAGCCTGATGGTGGGAGCTTAATCTCCTATGAAACTTAGCTACAAAGGACGCTGGGGAAATGAAATTTTAGCTTTATAGTCTATGTGATTCAGGAAGACGGGGTAAAAGGGTGACTGGAGTAGGAGCCAGTGTTTAATCTCTGCCATCAGCAGGTGGTATATACAAGTAGTAAATAGTAGGCAGTTTTTTAAAATTAATTAATTAAGTAATTAATTTATTGGCTGTGTTGGGTCTTGTTGCTGCACACGGGCTTTCTCTAGGGTGCAGGCTCAGTAGTTGTCACTCATGGGCTTAGTTGCTCCACGGCATGTGGGATCTTTCTGGCCCAGGGATTTGAACCCATGTCCCCTGCGTTGGCAGATGGATTCTTAACCACTGCACCACCAGGGAAGTCCTAGGCAGTTTTTAAATGGTTGCTAAAAAAAGGACTACAGTAGTGGATGTCAATGCTTAGATTGTGAGATTACATCAGTGGGTCTAGTAGAAGCAATATGTGAGCTGAAAATGTGAGCTGTATCTGTGATTTTATATTTTATAGCCATGTTAAAAAAGTAAAAAGAAACAGGTGAAATTGATTTTATTACTCTCATTTATTTAACCCAATACATCTAGAATATTATCATTTTAACACAACATTGCTATGAACAGAATCAAGCATTCTGCAATTTTTTCATACTGAGGTCAAAATCTGGTCTGTGTTTTTCACTTATAGCACCTCTCATGTCACACCAGCACATCTCAAGGGCTCCACAGCCTCATGGGGCTCATGGCACCTACATCAGACAGACAGGTGTCAATAAAGAGTGTCCCAGAGACAGGAGCGTCGGGGAACCCAGGGCAGAGGAGCAGAACTCCATGGGAAAGGGAGACTTGAATTAATCTCTCAAATAATGTTAGAATTTATAGATGCTTGAAAGTGGAAAATAATATGGCAAAGGTCAGGTTGGATACTTCTAAAGTTCCCAATAGTCTTCGCAGACTAAGTTGTCCATGCCGGATTTGTCGTGTGTGAACTCTGACCCTCAGAAATCCAATTATGTGAACACAATGTGTTCTTCTCTAGAGGCAGATACCAACCTCAAGACATCAATGCATGAAATCAAAGGACCATTTTTAAAAATTAAACTTTTTATTTCAAGATAATTATAGGTTGACAGGTAGTTATAAGAAATAATACAGACAATGTCCATGTGCCTTTTATGCAGTTTCTCCAATGGTAACATTTTGCGAAATGTTACACGATATCACTGCAGGGGTACTGACAGGATAAGGATATAGTCCAGAGCCTTTCCATGCCACCTGCCTCAGGATCCCTCCTGTTGCTCTTTTATAGCCACATCTGCCTCCCTCTTGCTCCCTCCTCTCTCTCTCTTATTTTAATGCCTAGCAACCATTCATCTGCTCTCCATTTCTATAATTTTGTCATTTCAGGTGTCTTATGTGAATGGAATCATACAGCACTATAACTTTGGGGGACTGGCTTTTTTCACTCAACATAATTCTCTGGGGATTTATCCAGGCTGCTGCATATACCAACAGTTTGTTCCTTTTTTTTATTGCTGACAAGGATTTCCATTGTATAGATGCACCACTGCTTCACTCACTGAGAGACATCTGGGTCATTTCCAGGTTTGGACTATTGCAAATAAAGCAGCCACGACATCTGTGTACAGCTTTGGTTTGAACACGAGTTTCATTTCTTTGGGATAAATACCCAGGAGGGCAATTGCTGGACTCTACGGCTGTGGAATGTTTCATTTTAAAAGAAACCGCCAAGCTGTGTTTCAGAGTAGCAGTACGACTGTATGTTTCCACCAGCAATGCATGAGTGATCTGGTGTCCCCACATCCTCATCCACATTTGGTGTTGTCATTATTATTTATTTTAGCCATTGCCTATGGTGCGAAGCGATATCACTGTAATTTTAATCTGCATTTCTTAATGGAGAATGATGTTGAACACATACATGTCCATGTGATTATTTGCCATCTGTGTCTTCTCTGCAGTGAAATGTCTCTTCGTGCCTTTCAACCAGTTTCTAATTTCGTTGTTTATTTTACTGTTCAGTTTTGAGAATTCTTTACATATTTTAGATACTGGTCCTTCGGTGGATACGGAGTATGCAAATATTTTCTCCCTTTCTCCTTTCATTCTGACAGAGCACAATTTTTAATTTTTATGGTCTAACTTATTAATTTGTCTTTTCATGAAGTGCTTTTGGTGTCTTAGAACACTTTTTGCCGCTAGATCCCAAGGTGTTCTATTTTCTTTCTAAATGATTTATAGTATTATGTTTTACTTGTAAAATCAGTGATCCATTTTGAGTTAATTTTTGTATAAAAAGTGAAATGTAGGTAAAGGTTCATTTTCTTTTGCCTGTGGGTGTCCAATTGCTCCAGCACCATGTATTGAAAAGTGTGTCTTTACTCTGTTGAATTGCTTTTGAAACTTTACCAAAAAGTGGGACCTATTTGTGTGGATCTACTTCTGAGTTCTCTATTCTGTTGATTTATGTGTCTATTGCTCTGCCCAAACCACACAGTCTTGGTTGCTCTAGCTAAATAATATGTCTTGAATTTGGGTAGAATGAATCTTCCTAGTTTATATCTTCTTTTTCAAAATTGTTTCAGTTATCCTAATTTCTTTGTATTTCTAAATAAATTTTAGAATAATCTTGGCTATATCTACAAATTGTCTTCCTGGGATTTTGTTAGGAATTGCATTAAATCTGTATATCATTTTGGGGCAATTTTACTTCCTTATTATGTTCAGTCTTCTAATCCGTGAACACGGTATGTCTTTCCATTTATTTAAATTTTCTTTCATCAGTACTGTGTAGTTTTCAGTGTACAATACTTGTGCATGTTTTGCTAGCTTGACCCCCAAATAGTCGAGCAATTGTGAATGGCATTGTATTTTTGACTGTGGTGTCCACACTTTATTGCTAGTATGTATGTAGAATTTTTTGTATGTTTATCTTGTATCCTGAGATTTTGCAAAACTCATGTGTTAGTGCTAAGCGTTTGTCTTAGATTTCTTGGCATTTTTTAATGTAGATAGTTATATCATTTACAAAGTGGGACAGTTTTACTTCCTTTCCTTGACTTATTGCACTTGCTAGACTCCCAGCTCAGTGCTGAATAGGTTGGGGAAAGCTGACATCTTTATCTTGGTCTTGATGTCAGGGGGAAAACTTTCAGTCTTTGAGTAATGCTAGCCGTTGGTTTTTTTCTAGGTGCTTTTGATCAAGTTGAGGAAGTTTCTCTCTATTCTTATTTTTCTGAGAGATTTTATTATGAATGTTGTCCAGTGCTACATCTGAATCAATTTGATGTGATCATGGCATTTTTCTTGTCATTAATATGGTGGATTACATTATTGATTTAGAATATTGAGCAAGCCTTGCACCCCTGGAATAAACTCCAGTTGGTCATAGTGTATAATTCCTTATAAATGCATAACATAAAAAACACATAACATAAAATTTGTCATCTTAACTATGATTTAACGTATAGTTCAATAATGTTAAGTATATTCACATTGCTGTGAAATAGGTTTCCAGAACTTTTCATCTTGCAAATCTGAAACTCTATATCCCTTTCTCCTTCTCTCCCCAACTGCTCATTACCACCACTTCTACTTTCTGTTTCTATGAATTTAACTATTTCAGATATCTCACAGAAGTGAAATCATACACAATTAGTCTTTTTGTGACTGGCTTATTTCACTTGGCATAATGTCCTCAGGGTTTATCCATGTTGTAGCATGTAATGGCATGTCCTTCCTTTAAGGCTGAATAATATTTTATTGTATGTTCAGACCACATTTTCATTATCCATTCATCTGTCGATAGACACTGGGGTTGCTTCTACCTCTCATCTATTGTGAATAGTGCTGCTATGAAGGGTGTGCAAGTAACTCTTTGAGACCTCCCTTTCAATTCTTTTGGATAAATTCCCAGAAGTGGGAATGCTGGTAGCTCTAAACTTTTTTAGGAATCTCCATACTGTTTTCAGTGGATGTACCACTTTACAGTCTCACCAACAATGTACAAGAGTTCACATTTCTCCACATCCTTGCCAACACTTGTTATTTTCTGTTTTTATTGATAGTAGCCATCCTAACAGGTGTGGGGTAACATCTTGTGATTTGCATTTGTCTGATGGTTAGTGATGTAGAGCATCTTTTCATATTCCTATGCTATTTGTATATCATCTTTGGAGAAATATCTTTTCAATTCCTTTGCCCATTTTTTACGAAATTAGTCTATTTGACATTTTGCTGTTGAGAGATGAGAGTTATATATTTATAGGATTTTAATCCTCTAATCAGATACATGATTTGCAAATATAGTCCCCCATTCTGTAGGTTGCCTTTTCATTCTGTTGTGTCCTTTGGTACACCAAAGCTTTAAAGTTTATTTATTCTAATTTGTCTATTTTTGCTTTTGTTGACTGTGCTTTTGTGTCATATCCAAGAAATCAGTGCCCATTGTCCAATGTCATGAAGGTTTTTCCCTATGTTTTCTTCTAGGAGTTTTATATTTTCAGGTCTTGAGTTTAGGTTTTTAATTCATTTTGAGTTCATTTTTATATATGGTATAAGATAAGGATACAACTTTCTTTTCGTGTGGATATGATTTTTACATATTGCTGAATTATCTTTGCTAATAATTAGGGATTTTAATGCACATATTCATAAGAAGTATTGGGCTCTACTTTTCTTTTTTTTTTTTTTTGGGGGGGGGTACACCAAGTTCAGTCATCTGTTTTTATACACATATCCCCGTATTCCCTCCCTTCCTTGACTCCCCCCCCTCGAGTCCCCCCCACCCTCCCCGCCCCAGTCCTCTAAGGCATCTTCCATCCTCGAGTTGGACTCCCTTTGTTATACAAAAACTTCCCACTGGCTATCTATTTTACAGTTGGTAGTATATATATGTCTGTGCTACTCTCTCACTTCGTCTCAGCTTCCACTTCACCCCCCGCCCCCCCCAAACCTCGAGTTCTCCAGTCCATTCTCTGCATCTGCGTCCTTGTTCTTGTCACTGGGTTCATCAGTACCATTTTTAGATTCCGTATATGTGAGTTAGCATACAATATTTGTCTTTCTCTTTCTGACTTACTTCACTCTGTATGACAGACTGTAGTTCTATCCACCTCATTACATATAGCTCCATCTCATCCCTTTTTATGGCTGAGTAATATTCCATTGTATATATATGCCACATCTTCTTTATCCATTCATTTGTTGATGGGCATTTAGGTTGCTTCCATGTCCTGGCTATTGTAAATAGTGCTGCAATCTACTTTTCTTTTTAAAATATTATCTACATCTGCTTTTTATCTGTGTAATAATACTAACTTTGAAAAATTAATTGAGATGTGCTCTCTCCTCTTCTATTTTCTGGAAGTCATTGTGTAGAATTGGTCTTAATTGTTTAAACTCGTGGCAGAATTATCCAGTGAAACGATCTGACTCTGAGATTATTTTTTAGAATTTTTAAAGTAAGATTTCAATTTCCTTCATTGTTCCAGGCTATTCAAATTATTTATTTTATATTGAGTGGGCTGTGGTAACTTCTGAGGAATTTCGTCTAAGTTGTTAAATGTATGTCTGTCCGTAGAGTTGTTTGCAGTGTTTCCTAATCATCATTTTGAGTCTGTACTGATGTCTCCTGTTTCATTCCTGATGGTTATTTGTGTCTTTTCTCTTTTTACTCTCAGTCCTGCTAGAAGTTTGCCAATCTTATTGATCTTTCAATGAGCCAGCTTTCTTCCCCATTAATTTTCTCTGTTGTTTTTCTTTTTTACGATTTCATCAATTTCTGTGTTTATTATTTACTTCCTTAAGCATTTTTTATGCTGACTTTATTCATCTTTTTCTCGGTTCTGGAGGTGGATGTGTAGACACTCAATTTGAAACTTCCCCTCTTTTCTAATGTAAGCATTTTGTGCTATTTCTCTCTGTACTGACTTAGGTGTGCCCTATGAAGTAAGATATAGTGTATTTTAATCCAATTTAATGCATTTTTAAATTCATTGAGACTTTGTCTTTAACCCACAGATTATTAAGAAATGTCTTGTTCAGTTTCTACATTTGGAGATTTTCCTATTATCCATCCCCTACTGATTCCACATGGTCTAATGTTTGTATATGGTTCATGAATATTTTAAAAGGATGTATCTTCTGCTGTTATTGGGTTGGGTGTAACCCAGACCCAATATCTGTTTTGCAACATTTCCAATAGCTACTGCATGGCCTCACAAATTGAAGAACTTGGAAATGTTAGAAAGTAAAGAGGGTGTAATGCCATCTCTGATTTGGATATAAGAAGGCTATAAGTCATAATTAACTAACAAATATGTGTGAAATATTATATGGAGTATTTTTGATAATTTTATAAGAATTCATTTCTTTAACTTTTAAACAAATCAAATTTAAAGATAAAAAACAAAGGATGAAACTACATGACTCAGAAAGCATATGATCTATTTACACCAGAACTAAAATAAATCCATCAATAATTGTGTGTTAAGTCCATGCTTGGCACACAGAGAGAAGAAAAAAAACTATGTTTTGAAACTCAGATTGAACAAGTAAATGATTGAATGATTCACGGTAAGCTGACATCCCTAGCTGTTGCCTGGACACAGCAATCTAAATTAATGGTGTCCATCCCCTGGTGACTCAGAAAACTTAAATAAAAACAGAATCAAACAAATTTACCCAATTTGAGGTTACACCTTCTCGTAAAAGATTGGTTACTTGTTTATTTAAGACATCAATTCTCTGGCTGTCCTTTCCCTTTCCAGGGAAATTAATCCTTGCAACAACCCCAGCCTGGCCTCCCCCTGCCATGGACTGCTCACCAGTTGTTCACGCCCACAGTGCTCACCCTTTCCTCACTTTCCTTTCTGGAAATTCTATCCATCTCAAATGCTTCCTCCCTATGAACATTTCTGAACCCCTTGTCATTCTGGGATTTCCTCAGATGTGTGGGCTGCTGCCTATTCTTCTCATCTCCAAGCACCAGGAGATGCTTCTCCCCAGGTGCCCAGGGCATGTTTCTGGAAGGAATCTCTCCATTATGTAGTGCAGGGATGTTGTGTTTCTCTGACCGCTCTCTGCATTTTTATGGGGAGAGATTTCTCATCTTCTCTCACGGATTATAAGGTCTTGGAGAGTAGATCTATTTGTTCTTATATCCACACGTGCAGAAAGAAGCACAGGCAGGGGAGGAGGCAGGTGTGAAGCAGGTGAGGGGGCAGGGAGCCTGGCTGGTCAGAAGTCTCTTCTAGAAGGTGATGCCCAACAATGAGTAAGACTCATCTGGATTTGGGGTGAGGAGCTGGGGTTTCCAGAGGTGTCCGATAGACTGTAACCTTGTGTAGATATTCAGTTCACCGTTACGTTTCCAGCCTTGCAGAGAGCAGGTACCTTAATAAGTATTTCTTATACAAATAAATAAATGAGGCAAAAAGCAGCATGATTTGTACAGAAAACTACAAGGCTTTTGGTGGTGCGGGCCGAAAGCAGTAAAACGACGTGAGTGATGGGTTGGGTTCCTGTCAAGGAGGCGCTACCTGCCTGGAAACTGCCCTGTACCGAGAGAGGGTGCCGAGGACAGTGGTGGGGGCAGAGGTGGGGTCGTACTGATGACCTGGGACATGTGCTAAGGCCAGAATCCAGCAGGACAAGCCTGACAGCAGCAAGAAGGATCATAAAGCTGTTGAAGGCAAGAAATTTGAGAAAATCAACACATCTTGATAATTGATTAGATATAGATGGGGAGGAGGAAGTGAAGTAAACAGGGATCTTTTTTAAAAAAAATTATTCTATTGAAGTATAGTTATTTACAATGTTTTGTTAATTTCTCCTGTACAGCAATGTGACTCATTTATCCATATATATGTATTCTTATTCATATTCTTTTCCATTATGGTTTATCCCAGGATATTGAATATAGTTCCCTGTGCTATACAGTAGGACTCTGTTTATCCATTCTTTTTTAAAAATTATGTTATATTGGAGTATAGTTGATTAACAATGTTGTGTTAGTTTCAGGTACTGTAAAGGGATTCAGTTATACATATACATGCATCTACTTTCTTTCAAGTTTTCTTTCCTACTACAGGTTATTATAAGATATTGAATATAGTTGCCTGGGCTATACAGTAGGACTTTGTTGTTTATCCATCCTATATATAAGAGTTTGCATCTGCTAATCCCAAACTCCCAATCTATATCCTCCCACCCCGTCCCCCTTGGCAACCACAAGTCTGCTCTCCACATCTGTGAGTCTAAAATGATGATCATGTAAATGGTGGTTTCATTAAGTTAAGAGGATAGAAAGAGGAGCACTTTGATGGGGGCGGATGGTGAGAGGTAGGAAGGAGCTGGAGAAAGAGACCCATGTGGGCTGAGGCTGCAACAGCTAGTGCTGAATAAATGATCGTTGACTCAAATTAAATTATAAAGAAGCCAGACATTGTGGGAAAACATTCAGAAGTCTTTCTGAAACCTTGAAAATGTTACTAAAAGTAATTAAAGTATGTGGACCAAGCAACTGGGTGCAGGATGTCCTGCTTGAGCAGCGGAGGAACTAAGGGTGCTGGGCATGGAGGCCATGGGGGCATAGGCTACTGAGGAAACAAAATTGACCCTCTCTGAGGGCTCAGCCCCTTCCTCACTTGCACACTCATATCACCTTTTTTGGCCCCGGAGAATGGCTGGTTAGCCAGAGACAGGTAAGATTCCTCAGGGGAGGAACAACCTAAGACAGGCACAGTCGCAGAGGGGCCAACAGGGGTGGGGCACAGACCCTTACTCCTTCTGAGAGAGGTCTCCTGCCCCCAGGGCTGCTTTGCTTTCCACGCCCAGCTCAGATCGGGACCCAGGAGGCAAACAAAGATCACTGCCCCCAATCATGTGAGGTCTTTGTTTGTTTACTTCAAAGATAACTTTGATTGTGGGACGAAGCTGGGAGTGGGAGAACCTTAGGCTATCTTGCTTCTGAAATGCAGAGAGCTCAATAAAAGCAATGTGGGATGAATCAGCGAGGCTCTTGATCCTAGAGGTCTGGAGTCCCCTGGTCCCATCTTTCTCTTAAATCTGTGTCTGTGTTTCTTTAAGCTTGCGGCACCCGTCATCCGCCCTGAGTCGCCGAGCTGGTCTCAGTAAGACATCTTTTACCTTTTCTCCATCTGTGAGTCACTTGAAATAGGGAAGTGCTGGATGCTAAGGCCAACATGTGCCCATTAAAATAAGTTCTTTAGAGCAGGTTTTGTTCAAATGAGTGACAGGATGTTGTGGGTCACACTCTAAAGTAAATATCAAGATATGCGCTTAACTGTGGTCACTTGAAGGCTCAGAGATGAAGATCCTGCTGATACAGGCTCCCTCACAGCTTGAGAGCTCCTCAGAAGGCCAGCAGGTGGGTAACCTGTCAAAACCTGTCTGATGAGGGAGCCACATGATTTTTATCGTCCTCATGCAGGGCAGCGAGACCAGACCCTCGTTAAAGTGCAGACAGTCTCCATTTCCTTTTGGAGTCCCAGAAGACAGACTCATTAACTTTTTAAGAACTTTTTTCCTTTGTAACCTTCATAGAAATGCCAGCAATTACAGAAAAGTGAATCCACAGACCAAACGACCTGAAGACAAACGTGACACCAAGAGCCTCTGGAGACATAGAATTGATTGAAATTTAATGTAAGAATTGAAATATATTTCCTTTTTTAAGTGAAGTATACTTGATTCACAATATTATATGAGTTTCCAGTATACAACACAGTATTCAATATTTTTGTTATACTCCATTTAAGGTTATGATTATGATTTTATTATTATTATTTTTTATTGGAATATAATTGCTTTACCCTCTTGTACCAGTTTTCGAGGTACACCAAGGTCAATCATCTGTATTTATACACATATCCCCGTATTCCCTCCCTCCCTCGACTCCCCCCCACCCTCCCCATCCCAGTCCTCTAAGGCATCATCCATCCTCGAGTTGAACTCCCTTTGTTATACAGCAACTTCCCACTAGCTATCTATTTTACAGTTGGTAGTATATATATGTCTATGCTACTCTCTCACTTCGTCTCAGCTTCCCCTTCACCCCCCGCCCCCCCCAAACCTCGAGTTCTCCAGTCCATTCTCTGCATCTGTGTCCTTGTTCTTGTCTTGTCACTGGGTTCATCAGTAACATTTTTAGATTCTGTATATATGAGTTAGCATACAATATTTGTTTTTCTCTTTGGCTTACTTCACTCTGTATGACAAACTCTAGGTCTATCCACCTCATGACATATAGCTCCATCTCATTCCTTTTTATAGCTGAGTAATATTCCATTGTATATATATGCCACATCTTCTTTATCCATTCATTTGTTGATGGGCATTTCGGTTGCTTCCATGTCCTGGCTATTGTAAATAGTGCTGCAATAAACATTATGGTACATGTTTCTTTTGGGATTATGGTTTTCTCTGGGTATATGCCCAGAAGTGGGATTACTGGATCATATGGTAGTTCTATTTTTAGTTTTTTAAGGAACCTCCAAACTGTTTTCCATAGTGGCTGTACCAACTTACATTCCCACCAACAGTGCAGGAGAGTTCCCTTTTCTCCACACCCTCTCCAACATTTGTTGTTTCTAGATTTTGTGATGATGGCCATTCTGACTGGTGTGAGGTGATACCTCATTGCGGATTTGACTTGCATTTCTCTGATGATTAGTGATGTGGAGCATCTTTTCATGTGTGTGTTGGCCATCTGTATGTCTTCTTTGGAGAAATGTCATTTACAGTTATTATAAAATATTGGCTATATTTCCTGTGTTGTACAATATGTGCTTGTAGCTTATTTATTTTATACCTAGTAGTCTGTACCTCTTAATCTCCTTCTCCTGTCTTGCCCCTTCTCCCACCCCTCTCCCCAGTGGTAACCACTAGTTTGTTCTCTGTTTCTGTTCTGTTATATTCATTCATAATGTATTTCAGTGTAAATTACAGCATGAAATCACTTTCCAAGCCTACAGCTATTTGGTCATAATTGAATACACAAAAACACATAGATTCTTGATCATTGCAACAAAGTGTAAACTAAATGCTAAACAGCTCTTTCGGCATTTAGTAGCGAAATAAAGCACTTTTTTTTTTTTTTTAACAGAACTTTGCCAGTGTGGTTTGCATTACTTACTTGCATCACTTTTAGGTGAAGTACATGGGAGCAAACATTGGGGCAAAAACATTTTATATGCACAGAGGTTTCGCCATTAAAATTATTTCTCTCCCAAAAATGATTTTATTTCTTTTTAACACGTTAAGAACATGATATAATGACGTAGAAAATTGTAGGTTAAATACTAATTTACTATTAGAAAAATATAATTTTATGTTTGGTGAGAGCAGGTAGAGACATTAACATCCGATGATCTTTTGCAAATTGTGTGGGGTTCTCCCCTCCTTCACACAGAAGTTAAACACTTACCCAGTAGTTGACACAACTGGTCAGCTTGTAAACAGAGGCTGAAAACTAGATCTCCTGCCTTGGGGATCCACCGTATTCCTCCAGTGGGTTTTATTCCCAATAGAACCCCTGCAATGCATTCTAAACACACGTCTGGTCTGAATAGCTTCCTCTTCACAGCTGTCAGTGCCTTGCTTTTGCCTAAGGAACACAATCCCTGGTCACTGCATGAAAGCCCTTTGTCTCCGGCTTCTCCCCCACTGGTATTCCCACTCTCCAGCCAAGGAAAATCCCTCCCCTCCCTGCGCACCCACTACCCCCTTTCTGCTCCCTAGGCAGAGAGGGCCCTCCACCCCTCCCAGTTCAAGAAGCGGCTCCTCTCCAGTAGGCCCCCGTCTGGGGCCCTAACCACGCCCGTGTCCTATTCCTGCGATCATCACCGGGCCTGTCTACTTGTCTGGGTCCCTGACAAGAGGGTCAGCTCCTCCAGGATGTAGCAGCGGTAGCTGAACGCATGAAGGAGTGAACGAGCTCCCACCCTGTGCCTTCCTCTCATCCAGTTCCCTTAACCACGTGCCTGTGGGTGCACCAATGATTGGGTGAAACCATCTCTGAGAAAAAGAGGCACAACACAGCCCGCCGTGCCCTGTCTTCGTGGACCTGACTGCGGGAGCCGATGGCACCGAGAATGTCACTGTCTTGGCTACCCTGCAGGCTGTCCACGGAGGATGGCGTCCTGATGTGCCCGTGTTCAGGAGGAGGGAACGGAGGCTCAGAAATGTTCAGTGACTTGTTCAAGGTCACGGCCAGTGAGGTTGGCGCTGGCGTCATTGTGCTTCTGTCTTCTTCTACCTTGGCTGGAATGTCCTGAAGCAGTGAGGGAGGGCGAGGGGGGAGCAGCTGTTTTCAAGACCGAAAAGTCGGTTACAGATCATAAACGTCAAATATAGGGGAGGGGCAGTGACTCATTACATTCTTCAGCTTTTCAATTTGTTGCTTCCTCGTGCACAGGGTGTGCATGTCGGTCACCACCAGTCATTACCACCAGCAGCACCAGAGGCAGAGCGAAGCACTGCATCATCGTCTGTCGCGATTTGTGGGGTCAGTACGTGGTGCCCTGTGGGCCTGTTACCAGGGAGAGAGGAAATCTTCTGAGGTTCCAAGGATCTGCTCGCTTGGCTTTAGCCATTATTTATCTGAGTACTTTGCCAGCCCCACCCACCTCTTTCTTCTCTCCTTTTGAATGAGAATGTAAGCGCTTTGGTTCTTGTCCCATAGGGAGGAGGGCCCTGAGGCTCTGTTCATTTATTTGTTTATTTAAATTTATTTTAAATTTATTTTAAAATTTTTTTAATTTTAATTTTTAATTTTCTTATTTTATTGGAGTATAGTTGATTTACAATGTGGTGTTAGTTTCAGGTGTATTGCCAAGTGATCCAGTTATATGTGCAGATATAGTCATTCTTGTTTAGACTCTTTTCTCATATAGGTTATCACAGAATATTGAGTAGAGTTCCCTGTGCTATACAGTAGGTCCTAGTTAGTTACCTATCTTATACACAGTAGTGTGTGTATGTGTGTGTGTGTGTTCATCCCTAGCTTCTGATTTATGCCTCCCTCTATTCATTTTTTTTAAATTAATTAATTAATTTTATTGGCTGTATTGGGTCTTTTTTTTTTTTTGCTGTGTGAGGGCTTTCCTTAGTTGCAGTGAGTGGGGGCTGCTCTTCCTTGTGGTGCGCGGGCTCCTCATTGCCCTGGCTTCTCTTGTTGCAGAGCATGGGCTCCAGGCGCATGAGCTTCAGTAGTTGCAGCACATGGGCTCAATAGTTGTGGCTCACCGGCTCCAAAGCACAGGCTCAGTAGCTGTGGCCCACGGGCTGAGTTGCTCTGCGCCATGTGGGACCTTCCTGGAGCAGGGATCAAACCCATTTCCCTGCATTGGCAGGCGGATTCTTAACAACTGCACCACCTAGGAAGCGCTCTATTCGTTTGTTTTTCAATCTACTTTCTCTCTTTTGTTCAGACTGGAAATTGTCTATTTTTCCTTTTTTTGTGTGTACCGATCCTTTCCTTTGTCCCCTCTTGTCTGTTGTTGAGCCCATCAGCTGAGCTTTTTGTTTCCATTATTGTATTTATTGCAGTTCTAAAATTCCCAATGGGCTGCTTTTCTTTGCCGGGGCTTTCTATTTTTCACTTATTTCAAGTGTTTTGTGATTGCCCATGCAACTATTTTTATCTCTGCTGGTTGTATCTTTGCAGGATGATTCTAATATCTCTGTCATTGTGGTGTTGGCTTCCATTCGCTGTCTTTTGTTCTTTCAGCCTGAGATCTTGTGTTTGGCATGACAAGTAATTTTCTATTGAAAGCTAGACATTTTGTATTATATTATGAAACTCTGGGTCTTATTTAAACTTTGTGTTTTAGCTATTTTTTTTTTCTGACAATTGTCTGGCAAGTTAAAGGTGGGGGGGGAGGGCATCCCCTTGACACTGACAGCAGAGGTAGAAGTCCAAGCTCTCCATTTGGTCTCCCGAAGGGTTTGGGTCTCCTGGTTACTGCTGGGTCAGGGTGAAAGCCAAGTGTCCGTTTGTGGGGTCTGGTGACACTGTGTGGGGGTCTCATGACCTGCATTCAGTCATGAAGTGCCTGGTTCTCCCCCTGTGGGGATGCAGGGGTGCCCTGTGACAGGCCAGTGGGGACGGGCGGCTGGGCTTCTCGCTTTCCTTTGCTGGTGTGGGGGAGGGGGAGGCGCAGGGTTTCCTGTGGTGTTTGGCTGGAGTAGAATGGTTATTGTCCAAAAGTTTCTGTCCTCATAGAGAGAGCAGAACTTTTTTTTTTCGGGCGGGGGGGACGCTTTTTGGACCAACATGTGTTGGTGTCTCCAGGCTGCCTGTTTCTTTGACTCCACGTCCAGGGTGTGTGAGGCAAGAGGAAAAGTCAGGGGACTGCCCGCATCCCTCAGGTCACGAGGTCCCTAGCTGGCCTGCTGTCTCTCTACATTTTTGAGTTTTCTTATGTTTGTTTTATGTGTAACATCCAGGGTTTTTCATTGTACTTAGTAGGAACAGTAGGGGAAAGCACATCTATCCCATCTCAGAACTGAAATTTCCCCTACTTTGTGGCTTTTGAGCTCATTTCCTGCACATGTAGGCTGGGACTCAAGGGTCATTTTAGGGCTCAACCAGTCACAGGTTCTTTTAGTCCAGACTGTGGCTTCTTGGTAAAGTGGACCCTGGCAGGTACTGCCCGGACCTCCATCTGGAACTGGAGGTTTGATTTTCCTGGTAATGGGGAGTGATGCAGACAGTTAGCCCTGAGCTACAGGGAGCTGCCTTGCCGAGGTTACACCCCTTCCCGGGGTAGCCACATCCCTATGGTCAATGCAGGCGTACCAAGTCCCCCACCTCTGCCCCAGCTGGGGAACATCATGCCAGCTTCAGAGCCTCCATGGGCTGGCTGAGGCCACCTCGGATGCTGCATCGGAACCAGGCTTCTCCTCTTTGAGTCCTGTTTCCTCCCTTCCCGTCCTGGGTTGGGGGTGGGGGGGCCAGGGTCTCCCTGTAAACTCAGAGTCTGCCTCTCAACGAGCCCCACCTGCAGCTCTGAGCAGTGCAGCCCTCTTTGAAACCTGGGAGACTTTGTGCCTGTTTGATTCCAGTCAGTTCTGTGTGCAGGTGGCCACCCCCGTGATTCTTCTGGAGACAGGCTGGATGCAACTTGTTGCTTCTCTCTCTTCACCCCCACGCTTCTCGAGCCCAACTTAAAGGGGTACCTGAGTGGATCTCAGCAGGGAACCTGCATCGAGTCATTCCTTACCACTTAGAGAACTTGGTGGGTCCTGCACCGGCAAGTCACGGCCCTGGATGCCCGGGGAACAGGCTGGCTGAGCACTGCCCAGGGAGCTCCGGCTTGTGTGTCTCTAACAGTTTCCTCCCCAAACTACCTCAAAACTTTGCTTTGAGTCTCTCTTATTGGAGTTCAAATCTGTGAGGACTTAAATCGATAAGATTTTGTCTCAGAGTTTCAGGTTTTTCTCTCCCCAGCCTGCTGAGAAACACTTTAATTACACCTATTAGTCATGGCCCTGAAATTGTCTGTCAGACACCAGGTGTTCATTCAGTCTCCACATAAAAGGTTACCTTTCCTGGGCAAGATCCTTCCTCCGACAGTTCTATAATTATAAGTCGCACATTTTTGGAAGCTGCAGTTTCGATAGACTAAAAAATTTATGATAAAAGTAAGGGATAAATGTTCCTTTTCTTTTTAAGAAAAAGAATGTTTTATTTCAAAATGACATTTAAAACGTCATTTCTCTACTCTCCTATCAGAGGTTGATGTTTACCAGAACTTATGTACTTATTTTTTCTCCTCTTGCTTTATTCGTACAGTGGTCCCCTTCTTATCCACGGTTTCAGTCAACTGAGGTCAACCAGGGTTGGAAAATATTAAATGAAAAATCCCAGAAATAAACAATCCATGTTTTGAATTGTACATCATTCTGAGTAGGTGATAAAATCTCGCACCGTCAGCTCCATCCCACCTGAGACGTGAATCATCCTTTCGTCCAGAGTGTCCCACCGGTTACTTACTAGCGGGCTTGGTGATCAGATGTCTTTTGTATGATATCGCAGTGCTTGTGATCAGCTGACTCTTGTTTTACTTAATAATGGCCCAAAGCACACGAGGAGTCATGCTGGGAATTGGAATGTGCCAGAGAAGCCATAAAGTGCTTCCTTTAGGTGAAAAGGTAAAAGCTCTTAACTTCCTAAGGAAAAAAAAAAAAAGAACTGCATGCTGGGGTGGCTAGGATTTACGATAAGAACGACTCTTCTATCTGTGAAATTGTGAAGAAGTAAAGGGAAATCTGTCCTAGTCTTGCCGTAGCATCTCAAACTGCAAAATTTATAGCGGTGGTGCGTGATGAGTGCTTAGTTAAGATGCAAAAGGCTTTATATATGTGCTGGAAGATATTTCGAAAGAGAGAGTACACATTCACCTAACTTTTATAACAGGATATCGTTATAATTGTTCTCTTTTATTATTATTGTTATTAATCACTTACTGTTTCTAATTTATAAATTAAACTTTATCACAGGTGTGTATGTACAGGAAAAGACATAGTATATACAGGGTTCAGGACCATCCATGGTGTCAGGCATCCACTGGGGGTTTTGGAACAGATCCTGTGCAGATAAGGGGGAGCTAGTGTACACTGTTCTTATTTTTACAGTTGCGGCTCTGTTATTTTATACTTATTTATATTTTCTTTTGCTTATCTATTAACTCTTTCACAGCACCTATGAAAGTAAAGCCACTTTGTCCTCTTAGCTGATTACAAAAATCACTTGCTGAGCTTATAAAAATGCAGACTTCTGGGATCCCTGCAGGTACAGTGATACAGACTTTTCATGGAGGAGCCTGGGAAGATATTTCAAATAAGCCTGTAGGTGAATCGTGTCACCAAAGTGCAGAAAACTGATCTAAGTCAAAGTCAGTCTTATGTACTTATTGGTTAAACGTCCCCAAAGTTTCCTTTCTTTCCTCAGTCCTGATCAGACTTGGTGTGTGGACTGTGGTATGCTTTTTTTTATAACATAATATTTATCAACTGACCTATCTATCATCTATTTGCCTGTGAGATTCATTTGACTTTGAAACATGCTTTAAACATCCACACTTACCTTTCTTTGCTTTATTACCTGAATATTTGCTTTCTAGAGAATTACAATGAAACAGCCTTTTAGGAAAGATCTGTGCTATAGATTGAATGTTTGTGCCCCTCGAAAATTTATATGTTGAAACCTAGCCTCTAATGTGATGGTATGTGGAGGTGGGGCTTTGGGGAGGTAATGGGATTAGTGCCCTTAGAAAAGAATCTCTTGAGACATCCCTCACCCTTCTGCCATATGAGGTTATAATGAAAGCACGGCATCTATGAACCAGGAAGTGGGCTCTTATCAGACACCGAATCTGCTGGGACCTTGATCTTGGACTTGCCAGCCTCCAGAAGAGCGAGAAAAAAACTTTTGTTGTTTATGAGCCACCCGCATGTGGCATTTTTATTTAAGCAGCCCAAATGGACAAAGACAACCTGCTTTGGTTGATTCATTCATTCAAAAAGTATAATTGAACAATTACTAGACTGTTCTAAGCCCAATGGTTACATCACAGAGTGAAAGAGAGAAATCCCTGCCTTCAGAAAACTTATCATCAGCTGTTCTATTTTTTGTCTACTAACCTGAGTCACTCAAAGATAAAGAAAGAATGAGGGCAGTTTGAATTAGAAGTGCATTCGGTCAGTTTGCCTTAGAATATTTTCATATTTTCTAAGGTGACAAGATAAGTAGAATCTAACAAATAATTTTAGTGAAGATAAATCCAGAGAAACTTGGCTTACCTTTCGTGAAAGATGTTAAGTAGATTTAAATTATTTTCCTGAGGGTGAGCGTTGTTAAACACCAAATGGGTAAGAAAAAAATCAGATAAAACCTCTACTCACAAATGCATTCAGACATTTTTTTTTATTCAAGCATTTTGATAAGATATTTCAGGCAAAAGTCTGAAATGTTTCCTTCTATAGCAGAGTATATGAAATCACATATTTTCATCAAAATGTTGTTAAGGCAACTCTCATTTTACCATTAAATTAGAAGCTCTATTCATATGTACCAACCTATTCCTTCTCTAATTTTTGGATCCCTGTATACCTTACAAACATAAAAGCAATGTTGACTAAAAATTACTGTGAGGAAACTTAGACGCTGAAATTATAGAAACTGTTCTCTAAGTTGATAGCAGAGAGGATAAAACTTATATTTGCCACAGGGCTTTTTCTTCTATGTATTTTTTTAATTTTAGCAAACAAATGAAACCACAACCTATTGAGTTTTGTCGACAGAAATATTCCAAAAATAACCTGTGATAGGATTAGAAATGAGTTTTATCTGAGTCAAACAGAGAACCATAGCCTGGAAAGCACAGATTCGAGAGGCACTTGAACTGAGTTCTGCCTGACTACCAAATGCAGGAGGTTTATGAAGGCAAAAGCTACAAAGTTACATAAGCTGTTTGTTAAAGAATTAGGATGGGAGCTGGGAAGAAGCAAGGGTGCTTGTTCAGCAAGGATTGGGTGGGGTCTGAAATGGTTGCACAGTCAAGGGGAGACCTTATGACCACGAGGTCAGCTGCTGGCAGACACGGTTTTGAGAGCGGCTGGTGGTGTCCCGAGTTTGATACAGTTCAGAAAATTCAAGTTCTCAGTGATGCCTGAACACATCTGAAACCACATCCACAATGACCATTGGCTCCATTTTGGATGCGTGAACCACAGTTACTCCATTTTGATTTTTCATTGCATTTTCTGCTCTACTAGTTAAAGCAGATGTACAGTACATGTTTGACAGGCCATAAGACAGGCTGTCCGCTAGCATAGATTTAAGCCAAATCATGTATAAGCCAGAACGACTTCCCCACACCTCAACGTGTGAACATTTCTTCTGTCACTTTACATATTTCATCTTCAACATATTTTTCAAAAGTTAATAAATATGTTCAATCTAAAAATCTTTTTAAAAGTTATATTTGCCTTAGAAATGTAGGTATGAAAAACCATTTTTCTTTTGAACTATGAAGGTAAAATCTTTTGCAAGCTTCTGAAGCCACTACGCAGATGCGTGATTAAGCAGAAGAAATGAAGACGCTTTGCTCAAAAAGCCTTTGCAGTTGCCTGATGAGGTTTAAAGAATTATGGGATCTGATCGTGTCCCAGAGAGTAATCTACTTACGTTAA
This sequence comes from Hippopotamus amphibius kiboko, assembly GCF_030028045.1. Lineage (NCBI taxonomy): Eukaryota > Metazoa > Chordata > Mammalia > Artiodactyla > Hippopotamidae > Hippopotamus > Hippopotamus amphibius. Next base: position 127,875,400 of record NC_080190.1, on the reverse strand, counting down.
ATAGTTACCATTTCTAGAACTTCACTAAGAGTCCCATAATAATATTATGGGAATTCTGATAATTATAAATATATAATATAAATGTATTTAATATTCTTATAGGTGCCCTGCATTGTAATGCAAGCATTTATACAACTTGGAAATGGAAGAAAGCATAAGTTTAAAAAAAAAGAGAAACTCTATTTGGTAATAGTAAGATGAAAATGATAATTTAATGAGAGAATAAAGAAGGTAGAGAATGAATGTTACCACCACCCCCAATTCTTTTCAGCATTTGGAACATGTGAAAATTTCTATGAGTTTTGGGCCCCTTAAATCTAGTTGATTTCACCTGCTTGTGAGATTTACTATTAGACGATTGCTGTAATTCCTGCTTTGCTGACTATTTAAACAACATGAATTGAGTTCCTTCCTCCTGAGAGGATGTGGTACCGCTTTCAAGGAATTTACACTTTGGTCAGAAAGCCAGACGTGTAAACAAGTGACGTCCAGTGCAGGGTCCAGGGAGTCAAGAGAAGAGACAAGACAGGAGAGGCAGCAGGACCTGCTCGTGGCAGAGCAGGGATATCCTTGTCCTCACACGTCTATGTGTCGTGTTTCTTCCCCAACCCCTTCATTTGTTCCTACTCACTTATTCGGTGTATGGTTTTCTGGAAATGTCACAGGACATGTACACCATAGAAACAACAGGCATGTTCCTCATTTCTCACATACCCCTTATCTTCTGCAAACTTGTATTTCCAATGTTGCCTGCGCTACTTGAAACTATGTTGGTACTTTTTGCTAATAATTTGGGAAAAGGAGAGAATTAGAACAATTATTTAGGTAGATGAAAAAAATATTTTGATGTTTCCCAAATATTTCAGCATAGAATTTGTAGGAGAATTATCTTAATTTCAGAGCAAAAGGAAGCAAGAAGAGAAAAAGAAAGGAAAGCCCAAATGATTGGCCAGAGGAAACCTGGAAGAAATGCCCCATGTAAGTTATTCAAACTACCACAAAGGTGCACTCTCTCTAGAGTCTGCCCGTGTGTGTCTATTCACAGATACTCTTCCTCCAAACAAACACGATACTAGTTTCACTGGAAAAAAAAAAAAAAGGAAAAGAAAAAGAAAACCCAAGAGATTAGTATTATATTCATTTTCTCAACTAAATTTTGAGTGGCCACATTTCATGAGGTTTTTGAAATTTCTGTAGCATAAAAAGACAGAAAAGTACCATACAGTGTTTCCTGTTCATCCCTCTCAGGCCCCCCTCCCACCCCCTTCCCCCTGCTCCAGTGTGTGTGGGTCCAGGACCCTGACCTCTGTGGGCTGCACCCACAGCCTCCTTTGCCCTCTGGCTTCCCACTCAGTTTGGCCAGGGATGCTCGGCAGAGGTCAGAGGACAGGAAGGGGTGAGGGGTGTTTTCTGGGGGCGCCCCCCTGTGGAACCAGGACATCCAGCTGCATCTTCCTCCCTTAGGGTGTTCCTGCCGCAGGGCCCTGATCCCGAGACTGTTCTCTCTGTGTCCCAGGAACCCCACCCGTGTTCATCCTTTCGGGCCCTTAGGAGGTGATGCCTCCTCCTTTTCCTCCGCTGGGGCCAGCTGCAGGATACATTTTTTCTTATTTCTTATCTATTTTCCTAAACACGACCTACACCTTTCCTGGTCCTCTTGTTAAGACTCCTCAAATGATTTCTCAAATTGAGTGTACCATTTGGTTACTGCTGGGCCTGGAACATCCTCTAAAGTGTATCTCAGCAAAACCCCCTGAGGGGGGCTGTCTGGTATGGGCCTTCAGCAAACTGTAGACCGCTCCATTTCTTTGTTTTAAAGGGTTTCAAGTTAAAAGGATAGACTAATTATATATAGGAGACATTATATTTGCTTAGAATTATGGTCTCATTACAAATTCATGTACGAGAGTTTATGTTTTAACTTCGTATTAATTTGAAATAAACTTTAATTATTTAGAAGCTTTGCGAGGAAGATCATAAAATATGAATGTAAAAAGTTATTTCACACTATACTAGCCTTGGTGACTATACCTGACCCATATTAGAATGTCTGGCATGCAATAAATACTTATCACAGGAAGGAGTCATTTGTAATATAAAATTACATACTCTAACTTAAGTGAACGTGTCTACAAAAGAAAAAAAATCTTCAGAAAATTAAATTTCATCAGAGAATTGAAAATGTGATATTTTACTGGGGCTGCCTTATACCTGCACCTCATCAGCAGTTGTCCCTGGCCTGATAAGTGAAAAGAAAATGGGCAGCTCAGCAGGCCGGGCGTGGGCACGGATCAGCCCCTGGTTTTCTATGACGTCATCCCCTTGGTTTATCACAAACTGGCTTGAAGCAGTTGGGATGCAAGACAGTTAGCATATCACTAACATACAATCAAGAGCTATCGAGTACTAGTAAGAACTGAAATTTTAAGTAAAATTTTAGCTGGTAAACAGAAGTGTCTGCCGTTTGGAAAAATGTTAGGTGAGTCAGACAGCTTTATTGAATGTAATTTCAATGCTTTCTTGCATGATCTATGTTTTTTTAATTTTCAGGATTTCCCCTGTGTGACTTCTTTATCAGGGTCCCTGGATATCATGTTTTGCTTCCTGGCCTTCCACGGCAATAACCACAGGGGAGATGCGTCTGGAGGAGTAATTAGGAGCAAGGGCTGGTCTGAACTCTCCCGCACCCGCTTACCACTTCGTGACCTGCAGCCCGTGCTCTCTATGCCTCAGTGTCCTCATCGGCGGGATGGGACATAAGCACAGCACCAAGCTGAGAATCACACGAGCTGACACAGCACACCTGGCACTTCACAAACATCCAATAAACGTAAGAGTCTTACCAGAACGAGTTTTCTGCCGCTGTCCCTCCAATCACGCCCACTTTCCGTCCGGCTGTTACAGGCAGTGACATGAAAATATCCCTCTTGGTTTCAGTCGTCAAAAATGTAAGACTTCTTGTCAGACAGAGAAAGACAAATATGGTATGATATCGCTTATATGCCGAATCTTTAAAAAATGTTACAAATGAACTTACAAAGCAGAATTAGACTCACAGACAGCGAATGAACGTATGGTTACAGGGGGCGGGGAGAGATAGGAAGCTTGGGATTGACATGTACACACTGCTGTATTTAAAATGGATAACCAACAAGGACCTACTGTATAGCACAGCAACTCTGCTCAATATTATGTAACAACTTTAAATAGGAAAATAATTTGAAAAAGAATAGATACATGTATATGAAAACGGAATCATTTTGCTGTACACCTGAAACTAACACAACATTGTTAATCGACTATACTCCAATATAAAATAAAAAGTTTAAAAAAATGTAAGACTTCTTGACCATTTTTTAACATGACTTAGTCTTGAAACAACTTTAGAGAAAACATTTTACAGGATTCATTGATTCAGTTGCCCTCAAGTACCTACAATGCAGACGGGAGAAGCTGGGGGTCTCCACACACATGACGTTTCCCCAATGAAGTGGTTGGAAAGAGCGCTGGTTTCTCAGAGCTTCTCGTGCAGTGTGGTCTCAGGGCATCTGGCTGCCGTGCCCAGGGCACTTCCGGGGAGGCCGAGATGCGTGCCTGGCACCATCTTTGATTCTTCAGGTCTGTGCAATACTAGGAAGGTGCAGGTCGACCAAGGAGAGCCTACCTAGGGTCATGGCAGCAGAACTCTTTCAAATCACAGCAAAGAGGGGAAAAAAAGCCCATGTTGCTTACAGGTGGTAAGTTCTGAGTAGTTAATTACTGTACATATACCAGGGTTATTATGCCATCTTACAGCTTTTCCAGTTCTTATATTCTAAGTGTCTAAATAAGAACCTCATGAATTATCAATATTACCTCTGTGTTTTTCACATACAGCCATAAAAAAAGCAGATGAATGATAATAGCCTTTGGTCTTTTATTAAAGTTCTATGACCTTTAAGTTCTGTGACTTTTAAGAAACTCGAGCCATGCGCAAATTGCTTGCAAACCAAGTTGACAGTCAAGCTGTAAAAATAGCCAATCTTAGGGGCAGCCTTGCAAATTACAAGGCTGGCTGAGAGTAACCACGGAGAAACACAGATACTGATGAACAGCCAGGACCACCTCTGAGTGTGTGCTGTACAGGCTGCATATCAATGGTTTGATTTGAGGGTATCCTTGCTTGCAAAGTTTTCTCCACTATCCAGCTCAGTAACTGAAAATCTGAAGACTTCCCTTGCGCTGAAACATCTTCTTTGAAATATTTGAAATGACAAGCATCAGCTGAGAATGATTAACTCAGTAGCATCCTTTGATATAGTAATTTGAGTTTATCGATTCATCCATTAAACATTTATCAAGCATTTACCCTGTGTGCCTGACAGTCAAAATACAGAGATGAAGCTATGTTCACCTCTGTGAGTTGGCCCCAACTGTCTCAAAGGTCATTGAACCTGTCACAGACCATACGAACAACTCCTTACATTTGGTCATCTTCTGCTGAAAATTCTGCTCCCTAAAGACTGATTTGTAAAGTCAACATCCAGTGAGGATGAATCTCTCCTCCTCTATGATGGTGCAGAACCGGAGTGATCAACCTGCATCCTGGTAGCTGGTTGTTCCTCCTGGAGAGATGTCCCCTGTGTGGGGCTAAAGCATTTCTCTATGCTCTTGGCAGATAAGGCTGCAGAGAGCAGGGTCAGCCTTCGCGAGGAGAAGCCACGTGTTGCTGAGCCCATGTATAGCATCCTTATCACCATGGATACTTTTCTCTTGTCCATGAAAAGGTACCTTGGAGCTGGGGAAGGATGCTGACTGAATCCACAGAGCGCATCACTGGGTGCCTGAGTGCCGAGAGCCTCCTTGGCAGTGGATACCCTTGGACCAGTACTCACACGAGAGCGTGGAGGCAGCCTCCAACAATGGTTCCCAGTGTCCCTGCCTCTGGGTGTTTACATCTTTGTGTGATGCCCTCCCCTTGAGTGTGGGCTGGACCCAGTGACCTGCTTCGAGGAAATGAAATGTGGCAAAGTGGTGACATGCCACTGACATGACAAGAAACTGTGGCTGTCTCCTCCTGCACGCGTGCTCTGACGGAGAGGGTGACCTGTCACGTGATGAAGGGTGGGCCCCTGGCCAGCAGACTGAGGCTTCCAGATTCAGAGACTGAGTCTTGCCCACAACCACGTTCCATGCAGGTGGATCCTGTCCCAGGAGAGCCATCGCTTGAGACTCTGACACCTGGACTGCAGCCTCACAGATTGCAGACCGTGAAACAGGGGACCAGGTAAGACGTTACTGGATTGCTGTTTTGAGCCTCTAAATTTTGGAGGGTAATTGTTAGATAGCAACACCAACCCCATTTGAGATATCTAGCCACAGAGGTATGTGGATACCCCAAACTTCCTGTCACTAGTCCTCCAAACCTGTCCTTTCTGTATCCCTCACCATTGGTTCAGCCGGCCCATTAGCAGCTGCCCATGAATTAGTGTGGGTGAATATTTCCCATCGTCCATCAGACCAGAGAAGGCAGACAAATTTTTTTCAAATAACATGAAAGGTGGCTGAGATAGAGTTAAGATTAAATTAATTTTGTAATTTTGCTGAATTTTGCTGTAATTTTGCTGAAACCCTATCACTTGACAGTGCTGCAAGTTATGAGATACAAACAAGGTCATTTCACCTCTAAGAGGTTTACATATACGAGGATCAGAACTCATTCTCTGCCACGGTAAAGATGGATGTGATTTTGATATCTTTATCAAGTAATTGCTTTCTGCGATATGCAGATTAATGTCACCAAGGGTTGATCTCTAAGAGGCTACTTTATCTAGTCCAATATTTCTTTTTTAAAAAATATTTATTTATTTGGCTGTGCCAGGTCTTAGCTGCAGGATGCGGGATCTAGTTCCCTGATCAGGGACCTCACCCAGGCCCCCTGAGTTGGCAGCGCAGAGCCTTAGCCACTGGACCACCAGGGAAGTCTCTCTAGTCCCGTATTTCTGGATGTTGGATAGGAGAAGACCCCACTTTATTGTCTCCTTAGGGCTCTGTCCTTATCTCCAGGATCAAATGTCTCTTGAAAACTTCACCGAGAACTTATCACAAATTTAACAAAGTCAAAATAATCCCTTACCTCCATCTCCCACATGCCACTTCCTTCTTCATCTCCTGGTTCTTTCTGGTCAAAAGTGTTATTTTTCTTTCTCCCTATCATTGGTAAAGGGCGTGCCATCCTCCTAGTCTTCTGCACTAGGAATGTTGAAGTTACTCTCTCCTCAAGGAACACCACGCACTTTCAGGTCTCTTTCTTTTGTCCATGTTCTTTGACCAGGACTGTCCTTATCCTCATCTTATCCTCACTGTGTCCTTAGGAGACCAGCTGCAATGCCACCTCCTCAGTGGGGCCTGCCCTGATTTCCCCTGGTTGGCAAGAACAATTCTTCTCATGGACTTCCACCAGACTTGGCCTCAGCACTACTTTGTCTTCATTATGGTAATTTATTCTTCTCTGCATTTTCTTTTCTTTTTCTAATACTTATTTACTTATTTATTTAGGCTGTGCCAGGTCTTAGTTGTGGCACAGGGGATCTTCGTTGAGGCATGTGGACTTTTAGTTGTGGCATGCATGAAGGATCTAGTTCCCTGACCAGGGATCAAACGCTGCATTGGGAGTGCATAGTCTTACTAACTGGACCACCAGGGAAGTCCCTTCGCTGCATTTTCCAAGGTGTGTTCTAAAGAATGCTTGTCTCTTGGAAGCTTCCAAATAAAGAAGTGTTCTCGGGTAACAAAAATCTATAGAATTCTTCCTACTGCTGTTTGAATTGGAATTCCTGATTTACATTAGCCTACTAAGGATTCCGAGAGGACCTGCAATAAGAAACTTATTCAGCCTTCACTTTCTTGTTCTACCATTTTTTGCTTATAATCTACGATTACCTCGCAGAACTCTTGCCTTGTACACAGCTGCTTTCTCATGGTCCTGTTTCTCAAGATTCTACACATCGTCTTACACATTATGGTTCCTTGATGGTTGTCACATATGTTCCTCCACACTCGGAGGCAGACAAATCTCAGACAACGTTTTGGTGATATTTTCTTCCAGCCAATTCTGCTAGAACTTGAACCAGGCCACCAGGAAGTAAAGGAAATAAATTATTCAGCTACCACCAGAGAGAGTTGACTGAGAAATTAGGACTGCTTGGGGCCACTATTAGTGAGAGAAGAGAGGAAGATGAATAGACAACAACACAGGATTTTAAATGGAAAGATTTTAAACTCTTGGATGAAAGAAGACATAAAAATTTTAAGATTCACTATATGAACAAAACCTTAGAGCATTCGTTCTATTGAATAAAGTGCTGATGAGTCAGCCGGGTCAGAGAGGCATCCAGCCTCCCCTGGTTGGTGGATTCTCATCAACCAGGGATAATGCCTAATTGGCCATGAGTTGGTGCTTAAGTGCCTAGGCCCTGTGGGTACCATATTCCAAGACTTTAACGACATTGTTATGTGAGCCTGTGTGATCCTGACCTGCCTTCCAATAAGATGATGAGGAATCATCCTCTTATTAACATCTTGAATTAGTTTGGTACATCTGTTACAACTGATAAACCAGTATCGATAAATTATTATTAATCAATGCCCATAGTTTACATTAGGGTTCACTCTTTGCCTGTCATTCCCCCCGAGATTTGATGAATAAACCTGGGGACCACTTTGCTCTGGTCACTGTTTCCTTGCGTGAATCTCTCAGGAGTACGATGTGCAGAAATCAGAAAGCGCTGTCATCTGTTTAGTGTCATCAAAAGCATTTCATTTGGAAACAGTAATAACCAAACAGCTCCAAGAGGCTTTATTTCAAAAAAATGAACACGGAAAAATGCTGCAACTTAACTTATTATGCAAAATGTCTTCCAAAGAACATCTGTGTAAACAAAGCAGCATTAGGCATACACTTTTGCCCTCAGACTCAAGGCTGTCAGGACCTTCCTCACCCATCACTCAGTCTTAATGATGCTCTTGGCACACAGGGTTCCAATATGAAGACAGATTTTAACTAATATGTGTTTATTATCTTATCTTCCTAAGCTGTAAAAGCAAACTGATACCAGAGTGGTATTTGAGAAGAAAAACATTTGCCTCTACTTTTTCTAGATTCTTCTGGCTGGTCTAAGAATTAAAATTGACATGAGACAGATTAAAGATTTAATTACGTATGTACAGGGGCCCTGTAATATGAGGCCCCAGGACAAGTCGAGGCTTACACGGCATCTGAGAGAAGGAGAAGAGGGTGGGGGTGGGGACCTCAACAGGAAAGAGGGCAGCTCACACGGAGCTGGAAAAGTAGATGTTCGGTAAACAGATGTTTGCTGGGCCTACAGGGACAGTGGGACGTGGAGAGGACTCTGGTCTCCAGGCCCTGGCCAGCCCCCCTGCCCCTCACCCGACCCGTGTTCTTTGTAGATCTCTGGTGATAGTGCCTTTCTCGACCAGGCCCTTTGTCTGAATTCTTTAAGCAGTTAAGGGGCAGGTAAGAAGACAACTTCCTATTGCATTACCTAGGATTTCCAGTACAATATGGAAAAAGAGTGGTGAGAGGGACACCTTTGCTTTGTTCCCAGTCTTAGGGGGAAAGTACGTAGCTTCTCATCATTTACATATGCTGCTACCTGGAGGGTTTTCTTTTTTTGGTAAATGCTCCTTATCAAGCTGATGAAGTTCTGCACTATTCCTACTGAGACTTTTGTCATGAATGGGTGTTGAATTCGGTCAAATACTTCTGCTGTTTCTATAGATAGGATATGTGATTTTTCTTCAAATGTCTGTTGATGTGATAGATTACACTAATTGATTTTCAGATGTTGAACCAAGCCTGTATACACAGGATAAATCACACATGGGCATGTTGTACAATACTTTTTGTACATTGTTGGATTCAATTTGCTAATGTTTTGTTGAGGATTTTGCATCTGTGTTCATGAGACACATTGATCTGCTGTTTTCTTTCCTTGTAATGTCTTTTCCTGGTTTTGGTATTAGGGTGATGCTGTTCTCACAGGATGAGTTCTGAAGTGTTTTCTTTGTTTCTATTTTCTGGAAATGGTATCTTTTCTTTGTATTGTTTTTCTGATTTCAATTTCATTGATTTTGGCTCTGACTTTTATTCTTTCTTTTGTCCTGCTTACTTTGGATTTAATATGTTCCTTTTTTTTCTACTTTCCTAAAGTGAAAGTTTAGATTATTGTTTTTAGATCTTTCTTTTTTCTTTTCTAATATATGCATTCCATGCTATATGTTTCCCTCTAAGCACTGCTTTCACTGCATACTACAAATTTTGATAAGCTGTATTTTCATTTTCATTTAGCTTAAAATATTTTAAACTTTCTTTTGAGACTTGTTCTTTGCCCCATATGTTATTTAAAAGTCTGTTGCTTAATCTCCAAATATTTTGGGACTTTCCAGCAATCAGTTATTGATTTTTAGTATAATTCCATTTTAATCTGAGAGAAAACTTTGTATTATTTCTGTTATTTTAAATTTGTTAAGGTATGTCTTGTGGCCCCAAATGTTTTCTATTTGGGGAATATACCGTGAGAGCTTGAGAAGAACGTGTATTCTTCTGTTATTGGATGAAGTACTCTGTAAGTGCCAATTAGATCTGGGTGATCAATGGTGCTGTTCAGTTAGGCTGTCTTTACTGATCTTCTGCTTATTGGTTCTTCAGTCAATTACTGACAGAGAAGTGTTGAAGTCTTCAACTACAGTAGTGGGTTAGCCTATTTCTCATTGTTAGCCTATTTTAACTCTATTGTTAGATGCTACATATTCAGGATTAGTTTGTCTTCTTGGAGCACTATCTCTTGTATCTTTATGTAATGCCTTTTCTCATTACTGATAATTTACCTGGCTCAGAAAACTGCCACACATGAAGTTACTACAGCTATTCCAGATTTCTTTTGGTATATATTTCCCCTTCCTTTTATTTAATATTTTTTTAATTGTGGTAAAATATGTATTATATAAATGTGACTCCCTACCTTCCTTTCTTTCTTTTCAGCCACACTGCATGGCTTGCAGGATCTTAGTTCCCTGACCAGGGATCGAACCTGCACCCTCAGCAGTGGAAGCATGGAGTCCTAACCACTGGACAACCAAGGAATTCCCTAAATATGATAGTTTAACCATTTTAAGTAAACAACTCAGAGACATTAATTATATTCACAACATAGTACAACCATCACCACATCTATTTCAGAAACTTTTTTTGTAGCCATGGTTTTAAATTTTTTTCCAACTTTGTTGAGATATAATTGACATATGTTTTGTAACTTAAAGGTATATGACATGTTGATTTGTTACATGTATATACTGCAATATGATTACCAGCATAATGTTAGCTAATACTTCTGTTATGTCATACAATTACTGTATCTTTTTTTGTGTGTTGAGAGCACTGACATTTATTCTCTCAGCAAATTTTAAGTATATAGTACAGTATCTATGATCAGTTGATAATAATACTATCTATCCCTAGAACTTATTATCTCCTAACTGGAAGTTCGTACTTTTTGACCAACATCTCCCTACTTCCCCCTTTGCATAACTCCTGGTAACCACCATTCTACTCTCTGCTTCTATGACTTCAGCTTTTTTAGGTTCCACTATAAGTGAGAACACACAGTGTTTAATTTTCTCTGTCTAATTTCACTTAGCACAGTGCACTCAAAGTCCATCATGTGTTCGCAAATCATGGGATTTTGGTCTTTTTCATGGCTGAATAAAATTTCATTTTATATATACATATACATATGTGTATATATATAGGTATATATACACATATGTGTATATATAAAATGTGTTTGTGCCTTGGGTGTCATATCCAGAAAAAATCATTGCTAAGACCCATGTCAAGGAGCCTTTTCTTATACTTTCTTCTAGGAGTTTTACAGCTTCAGGTCTTACATTTAAATATTTATTCTGAGTTAATTTTTGTGAGTGGTGTAAAATAGGGGGCCTAGTTTTATTCTTTTGCATGCGAATATTCAGTTTTCTCAGGACCATTTATTGGAGAGACTTTTTTTCCATTGTGTCTATTGTTGATGCTCTCTATTGCATTTTTCATTCCATTCATGGATTTTTCAGCTGCAGAACTTTTGTTTTTTTATGGTTTTTATCTCTTTGTTAAATTTCAATCTTTTTGTTCAATTTTGATTACATATTGTTTACTTGATTTCATTCAATTATCTTTCTGTGTTATCTTGTAGGGCATTGAGTTTACTTAAAATAGCTATTTTGAGTTCTTTATCAGGTAAATGACAGATCTTCATGTTTTGGTTTTGGTTATTAGAAGATTATCGTGATATTTTGTGACTTCATGTTTCTTTGATTTTTCATGTTCTTTGGAGTTTTGCTTTTTGGGATTCAAGTCTGAAGTAGCAGTCACCTCCTCCCATTTTTACTAATTGAGTTCAGGGCAGAAATTCCTGTCATCAGTCCTGCTATAGAGTCTGAGGCTTTCTCTGACTTGTGCAGACACACCTGCTTCTCCCTGCTTGCTCCCTCTTACAGCAGAATTCTTAAGCTTGTATGTCTTCTCTTAATCCTACCAAGCACCAGATGGGTTGCTGATGTTGCGGAAGGTGGCACACACCCCATGTTCGTGATTTCTCCCTTGCGCACAGACCCTGGCCCGCTTTCTCCCTGTGCTCCCCACCTACCAGAGCTTGCTCTACCCACTGCCCTCAAGGTGGGCACAGGGAGCCCGCCGCAGAGTGCTAGGAGCTGTGGGGCTGCCTGATGGTCACTTGGGGAGGGGGCATCTGTGGGTGGTATCCCCCCTGCATCTCAGGGGCAGATTCCTGATGGAGTTCAGGATGCAGTCAGCAAGGAATCTCGTGTACCACTCTCCCTCTGCTCCCTCCTCTCTCGTGGTCCTCCCTCTTTAGTGCTCAGATACTGCAAGACAGAACGGTGTCCCTGTGGCAGCATCCTGCACAGCTCAGGGAGCCAAGACTTCACTCACTAGCTCTGCCTTTCCCTCATGAGAGAATCCCAGGCTGTGATCTAGTTTAGCCCTAAGCTGTGCTGCCTTGGGTGTGGGCTGATGCCAGCAGAGATAAGCCATTCATTTTACCCTCGAATGTGACCATGCTTGCATTTTTCTTTTCTCCAATGCAGTGCTGGAACTTCTCTGGAAACCTGGACATCCCATAAGAGCTCTCTTGCCTGAAGGTGACCACCCACATCCATGTTCTGCAGAAGCTTCTAAGCAATGGCCAAGAGGGGCTGGAACCAGCCTGCAGTGTCCTGTAGGTCACAGCTGGTACCACAGTCTGTCTGCCTGTCCCCCGATGCACCAGTGGGTGGGATTCCTTCCAGGCACCCTGGTGTATGGTGTTTGGTCCAACAAATCCCACTGCTTACGGATGGATCCAATTTGTTGTTGTTGAAGGAGCGAGCAAATGAAGCTAAAAGTACCATCAGCTCCAAAAAGACCCAACAACAAAAAATTCTTAACCTTTTCAAGTATTTAGAGAGTACTTAAGTTTTACACATTGTGATAACCTTATGTACCCTTTAAATATCTTTTGGCCTAAAAGTTCCTCTTTCTACATCTTTTACTTGCATCCAGTATCGTGTATGACACATAGATGATGCCCAATATATGGCAGCTATAAAACTGACTTTAGAAAAAATCAAGACAATTAATGAAATGGTAACACATACAAGTAATTCCAACTCCAAAATTTGTATAAAATGTCACAATCAACTCACTGATGGACGGATAGCAGTTCAGATCCCAAACATATTCCATGATAATACTAAGAGAAACACAATTGGTGTAGCTGTAATAATATCAGACAAAGGGGGCTACATACAAGAAGTAGTAGCAGCCTAGTTAAAGACAAACATTTTATAACAGTGAAAGAGTCCATTCCATGGAAAAACATGACAATCTTAAATATGCGTGCATCTATTAAAGCAGCATCAAGTGATGTGGTGAAAACCAACACAATTAAGAGCATAGAGAAATCCACAATTATTGTTTGATATTTTTTAACACATCTACCTCAAAACCGATGAAACAATCAGATAAAAATACTAACAAAGAGGAGATAAAAACAATACAATAATAAATTTGACTAGCTGACCTTTGTAGAGTTTTGCACCCAACATATGCAGAACACACATTACTTTAAAGTAAACATAAAATAATTAGAAAAATATATATTGGGCAATGTTTCAACAAATGCCAATGAATTGAAATCATACTGTGTTCTCTGGCCATGTGCAATTAAGCTAGAAATCAATAATTTAAAAGCTAGAAAATCTCCAAATGTTTGCAAAGTAAGCAAATATATACATATATGTACATATACATATACATACACACAGATATGTGATATGTATATATGTGTATTATATATATTACGTATGTATATCTTTTCTTTTTTGTTTCACTTAACATTATATGGTGTTGGGACTTCCCTGGTGGCACAGTGGTTAAGAATCCGCCTGCCAATGCAGGGGACACTAGTTTGAGCCCTGGTCTGCGAAGATCCCACATGCCGAAGAACAACTAAGCCTGTGTGCCACAACTATGGAGCCTGCACTCTAGAGCCCATGAGCCACAACTACTGAAGCCCTCTTGCCTAGAGCCCGTGCTATGCAACAAGAGAAGCCACCTCACTAGAAGCCCACGCACCGCAACAAAAAGTAGCATCTGCTTGCCACAACTAGAGAAAGCCCATGCACAGCAACCAAGACCAATGCAGACAAATAAATAAATACATAAAATAAACCTTAAAAAAAACATTATATGCTGTTTTCTCACATATTTTTGCTCATGGACATAGCTTGACTCTCTTGTCATTTTCTTCGCACAAAGCATGAAACTGCAGGGAAGCCAAAATTATATAGATTCTAGTTAAAGGAGAATTGAGTGGGTAAAAGAAAGCATTTGTACTTTTGCCCCTTCCAGGCTTCTTCCACTGGCTACTTCCAGTGTCCTTCTCAGTGTCTCAGGCCCTCTCCTCTTTGAAGGCTTCATAAAGGACCAAACATGCACTTTATTTGGGCTTTTGCCTGGTCTTGTGAAAGGGAAATTTATTGGTGGGAAGCAGGATAGAATCCTGTGCTTTAATCTGCTGGCTCTCCCAAAGGAAGGGGGAGCAAGGAAACAGGAAAAGGTGAGAACGAGTATTGAGTTGATCTCATTTGGTCCTCAAAGGTGAGGTGCCCAAGGTGAGGTCCTCTTAAATGAGGAAGACTTGGAGGCTCCTGGAGCCCCCTCCGCCGCCTTGGCAAGCCTGCTGGCTGCCACTGTGGAGTAGTTCTCTTTAGGGGAGAATTGGAAGCAGTTTGTCTTTGTGTGTGTGTGTCTCTATGTGTGTGCACATATATATAAAGCCTAGAGTATCTCAAATTGTCTACCATGATGTGTTCCTAACAATCTTGTAACCTTATGAAGACCAGAGTAATAGAAAACAGGGGATTTGCATTTTAAAACTGCGTGCACGTTCCCTCTGTAAAGCCACACAATATGAATGTAACTTGAAATTTAAAATCGTATAAGCCCATTGGGGGTATGGTGATAAAAAACTGGAATGGGAGCCTCAAACGCAACGCTCTCCTTTTAAAATACACCAGTAACACCCTAACTTTGCTTTTCTTTCATTTAATTCTGAACAGGAGAGCTTGTCATTCATTCAAACGGAGTGAGGTCACACTACCGGAAAGAAGAAAGTTATTCCTCAATTTTCAGGTGATGCTGTTCTCGCTTCCCGCTGTTCTGCTTGCGGTGGGCGGCGGGGGCGGCGGTCGGGTCCTCCGGGCGCGGTTGCGTCTGCGCCAGCCTCGGAGCTTCCAGGCGCGCGGGGGCGACGGACCGGGGCACCGGCGGCCGCCGCGGGGCGCACACTGGGAGAGGACACGTAGTCTGCTGGCGCCGCAGCCTCCCCCGCGGCCGCCGCCCCCGCTCCTGACCGCTTCGGGAGCGGTAGCCCCTGTCCCCGGACCCGCCGGGCGAGGCAGCGGTTGCTGTTGGGCGCGCTGTGACCAGGGGCGCACGGAACCGCGGGGGACCAAAGCTGGCCGCTGCCGGACTCGCTGGGGTGACCCGGACCTCCGGGCGCGGGGTGGAGGCTAAGGCGGGAGAGTTGGGTTTGTGCTTTTCCCATAGCGGTAAGGACTCCTCTCTCTAGCACTTCGTTTGCTGTAGCCAACGCGTCAGAATAAGATTTCAGCCGGTGGTGGGGAGCGATCACGTGGGGCAGGTTGGGCGCCGCCGCCCCCTCCTTTCGGAACCGCACTTCGGAGCTGCACGTCGTCGACCAGCCTAACCCGGGCTTTCCATCCCGCTTGGCAGCCTGGGAGTCCGCGGCGCAGGTGCGCGGAGAGGGCGGCGGAAACGCGCCTCCCCGGGAAGGCCGGAGACAGGCTCCGAGCGCGGCGGCGAGCGCCCCGGAGCAGGTCGGGTCCCGGGCCGCAGAGCCCCCCAGGGCAGGCGGCGGAGGAGACCGAGCCCCCCGCGCTCTCCAGGATGCACAACGCGTCGTCCTGGGGGCCGGAGCGCGCCAACACGTCGTGCCTCACGCCCGCGCTGGCTCTCAGCTGCCCCAACGCGTCGGGCCCGCCGCCGCCGCTGCCGCTGCCGCCGCCGCTGGCCGTGGCCGTGCCCGTCGTGTACGCGGTGATCTGCGCCGTGGGGCTGGCGGGCAACTCGGCCGTGCTGTACGTGCTGCTGCGGGCGCCCCGCATGAAGACCGTCACCAACCTGTTCATCCTCAACCTGGCCGTGGCCGACGAGCTCTTCACGCTCGTGCTGCCCGTCAACAT
The DNA here is from genome assembly GCF_030028045.1 of Hippopotamus amphibius kiboko. Taxonomy (NCBI): domain Eukaryota; kingdom Metazoa; phylum Chordata; class Mammalia; order Artiodactyla; family Hippopotamidae; genus Hippopotamus; species Hippopotamus amphibius. The sequence continues at coordinate 127,859,578 of NC_080190.1, read as the reverse complement.
CGCCGACTTCCTGCTGCGGCGCTGGCCCTTCGGGGAGCTCATGTGCAAGCTCATCGTGGCCATCGACCAGTACAACACCTTCTCCAGCCTCTACTTCCTCACGGTCATGAGCGCCGACCGCTACCTGGTTGTGCTGGCCACGGCCGAGTCGCGCCGGGTGGCCGGCCGCACGTACGGCGCCGCGCGCGCCGTGAGCCTGGCCGTGTGGGGCCTCGTGACGGTGGTGGTGTTGCCCTTCGCCGTCTTCGCGCGGCTGGACGACGAGCAGGGCCGGCGCCAGTGCGTGCTGGTCTTCCCGCAGCCCGAGGCCTTCTGGTGGCGCGCCAGCCGCCTCTACACGCTGGTGCTCGGCTTCGCCATCCCCGTGTCCACCATCTGCGTCCTCTACACCACGCTGCTGTGCCGGCTGCGCGCCATCCGCCTCGACAGCCACGCCAAGGCCCTGAATCGCGCCAAGAAGCGGGTGACCGTCCTGGTGGTGGCCATCCTGGCCGTGTGCCTCCTCTGCTGGACGCCCTACCACCTGAGCACCGTGGTGGCGCTCACCACCGACCTCCCGCAGACGCCGGTGGTCATCGCCGTCTCCTACTTCATCACCAGCCTGAGCTACGCCAACAGCTGCCTCAACCCCTTCCTCTACGCCTTCCTGGACGACAGCTTCCGCAGGAGCCTCCGCCAGCTGCTGGCCTGTCGCGCTGCCGCCTGAGCCCGCGCGCCAGGAGCCGGCGCCCCAGCCCTCAGGGTGGTCCCAGATCCGCAGCGCCCCCCAATCCCACCTCCAACTTGCTAGAGGTACAGATTCTCGGGGGTCTCCCGCCACCTATCGCCTCGGACGCCCTGAGGCTGCGCGCAATTTGCATTTGCCAAGCCCTCGGGGGATGCGGGAGCGCGCGGACCGTGGGGACCGCTCCCTCACGCCAAAGGGCACGGAGGCGACCCCCGAGCCTGACACGGGAGGAGAGGAAGAGGAGAAGAAGCGGGCAGTACCAATGGGACCCTCTTCTCCTTCTCCCACCTCCAGCCCCCGCCGTCCGCAGCCCGGCTCTAGGTGGAGTCCTCAGCGCGGTCAGGGGAGAGGCCCGAGGATGCCGCGGGCGCCCGGGCTCCGGCTCCGCGCTCGCCTCTGCGCTTGGCTTCTCGGGCTTCCCGCAGCGACCCTCTGTGCTTTTGCTCAGGCGGGAGCAGCCTGGCCCGAACCCCAGCCCTTCTCCGCGCGCTCTCGCCGCCGGTGAAGAGGGTCAGGGGCGCGTGCGGGCGCTCCCACCCCGTCGAGGTGCGAGGGGAGAGACGCTGAGGCCGCCCCGGTCTTCGACGGGGGAGACAGAGCAGCTCGGGCGGCCGGGCGGGGGTGGGGGGTGGGGGAGAGAGAGAATGTGTAAGGCGCGCGTGTATATGTGCGAGCGTCTAGCAGAGGCCGAGGGTCTGGGTGCAGGAGGATGGAAATGGGCCGTGACGCCTACACAGCAGTGATGAGAACGGTGATAACGCCCCTTCCCGCAGCAGCCGCTGCTTCTTTGCCTTTCCGCTGTCCCTCTCCCGCTGTCCCCCGGCTGCTGTCCCACTGCTGCTGTCCCTCGCCTGCTGTCCCTGCGGGGACCCGGCCGCCGGGCTCGGGAAGGGTCGCGGCCGCGCTTGCGGCGCCCCCTGGCGGAGCCAGCTGCGGGCGCCGAGCATCCAAAACCAGCGCTGTGTGTGCAGATGAGCACACCTGCTAAACCGCTCTCTCCGCGGCTTGGTTTCTTGCGTCGCTTCTCTCTCCAGAGGACTTCACTCCCCCAACGCCCCTCTGCCCCCGTCAACCTCTAGTACAGCTTGGAGCAGTTCGTTGCAATTCTTTGTGTGCGTATTGCTTTTCAAGACTGAGAACTTTATAAATATGTGTCCTAATCTCACACGTTTTTGTACAGTGAATGAGATGAAGAGGGGATGCGTCTTCATCCCTCCGTTCTCCTCCTCATATTCCTCATCCTCTTCGCCTCAGGGGACCCAGGGAGCTGAAATGACCGACGCCCTCATATTTCCCTCCCCTGGTTTCCTTTCCACAGGGAGCTGTGATTATTTGTACTTTATTTCTTAGTCCCAGGCAGCAACCGGGAGATGTCTGGTCTGGTCTGGTCTGACTAGGGAAACCAGACAGCATCCTATCTTTATTTTATCTCTACTCCGGGAGACAAAAGTGGATTAAGATGAGGGCTGACATTGGCTTTGCCCAGCCATCTGCAGTTTACACTTCAGACCAGAGGGCAGAGCCTTAACCAGACTACAGTCATTAATGAGTGTTTTAAGAGATTTTTTTTCCCCTTGGGATGAATTCCAAACAGGAATGAAAATTTCTAAAAGTGTTTGTTTCCTATGGTCAGTGCTATGTGTGGTAATAAGTATGAGTGTTGCTGGCAGAATTTGTTTACTTAGTTTTATGGGCATTAACCACGTTCTCAATTACTTAGCTTCAAAATACTTTTAACAAATGAAAAGGAAAAACACTTCCTTTGGTTTTTGCGAAGGGAGAAGCTAACTCCTTTCCTGATTTTCATGAATGAGAACTACATCCTTAGCTCTCAAAGTAATTAGGAACAATGGGATAATTCAGAGCTATCAACTTATAAAATGTAAATTTAGAAACCACCTTGGGTGACAAATAATAGTAAAAATTTCAAAACATGGTTTTCTACCTCCGATGTGTTTTGAATGATGTACATCATGGCATTTGAACAGCTCTCTGCAGATGGGCTTCAGAGGCCTCTTGGAATTCATTTTAGTATCTTTCAGAGTTCTTGAAAACATCCCATCAATTTTCTTTATGACTTACAAAATTATTTTGTGAATCCCCAGTATATTTTCAAAATTAAAAATGTAATCTTGGAGTAACTGCCATTCTCTAAGGTGATAGACTAAGAGTAAAGTGGATATTTGGTCACAAACACAGCCAAGTGTGATAATCTGGATCTGAGACTTCATCTGTCTTTGTAAACACAGTGGCTGTACTTTGACATCCTTTGAACACAGATTAGATCAGGGGAGAGCCGTGCGATTCATCTGTCCACAGCATCCCGCCTCCCACAGATCTCCTACCGAGAAGACTGCTAGAAAAACACAGGACTGACATGGTTGTGTTGTCCACACAGCAAGGCATTGTTTGGCATCCTCATACGTGTATGTGATTAAAGGGGACCCAATACTTCAGTTTCCTCTGGCTTCCTCAATCACTGAATAAACTGTTATATCATTATTCCTTGGTTGTTGCCTTCATATTAGCATGTATGGAAGTCCAGATCGTAAGTCTCAGACTTCTTATGACTTAGATACTAGGTAGAATCAATATGCCAATAGCCATGCCAAAGTAGAATTTACTTACATGGTTGCATTGCAAAGGTTTTAACTCTGTGCTGAATTTTTGCAGTCTTCCTGTAAACAGTGTTGTTTGGTTATAACCACTTCTGATATTTTAAAATGTCCATTTGGTTTTACTTAACTTAGTACAGTTATGTAATGTATGTGCTTAGGCATTCTCTTGAGAAATGCAGAAACTCTGCTAGTCCATTGCACTGCTAAAAGGTCTGTTTAAAATAAAAGCTGAAACATTCTGTGTGAAGAGTGAATATTCTATTTCCTGAGAACATGGGAGCCATAATTCAGTCACCTTAGTATTTATGCGTCATTAACTTAAAAAATATTGCCTTCAGGGCAAAGGTATCTAATGGATAAGCAATGCATAAATAGAAGTACTTGGTAGGATAAGGTTAACAATGAAATCTGCCCCCCCCCCCTTATTTTGGTTGATTGTGAAAATGATGTAAAACTGTTGATTAGCACAGAAACCCTAGGGCATATGCTGGACTGAAAAAGGATCATAAGCTTTTCATTGTATTCATTTCTTGAAAATTTGAGCAGCTTGTGTTGAGAGTGAGAAGGGAAGAGATTGCTTAAGTTGTCAGCACACACATTACTATTTCAGCTAACAGAATGCACAGACATGGCACACATGTGCAAGGTAGAGAATCTCACCAGAAAAACCCTCGACTTCCTGAAACCTCTCCTTTCCTCAGCAACATACTGGGAAAACAACAGCAGTGTTCCTCCCAGACAGCTGTCATCTCTGCTTCTCCAGCTAAGGAAGACATCAGAGAATCCTTCCCTTCATGCTCTTTTACTAGGATGGCTTTGGGTCTGGCACCTTGGTCCCCATTTTTATACAAAGTAAGATACAGGAACTGGGTTGGGTCGGTTTGACCAGGACCACAAAGACCAAGTCAAGACCAATCAGAGCCATCTGGTTCCTGTTCTAGGAATCATCTCATCCTATTCCAGCAGAGATGAAATTGGTTGCAATGTATAATTTGAAATTATTAGACCAGAGAAAACATGGAGGTCTTTGAAATAATTCATGGATCAAGCAATATACACCTCCTGTTACTCCATCATGTGGTACAATAGGAAGGTAAGCTTTAATAATAAAACTTCAATCCTAACTCAGAGTCTTGAAAGTGTATGGTGTTGTTAAAGTTTCTATAAGAATAAAAATTCCTTGACCACAGCTGGATGCATGTAGTGCTCAACTGCAAAAGCACCAGGTACGTTGTAATCTACCTGCTTTGTGCATAGGGACCTGCGGCCCAGGTGTGCCACTTAAGTAGAAGAGAATGTTAGTGGTGCCTCTATTTATACAGAACAGAGTTTTGCAATGGGTGATACTGTCCTTAAATTTAGGGCCAGTTGTGTTTATTTATACCATACCTCATAAGGTTACACGGAGACAGCATATCCCATCAATTAAAAGAAAAAAAGGACGGGGAAAAGGAGAAGTTAAAACTGTGTCTCCGAGAAACGTCAGAGTGGATGAGCTGCGTGCCTCCTACCGGCCGGGACAGGATTTCTCTTTCCCGAACTCCTTCCTGCCAGATTTACACCTCAGTGTTTTAATTCGTTACTTTTAGACATTATGATTATGAGATTATTTTGTGAGGTGGCGGGGGGGCAGGGAGTGGCTGTTGGCACTTTGAACACCAGTTGTGTTCACAGGTTCTGTCCACTCATTCTGTTTCCAGACTTTACCCCATCTCTCTAGTTTTGTTCCCACACATGGTTCCTGTCTTTCCTGCCTGGTTCCACATGTCCAGCACACACCTGGGTCCCGTATCTCCAGAGCGTGAGCTTCTGCCTCCCACGGGGTGGGGAGGGGAGTCACCCAGCTGCGGGGGATCAGACGTGGCATCCCCAGCTCTCCTCATGCACTTCCAGCCCCTGTTTGGGGCCCTGCAGCTGTCCCGCTCCCAGGGTCACGGGGCCTCTGGCGGGGGCGGCTTTGGAAGCAGATCAGCTGTGATGGAGCGGGTGTGCCCCCTGCAGGCACCTTTGCCGCCTGCTGCCCAGAACTGCTGCTTCTGTCCTCTCCAACCTGCTGACCTCTCATCTCTGCCGCCCCGGATCCAGCTCTCTGTGTCCACTGAAAAATTACTACCCTTCCGTCATAATAGGGGCTTAAGAGAAAATGACAAGAATATGTACAAACGTCATTTTACACTGGACTTTATGTGTATATACATGTGTCATGTAGGTATGTATAGATACATGTGTGTGTATAGCAGGTTGATGAAATTTTAGCAAGCCTTCTTTTTTTTAATGTTAGATTTTTATTTTATTTATTTGTTTATTTATTTTGTGGCTGCACCCACACAGCATGTGGGATCTTAATTCCCTGACCAGGGATTCAACCTGCGTCCCCTGCAGTGGAAGCGGGGAGTCCTAACCACTGGACCTCCAGGGAAGTGCCTAGTAAGCCTGCTTACTGAGAGGAGTTCAGTAAGAACTCAGTTCCCGGGAAGAAGCTTAGTGTGTAAAGGTAGATACATCACACAAATGTGCTAGAACGTTTGGGGATGAAATGATACATTTGAGCAATCTGAAGTCCTAGGTTCCTCCGAGAGCAAGCATCTGGTATTTGGAGACACTACGTGCAGTCTGTCGAGCAAGCAGAACCCACTTGAAGCAGAGCCGATTCTCTGTGTAACGTGGCACCACTCACGTGCCCGGCACAGCGGATGTGCACCCACAATTCAGATACTGCCCAGCTGCCTTTGAGACCCAGGAGGTCAGGTTCCCTGGGGGGGCATCCTGGCAGCAGCATCTCTAAAGCTCCAGGCCTGCCCCTCCCCTCGGCTGACACATTCCCACACCTGACTGATGCTTTGTCATCTTGTCACTGCGACATGTGGCCTTATTGAGGTGAAAGCTGACATACCCGGCAAGGTTTCATTTTCTCACCTATCATTACATAAACAGCTGATTTGGGCCTGCCTGATCTCATTCAGAAGCTTTCATTTTCTCTTGCCTGATCATTGTTTAAGTTACATCTTATAATAATAAACTAGGATAATTTGAGTAACTGATAATAGTTTTAAAATATCAAAGTATTGATTATTTAAGCATCCCAGGGCAGAGGCATCACTTGATAGTAGGGTGTTAAAAAAATCATAGAAAAATCATTTCTTTGGCCTGCTGGCATGCTTCAAAGTGCTTTTTTTGCCCTGCCCTTTTTAATGTATTGAAATATAAACATTCCTCAAAATTAGCATTCTCTTTGTTAATCATAGTTTATCAATTTTATTTGTTATTCTCAGTGGGAGGAGCCACGTTGATAAAATAAACCTACTTGCTTAAAGCATTTGGAAAGAGAGGACTTGTCTGTCCCCCGAAGGATGACTTGTGTACAACATCCGGCTTTGCAATGGCAGCTGTACTGGCTTTTCTTTTTAAATCAGAAAACCTCAAGAAAAAAATGTTGATTTTTATTTTGCTTGCTGGGTTCCTATCTTCCTATAGATTTCCTAATTATAATTTTTAATGGCATAATATTCTATAGAGAGTGAAAATATAATAGTCTTTGCCGTTCCTCTATTTGCCATTTTTTTACTATTCTTATTTTAAATAATTTTTTATTACTATACGGCATTTTCATGTTCATGTATGTTTAATCTTCCTTCATCATTTCCTTAGGGTGCTGCTGGGAGTGGACTTACTCTCTGACCTTCTCACATCTTAGCCTATGAACCTCACCTTCCCTCCTCCTTCCGGTCACGTGAAGGCATGTCTCCCAGGGAGACACCAGCAGCGTCGACGTGCTCCGGGTCCCTTCCTTCCACCTTCTCAAGGGCTCTTCCCTTGGGCCGTCCCCTTCGCTCCTGAATTCTCTACATCCACCTTCTGCTCACAATGTGTGTGGCATTCAGCCATGCTAATAACGGCGACAAGGAAAAAAAGAGCTACCATAAATTCTTCTTTGCAGAGAATGCTGGCGAATAAATGTAGAAGAAATGACAGAGTTAGAAAAAGCACCATTTTGCAGTTAGAATATCAACCACTTTGTAATAATTGATTCAAGCAAGGTTTATCAATAGATACCAAAATTATTAGGTGGAGGGTTTATTGGGAACAAGGATATTTATGTGATGCCAAAATATCACTCCAAAGATTACTTGCTAATTTCAAGGGTAGAAGATATACGTGTATAAAGGAGGAATCAGGTTGTATTATCAGGGAATCCAATTTAGCATGACTAACGACAAACAACGTGACATTAAGTGCCATCTGATACTGTGCACTGTAACATATACATACATGTACACACACACATTCCGTGTACTATAACATATACATGTATGCATACATACATACCCTGCACTATAGCATACACACATGCACACACACATACCGTGCACTATGTATCATGTACACAGTATCACTGTGGGATGTTTACCTGTAACTTAATCAGACATTTGACTAACTTCTGGTTAACAGAGAAAAACCAGGGATAGAAAAATAGGAAAAAGAACACCACGGAGAAACAATCACACAAATCTGTAGAGAATGTGAGACAACTGCGGGAGAACTGTCTCGCTGAATTCTCCAAAAGCCAACGTGACACACACACCCGAAGGAGATGGGGGCAAGGTTCCGGTGAAAGGAGACTAAGAGAAAGAATAACCGAAGACAAAGCACGCACTGCACCGTGACCAGAGCCTCACCTGAAATACCAGCTGGAAAGGAGCTTAAATAATAGGGGAGATTTGAATACGAATCAGATTTTAGAAATTACTAGCAATTTTTGGGGGTAATTTCCTTAGTTGTGATGATGATGTTTTGGTTCTATAGGAGAATTTCCCTATTCTTAGGATATGAAGATACACACATATAGGGATGAAGTGTCATGATAACTGTCTTTTACTTTTAAATTACTTGGCTAAATATGTGTGTGTGTATGCTTATGTTTTTATGAAAACAAAGCAAATACATCAAAATATTGACAGTTAAAGGGAAAACAGATGCTTATTGTACTTTTTCTTTCAAGTTTTGTGTATATTTAAACACTGTCATCATTATACTTTTAAAGTTTGTTCACCTTTACTACGTTTTCGGTATGTTCAAACATCTCTTTTGGAAAGAAAATGCAAACTTAGAAGAAATGGTCTCTGGCCACATGTTTCCCCGAACACTATTGGTCCTTTATCTACACCTCCCTCTGTGGCCAGTCTTGAAAGAGTAGCGCCCGTGTGTCCGCACTTCTCCTCCTGTGTCCTCTGCAGGACCCTGACCTCATCTCCCCCACGTGGCCAAGCCCTCAGACAAGCTCTGCATTTCTACCTGCGTGAAAACTGTCCTCTTCTTACCCAACTTCCTTCTTGAACTGGCATCTTCTACTGTATCACAGTCCCCCCGCTCCACCCCGGCTTACTCACTGTCGCTTCTTACTGCAGGTTCCTGGGGCCTCCTTTACTTGACCTCAGAGTCCCTTGGTCTCTTTACCATCTTCTGCCCGTGACCTGAACAAATCTGAGGTGTCACCTTGAATTTGCTGACGATGCCTGGATTTCCTGTCCAGCAAATATTTCCTCTGATCTTCAGACTTTACGTCTAACTGCTCCTCACCATCTGTACTCAGATGTCTCAAAGCAGCCTTATGTGAACAAGCCCCCAAAGAGAGCATTTGCCCTGTGCCCAGACCCCTGCCCTCCCCCACCATCTATACCTCACCCCTTCTAGCTGTTCTCAGTTTCTTTCCCTTTCCCTGCCTCCATGTCCAGTTTATCAGCAGGGGCTTTGGTTCTGCCTTTATAGTAGATCTTGAATAAGTACTCAGGGTGCTGTGCTCACTCCCTGTCTCTGTCCCTCTCCTTTTCCCTCTGCCTCTCTCCCTCCTGCTCGCTCCCCTCCTCCCTGAAGTCACCCTAGCACAAGCCACTGCCCTTTCCTTTCAGCACCCCTGAAACACCCTTGTAACCATGTTCTGACTTCACTCTGGCCCACTTTCCAGCCATGTAGCTGCAAGACTGAGTCTATGAAAATATAAACTTCTGTTCACTGCCCTGAATATGTCTTTTAAGTAGATTTTCATCACAGTTTGGATGAAATCCAGATTCCTTGCCGAGTTCCTGGGGACCGCATGGTTCCACCCTGCTCACCCAGCCCTGCAGTGCTGCCCGCCCCCGACCCCACAGCCATTCTCTGCCTGATACCTTTGCACCTGCTCTTTGCTCACCAGTGATGCTGGCCAGCTCCCACCTGGCCAATTCCTTCCCGTCCTCAGATTTTGTCCCCTTAGAAGATCTCGCCCTACTACTCACTGCTATTCTCTACTTCCACTCCCTGTTTGTTTCTGTTACAATTTCTAGGTATTTTATTTATTTCCCGGACTTTTGTCTGTCATCCCCACTGGAATGAGAGCACCTGAGGGCAGGCTTGTGCTTCTGAGTTACTTGAATCCATGAGGCATGTAAAACAGAATCTGACACATAGTGGGTTAAATTAAACAAACGAGGCCACGAGACTGGGGTGGCTCTAGTGCCTTAGCAGCCTAGGAAGCAAACCCAGACCTAAGCCTGTAAATGCCTCAAGTTTTTGAAATCAAAACCTAAGGACATAGGCCAGTCTAAAAAAGGCTACATACTACATGATTCCCACTATAAGATATTCTGGAAAAGGCAGAGCTATAATGAGAGTAAAAAGATCAGTGGTTACCAGGGGTTTGGAGGACGGGAAGGAAGGGTGAAAAGGTGGAGCACAAGGGACTTTGGGGATGGTGAAACTATTCTGTATGATACTGTAGTGATGGCATCATACATTTATCAAAACCCATAGAACTGTACAACAGAGAACCCCACTGTAAACCATGGACTTTAGTTAATCATAATATATCAATATTGGTATATTAACTGTTATAAATGTCCCATGCTAATGAAAGATGTTAATAATAGAGGAAACTGGATGTGGGGTATATGGGAACGCTCTGTAACATCCTCACAACTTTTCTGTTAATCTAAAATTATTCTAAATTATAATGTTTATTTTTTAAAAAAATACCTGTATTTTCAACTATAGTAAGTTTTGAAGAAAAAAAAAAAAACCTAAGGACAAACAATCACAGCCAACTAGGCTTTCCCAAACCTTTTATATAACCAACCAAGTAATTTCCTTGCTTTGCTTCCATGTTTTTTCTACAGAAGTCTTCCCCCAACTCCTATGGGTAGGGGACTCCTAACCACTCCTGGTTTGGTGCTGCCTGGTTCCAGTGGATTTTTTCTCAAAAAAACTCTTACATTTTTTATATGTCTCCATTTATCTTTAACAGCAGGTACTCAGTGAATGTTTTTGAATGGAGGGATAAATGACTGAATAGCTTTAAATCCAGGCAGTTAGGGTTCAGGGAGCATCACTGCACCTTTTATCATTTGCACCAATTTTCATATCAGTCATTTGGAGTTTTGGTAAATATTTTTTGAAATTTTGAGTCCTGAAAACAATTTAAATTCAAAGTAGATAAAAGTCTCTTTTTCAGAAAAGCCACCAGAGGGAGCACTGAGATAATTTTTGTGGGAAAAAAATACTCAAGAATTGTTCATTATTCAACTCCATTGGATCTTTTAGGTAATTTCAACAGAAAATTTTCTAATGACTATGTAACTATGTCTGACAGTAAAACAAAAATTACAAAGTTCAACCCACAAAATTAAAAGTATTAATGGTCATAGATGTATTCTTAAAACAGACATCCACAATGAAAATAACTCTGGCCTGAAACAGTTCAAGTAATTATGTTAATCTTCTGTATTGTTTAGAATTTGATAATATGTTTAGATACAATTGTATGAAATTTATATTTTATTTTATTTTTTTATTATTTTTATTTTTTTATTTTATTGGAATATAATTGCTTTACATTCTTGTACCAGCTTTTGAGTTACACCAAAGTGAATCAGCTGTATCTATACACATATCCCCATATTTCTTCCCTCCCTCGACTGCGCCCCACCCTCCCCGTTCCGGCCATCTAAAGCATCATCCATCATTGAGTTGATCTCCCTTTGTTATACAGCAACTTACCACTGGCTATCTATTTTACAGTTGGTAGTATATATGTGTCTATGCTACTCTCTCACTTCCAGCTTCCCCTTCACCCCCCGCCCCCCCCAACCTTGTGTCCTTCAGTCCATTCTCTGCATCTGCATCCTTATTCTTGTCTTGTCACTGAGTTCATCAGTACCATTTTTAGATTCCGTATATATGAGTTAGCATACAATATTTGTCTTTTTCTTACTTCACTCTGTATGACAGACTCTAGGTCTATCCACCTCATTACATATAGCTCCATCTCGTTCCTTTTTATAGCTGAGTAATATTCCATTGTATATATATGCCACATCTTCTTTATCCATTCAATTATTGATGGGCATTTAGGTTGCTTGCATGTCCTGGCTATTGTAAATAGTGCTGCAATAAACATTATGGTACATGTTTCTTTTGGGATTATGGTTTTCTCTGGGTATATGCCCAGTAGTGGGATTACTGGATCATATGGTAGTTCTAGTTTTGGTTTTTTAAGGAATGAAATTTATATTTTAATTCTATACTTACGTCTACAGGACTTAAACATCAGGATTTTTATTTAACAGTAGCTATACCTGAATATTATTTTTATGTTATTCAGACATTTGGATTCTTTCAAAAACAATCAACTTAAAGAGAACCTTGTTAGTTCTGCTATGTGGATGTCGATAAACCTGGGTAATTAACCATAAGATAGATTAGCCTATTAGTAATTAATAAGAGATAACTAAGAGAGTAACATTGGTCTCCATATAACTCCTTTGATGGATGGCAATTTTTCTAAGTCTGGAGTCGGCGGTTCAGAGCTGATGCAATGGTTCCATGATGCTGTGAATGTCCGGGGTCCTTTACACCCTTCCCTGCACCATTCCTAACATACGCTGTTGTCTTGCCATTTCATTGTCACAAGGTGGCTGCCCCAAAGCCAGCCTCTTTTCTATACTCCTTTCAGGAAGAAAGAAAGGAGAAAGAGGAAGAGGTCACACCTGTACAGAGAAAGCAACAATTTCCCTGGAGATCCCCGATGGACTTCACTTACATGCACTTCACTGATATCACATATGGTTCACTCTTGCTGTTGTACACTCTGTGGGTTTGGACAAAGGTGTAATGACACGTATCCACCACCATAGAGTCATGCTGGGTAGCTTCATTCCCCCTACCCCCCCCACCATGTCCCCTGTGCTCCACCTACTTGTCCCCTCTTCCCCCAGACGCTGGCAACCACTGATCTTTCTACTGTCTCCATAGTTTTGCCTTTTTAGAATGTCATATAGGTGAAATCATGCAGTTGCCTTTTTATACTGGCTTCTTTCAGTTAGTAATATACATTTAAGTTTCCTCCACGTCTTTGCATGGCTTGAAAGCTCATTTCTCTCTCTCTCTCTCTCTCTTTTTTTGCTGTGTCACGTGCCTTGAGGGATCTTAGTTCCCTGATCAGGGATTGAGAGATTGAACCCTGGCCCAGGCAGTGAAAGCACCAAGTTCTAACCACTGGACCGCCACGGATTGCCCCTGAAAGCTCATTTCCTTTTAGTGTTGAACGATATTCCATTGCCTACAAGAACCATATTTTGTTAACCCGTTCAGCTACTGAAGGACTTCTTGGTTGCATCTAGGTTTTCTCAATTATGATTAAAGCTGCTGTAAATGTCTGTGTGCTGATTTTTGTGTGAGTATAATTATCAACTCATTTGGGTAAATACTAGGAACGTGAGAAAAATCTAAATGAAAAATTCTTCCCCAGTTAAACGAAGAACTGAAACTTATTTTATTTGCTTTTTTTTTTAAGATTTATTATTTATTTATTTATGGCTGTGTTGGGTCTTTGTTGCTGCACGTGGGGCTTTCTCTGTGGCGAGCGGGGGCTACTTTTTGTTGCAGTGTTCAGGCTTCTTACTGTGGTGGCTTCTCTTGTTGCGGAGCACAGGCTCTAGGCGCAAGGGCTTCAGTAGTTGCAGCACACGGGCTCAGTAGTTGTGGCTCATGGGCTCTAGAGCACAGGCTCAGTAGTTGTGATGCACAGGCTTAGTTGCTCCACGGCATGTGGGACCTTCCTGGACCAGGGCTTGAACTCGTGTCCCCTGCATTGGCAGATGGATTCTCAACCATAGCACCACAAGGGAAATCCTGAAATTTATTTTATTTGAAGTTGCTATGCGTTCATGTAAAGGGCATGACAGACAAAAACATAAAGTGAATATTAAGAAAACTCTTTAAGAAGAAAACAAAAAGTAATGGAAATGCTCTTTCATAAAAGTAAAACCCCTTTGTAATACTGCAACATTATTTTCTGTTGATTTAGGTTTCATAAAACCTTTATTTTTGAGACTGAATTTTATGGAAAGGGCATATTTGTTCAGTGATAGCAAAGATAAATGGCTTTTAAAAAAGATTATGTGCCTTAAATATCATTAAATTTCATATCTTCAGCAGAAGCTTCCTGGGTCTCGTTCTCTGTTAGTACTTTGTAACTGTTCGCTAGATGGCACAAAGAGGCCAGCAATACAGAGAGACCAGTAGAAATCATGTACTTTAACAGATGCTGGAAGGCTTTAGTGTTATCATGAAGCTTCCTCTAAAAGAAACTCAAGGAAAACTCTGAACTGAAAGTATTAGGGTGTACAAAGGTTAGAAGGTATCACTAGCTGTGGGCCTTAGACTCACACTTGGGCTGAATGTGATTTCTGAATTGACATGTCTCTCCTTTTAAAAATCCAAGATATACTCACCCATATTATGAAATTTAAGATGATATTAATAAATAAATGGAATGTCTAATAATCAATTTTCAAAATCTTGTTAGGGGTTAAAATTCAAAGTATTACAACGATCAATTCTTATTTGAAAAATAAAAAGGTTTTATTTTATACCATGAAAATAATGATCCTTTACAAGACCCAGGTGCTTATTCACATTTTTTATTGGCATTTCTTATCTTCTTTTCTAGTTAAGTGATAAATAAAGGAGATACGCTGGTAATGGGTTGCAATTTTGGCTTTAGTTATGGTGAACACAGAAAATAAACTATACAATCAAGTCACAGGACCAAAGTAAGTGATACTTACAATGACATCCCTTTACAAAGCCTCTCATGGCCCCCAAATTGCATTCAGTGCATTTCCCATATACCCTCACACCCTCTTATCTGTACTCACCACACCACAGCACAGCACTTGCATCTCCTATTAACAGTTCATCACCTCCTGCACTTGACTTGCAGCTGCTTGAAGGCAGCAGCTGCGTCTTATGAATCATCACCCTTGCACTTAGGAGATACTCTGCGAGTTTCAGGAGTGTGGGTTCTGCTCCCCCACAGACCTTGGCTTGCGTCTCAGCTCTACCACTTACCAGGTAAAATTCTGGATAAGTTACTTAGGCTCCATAAGTCAGAGGTTAAAAATAAATAAATCAGTGAAGATCACAATAGTAGCTCTTCCACAGAGTTTTGCAAATGACATAACAGAGGTGAAGCACAGTATCTGGAACACAGGAGGATCTGATTCACTTTGCTGTACACCTGAAACTAACACAACATTATAAATCAACTATACCCCACTACAAAATAAAAAAATTTTAAAATTACCTATTACTATTATTGTTGTCATAAGAAACATCTGTTGAATGAATGGATCTTAAGTTCTCTGAAACCAGTATTTATCTATTTAGGATTATTGATATTTCTGTGATGTAAATATTTCTCATATTTTGTTGTATAGGGCTAGGAACATGGTAAAGTAAGATAGTTGAATATGTAGAAAACCCAGACACACAATCTCTATTAAGAAATAGTCAGAAAACTTATCTGACACTTGGAAATGGACAAGTTTGGCTACTCTTCCAGTGCAGTGCTGGACTTGATTTCGTCTGGACAACTTACCTCTGCAGAAGCAAAGGTGAGCTTGTAGATTTTCACCTGGTAGAGATACAAGTATTTTCTGTTCATTCAGTTAGCGCAGAGGTTGTGGTCTGTGGTTTCATTGGACTGAAACCAGATTTATATGTAATGTAGCAATTTTATTCTAGCATTTTCTTGTCCAACAGACTGTATACACATAAGTGCTTATGTGGTTTGAACTTGGCTTACCCTTTACTGGCTCCTTTCTTGATTACTAAGTTAAAAAAATCTTTCACACATGTTCGTTTTATACCTTCATGAGAGTAATGATTTTATATTTTTGAAAATTATACTCTAATACAGTGCAGTTTAATATTTTAGTAAGTTGTAAATCTCAACTCTGCCAGTTAAAGAGTCGAGAAATTTGCCCATGAATCTGAGCAAGGTTGTATATGTAGGGCTCTAATCTATAGCATCTATATATCCATTTGATTTTCTTTGACAACTTATACGTAAGTATAGGTTAAATGTGAAGATATGACATATTCAATATTTGTTGACATTTGAACAACTCTGATGACATAAGTGTTTTTCATTTAATTCTCACGATGGAGCTTTTGGAGAAAAAATCAGTAATAAGAGTAATACACCCACTAGGTTGTTGCATCTCCTTCGCTCCAAGATAGAGCAGCGTCTTTCTCTCATGATCTTGACCACTGGTGCTTTGCTCCATTTAGCTCACGGTACTGACGTTGGAAACAGCATATTTGAAAACAACTGTTAGGTGCCTTTGCTTTTGGCCCCCATTTAAAATCCTCTGTTCAAATATATAAGATAGTCACCAAACTAAAGTCTAGATTTGGTTTCATGTTGGCAAAAGAAAATTTCCTTTCTAAAGAGAACAGTTTTGGAAAGGCTCCACAAAGCAAGTCAAGAATCAAGAGGCTCTTGTCAAGGACTAGTCAGTAACCAAATGCAAAGGAATAAGAGATTTGGGCTCTAGATTTTCCTGAAACATTCCTAATGGGCAAAGAACTTCTCGGCAAGATGACTGCAAGGTTTTTTTCACTAGAACTCAAACATTTCAGCATTTACCACACATAACAATTTTGATTATCTGCATATACTAGTATTTCTATTTTATTCATTAGAACATTCTGGCAGGCCTGAAAACAGATTTCTGGCATAAGACAAAAGCATTTTGGTTGGCATTATGCACACATATACAGTAGTTTTCACTATAAATTATTGGAAAACATTGAGACTTTGGCTAAAACAGTATTTGCCCAATACTAAAACACTTTTAAAGTAACATATTTTCTATGATTCTAAAGGTACTTTAAATTTCTTAATGTCTCGAGTCAATGACAAGTTTGAATATCTGTCATTGCGTTATTGTGCTTCTATTGACCTGCCAGTTAATAAAATATATCTGCTACAATATTTGATAAGCACATTTTTAATATATGCAAATGTAAGAAATGCATGTTTTGATAGCTGACGAGCCTCTACTTTTCCCCACTTGCTTTTGTCATTGTTTCCCAGGGGTGAACGCACAATGCTTTTGCAGTTACAAAAGAGCAGATGAACATATCTGATAAAAAGAAAATTGCTTTAAAGGCAGGAAACCAGGCCACAGTCACCCCTGATGACACAAAGTTCTGAGAGGCAAATCAGGAGCAGAAATTTCAGGTTGTTTCCCAGAGCAGAAGGACATGTCAGTTGAGACAGGAGAACAGAGAAATCATGTGCACAGAGCATGCTGACTCCCCAGCACAGAAGAGCTCTTGTCCAGAAAGGAGCTAGATTAGAAATCCCTTTTTCTTTGTGGTTAGTTTTATATAAAGGAGGGCTAACCAACACTGCTCACAAAGGAAGCAATTGTACCTACCCACATCAAGATAGCTAAGGAAGTCGACCATTCAATTATTCCCATTCATAATATTAAATATCTAGATATATCCACCATGCAGATGTTTGGCAATCTGGTGACAAAATGTCCAAATGGCCATCTATTTTTTTAAACTTCTATTTGGATATTTTAACACTGGCAATAAGCTCAAAAGAGTGAAAAAAGTTGAATGTATGCCTTCCTTAATTAATCCATTCATTCATCCATTCAACAAATATCTGAGGTCTTGCTAGGTCTGAACTCGTATGGAAGATACAGCAGGGAGTAAGGCATGAAGGGTCCCTGCCCCTGTGAACCACACATGGAGCTCATATTCACTGCCTAGGCATCTCCTCTGCCTCTCTGCAGCAGGCTGACCACTGGGGCTGCAGAAATATAGGAGAAGGTTCCCACTTCCAGAGAGCCTGTGGTCTAATGATGGAGATGGCCACATCCAGTGCAGATGAAATGCCGTGTCACTGAGATAACTAAGAGGTACTGTGGGGATGATTAGGAAATAGACCTGTAACCATGTTTTATCTTAATGGCTGCTAAAATGCTGTGTCACTCAATCACAAAGAAGCCACTTTACAGCAGTAAGCTGGGTATTTATCAATTTGTTGGTTTACAGCACACATCACATTTGTCTTGGAGATAAGCGTTTACCACTGAGATCCGATGGGGCTTTATATAAATGAGCAAGTGAAAGAAAATGAAAAGAGAAACAAAATCCAAAAATAAATGATTAGGTATCTTGCCACTGGATGTGGCTTTTGACTCATAAACAAGAGTTTGAAAGGAAAAACCAGGTTCCCTACATTGGAGCCCATCACGTCCCTGGGCCACTGTGG
Source organism: Hippopotamus amphibius kiboko (assembly GCF_030028045.1). Taxonomy (NCBI): domain Eukaryota; kingdom Metazoa; phylum Chordata; class Mammalia; order Artiodactyla; family Hippopotamidae; genus Hippopotamus; species Hippopotamus amphibius. The sequence continues at coordinate 127,841,622 of NC_080190.1, read as the reverse complement.
CTGGAGGCTGGGGTTTCACTGTGGCCACCAGCCACCCTCAAGGCCTCGCCTTGGATTTTTTCCCTCTTTGTCTGCTCAATTTGAGGACAAAAAACTGAATAATTTGGGACATAAACTGTGTAACTGTAGAGAACTGTATAAACCCAGTAAAACCTAACAGATTCAGAGCCTACTCTTGGTTGAGTCTTGAGTTATGGCTGCAATTGCCTGAGTCTTAAGGAAAAAAGGTCACTCGGTTGGATGTTCCAGCTCTGCCTGTCCTGACTTCCCTGCAGGCCGCAGCGGTCGGGACGGCAGGCTGTCCCCCAAGTCCCTCTGACTCATTTCTCCTCTCTCTGCTGACTCACTGGCCTGAGTTTTATACTCTCACTAATTGCATCTATGTCTTTGTCCTCTCTCCAGGTCATCGCAAACCACCATTTCCAAACCGCATTGTTATCACAGGTGCTCATGAAGTGATTCTTGTTCAAAGATTGAAAGAGCCTCTGTGATCACATGTAATTGAAACTAGCCTCCCTGTTTATCAGTTTCATTAAATGGGGTAGAAAAAATAAGAGAAAAATCAGTCTTGACAATTGGGGAGCCTCGTTTAGACGGAACAGCCAGCTGATTGGATGCACTGCTTCTGAGCTGGATGATTTGGTCCTAGATAAACACTACATACATAAGAAATTAATTATCCTAAAGTGTTACCTTTGTTTTAAAAAATGTTTTAGGAAATGGCCTATGTTATGAGAAAGATCCAATCTAAAACCTTTATCATGTCATTCAAGGTTCACCATAATTTAGCCTCAATTTAATTTATAATTCTTTTTTAAAATTGAAGTGAAATTCTCATAACAAAAATATAACCAAAAATGAAAAATTTAGTGATATTAAGTACATTCACAAAGTCGTGCAACCACCACCTTTGTCTAGTCCCAGACATTTTCATCATCCAAAATCAACCCTGTACCCACCTTCTGTTCCCCAGCTTCTGGCAACCACCAGTCTGTTTTCTGTCTCTTGATGATTTAACTATCCTGGATGTTTTGTATAAAGGGAATCATATGTGACCTTTTGGACCTGACTTTTTTCACCCAATATAATGCTGTCAAAGTTCATCCACACTGTAACACATATCAGTACTCCATTCTCTTTTATGGCTGAAAAATATTTCACTGTTCTATATTATATATACCCATTCATCAGTTGATGGACACTTGAGTTCTACACTTTCTACGTTTGGCTATTATGGACAATGTTACCATGAACATTCAGGTTCAAGTTTTTATGTGGACATGCTTTGATTTCTCTTGGGTGAAAATGAATGGAATTACTGGGTTGTATGGTGATTCTGTATTTAACCTTTTAAAGAATTGTCAGACCCTTTTCCCAAAGTGGTCGCATCATTTTATATCCTAACGATAGGAGTCTAATGGTTCTAATTTCTCCATCTTCTCACCAACACTTGTCATTAACTCTTTTTTAAAAACTATAGCCTTCCAGTGGGTATGAAGTGGGATCACATTGCGGTTTTGATTTGTATTTCCCTAATAAACTAATGAAACTGAGCATGATTTCATGTGCTTGTTGCCCGTTTGCATATCTTTTTTGGAGAAATGTCCATTCAAGGGCTTCCCTGGTGGCACAGTGGTTAAGAATCCGCCTGCCAATTCAGGGGACACAGGTTTAAACTCTGGTCCAGGAAGATCCCACATGCTGCGGAGCAACTAAGCCCGTGCACAACTGCTGAACCCACGTGCCACAACTACCGAAGCCTGTGCACCTAGAGCCTGTGCTCCCCAACAAGAGAAGCCACCGCAGTGAGAAGCCCGCACACTTCAGTGAAGAGTAGCCCCCGCTCGCCACTAGAGAAAGCCCGTGTGCAGCAACGAAGACCCAACGCAGCCAAAAAAAAAGACCTTTGCCCATTTTTATGTATGTATGCATGTATGTAGGTACTATTCACACCTAATGTCACTGTCAGTCTCAATGGTGATGTACATTTTTGAAATTCTAAAATAAAAATGCTGTTGCATTGAATAATTTATTAAATTTGCATCTACCTGGGGATTCTGAAGCTGAACCACAGATTAACAGAAAGATTTTCATTGAAAAACAGTGATACAGAAATAGAAGACCTCATGGATCTAAATGTGTGTCCATTTTTAAAATTGGGTCATTTGTCTTTTTGTCATTGAGTTTTAAACATTATTTATATACTCTGGATCCTAGACCCTTATCAGGTATATGATTTGCAAAAATAGTTTCCCCCATTCTGTGGGTTGTCTTTTAATTTTCCTGATAGTGTCCTTTAATGCACAAAAGTTTTAAATTTTGATGTAGTCCTGTTTATTTCTTTTTTCTTTTATTGCTCATGCTTTTAATAAGTTTTAAATTTTATTTTATTTTATATATTTTTGGCTGCATTGGGTCCTCCTTGCTGCGTGCGGGCTTTCTCTAGTTGTGGCGAGGGGGCTACTCTTTGTTGTGGTGTGAGGACTTCTCAGTGTGGTGGCTTCTCTTGTTATGGAGCACGGGCTCTAGGTATGCAGGCTCAGTAATTGTGGCACACGGGCTTAGTTGTTCTGCAGCATGTGGGATCTTCCTGGAGCAGGGATCGAACCCATGTCCCCCGCATTGGCAGGTGGATTCTTAACCACTGCACCACTGGGGAAGTCCCAAGTTTCAAATTTTAAATCAAAGAAAAAATGAAGAGGCAGGAAGCATCTGGCTCAGGGCTATTTGACTGCCTTCAGAAAAGTTACAGGGCAGGGAGCGGTGAGTTCAGGTGGACAGTGCTTTCTCTTCATTGTTTACTTGTAGGAAGAACAAATGACAGAGGCCTTTCAATGTTTATAAATGATAAATCTTTCTAAGAACTTGCCACTCATCAGAAATAGCATTTTTATTTCAAGAGGCAGAGATCTATCCTCAAGGATAAAGTGCGGGTTGCTTGTTTATGATCAAAGGGCTGTTTTCCGGAAGTCTGCATTTGCCATCTTTTCTTAGAAAATACTGTGGATGTTTCTTCCCATACCAAACGACAAGATCCTAATTATAACAGATACATACTAGTGGAGGGTCTTGTGAAAAATGCTAGCATTTATAGGTGCCTCCAGCTTTCAAGTATGGTGTGGATTGCCCATTTAACTTCTTGACATCTCAGAAAGAGACTGTCTTATCTACATTATTGCATTATTATAACTCTCTAGTTTGAGGCTGAGGCAGAGTATATAAAATTTACCTTCTGTCTTTCAGTTTGTGGTTGCTAAATGTGGCAGGAGCTATACAACTTCAGCGTGAAACGCCTGCTCCCCTTCAGTCCCACTGATGACACCGCGGTGGGGAAGTCAGGGGAGGAGGGTGGGCCCCTCTTGGCTTCAGAGACAGCACCAGGCAAGGGTCAGGCGCTGCCCTAGGCTTCCATGGACAGGGGTGTGGGGTGGAAGTTCAGATCCTCGCTAAGCCCTGTGGAACCACAGGGGTGGAGCAGTGAGGAAGGGGTGCATTTTTCTTGCTGGTGTTTGCACGAAGTAGGGTGGATATTGCCAGAGAGGTTTTCCAGTGTTAAAGCATCCCAGTCCTTTGGCCAGGGCAGCGGGCTTTTCTCAGCCCCTTTCTTGTCTGCTGTTGGCGGTTCTAGATCAGAGGCTCTGGAGCACGCTGTCTGGGTGATGAGGAGCCCAGGGGACCTGGGGCTGTGCTGCTCCTCCAACCAAGGTCCCTGTGCTGCCCTCCTTCTTTCTACCTTCCAGGGGCTTCCTACGCCTGTTTGTTTATTACATCTGGGTTTTTCAGTTGGAAAAGGGAGGAACTGGTAGGAATAGGGTCTTCACCAGAACTAGAAACCCCCTTTTCTCTTTCAATTTTTTCTTTTTAAAAAATTTTCTTTTTTTAAATTTTATTTTATTGAAGTATAGTTGATTTACAACATTGTGTTAATATCTGCCATACTGCGAAGTGATTCAGTTATACATATATTTATATATTCTTTTTCATATTCTTTTCCAATATGGCTTATCGTCAGATATTGCATACTGTTCCCTGTGCTGTAGAGTAGGACCTTGTTGTTTATCCATCATGTATATAATAGTTTGCATCTGCTAATCCCAGCCTCCCACGCCATCCTTCTCCCACTCCCCTCCCCCTTGACACCACAAGTCTGTTCTCTATGTCTGTGGGTCTGTTTCTGTTTCGTAAATTCACTTGTGTCGTATTTTAGATTCTGCATATAAGTGGTATTCTCTTTCAATGCACATGAACAAGGCTTTTATCCCTCAGCCCCCAGCAAAAGCACTTTTGCTAAAGTCACTCATAGCTTCGTGGGCTAAAGCCAATAACGGCGTCTCATTCTCACCTCACTCGGCCGTGAGCAGTGTCTGGCAGAGGTGAACACGCCTCTCTGAGACACTCTTTGGCCGAAGGACACCACTTTTCCTTGCTTGTTCTCCTACTGCTCTGACCACTAAGTTTTCAAGTCCTTTGCTAACCCCTCCTCATTTCTAAAATCTGAAAACACAGGAGTGTCCAGAGCTCTGTTCTCAGACCTCATCTTTTCTCAACGTTGCATTTACTCTTAGGGGACCTCAGTCCATCTCATGGCTTTACACGCTGTCTACAGTTAAATGCATGCTTACAATTACTAAATGTATGTTTTGACTCTGACTCTGACTCCCTTTAAAACACCAGACTTAATTTTGCAATGCTTACTTGACATTTCAAACATGAGACATCTAGACAGCATCTCAGCGTTAGTGTGGTTTCCTTCACACCTGGTCTTTTCTTGCTAAACGGTGACTCCCTCTCTCCAGCTGCTCAGGCCAGAAAGCTTGGTGTCATCCACGACTTCTATTTTACCCTTGTATTCTACACCCAGTTCATTACACAGCTTATCTCCTCTACTGCTTCTGGCTTCAACATATACCTACGACCTGTCACTTTCTCATCCCCTCCATTGATGACAGCCACCATCACCTCTCCTGGGGTGATGGCGATGGCTGGGTCATGGTACCTCTGCCTCATCCTTTCCCCCATCTGAGTCTCACACTGTCAGTTTCTCAATCTGGAAAATCAAGTGTGCAGCAATTAATAAAACACTCTTGTCCTACATTCTCTGTTTATTTAATACGCTAGGACTTGTGGCATTTGCAATTTTTATGTGTTGTATTTATTTTCCTACTTAAATGATTTCCAAGGTAATGTAACACTTTCATAGAACAAATTCTTAAAGTTTACTTTAAATTTAGAAAAATCATTCATAGTCATACTTTAAGGGTTCAACATCTTTGCCTTTTGGTGACAGAGTAAATTGGAAACAATTTCAGCACAAGCCCTAGAGGCTGGCCGAGGTGGCCTATGGGTCCCAGTTCATGTCAGAATGGGATTGTTTTTATGAGTTCTCATCTCTGGGCATTTTGAGAGGAAGGAAATGGAAATTCCCTGCGAGGTCAGCCAGTCCATTCTCCCTGGCAGCGCAAAATATTTTTCTTCCAAACGAGCCTTTCAAGCCTTCTCTGTGCGGAGGCCATGTCCCGGGTCTCAGCACAGCAGGGATCATTTGGGCTGTGCGAGCCATCACTGCTTATGACCTAAAGGCAGTTTAGTAGATGGCGTGCAGACCATTAAAACCAGCTAGAGCTGCCCTAGTTGACAAGGACCATTTGTCTGATTGACCTCGAAATAGTGTGTCACTGGGGTGGCCATTTCTTGTCTTCATGAGGCACTTTTATTTTCTAACTTGTCATTCCTTCCACCCGGGTATCCTGCCAATATGTTGATAATCTCAGTATTTTCTACTTTTGAGTTCTTTACCCCTAACTTTGCTAGTGGTTGAGTGCTTCCTTTCACTCATGCTGTTTCAAGAAGAAATTCCAATCATCCTTTTTTCTGAGGCTATTAAAACTGTGTAAATACACTTGACGCAGTTCCTTTTTCACTGCTGATTACAGCTTTTCTGTTGGAAAATATTTTTAAATTCTAAAATGTCTATTATTTTTATTCTTTTTACTTTTGTAAAGTCTATTATTAAAACGCCAACTTACTCAACACAGAAAATTAGTGAATATCAGCATTTTGTCATTCTTTAGCCTTTTAGAGAAAAAAATGAAAATTCTTAATAAACTTGGAATTGTCTTTGTAATTCCCAAGCCATTCCTTCTCTACTGCATGGAGCATCTACATGAATTAACATGAATCTTTCAAACCTATCTTCTTTTTTCTATCATCTATCCATCTATATCTATCTATCATCTATCCATCTATCTATCTATCATCTAACATCTATCTATCTATCTATCTATCTATCTATCTATCTATCTATCTATCTATCTATCTATCTATCTACCTACCTATCTATCTATCAACAATACTTACCCTGAAGTTTCCATTTCATTTTACTGATCTTTTTGTCTATTTTTGTGCCTATACTGTGTTGTTTTACTACTTAGGATTAAAAATATATATATATATAATTCTCAATGTCAAATGTGACAGTTTTTAAATTTTTTGTTTTTCTTCTCTTCAGTTATCTTAGATATTCTCAGCACTTAATTTTTCCATAAAACCTTAGAATCTGTCAAGTTATGCAAGTTTTTTAAACTGTAACAGGTGTGGTACACAATAAACTGCATATATTTGAAGTGTCCTATGTGACGGTCTTTGAGGCACGTGTCAAGTGTCTCACACTTTCTGGTAATCATGTAAAGCTGGAATCGTCACCACGGTCGTACTCGTGAGTGTACGCATCACTGCCAGAAGTCTCGTTCACCCCCGTCTGCTGCAGGCTCGGTGGGAGTTTATGGGGGAAAATAAGCCAGAGCTGAGAAAGCATCTGAGAACAAGAAGTGGTGCTGAGAGGCGGCGTGCTGTGTCACCTGCACTCGAAGTCTGAACACATCTGGGTTTTGTTACAGTGCTGCTCATTCTTCACTGTGTAGGTTTTCCCTTATTCCGAGATGAGGACCAGGCAACTCCTGACTTGTAACTCTACCTTTCAAGGATCCTTCAGGGACGGGTGAATCTGAGGCTGGTATTTTTAACTTCTTCTTTTGGGATTTGGCGTGTGCTCTTTTTTCCCTATTCTGAGGAAGTAGAGAGTGTCTTAATTTTTCCCCCGGATAGGTAGCTCTCCAGTGTTGACATAGAAAACCAAAATATTCTCCTTCATACAAACAGCTACATTTACTACAGCCAGCCTGCAGATCCAAGTTCATTTCTAACATTGTTTCTTCGGCAAAATGCATTTAAAGTTCCAATCTCGGTAGGAAGGAACTTGGGAATAGGAGCTGCGTGTAAGTTGGGAGTACCTACAGAGACATAGTCTACCCAAAAGTGTCATTTTCAGTTCATTCTGTTTCAAACATTTTCTCCTGTTTGTCTCTATATTGATAGCTATTTCCCATTTTGCTTATTAAGAGAATATGAAAGTTTAATTCACTAGAAACCTCTCCTTTCCTTCCTTCCTCCCTCCCTCCTCCTTCCCTCCCTTCATCCCTGCTTCCCTCCCTTCACCCCTGCTTCCCTCCCTTCCTTCCTTCCTTCCTTCCTTCCTTCCTTCCTTTCTCTCTCCCTTCTTTTTGTAGAGGAGGAAAAAAGTTTTTTCTCTACCCTCCTCAGCTCATAAATTGGGGCTGCAAATTAATCTGAGAAAAAAAAAAAAAAGAGGCAAAGCAACATGAGAAAAGGTTTATTTCATACACACAGGAGTTTCACATGAAGGAAATGCAAACCCAAAGAAGTGTTTAGGCTTGAGAGCTTATGTACCATTTTAACAAAGGACGACAAATTGTGAGAATTGGCAAGACAAAGGAAAGTGGGTTTGGGCTTCTGAGGGTGGTAAATTGTGGGGAGGTAAATATAAGGAAAGAAGGATTCTTTTCGTAAGGTTTGTTTATGCAGATCCAAGTTGATTTTGAATTTCTGTGCCTGTGATAAGAGTTATTCTCCTGCTCCTGGTGTGGAAGGGGAGAGGGGGCACCTCCACCATCACAAAGGAAATTTATACCCCTATTTTAGGTAGAAGGGGGCGGGGGCAGGGGAATCCTCCTGTGTCTGCTTTTTCTTTACTGCCTTTGGCTCAAAATAGTCCTTATGCCAAAGTGGCACCTTTGAGGGTAGCACATTCTGACCGTCTTCATGCTCCACTTTTCTCAGCTCTTTGCTTCCACTACGGGGAGGCGGCAGAGTGCCAGCCTGGGGCTCCAGGAGGCCTCGTCCATTTGTGATCTGACTGCGAACAGTCCTTGGGGTTGATGGGCGTCCAAGGACAACAGCTCCTGGAAGACCGGCTCTCAGATGTGTTCTCTCTGCTGATGAGACTGGATTTTTCATTGCCAGAGTGTCTCAAGTTATTTCAAGTTCAAAGGCCTTAGATATAAAGCTGGCTGATGCAACTTGATTATAACCTGCACTTTGAATTTATGCACCTATATCTGAAATGCTTGAAAATAAGAATGTGATTGGTTTCAGCGATCTACTCAAGAAGGGTTGGAGGGGTGTTTGGCTCTAAGCAGCCCAACTGGGGACTTCCCTGGTGGTCCAGTAGTTAAGAATCTGCCTTCCACTGCAGGGGGTGCAGGTTCGATCCCTGGTCAGCAAACTAAGATCCCGCATGCCACTCAGTGTGGCCAAAAGGAAAAAAACATTTAAAAAAGCAGCCCAACCCAACTTCTAGAGAAGAGCCCGGAGCCCAGGCAGAGACAACGAGCACAGTCAGGCCAATGCTGGGCTGCCGGTCTCTACAGAGACTGACCTTCTGACCAGTCGGTGGAAGTCGGGTTTCTTTGGAGGCCCAGACTCGCAGGACAATCACTTCCTCTCCCTGCCACCAGTGCCTGCCTGTGCAGGATGGTGGAACAGCGAGGATTTGCAACCCTTAACCCCACCAGGAGCAAGACAAGAAGTGGTATTAAAGCTTGCTAGCATTTAATCACACTTCATGAATTTATGTCTCAATGCAAAACCTCTCTTTCAGAACAAAAATAACGTCTGTCTAGTTCCACCTCTGGACTCAGAAAGTCAGCCCTTAATCAGACTGACAAGAGTCCAACACATACGTAACTGACCACACCGGGTAGAAATTCGAATCTTCTCCTTTGACAGTAATTAGTTTCCCACGGTTTGTTATGAAAAAGTTAAGTTAAAGGTCGCCTCGCAAGAAAAATGTCTCCCAGTTTCTCGAAATGTGGATTTGGTTGGCATAGAAATGCATCATTAAAATACCGACGTGTAGGTATGTCAGTGCTTTCGCTTTTTTTCTAGTACGGGCAGGAGGTTGTTATTGTTCATAATCAGCATGGTGAGACCTGAGCTTTTATAAACGTGGAAAATAGAGTCAGCATTTTGTCTTTAATATACATCTGGCTAATTATGTTGAGTTTTCCCTGAAGAAGTAACAGTCCCTGAATGTTGAAGAAAGAGAAACGTGAGACGCGGCAGGAACACGAAGGAGAAGGGGAGGGCGTGGCTGCGCCTCCGGTGCCCGTCTCACCGCCCAGGGCCGTCTAGGGAGGAGGCAGAGCAGGTCACAAGAGGCCCTGGGAATAAATCCCCTCCCACCTCCACCCGGTGTAATGAGCTCTTTCCCTTGGGAATCTCACACCACCTGACAGCCTGCATCTTCCCATCCAGAACAAGGCAGACTGAGGTGGGTGTACATTGTTCTCCCGTGGAGAGAATTGCAGGCTGACCATAGGTCTCCCAAACCTGCTTTCCCTGGTTTGCCCATGTTCTTCATGCCTCCTTTTCAGACCATTACTCACTTTATTTAAATGAGTGTTTCCTGAGCACACTGTACGTGCGATGCGGGGTGACAGGTGAGAGAGGGGAGTGAGAGGTGGTCTCTGTGCTGAATGATACAGACGTTGCTGCAGGACAGACACAGGGCCCCGCCCCACGAGGAAGCAGCTGGGATGTGCCGCAGTGGAGCCAGTGTTCTCCTGATGTGGGGCTTGCAGGAGGCTTCCAGGAAGGGCCCTGGTGGGTGGGAAGGCAGGGAGGGAAAGGTCTCTAGACAAAGGGCGTGAAGAAAGACAAGAAGGCCAGAGGTGCCTGATTAGCTCTGGGACTGGAACAGCTGGGTCTGGCTGCAGGGCCATCTGGGTCTGCAGTTGAAACTAAGGTTGGAAAGTTGGGTTACATCTGGGCTTTGGTGGGGTTTGACTGCCTGGCAGAGCAGGGCGGGAATCCCTGTAAAGGCTTTTGATCAGGGAAGGATGGATTGGAGAAGAGAGACAAGAAGCAGGAGACCGGTAAGGGGGTCATTATTATCAATCATTTGGGTGACAAGTTGTGTGGGAAAGAACATGGCACTAAGAGTGGACACAAGTGTGCTCTTCAGAAAGGCACTGAGGTTGGTAGAAAAAGCTCTGGGTGTGGGAACCGGGAGACCTAAATTCTGCAACTTCCCAGCCATGTGGTTAATCTCAAGTTGCCAGGATCAGTTTCCTCATCTGTAAAAGGGAGGTAACATCAACCTTATTAGAGAAGTTTTATGAGGATGCTGTCTTTTTTTCTTAATTAATTTTTTTAGTAGGGTATAGTTGATTTACAATGTTGTGTTAGTGTCAAGTATACAGCCAAGTGAATCAGTTATACATATACGAGGGTGAGTCAAAAATTATCTGCATGCTGGAATATAGAAAAATGGTACAAATCAACCTGTTTGCAAAGCAGAAATAGAGACACAGATGTAGTGAATGAACACATGGACACCAAGTGGGGAAAGCGGGGAGGGTTGAGGGGGAATGAATTGGGAGATTAGGATTGCCATATATACATTACAAATAAGAAAAAAAAAATACCAAATTGTACATTCTAAATATATGCAGTTTATTGTCTGTTAACTGTATCTCAATAAAAGTCCTTAAAAAAAATAAAAGATTGTGATGAAAATAACAAAATGCATAGCACTGTTTGAACAGTGCTTTATTGTTGAGAATATATTTTCACATACATGATCTCATTTAGTTTATCCTCACAACACTTTGAAGTGTGTGTCATTACTTTTATCATTTTCATTGATATCTTCATTTCATGAGGGAATAAAAAAAAATTATACGCACGCTGGCTGTAGAATTCAGCCAGCGTGCAGATAATTTTTGACTCATTCTCGTATTATGAGGATGCCTTTTATAATAAATTCTAAAGCACGATACACGTTGTTCTAGGTTTCGGAGAGCCAAAAGTGAAGCAAATCAAGCGGCCTGCTGTCGTAGTTGGGGAAATGGAAAGGAAACACAGTAAGTAAGTAAGATCTATACAGTGTTGACAGTCCTGAGTGGTGAGGAGAAAAAAGTAAAGGAGAAAGTGGGGCTATAAAATGATGAAAGAGCACGTTGAAATTTTAGAGAAGGCTGGCAGGGCAGGTTCTCTCTGGGCCAGACTGGGAGCGAGTGCAGGAGTTCGTGAGCAGGTACCTAGGGACAGGGCTCCCGGGAGAGAAGACAGGAGGCGCAGACATCCCGAGGTGAGAGTGCACTGCAATGATGTAACAGTCAACCCCAAATGGCCAGGACTTGATTCGTAACTGGTAGTTTTCCTAATTTTTGCCTCCACCTCCAACTTAGGACCAGCCGGAGAAAGACTAACATCCATCCCTATGCAATCACACAGGGTCCCGCTTCTAGTTAGTGCACCTGCAGCCTCCCCAACTCACGAACCTACAGTCAGGGCACACGTGCAGTCCTCTCTCCCCTCCACCGTAGAGCTTTCCCTGCCTCTGTCTGCCTTCGTCTCTGCCAAGTGCCTGTGATGGTGGTGTGCGTACAGCCAGCTCTGAGTAAACAACCTTTACTCACTCTCGTGGGATTGGTCTTTATTTCTAAATCCCTCTCATGTCTTGTACATCCTGGGACAATGACCACCGTAGTAAAGGGACTCTATAGAATAAATACAGATACAGTTGGCACCACTTGGGATGTCACATTCTCTCCATAGGGAATACCCTCTTATCCTCAAAAAAAATCTCCCTTTTGTCTTCCTATAAACTTCCAACTGTCATAATTAAAAAATGTTTAAACTTCAGATTCATCGTCAATGCACTTACATGCATCAAAGAACAATTATAATGTTAAATTGGTTTTTTTCTGCTATGAAACAGCTGAGCCCAAATAATTCATTATATGGTCAAGCAGTCGCCCTAATTTGGTTATTCGTACAGAAATAACCGGAACAGTAACGGTCTATTTATTTTGTGCTAATTAAGAGCTGAATGTGGCTTGATCTAAATAAAATGGTTTCTTTAAATAATGACAGAGGATACCTTTTATTTAATTTTAAATTAATTAATTAATTAATTTTTGGTTAAAAGTTGTTGCTTATTATTGGGTTTATACAACCTCAATAATGTTCTTGGAAGAAAAATCTGCTATTATATTTACTTTATTTTTAATTAATTTGTTTTGGTATTCAAACAATACAAAATAGAGGATGCTTTTTGAAAAACTCAGATATGTTGGCAGCACTGTTATAAAAAGTCTGCAGTATTATAGTTGAAGCTCTTGATTAGAATGGTTAAAATGTTCATATATTTTAAAACATGTTTGCCAGGAACATCATGACTTCCTTTGGTTTGGTTGTGCGTCTGGGGCACCTGAACCAGCAGAGACTCCTCATCGAACAGGGAGACACATAGAGCATGTACTGGACCAGACGGACCTGATCAGAAAACACAGAACGTGTTATCAGCACGGGGAGACTGGCTTGAGCTGCAGACACCATAATGTTCAGATGTACAATTTGAGGAGCAAAAGTTATTAAGTGGGGTGTGTGCCTGGTCACTGTCTCCAGAGCCTCCCACCTTCCCAGTACCACACCCCCCACCCCCAGCATTTACAGGGTGTGTGGAACACATTCTCTGGGAGAACACGGCCTGGCTCCCGGGCAAAGGAAGGCAGATGATAGGAGACTTCTCAGGATTTCTTTGTGTGTAAAAACAAGTGAGATTCACTGGAACAAAGAATGTTCCCCCTCTACTGAGTGTTTATTTGCTAAAACATCTGCAAAGCCGGGGACCTTGTTTGTCCCCAATTGGTGGCCTTCGGACGTGTTTGCAGTGGGAACCTCCATCGTTGTGCAGGGAGCCGCCTGCCCATTGCTTTGTTGCTTTGTGCCTCTCTGGGCACCGCCAGGAGTCAGGTGCCCCAGCATCTTATCTCTCAGAGCCGTGCGCTCCTCACTGTGAACACAAACCAGACCAAGGCAGAGAAATCCCTCAGCCTCTTACAGCATCTCTGAATGTGCTGCAGGCGAAGTGCACTTTGCTGTATGGAGCCAAGGCACGATTCCTCCACTGCTCCCACAAATAATAGATTTACTTCCAATGTAATAAAGATGTCAAAATAAACTCATAACAAGACTTCCTTCAATAAAAATTTTGGGTAGGGTTTGCAAGTTAATTTTTCTCTGAGTACGACCTAGTTTTTATTTTATAATTGTGTTAATATCTTTCATCTTTTATTTTGTGGGCACAGACCACATCACACAATTTTGAAGCCTCCCTGTGCTTCTTTGGGCCTTTGTCCTCAGTTCTCTCAAAGGAGGAGTGTGAGAGACTGAATAGACAATCAGACAATGGCCAGACCATATGCAAAAATAGTACTCTGACCTACAACCTGAGGCAACCTCGCCAGGAAACCAACCCCTTAGCTATGATAACCAATCCAGGAAGCCAGTGTGCTGTGAGTCACGGAGGGGATCGGAACATGCCACCCTGAAATATGCCACTGTCATGGGGGTTATTTTGAGTTGATGGCAATGCAGACACAGGAGGTGCAAAAAGAGCTCCCCCCTTCCCCACCTGCCTAAAAGTGGACATAAACCCCGCTTTGTGAACAGCTCCCTCCCCTCTCCTCTGCTAGGAAGAGCAGACCAGCTCTTGATCACTGGAGATGACTTGTAGCTGCGGGTGGCACCGATTGTATCTGCACAAACTCACCTGCAATGACGCATCTACAATAACCCTTATCTTTTTTTTCTCCCTGTCTTTTTCTTTTAAGAACTTTTATTGAGATACAATTGACATACAATAAACTGCATATATTTAGAGTGTAAAATTTGGTATTTTTTTCTTATTAGTAATGTATATATGGCAATCCCAATCTCCCAATTCATCCCCCCCCAATCTTCCCCCTTCCCCACTTGGTGTCCATATGTTTGTTCCCTACATCTGTGTCTCTACAATAATCTTTATCTTACGTTGGTTTCTGCCACATACTTACCTTCCCACAACTTACTGCCTCCAAAGCCCAATCCCCTTTTCTGTTGTCTAGACACTTCATCCTCTCCTGTTTGCATGCCTTTCATTTCTTTTCCTTGCCTGATTGCTCTGGCTAGGACATCCGTACTATGCTGAACAGGAATGGTGAGAGTATGCACCCTTTTTTTGGTCCCTAATCTTAAAGGAACAACTTTCACCCTTCACCATGGAGTATGATGTTATCTGTGGGTTAATTACATACAGCTTTTATTTTACTGAGGTAGGTTCCTTCATACCCAGTTTCTTGGGAGTATTTTTTTTTTTAATCACAAAAGAACACTGATTTTGTCAAATCCTTTTTCTGTAGCTGTTGAGATGATCATGTGATTTTTATCTATTTTATTACTGCACTGTATCACATTTATTGATTTTCATATATCGAACCATCCTTGCATCCCAGGGATAAATCCCACTTGATCACAATGTATGATCCTTAGTGTGCTATTGAATTTGGTTTGCTAGCATTTTGTTGGGGATTTTCCCATCTATATTCATAACAAATAATGATCTTTGAAATTTTTTTTTTATACTGTCCTTATCTAGTTTTGGTGTCAGGGTAATGCTGGCTTTTTTGGTTTTTTGGGGAGGCATTAGGTCTTTGTTGCTGTGCACAGGCTTTCTCTAGTTGTGGTGAGCGGGGGCTACTCTTTGTTGTGGTGCACAGGTTTCTCATTGCAGTGGCTTCTCTTATTTCAGAGCATGGGCTTTAGGCATGTGGGCTCAATAGGAATGGCTTGTGGGCTCTAGAGCGCAGGCTCAGTAGTTGCGGTGCACAGGCTTAGTTTCTCTGAGGCATGTGGGATCTTCCTGGATCAGGGATAGAACCCACGTCCCCTACACTGGCAGGCAGATTCTTAACCACTGCACCACCAGGGAAGTTCAATGCTGGCATTTAAAAATGTGTTTGGGTGTGTTCCCTGCTTTTCAGTTTTCAGAGGAGTTTGAGAGGGACTGGTGTTAATTTTTCTTTAAATGTTTGGTAGAATTCACCAGTGAAACCATCTGCTCCTGGGCTTTTCTATAATGGGTGCTTTTTTATTCTGTTCAGATTTTCTATTTCTTCATGATTCAGCCTCAGTAAGTTGTATGTTTCTAGAAAGTTTTTCCTTTTTTTGTACGTTAGCCAGTGTGTTGGCAAGCAATTGTTCACACAAGCCTCTCAGGTGCCTTTGTATTTCTTAGTGTAAATACACTGTAATCTCTCCTTTGCAACTTTGGTTTTATATATTTATCTTCTCTTTTTTTCTGAGTTAGTAGACCTAAATATTTGTCAACTTTGTGTATCTTCTCATAAAGCCAGCTTAGTTTTGTTGATCTTTTCTACTGTTTTTCTGGTCTCCATTTCATTTATTTCTGCTCTGGTCTTGATATTTCCTTTCTCTTGATAACTTTGGGCTAAGTTTGTTCTTCCAGTTCCTGAGATGTAAAGTTAGGTTATATTGGAAATCTTCCTTTTTTCTTTATACCAGCATTTATCACTGTTAGGGAACCATTGACTGAAGCCACCCGCCTTGGCCAGGCACAACTGACCATAACCATTTGCATGAGTTGTCTCACAACAGGAGGTACAGATAAGGAACACAGTGCTGCCACTGAAAATTAACCGGGAGAATTCAGGAGGCGCCAAAAGATGGAGGAGATGACCAACCTCCCAGAATCATTCCCACTAGAATCCATCTCGGCAGAGAGATGCACACGCCACCAGGAAGGACCCTGAGTCAGACTACGGGCCAAATAAGGTGACTGGCCAGAGACAACCTGGAAACCAACCCCATCACCATAAAACCCAGGACTGCGAGCCTCGTGGCAGAGCCGTCCTCCTGGGCTCCCTCACCCTCCCGCCCTCTCCCACCCCTCCGGGCGCCCCTTCCCAATA
Source organism: Hippopotamus amphibius kiboko (assembly GCF_030028045.1). NCBI lineage: Eukaryota > Metazoa > Chordata > Mammalia > Artiodactyla > Hippopotamidae > Hippopotamus > Hippopotamus amphibius. The sequence continues at coordinate 127,825,507 of NC_080190.1, read as the reverse complement.
CAGACTCCTGCATTGTCAGCAAGTGTGTCTTCTTGGACAATTCATTTCCTGGCGTTGGACAAAAGCCCCTCTCGGGCCCTGGAAGGGGTCGCCCTTCCTGCAGCACCACTATCAACTTCGCGTCTCAGAACTGCCTTTGCAGCATCTCATAGGTTTTGATATATTGTTCTATTTTCATTTTTTTCTAATTGTTTCTTGATTTCCTTTTTAATTTATTCTTTGTCCTATTGGTTGTTCAGTAGCACGTTGGCTGCCAGCACAACTCTGGGCTCCGATGGGTGTCAGGGGCACTCAGGCTGCTGGTGTTTCACATTCACACGGCACAGAGGCCCGAGCTGCCGCTGGTGTGGTTCCCAGGCTCTTGTGGGGACAGGGATGAGGAGGGAGCAGTGGGGGACTCAGGCAGCTGGCGTCAATGAATGGGAATACCTGTGGTGTCAATGTTGATTTTGTCAATGTAAAAAAATGCGCAACGTGAGAGTTGTGAGTTAAGTTTTATTTGGGGCACAACGAGGACAGCAGCCCGGGAGACGGCCTTTGAGATAGCTCTGAGAAACTGCTCCAGAGAGGTGGGGGGAGGGTCAGTATAGATGTGATTTTGGTGAAGGGGGAGTACATGCAATCAAGGGCATATTTTTTGCAGAAGGTTCTGCTTGTTTCATGCTGGTTCCTGCTAGTCACGAGGAGCAGTTGTCACCATGAAGCATCTTAGTGCTTTTCTAGATATGCAGAGATACAAGAATTGGGCTCATAAAATCAGCTTTTGAAAATATCTAACTCTCTGAAGACCTGTTCTGCCAGTTTTTCCCATAACACAGAGGGCTTCATGTCTGCTCTCCACCCTGAACTCCTTTCAGGGGGTGTTGACAGTCCGCAGCTGCAGCAGCACGTGACTTAATCCTCGCAGAGGTAGATGGCGAGTGCCAGTTGTAGTCGACAGCTTCATCAGTGATTAAATCCACTGAGTTTTTCTGCAGCACAAGTCTCTGTGAACTATAGATGCTCCCATTGTGTGTCTGCTAATAATAGCCCCTGCTTTTCTTTCTTGTTGGCAGCCGGCTCTATGCATCTTAGCTTTGCTGGTCTGGGTGAGGGGTGGGGTGAAGCCAAAGCAGGACTTTTATGCAGGGCCCCTAAAGACTGGAGGAGCTGGTCATGTACCCAGCTCTTCCTCTCCTGCTGAGGGTCCTCTTCCCAGCCGGGGAGTTCCTCCTGGGCACTGAGCTCTGCTGGCTTGGGGGATGGGATGATGCAGGCAAAAAGAAGTGGTTTTCCTCTCTTCTTGTGCAGTTATTCTCAGGGCTTTTTTCCCACTGTGTTGCTAAAACTTCCTAAGTGGACTCCAGACGTCTCCCAGAGCTGTTTCGCTCCTAGCTGCTTTGTGAATAGCGGTGGTAGGAGAGAAGAATTTAATGCCCTAAAGTATAGCTCTTTGGCATAGTAACTGTTTTAAGTTGGCTGTTTTCTGAGAAACAGCAGACATGGAAAGGACTCTGAAAACCAAGTAGGAGTTGCCCTTTTGTAAGAAACATCTATATTTGCAAAAGGCAAATCTCCATTTGTAAGGGTGTCTCCCTCTCTGTACCAGGAAGCAGAGGATGACCACATCTCTAGAAATTCTTATCAATGGAGAAGACAAGGACTGAAATCTGTGTCACAATCACCCTTGTTTACTCTGCTTTTCCTGATAACCTCACCACCCTCAGTTTCCTCTTTTGTTTTCAGCAGAAGGTGGTATTTAAGTCGAGGGCTTTGGCATTTGGGCAGATCACTCAGTCTTCCTGGGTCTCTCCCACATATGCGCATTAGAAAACTTTTGTTTGATTTTCTCCTGTTAATCTGTCTCGTGTCAATTTAATTCTTAGCCCACCCAGAAGAAGCCTCAGGGTAGAGAAAAATTTCTTCCTCCCCAACTCTGTCCAATTGTTGATCTGTGAGGAGTGATGGGGAGATTGGATGACTGGGTTCTCTGATGTTGCCATCTTTGTGATGGCTCTAAAAATTTCATTTTCATTTTAGTTAAATGGATAACTAAGCATTGTCTCACAGTGACCTGTGATTTTATTTAATCAAGTGATCAAATCTTTTGACATTTTTGACAACTTCCCAAAATCAAATTTTAAATGAAGTGTCCTTGACCTCAAACTGATTTTGAGATTTCCCAGTGGGCTCCTGGAGAATCTCAAAGGATTTGTTCTCTTATCTTGTCAAAAGAGATGTGTTAAAATAATTGTCTTTGATATGTTGAATTGCTCAAGAACATGCTCAAACCTCCCTTAGGTTATATTTGTATGGTGTATGTTATTAACGTAAGTGTTTCAGAAGTCATATTAAGCTCCTAAAAATGCGTCAGTGTTTTTGCTGTCCATATGTCCTCGTATATTATCTGTCATAATTCCAGTTATTATCTTAAAAAGCTGTATGTCACAGAAACAAAAAAATTTTCTTGTCAGTTGCATTATAATGAACTCTCATCAAAACTTTGTGGCCATTTTAAGTCTTTCATTATTCACAGACACTTATTGTTTTACTCTGATAATTTCTTGAAAGCTCTTGCAATCAAGTACAGGCCAAAGTGCTTCATCTTCAACGAAAAAGGCAGGATTTCCAGGAGTCTAGTGGAGAAACTGTTGGGTTCACGAAACTGCTAATCCAAGATGAAGCAGGGAGAGAAATGACCCTATGGGATTGAATTAACTGATAAGGATGACTGTCACTGTATGGGCTTTTGTTGAAAACTTTGCAGATTCTTTAATGTTCTATATTCTGGATATAAAGAACCCCTTTCTCTTTCCTCTTAAGAGAAACGACTCTTCTTATGAGAGTTGGCACTGACTTGAGTCTGCATAAACCAACCTTACTAAAATAACCCCCATCTTTCAATAGTTTCTCCCATATACATAGTTCCCATCCCACAAGCTACTGTCCCCAAAGCCCAAACCCTGTTGCCTTTATCTATTCAGTTCTCCACAGATGTGTCTCCCTTTGTTTAAATGGTATATAAATGCACATTCTTGAAATAGGAAGGAAGGGGGCAGCACAACCTTTTGAAAGAATGACGTAGCCGGAGAACATGACATAAACTGATTAGAACCAAATGGGTCCAAGATGGTGGACAAGTCGACTTCCAGATGCCATGACTCTTCCAATGCTGACCATAAGCATCAAAACGTGGGCAGTGGCCTGGTTCCTGGAAATCCCCGCCCCTTCCTGAAATAGCTGGAATACTCCTCCCACTCATTAGCCTATGAAATCACCCACCCCTATATAAACTGACAGCCCGGTACCCTGGTGCCTTTCTCACCTTCTGAGATGGCCCACACTCTGTCTGTGGGGTGTGTTTCTCTCTAAATAAATCCACTTCTTACCTCTCACTTTGTCTCTCACTGAATTCTTTCTGGTATGAGACATCAAGAACCTGAGCTTTAGTAAGTCCTGAAACCAGGTGTGCGATCTCAGTTGGAAGACCTTGGGTTTTGTCTGGGTTTGAGTCCCAACCAGGGTTTTGGCCAGGTTTGAGTCCGGGCGCGTGGTTTCAAGTCCCAATCTAAATTGCATGGTTTCATTCTAACCATCTCTTTTGGTTTTTGCTTCTGTTCTGTGAAGCCTCTTTATGCATGCAAACTAACCTTTTCTTCTGTTAATCTGCCTTTTTGTTTTTTTAGTTTAGTTTTTATTAGTCACTGAATTTAAGAGGGTAGAGGAAAACTTTTTTTCTCTTCTACAGTCAGACTTGCAGGAAGCAAACTGTTATTTCTAGTGATAATCCTGGAAGTTAAATACTAACTTTAAAAGTGTGATGTCAGCAAAATGGTAACAGGAGTTTCTGGTGCTCATTCTTGCCCCAGAAACAATTTGAATAACTATCCATGTATGAGAATACCTCCACAATGACACAAGCTAGAGAAGGACCATTTCCAGGGAGGCATACCTACACAAAGAGCCAGCACTCAGCTCAGACATCAACAGAGGACCAATGAGAGCTGTTTTCAGAGGAGGAAACAGGACAAAGTGAGATTTGGAATTGGGTTACAGAGTAGGAAACAGAAGGAAACAGATTGGTGTGCATTCTTCATCTTGGTGATGGGACCCCTGTGTAGATTTTTAATAAGCTCTGTTTTTCTTAACCTCATTTCAGGAACATATTTTGAAGCTTATTGCATTTGTGAAAAATTCAGTAATATTCTCTAACATATTGAGACAATTTACGTATAAACTGTGCACTTTGATCAGAGAATACTGGCGTCGTGCAAAAGTTAACAATGACAAGATCATTAGTCACTTTTTTTTTTAATGTAGCAAACTATTCTTTTCTTTTGTTACTATTTGTTTCTTCTTATAACTGAACAAAAGCAAGGCCTGGTTTATCACTTCCATAGTTTTTCCTACCTTCAATATCTTTATTTTCAACACTGAGTCTTTAAAATTCATAAAAGAGGTAGGAGTGTTGCAGAAATTGATCCCAGGAGAAACCAAGCACCACACTCAGAGGGTTGGAGAACTCAGGTTTATTGAGCCGGCAGACCCAGATGAGCTAACGCTCCAAAATTCTGGGCGCTGTTTCAGGTGAATTCTCTGCTTATGTAGGTTAAGGCACATAGCTACAGTTGGCATTAATTGATTGGCTACTCAGTTTCCATAGGTTACAGGTGATTACAGAGCGGGGGAGTTGCTAGCGGTTACATGCAAGGGGTTTTAAAACAAAGGTGAGCAGGGGCAGGAACAGAACATTCCATACTTATCTGATCATCTTTTAGGCTCCAGTTGATTGTTAAAATATTTTGTCCTCACGCTAGTGCAGCAAGCAGGTTTTACAGAAGCAGAGCAGGCAGAAAGCTATTTTCTAGCTGTGTATGAACTCCAGAGTTTCCTCATCAGGAGAAACCTACCTTAATGCATTACAGGTGCAGAAGTTTAATACTTCATTTAATCATTCAACTAATTTTCTTACCTCCTCTCTCTACCCTTAAAATCCCCTTTTGAATAACAGCTTTAGCTAGACATAATTCACATATAATACAATTCAATATATTTTAGAACACTTTCATCACCCCCGAAAGAAACCTCATACTCTTTAGCCATCACCCCAGTTCCCTTATCTCTGCCAGCCCTAGGTGACAACTAACCTACATTTCTGGCTCAAAAGATTTCCTTGTTCTGAGCATTTCATATACACGGAATCATACAATATTTGGTCTTTTGTGCCTGCCTCTTTCATTTGGTTTAATGTTTCAAGTTCTATGCATGTTTCTGTAGCAGTACTTTCCTTTTCATTGCTGAATAATCATTCATTCAAAGGATGCACCACAGTTTATTCCTCCATTCATCTGCTTACGGACGTTTCGGTTTTTTCCATTTTCAGCTATTGTGAGTAATGCTGCTATGAACATCTGTGTACTAGTTTCTGTGAGGATATGTTTCCGTTCCTTCTGGGTATATGCCTAAGAATTGAATGGCCAGGTAATATGATAACTCTATGTTTCCTTCTTGAAGAGCTGCCAGATTTTTTCCAGAGCGGCTGCACCATGTGACATTCCGACCGGTTTCCTACGCGGGTCCTGATTTCTCCACATCACTTGTTATATCCGTCCTTTTACCACAGCTATCTGAGCAGATGTGAAATGATGTCTCACTGTGACTTTCAATTTGTGTTTCCCTGGTGGCTAGTGGTGTGCAGCATCTTTTCCTGCGATTATTGGCCATTGGTTTATCGACTTTGGAGAAAAGCCTCATTTTAAAATTAGACTAGTTTGTCTTTTTTATTGAATTGTAGGATTTCTTTATATATTCTAGATACAAGTCCTTTATCAGATACATAATTTGCAAAAATGTTCTCCCACTGTACATGTTGTCTTCTCATTTTTTTATTACTTGTGTTATTTGTATGTCAAAGGTTTTAATTTTTTTTTTTTTTTTTTTTTTTTTTTTGTGCACGGGCTTAGTTGCTCCACTGCATGTGGGATCTTCCTGGAGCAGGGATCGAACCCGTGTTCTCTGCATTGGCAGGCGGATTCTTAACCACTGCACCACCTAAGAAGCCCAAAGGTTTTAATTTTGATAATATCCAATTTTCCTATTTTTTTCTTTTGTTCCTTGTGTTTTTAGTGTCCTATGCAAGAAATAATTGCTTACTCTAAGGTTACTGAGATTTGTCTGTATTTTCTTCTAAGGCTTTTGGAGTATTAGCTCTTACAGTTAGTTTTTGGATCCACTTTGAGTTAATTTTTGTATGTAGTTTGAGGTAGGGTTCCAACTTAATTCTTTTGCATGTGAATACCAATTGTCCCAGAATCATTTGTTGAAAACACTATTCTTACCCCATTGAATTGTCCTGGCACTCTTGTTGAAAATCAACTCACTATGAATGCAAATGTGGGATTTCTTTCCGGATTCTTAGTTCTATTCTGTTGACCTATGTGTCTGTCCTTATACCAGCACCACGCTGTTTTGATGACTGCAAATTTGAAGTAACTCTTGTACTTGGAAAGTGTAAGTTCTGCAACTTTCTTCTTTTTCAACATTTTGGGGTCCCTTGAACTTCTGTATGAATTTTATGATCAGCTTGTCAATTTCTGGAAAGCAGCCGGTTGGGGTTTTGATAGGGATTGCACTGAATCTACAGATCAATTTGTCATCTTAACAACATGAAATCTTTCAATCCATTAGCTTGGGATGTCCCTCCACTTTTTTACGTCTCCTTTAATTTCTTTCAACACTGTTTTGTAGTTTTCAGAGTATAACTTTTGCACTTCTTTAAAAAAATTACTCAAGTATTTTATTCTAGATGCTATTTTAAATGTTTTTTTCCCCTTAATTTTAGTTTTGGTTTGTATTTTGCTACTGTATGGAAAGACAATTGATTTTTGTATGTTGATCATATATCCTGCAACCCTGCTGAACTCATTTACTAGTTCTAATATTTTTTCAGTAAATATGTTAGGCTTTTCTATGCACATGACTATATCATCTGCAAACAGAGGTAGTTTTAATTCTTTCCCATCTGGATGCCTTTTATTTCTTTTTCTTGCCTAACTGCCATGGCTAGAACTTTCAGTACAATGTTGAGTAGAAGTGGTGAGAGCAAAGCTCTGTGTCATCCCTGATATTAAGGGAAAGAATATGGTCTTCCATCATTAAGTGTGATGATAGATTTGAGGTTTTTATAGATGCCCCTCATCAGGTTGAGGAAGTTGCCTTCTATTCCTAGTTTGTTGAGTGTAGCCTTAAAATGCTAACGGAGAAGGAACAGTTAGTCACTGTGTTTATTTAAACTTTACTTCTTAAAATTTACATAGATGGCGAGGGAATGATTCTGGTCCCCCCACATTTAAAGCAGTTTGCTTCTCACCAAAATTCCAAAAGGCTGCTTGAAAAAGTGGGGGAGAAAAATGGTACAAATCAACCAGTTTGCAAGGCGGAAATAGAGACACGGATGTAGAGAACAAACATACGGACACCAAGTGGGGAAAGCGGGAAGGGTTGGGGGGGAATGAATTGGGAGACTGGGATACCAAATTGTACGCTCTAAATATATGCAGTTTATTGTATGTTAAATGTAGCTCAATAAAGGTTCAAAAAAAAAAAGTGGGAGAGGAGGTTGAAGAATTGTGAAGTCTGTGTACATGAATAGCACCAGATAGGAGCACAGGGGCCCCTGGAGACTAAGATCTGCCGCCTCCAGGGCAGGTGTGCGGAAGTGGAACTGGAAAGGGGCCTGTGGCGCTCAAAGGCTGAGGGGGTACAGTTAGGGCGCCCAGACCTGACCTCAATGCTGGTGGAGGGAAGGTAAATTCATTCTACTCTGCAGAAGCAGCCTGTCATGATCTCCAGCAAAATGCAAACTTAATAGGGATTCCTTGTAAGGAATAATTCTGAAGGAAGAAATAAACTTTGTAGTACATATTGGGTAAACGTTCCTTATGCATGGGGGGTTGAATTTGTTTTGGTTTTTTACTTTGGCTTTTGTTTCCCTTTCTTCTTTTCCTTTTTAATGTATTACAGTTTTTGTTTTTGTTTTCGTTTTTTTTTGCCCTAGCCACACAGGTTGCGGTTCAACCAAGGATTGAGCCCAGGTCCCCTGCAGTGGAAGCACAGAGTCCTAATCACTGGACCACCAGGGAAGTCCCTGTCATAAACTATTTTAAAGGCTTGTTGATAATTAAAATCTGTTTTAAAGCAAAACCTCTCTTTCAGTGAATTTGAAAATTAAGCAACTGAAACCAAGGAGTGAATAACCAAAACATGACACAGGACTGGTCAGTGCATCGCTGCTCTAGCAGGTTTAAGAAACAAAGCTTTGTAGGGCCAGGGTCAGATACGGCTGGGTCAGCATGGGAGAAGATGCCAAATCTAGGTGAGGAGCAAAAGACAGTCCAAGAGAAAGAGCAGCATCGGTTTTGACAGGAGTCACTGGATACCAGGTGAGAACAAAGCGGGTCCTTCAGCCTCCAGCATGAATGCTGGGGTCCAGAGCTTCCTGGCATATCAGGCCTTCCCTCGCAGCATCCTCGGTCTATCTTCCAGGCACAGCTAGATGCTGAGCATCCACTGAGCAGTACCAAGATGTGGTCCCCAAGGGCATCCTCTGTGGAAGTCAATACAGAGGACAACAGTTAGGAGACCCTATACCTGGGAGCAGGGAATGAGGGTCTTATGGGTAAAGTCTTTGGGTAGAAAATAATTAGAAACATCTAGTCAGATGTAATCTCAGCAATTACAAACCTCTTCCCTAACAAGGAAGAACACAGACTGAAAATGGAGAAAATGTTTAATGCCTTGTTTGGATGGATAGGTCTGCTTGCCCATGAAGATAATTACCTGCATCAGGTTAAGTTGGTTTGTAAACTTTGTTGGTAGTTCCTTGTAAGTTAGTTAGAATATTCTTCAGAGCATCCCCTGCTCCCGCCACAAAAAAAAAAGTAGGTATTAGGTGGGGTGTTTTTGTTTGTTTGTTTTTAATGTTTTGTAGCCTGCCTTTACAAGGTACCTCAATTTAAAATTGTAACTGTTTTGAGAATTTTTTTTTTCAGAGGATAATTGGTTTAGTTCATGAAAGTGACTGTTTTGAATGGGAAATAGTCTCAGCTATTCGCTGACATAATTGAAATATCTGTGAGAGCAACGTTGCTGAAGACTAAGATTCTTCCATTTCTTGACAAATTATTTTCTGAAACTGGTAGGTAATTGTAAAATCACAGTGACAGAGATGGAAGAAACCTGCTATTCTTCTTGTTTGAATTTCTTTGCAAGTTCAGAAATGAAATGCTGTGATTCTGACAATTTCCCATTGTCACTTGAAACAGATAGGAAATAACAAAAATTGCTCATGTTCCCAAATTGGACTGAGAAATTATTGATTGTCTTTCACTGAGGATCTTAGAATTTTCATCTTTCACAGAAATAAAAGCTCTTTGTATTATTTTTAAATGACTGTCTTAAGACATCTATGTTTGCGTGAATCTGATGGATGTGTGTACGATAGGAAGGTAATCTTTTATTTCTCACTGATAGTTACGCTGATATGTGGAGCGAGTGGATGTTAGAATGTCAAAGACAGCCCCACCCACGGATATTGATGAAACACTTCCTATTTTCTTATATGCCTGTGACGCTTCTTTGTATGTTAAATTACTGGGAGTTGGAGAGTGTTAGGATGCTAGCTTGGAAGACTGCAGATTCACCCAAGGCATTTGTCAAAACTATCCACTCTGGGGCCCCTCTTCTGCCTGCCCTACCCCCTCCTTAAATCTATCAAGTCAGAATCTACATGTCACTCAGGTAATCTGCGGCTTGAATAAGCACCCTCGGATGACCTGAAGAGTAAATCAGTTTTGAATTATGAATCTTGTCTCTCTTTTACAGGCGAGGAAGTGGCACAGCCAAGACTAGGCCATGCAAGCCATCATAGCGCTAGACTGTCAGGAAACGGGCAGAGCTTATCAGTCAAGTGCCCGTTAAGAGCTTCATGCTCGGCTCCACTGCCCCAGGGGAGGCTGAGGCCTCTGTTGCGGCTGCATCATGCTTCAGCTTCTCCCTCTGCCCTGTCTTACTTTCACTGCCCCCAGATGTGCCGATCACCAGGCAAATCCCTAGTAAACCCCCTCCGCACAAATCTTCTCAGAATCAGTTTCCCGGGAAACTCAACCTAACTCAGAGGTCAGCTTGCAAACACAAAATTCTGCTCTGCTCAAGCACCCTTCAGTGTACTTCTCTAGGCTGCAACCAATGATATTGATCCACTTTTCTTAAGTTTTGGGACAAAACTCAGGGGGAAGGAAGAGAAGATGGGGTAGCCACATGGAGGGCAGCCTGATTTTTCCATCTCTCTTTCCGGTAATGAGCAGTCACTTTACCTAGCTTTACTCCACTTCTCTCCCTGATCTGAAAACCAACAACAATAATGGCAAATATGGCTTAACAGAAATTCCCATTTTCACACTGATTGTTAATTGCACTAATATTACACATTCTTCGGTAGAGAATTTATTTATGAATCTGGTTCATGTCTAGCCATTTTGAGAAAATGACTCTGAACTATCAGTACAAAAACCAAATTCTTCCACAGATAAACAATAAATATTTGGAGAATGATGTAAGCAAGTAATTTTGTTAGGTAAGTTTTCTGAAAAAAAAATTTCTGTAAATATTGAAAATCTTCTTAGCTATTGAATATCTATCTAATATAAATAAGCACCTTTAGGAAAAACAGTAAGGCTGTCAATGTACTATGGAAAAACTTCATTCTGTCAGCCCACTGTCTATCAGAAAAGATATCTGAGGTGAGTTTTATAAATCATAAATTTTGGGTTTTCCTTGGGAAGAGTAATTTAATTTTGCATTTGAGCAAATGAATGAAAAACAACCCTAAGGAAAGAAAATTTTACGTGTGTTTGCCATCCAACTGCTTTAGATGGGATAGCTCATTTAACTTGAAAGATCATGTAGCTGTTAATAGAAATATAAATATATTTGTGTTAGAATTTTCAATTTTTCCTTATGATTTCTTTTGAACAAATATGACTTTTACCACATAGACAAAGTAGAGGGTACTAAAAATAAAAGTGCATCTTCTATCTCCTTTGATTCTTTGAATATGTTTTTTGAAGTTTTAGGCTTTCTTTTTTATCTTAATGATGGAATTCATTCTCCTTATTTCAAAATTTCAATTTCAAATAGAAGATTGATTTGAGTGAATCTGATTTCAATGAACCTGAGGAAATGTAGTCATTGATTAAAATGAGATGACTATTTAGATGAAATGAGGAAAATATATCAAAGTAATTTTTTCATAGGAAATTCAGGAACATTTCAAGATAAATGCTAATTGCACCTGATCCAAAAGAACACTATACATAATTACGATTGGTTTCTGCTTACAACTATATTCAATTTTAATCCTATTTAAGGCAAAAACAATATATGAACTCCTATCATATGGAATTTGTAATTCTAGATGCTTTAGGAAAAATCACTCACTCATTCAGTAAACTATATACCAGCTTAAATCTTCGGATACAAGATCAATATGATTTGGTTCCTTTTACCAAAGAAATTATGGCCTAGAAGGAGAGAGAGTGTTTAAGCAGATAAGCACATCAGCTGACAGGCTCTATAATATTATCAACTTTGTCACCATTATTAACATCATTTCAGGTATCAGTTTGGAACTTAAGATAAATAGGCACCAAATATTTCTAGTTACCCCTGCTTAAAATTAGAGCTGACTCCACAGCCCTGAGTTTTCTTCGTAGTTCCTGAGAAACTTTGAGTGACAAAGTGCTTGACACATTTAAAGTTTCACATTTTGAAATTTTAAAACACTGGAGAAGTCATTACTTATTTAATTTTGATTTTTAAAAATTGGAGTGAAGTCCACATGACATAAAATTAACCATTTTAAAGTGAACAATTCAATGGCACTTAGTACACGTCCAGTGTTCTGCAGCCGATTCTATTTAGCTCCAAAACATTTTCATCACCCCAGATGGGACGCTGTACCCATCTATCAGTGCTCCTGGCAACCACCAATCTCATATTCTATCTCTGTGGATTTACTTATCCTAGATACTTCACAGGAAAGGAATCACGACAGTTGACCTTTCGTGTCTATCTTCTTTGGTTTAGCGTAAATGTCTTTGATGTTCATTCATGTTGTACCACTTCATTCCTTTTTATGGAAACCATTTCATGAATACTGGGTACTATTGCATTGTAGACATGGACCCCAATTTGTTTATCCACTCATGGGTTGATGGACATTTGGGCTTTTGCGAATGACCACACCTTTTTATAGCCCTACCGACAATGTTACTAGCGTTCCAGTTTCTCCATCTCCTCACCAACACTTATCTTCCATTTTTAAAAGAAAACTGTAGCCATCCTAGTGAGTGTGAGGTGGCATCTCATGGTTTTGATTTGCATTTCCCTGGTGACTATGATTTTGATCTTTTCATGTGCTTGTTGGCCATTTGTATATCTTCATTAGAGAAATGCCCAATGAACATTAAAATCCTGGCCTATTTTTAATAGGGCTGTTTGTCTTCTTTGAGTTGTAAAAGTTTCTTATGTATTCTGGATCTGTGACCCTTATCAGTTGTATGCTTTGCAAATGTTTTCCCCCATTTTGGTAAACCTTCTTCTTTTGTGATCCCCAGGATATAAGTTTCCTTGAATATCTCCTCCAAGAGGACAGCTCTGAATCCCCCCAGTGCTCTCTGTCTGCACGATTTCATATGCACTTCTGTGCCCATCAGGTTTCTTTGCTGGCTCATGGGCGAGGGAGAAAAGACCTAGCTTGCTAACAGTTCCGGTTAATTATGCATCAGTCCTCATAGTCCACGTACTTTCCCATTTCACGTTCTCCCTCAGAATAACGAACTCGGGAGGGCAGAGCTTCATTTTCACCTGTGAGTCACTGTGTTTTTTAACGTTGCGTAAGAAGAGCTCTGTTGCCATCTCGGAACATCAGGAACAGCTCACAGCTGCCTCGCTACAGCCTCACCACAGCGCCAGTGCAGTCTGGTGACGCTAGTCAGCACTGGTATCAGCTCTAACTACTACACTGAAATTTTATATTAAGGAAGTAAGAAATCTCCATTTCTAGAGGCCCAAATCAGTTATGTGGTGCTGGTTGGTTGTTGTTTTAAAGTGTTTCATTTTGTGTGTTTGGTTTACACTTTTTGCTTACAGAGTGACCAAAGGCACTCTGACACCCACAAAGTTCCACTTGTGACTTTGATTCCTTAAAGCTATTTTTCCCCAATTGGTAAATCCCAGAAATACAGCTTCAACTATCTAGAATTTTTCAGTGGTAAAGCGACCCCTGGAATGAAAAACGGGAGGCCAATTCTGAGTCTGGACTCTTTTGTGCAAGTTGTTCCTACCTTGCGTGTCAGCGCCAGTGTGAAGAGCGGGTGGGGTGACCACTGATGGCCATGAGCTGCTCTACTCTCTGATTTTTTTTCTTTTGATAGTGTAGATTTTGATAATCTTTGGCGGTAGATTGAAGTCTCCACAAAGCATGGCTCCTAGCTCTTTCTTGTATTTTACGGTTCAGTAAAGCCCAGTGCAGTGCTGGGCACAGAGTGGTTGCTTATAAATAGTTGTTGAATAAATGGGTTTGGAGAACTTAAAATGTCAAAAAAGCTAAGTGTCACTAGCACCAGAGAGTCACTTGGTTGTAGGAATGACTTCCTTTAAGTAGCCTATTGAGGGGCCATCTAACCCCCGTGAAGTGCCCCATCTCCACTGGGAATCCAGAGTGAGGTTTTCATGAGCTCAGTGATTTCTCTCGAGCCTCAAACTCCCACCGTCTCTTTTCTTATGTACAAGGATATATTCTCTTTCTTACAGTGACAAGAATCTCAATTTAAATATTTGTCCTTTTTGGTACATTGATCTTGGGCTAATTAAAACTGGAAGAAAACTAAGTTGGAAAGAGAAATTTTATTTTTTATTTTTTTGGCTATGCTGTGCAGCTTGTAAGATCTTAGTTCCCCAACCAGGGACTGAACCCGGGCCTCAGCTGTGAAAGCGCCAAGTCCTAACCACTGGACCGCCAGGGGACAACTGAGAAATTTTTAAAAAGATAAGTCTGGTGAATGGCAGAGCAGACGCAGAGGGTTTTTCAAATTTGGCTTTTGTGGAAGAAGGAGGTAAAACTGGAACTGCATTCTCCATGCATTAGAGAGGGAGGGGCTGAGAGGTGCTGGGGGTTCCTGTCCAAGTCCTCTGGCACAAATGGGTCAAAGATGGAGCCAGGGAGGAATGCACTGGGAGGGGGCAGAGGAGAGGTTTATCCCCCTGGGACTCAGTGGTATTTGTTACATAAAAACGACTCAAAGCTCCAGGCTTCTCACTCAAGTTACTGTGCGTCCTTGGACTCAGAGTGAGATTTGGAAAGTGAAAGTCGACAGCTGAGTCGTGATGTTCTGATGCACTCGGTTGACAGTCAAGGATGAACTTAGTGTCCCTGTTGTCTCCTCAAGAGGACACTCTGGGGATGAGTGATCCTTCATAATGTCCAATTAACAAGAGAAGGTCAATGGAAATTAATTACTCAGCACCCATAGTTACTGTTTTCAAAGGTGCAAAATGCTGTAGATGTTCTTTTTGTTCCGTGTGTTGCATCTATCACTTTGCCTCATTTCTTACATCCACTCGAGGCTTATCGTCCCCAAACCACTAATTCTTCTCCTATAGTGGTGCTTTTTATGTTAAGTTTTCAGGAGTATAAATCTTACAGTTGCCAAGAGAATGCAGTGTCCTCGTAGCTTATAAATGCCTATAATAATAATAATAATAATTATTATTATTATTATTATTATTTTTCTTTTTGGCTGCTTAGCTCACCATGTGGAATCTTAGTTCCTTGACCAGGGATCAAACCCAAGCCCCTGCAGTGGAAGCACAGAGCTTAACCACTGGACTGCCAGGGAAGTCCCTTATAAGTGCCCATTATTTCTGAAAGAAGTAGCCTAAACTCTGAGTGTCAGCTGCTTTCCTCCTAATAGCTGAAGGTAAGTGGAATGCTTCTAGAAGCTTCCCTGTCTTGAAACATACCCTCCTGCCTACTCTCAGGAGGAACTGGAGGTAGCTCCCGGTGGGCTCTTTTTTTCCTATAAATTTATTTATTTATTTGTTTATTTATTTCTTGGCTGCATTGGACCTTCGTTGCTGCGGGTGGGCTTTCTCCAGTTATGCCAAGCGGGGGCCACTCTTTGTTGTGGTGCGCGGGCTTCTCATAGCCATGGCTTCTCTTGTTGTGGAGCACTGGCTTAGTAGTTGTGGCTTGCGGGCTCTAGAGCGCAGGCTCAATAGTTGTGGAGTGCGGGCTTAGTTGTTCCACTACATGTGGGATCTTCCCCTACCAGGAATTGAACCCATGTCCCCTGCATTAGCAGGTGGATTCTTAACCACTGTACTACCAGGGAAGTCCCCCGGTGGGCTCTTGACTTCCCACAGTTCTGGAACTTGCAAGCAGTGCAGTGGCTCGTGGAAATCCTCAACTGAATTGGGTCTTCCTCGTTTACTCTAAAACTGGAATGCCAGATACAAAATGCTAATAGATTTCACCGAAAGGAAGAGGCTAGTAACTCAGATGACTGGCTGATATGTGCCACAGATTCCACGAGCAACACATAAGAAGGGTTTGTACTGAGATAATCTCCTTCTTCACAACCATCCGATGGGATGTCACCATCTAGAACTGAGGACAGGAGCATTGCTGGCCTGAGATCTTTAAAATGCTCAGGCTCTTGGCTCGTGCAATACTGCAGTAGAGCTGTTTCATCAGGCAGCACTGGATGTGAGTCACAGATAATTAAGCGGACTGAGCCACCTCGGCCTATGGGTGGGCAGATAATTTGAATTGGAAAATTTAGCTCTCCCTGAATTTGCTACTGATTAACAGGGAAATCAATCTGAATGTCAAGATCAGACACAACTGATACATCTAGAATCTCTTAGTTGTCCATTAAACACACAAATGGATAAACACAATTATTGTGGTGGTCATGAAATCATCAAATGTTAAGATAGGCAGGGCCTTAGGAATATTCTGTTCCAGTGCCCTCATTGCTGCCAGGAGTGTGACTTACCTGAGGTCATCTACCAGGTGATGGAGAAGGAGGATGAGAACCTGTATCTTACTACTGTGCACCTCTGCCTTTCAAGTGACCGGGAAAAATTAACAGCAGAGACACTATAAAAACAGGAGAATTTGTTTAATCTTTTTATTATTTTACCTGTATAATGCAAATAATGGATATTTCAATTTTGTAATATGTTTCTGTTTTTCAGTGGCATTTCTATTTTGTATTTTTAAAATCATGTAATTATGATATGCCAACCATAGGTTCCATTCAGACTATAAACTAGCAGGTGACTTAGAGCAGGAGACACTGATGGACACAGAAGCGACTTTTCGCCGCCACGTGGTTTCATTCAGTGAGGGGCTGCTTCCCGTTTGTCTTTACCAGGCCTGAGGGCAAGCAGAGCATGCCAGATGAGGTAATTCTTTGCTGTACAAAGGCTGGGGGTGCTTCCTAGACCATCCTGGGGTCTCCCCTGGGACCCCCGCACCAGTGCATCTGGACAGCCGCTGAGAAGCACACTGCCCGCGGCTCGGGGGACTTCGCTGAGCTGCCTCCCCACCGCCCTCTGAACACTTAGAACAAGGATGTGGTCTGAGGACCACTCACAGGACTCTTTTTTTTTTTTTTTTGGTCAGAAAAAAAGCATTTATTCTATACTCATGATAAATAGATAGATAAAGGGACACCTTTTCCTTAGAGCAAAATGACAACTAATTAATACAGAAAGAATAATGTAGTTAGAAAAATCACAATTTTGTAAACATGACAGAAAAAATTTATTCAGACAAGAATTATCAAAAGATGCTAAACCTAGGAGGGGAAGGTTTGATGAGGAATAGTATATCAATCAACCTGGTCTCAAAGTTTCCCTCACAAATTATCTAATTGCAAGAGGAAAAATAGAAACTATACAGTGGAGAAAATGGACAACATCTTACCCAAGTGATCAAATTAACATCACCAATAAGAGGCAACAGGACATTATGGGAGTCTGGATGTGACAATGGGAGGACACATCACTCATAGTATTTCAGCCCACACTGCTTAACCTGAATCTAACCATAAGCAAGAATCAGAAAAACCCAAACTGAAGGATTATCTATACTTTAACTGTTTGTATTCTTCAAAATAAATCAATACTATAAAAGACAAAGAAAGGCTGAAGAACTGGTCCAGATTAGAGTCATGATAATCTAACATGTAATCCTGGACACAGGACTCTTCTTGACAAAACCGTTGGACCAGAAAGGTGCTAAATTTCTAATCAACTCTCATCTTTGAAATGACCTTTTTAAATGGAAAGGCATTTCTCAACCAAAGCTCCAGGACATCAGTCTCCTGAGTTGGGAGAGACGTGGGATAACAGGATTAAACTTGAGAACAGTCTAATACACATTTCTGAGCATATTCACACTTGCTGGAAAGGATGATTGATGTGGGCTTAAAGTAACAGGGGAAACAGCAAAGCCAAAATTGAAAAACAGGTGATGACTCTTCATTCCTGTATGCATGTATCTCTTAGTTACTTGCAATATGTTTCGCTTTTCCCAGAGAATAATAGTCAACTTTGTTTCCTTGAGTTATTGTTTGTTCAGCTGCACAATCCTTAGGGTTAGCGTTCAGAGAGCATTTTAAAAATATTCTCTGCTTTCTGGGATTTGCTGCATTTGAAAACCTGGTATTTTGAACAACATCTCATTTGTAATTAATATGGGACAGGAAATACCCATTCACTTAGTAGAGAAAAAGACAGCATGTTGCATTTGGAGACCAAGGCATGTATTACCTCTGTGATCTCTGGTCTCATTTCACTCACCTACGAAGTTGGGCTAATTATAATATTGTTATAACTGGACAGGCATGAAGATTAGCACTTTTTCTGTAAAGAGTCCACCACAGAATAGGTATTTAATTCATTGTACGTTGGAGAGCTTGGTCCATGGAGCCAGGAGAACTTCCAGGGACCTGGAAGCAAAGGGAAGGATGGAGGCACGACTCTGTGCTTACCAGCCTCTGGGTCCAGTCCCTGCAGGTGCAAGGGAGGGATGCAGGAGGCGGGGCAGAGTTCCCCCATACACCTTCTCTGTGCTTCCCCATCACCCCGTGTTCTAGACCCAGCAGAGGCGAAGAAGGGAGACAGGGGTCCCGGCAGTCCCGGGTCCCTAAGACCACAGGAGCCTCTGTGTCCGATGTCCCCCAGCTGGAGTTCCGCAGAGGCAAACGCTGAGACCCAAGGCAAGGCTCTGTCCTAGGACCTGCCCTTTCACAGTCACCGGGAGCCTTGGGCATGTTTCACAGAGGCCTTGGGACGTCCCTGATCCTTCATCTCTAAGGACAGATGTTCTACTGGGAATTGCGAAGGAAACGTGTTGTTTTGTCCCTTTAATGCACCTTCTCACAATCAGTGCAGTTCACCCCCTTTAAACAGTTAAATCTTTCCCACTGGTGGGAAGACGTGTGATTGTTTCATGTTTAGTTCTTGCCAGTAGACAAATTATCATCATTTAAAAATACATGTGTTAACTACTGATAGGCTTATTTAATAACTGCACCCCCACTTTGATGCTCGGGAAGCTCTATAGAGTCTCTTGCCAAAGCCAGGCTGGCCCTCCTGACAGGAGATGTGCCCTAATAGCACCATCCAGATTTCCTGCTGCATTAAATAGATTTAGTAAGTTATTGTTGAACAGCCTGAATGGCTTCATGCCGCACGTATAGCTCAAACACCTCTCTCTCTCTGTGTCTCTCTGTCTCTCTCTTTCTCTCTCATTTAATATTTATAAGCATCTACTTTGGGCCAGGACCTTTGCTAGGTGCTGGGAATACAAGATGAATAAGTCCCAGTAGCTCCAACTTGAAATCAAAGACGGTCTTAGCACCTCCCCAGGCCTGCGCGATTCTAGGGAACTGAGATGCCAGCCGCTGGGCCCCTCTGAGAGCACAACAGCTGGCCCATTCAGAGGTGCCCGATGGTGTCGCTGAGAATGATGAGGTGGGAGAGCTTATTCCCACTGCTCACTGGAAATGACAACCGTGGGAGATACTCTTGACACGTTAGCTTTAATGAAAGCCAAAATTAATAAAGAGAGAGCTACTAAGTGATCTGCATGAATGCCTGCGTGTAGAAGACAATTCATCAGAGCCAATCAACTTTGAAAGCACCTTCTTTGCCAATAGAGAAGCATTGTGAAGATTCAGACCCTCTAGGTGATGTCCTCACCTGCCTGCTTTCTCTCCTGCATAGACGTATTCAGGAAGAAGTTACCCAATAACTTGACTTTTGAAAACTGGAGTTTTGAGTTATTTTCTTCCAGACCAGTGAGCCCATGAAGCAGAGCAATAATGAAAAGTAAAGAAAGATTCCAAGATTCAAGTTCATATCCATCTGACTTGCTGAGGCTTCAACACAGAACAAGAGCCAAAATAAGGAGTGAATTCAATTATGAATTTCTTGGAAACGAGAGAATCTTCCCTCTGGGGTTTTGTTACAGACCCAAAGAGCACTGATGGAGTCACTCAAATTTCAGTTCCAGTTTTTATCCTGCATGAGGCACAGTGATTGTTAGGTAGAGGAGATGTACAGAGCAGCTTCCGGCAGTCAGACGGAATTGGAAAAAAGCTGGATAACACTAACACGATCTATCAGCTTCTGATTTTTGTACAGGTATGTTGCAGATTCTCTAGAACACTCTTTAATTATCACTGAATCATTCTATAAATATTTAACGGTTGCGAAACGCACTAGGCATATTGGGAGCAATAAAGAGATAGGAACCATGTCTCTGGCTTAAGGAAACTAAACTATGGGTATAGATGGAGGCCCAGCACCCAAATCTGCAGCGACAACTGAGCAAGTTCAAGTTGCTAAAGAAGGAAGAATGGACTTGAAGCAGGAATTTCTGAGTCTCCACAAAGCAAGCTTTCTTTTTTAAAAATTTTTATTGGTGTATAGTTGATTTACAATGTTGTGTTAGTTTCTGCTGTACAGCAAAGTGATTCAGTTATACATACATTTATATCCATTCTTCTTCAGATTCATTTCCCATATAGGTCATAATAGAATATTGAGTAGAGTTCCCTGTGCTGTACAGTAGGTCCTTGTTGGTTATCTATTTTATATATAGTAGTGTGCATATGTTAGTCCCAAGCTCCTAACTTAACCCTCCCCCCCCTTCCCCTTTGGTAACTATGAGTTTGTTTTCAAAATCTGTGAGTCTGTTCTGTTTTGTAAATAAGTTCGTTTATATCATTTTTAAAAATTATATTCCACGTATGAGTGATATCATATGGGATTTGTCTTTTTCCATCTGACTTGCTTCATTTAGTATGATCACCTCTAGGTCCATCCATGTTGCTGCAAATGACATTATTTCATTTTTTTTTTCCACAGAGCTTTCTAATAGATGGGACAGAGTTTGTATAGAAGGAAAAGTGTGGAAAGTCCAGATTGTGGAATGTTTTCTAGTGGGAGAAATAAACAAAGTCCACGGTTTTTTTTGTTTGTTTGTTTTTAGGACAAATTCAATATAACAATAATACTATCCATCTCTGAAATGCTTTGAAATTGTTTCCCCCCCACATCATAAGTTGTCAACTGGGTTATTTTCCAGGTGCGTTTGGTCTCAGTGACAAGCGCATGTTTGCTTGTTAGTCTCACCATCAGACAGCAATGCTCTTGGGGACAGAGCCCGGGAAGGACCTTACCTGGGAGCCCCCGAGCTGGGCACACAGGGCCCCAGACGCTCTGAGACGCTTCTTCCATGAATGGGGTTTACTTACTCACACAGTGGGGAAAACCTGTGACCAGGGCAAGACAAAACAAAATAAGTCAGTTATTTTTGGCTGAGACGATTTAGATGGTTGGTCAGACTGTCATTTGGTGCCACTGAAACGTGCCGCAGGCATACTCTATGCTGACTGTCTCCTTGGGTGGGAGTGCAAGGACCTGCTTGACAGCCTGAATATCAAACATGGCCAATTTATGAATGTTTAGTCAACTTTAAGTCATGGTTTTAACTTTAAGTAGTAGAAAGCTGTTTATGTTCTGTATCAAACAGGCTTTTTTCCTAACTGATAAAGTGCAGTCTGTCAGCTACAATTGGCATTCACTATTGGCATTGCCATCTACCTCTGCTAAGATTAAATCAGGTGCTGCTGCAGCTGCGGACTGTCAACGCCCCCTGAAAGGTGTGCAGGGTGGAAAGCAGGCATGAGGCCCTCTGTGCTCTGGGAAAAACTGGCAGAACTGGGCTTTAGATAGTTAGATATTTTCAGGAGCCAACTTTATGGGCCCAATTCTTGTATCTACTCATATCTAGAAAAACACCAAAATCCTTCATGGTGACGACTGCTTCTTGTGACTAGCAGTAATCTTTTGTAAACAATATGTGCTTGATTGCATGTTTTTCCCTTTCACCAAACCGCATATACACTGAGCATTCCCCCTGCCTCTTTGGAACCGTTTCTCAGAGCTATCTGGGATGCTGTCTCCCAGGCTGCAGTCCTAATTTGGCCCCCAGTAAAATTTAACTCGCAACTCTCACGTTGTGCATTTTTTTCAAGTCGACAAGTCTATACACACAGTAAATCTCATCAGTACCTACTGCGACAAGTACTGGTCTCTTTGGAAATACTCATCAATACACTGTACTGTATATGAAGTGAAAACTAAAACCCTTAATTATTGTAAAATAAGTGATTAATGGGAATTCCCTGGCGGTCCAGTGGTTAGGACTCAGTGCTTTCACAGCCATGGCCCTGGGTTCAATCCCTGGTGGGGGAACTAAGATCCCACAAGCCGCGTGGCAAGGCTAAAAATAAATAAAGTAAAATAAAATAAAATAAAAGTGATTAATTAGCACAAGTTAAATAGACTGATTTGGGAGAAAAAAGCTGCCCCGATTCTCATTACCTGAGGAAAAGCACTTTAATGATGGTACTATAGCTATAGGCTAGTAAGTGTGTCCCCTAAAGAGTAATGTAATTTATATAGGTGGGTGGGATGGCGTGTGAGGGGTAGTGGCACGTGTGAACCCAGATTCATGTTGTTATTATTTACCTATTTATTTGGAACAACTCAGATATTTCCAATCACTAACCTGCTGATTCTCGTAATGTTTCCGTGCAGCAGGCGTGGGGCAGTTTTTATGGGTGGAAAATCTATAATTCCTGGTCATTGACTCTCCGAGAAATGTGCTATGTGTCTCTATTCTGAATCTTGTTTACTATTTCTGCACACATTCTCTGCCGGTCTGCAAAAGTTATGTGCAATCTGAAATGTCTGGAAATTCAAATCAGTTTGAGATTTGTGCTTCTGCACTTTGCCAAACGTATATTAGAGTCGGTTAGGGCTTCACAATATTGTGTAAAGAATGAACGAATCTAATAGGATAACATAAGAGGTAATGCGTACTTTTTTCATTTTGAGTGTTGTTTCTGATATAATTTATTGAAAAGCGTTCATAAAGTTTTCATAGAAAACTGGCGAATAAAATTATCTCAGGCCAACAGTCAAATTACATGCTACCCAAGAAAACAAAGGGTGTGCTGCAGGAGAAAGCAGCTGCAGTACCTTTAAATCATTCACCGTGGCTTCTCCAGAGCTCCTAGCAAGGCCTGGTACACAGTAGGTGAACAAAAATTTTCCTTGAATAATTACAGGTGGTAAAATCATTCAAGTTTAGCCTATCTTGGGGGCCTTTCCAAAAGTATGGAAGTCTGCAGGGGAGCAGCTCTGTCTTAGGGAATTGTGTGCAGATGAGCTTGTTGGACTAGGGGCAGCCCTAGATGAACACACCAAACGTGCATCAGGGATGCAGACTGTTTTGACTCTTTTACTTCCCTGTCTCTATGATTAGGGAGAAGACTCCTTAGGAACAGAAGACACTGCCTCTGAAGACTTCACAGCCTCCCTGGGGGGACAAAGTGAACAAACAATCACGTCCCACGTGGCAAGGGCTTTCAGAGCCCAGATGAGGGAACTCATCGATGGCAGACGTGAAACAGCAATTTCCCCTCAAACAAATGAAAACGGAGGCGTAAAAACCCAAGTGGAATATTCGGTTATGTGATACTGGAAGATGGTCAAGTAACCCGGAGGGGTTCCTTTAAGGGTCCCCCTCCCTTGTCCGCCAGCAGGGGCGGGGGACAACGTGGGAGTCGGAATGCAGTGTAGACCTCACATATCTGAGGTTTTTATTCCTAAATGCCGCTTTAACTTCTCTCCGAGTCGCTCTGCTTACACCAGTGTGAACGATGCACAACCCTAGGGTGCACACCAGGACCGATTTACGTTGCTCAATTTGTTATTCTATTTCCTGTTTCACAGACTTCTTAATTAAATCGCGCTTCTGCCTGAGACACGCTTTCTACCCGGTGGTAATTCTAAGACTATGTCGCCGAGGATTCACAGACCAGAAAAGAATTTTGTGAGTTGAATGCTGCTACAGAATTCATTCGGATATTGACTATACTAAGGTATTTATGCTTTGCATAAAATAGCCTTGCACAGTTATGTTTAATATTGTTTAATCAAATAAAGGAGTTAGTAAACAGAAAATTCCACAAGGGTTATAGAAAACAAAGAATACATGTTTTCACCTAATATTATTCCATAATGATTAGAAATAAACATCCCATTTTATAATGAATTTTATTTCATAGCAAATAGATCCTTTTAGACTTTGAACATTGGCACATATTTTCATTTCTCTATATTTGGAAAAGTCTTGAAAGGCTTCTGTTTTAGTTACATTATTTATCCTTTCTCTATTCCAGAGTAAACTTCACAGATTGTCCCAAATTAAATCCTTGATTCTAATTGTTTGGTAAAGATTGAAAGTCCTATAATACAAACTGCATATTAATGACTGAATAGTCAATACAACATAAGCAGACTGCTACTGCTGTTAGCAACAAAAACAATTAACTATGATTTTTAACTATTAATTAAAAATGCTCGAGCCCGTGCAGCTGACCTGAGACTGAAGACAATCAAGGACTCCAGAAACCACAGGGGCCCATGCACCATTTTCCCATAAAGATTAAAATGTTTTTATGCGAGAAAAAGATGGCGGCGAAGTAGAGAGACGTGGAGTGCATCCCTCTCCACAGATGCATGGGGAATGCACGGAAGGACGCAGTCATTCCCACAGAGAACCAGCTGAACACCAGCAGACGGCCTCGGACACCGGAAAGGGCAGCGGAGAACCTGACATAGCCGGTAGGGAGGCATCTACGAGGGCTCAAAGAGGGTGAAGCGGCAGAGCTGTGGCAGACGGGAGGGAGTGAGAAACACACGGAGGGTCCGCAGCGCAGCTCAGCGTTCCCGGACCGAGACATCGATCCGCGGCTGAACGGAGGGTCCAGGAGCGGGAGCGTGGGAACCGGAGAGCTGGTTCAGGGGGAGAAACATTGTTGCCGGTAGGGTGACGGACCGAGAGGACAGGAGGGAGGAGGTCCGCGGAGAGGAGTGCCGATCCCTGAGAGCTGCCCGGCCATGATGGCGGCTGGAGGCTGCAGGCTCCCGGGCCGGGGGGAGGAGCCGCGTGCATAGCCTCTCTCTCTCTTTCTGCGCCTTTGCAACAGGCAGCGGAGAGACGCCCTGCGGGGCCACATAAGGCGCTCAGGGACAACAAGCACCCTCAGGCGCTCGGGCGGGGCTAGATTAAAACTCCTTGCAACGCCAGCAGCAGGGAGGCTGCCGAGAGAAAAAAAAAAAAAAAAACCAGCATCAAAAAGAAAAAACCCCGAGAGAGGCCCAACTCTAAGACTTTCTGTGTACGCCTGAGCCACCAGCGCCCTCTGCAACAGGCACCTCCAAGCCTGACTGAAGCAACAGTGCGCCACTGCTCACTCCCTCCCAGGAGAAGGAGCCACTATTGCACCCTCTCCCTCCCCACACACTGAGGCTTACAGACGAACAATAAAGGAACCTCTGCTGGTCACAGAATAACGCAAAAAAAAAAAAAAAAAAACCCAAGGCAAGGAAAAGGACACTTACAGCTGAGACGCTAAGGAAACAGAAATAGTAGTATCAATACCTATTGAACTGGTCCATTCTGGGATCAGTTCTGAATTTTTTTTTTTTTTTTTTTTTTTCCTTTCTCTTTTTTTTTTTTTTTTTTTTTTTTTTTTTGATTTATTAAATATGATCTTAGCCCTAAGGGATCTACAAGTTTTACAACATAATTTTATAAGGATATTTTTTACTCTTTTTTTTTTTTTTTTTTTTTTTTTTTTTTTTTTTTTTGCCTTTTAAAATACTTCTATATCTAGCTAAGTTTTTGGTAGTACGGACAAAATATCTTTCATACTTTCCTTTCATCCCTTTCTTTTATACACTTCTATTCCTTTCTTTTTCTTTGCATATTTCCAACCACATTACGCTCTTCTGTTCCCCTTTCTTCCAGCCATTTTAAGTGTATTTTATCTTAACATACTTATAAGCAACACTATCGGTCTGCTCAGACTCCTTGCTCTATTCTCCAGATGATGCACTGCCTTGGTATTAATATTAGGCTTTTGTCTTTATCTTAGTTCTTAGTACAGTTGTCTAATTACACTCTGAGAATCTCCATTCTCTCTGGTGGTACTCCAGCTCATTTCTATATTTGATCCTAGCTTACAAAATCTCCCTGGATTGATGTTTGTATGTGTAGGGTGTTATTTGTTGTTTGTTTGCTTTTGCTTTTGTCTCTGATTTGTTCTGTTTCAGTTGTCAATTTCTGCTGGGTTTCTCTCTGAATATCTGATAGCACACTGGGGTTCTGTCAGGTCTTTCTAGAGCCTTATCTCCTAACGGATTCAATAATTGTGTGTCTTATACATGTATGTGTTTCCTAGACTGAATATTCGTCTAATCCAATACTTGGACATTAGTCTGAGGCTTGGACAGTCTTCTATAAACACCTCTATCACCAGGACAAGCAACCCCAAAAGCTTGGACAACCATGAGGAAACAAAGAAACACCATGCAGGCAAAGGAGCAGGAAAAAAACCCACAAGACCAAATAAATGAGGAGGAAATAGGAAAAATGCCTGAAAAAGAATTTAGAGTAATGATAGTAAAAATGATACAAAATCTCGATAACAAATTAGAGAAAGTACAAGAAACAGTTCATAAGAACTCAGAAAAACAAACAGCAATGGATAACAAAATAACTGAAATTAAAAATACTCTAGATGCTCTATCCAGCAGAATGACTGAGGCAGAAGAACGAATAAGTGAGTTGGAAGATAGAATGGGAGAAATAAACGCCACAGAGCAGGAAAAAGATAAAAAAATAAAAAGACTAGAAGACAGCCTCAGAGACCTCAGTGATAACCTTAAACGTACCAACATTCGAATTATAGGCATCCCAGAAGAAGAAGAAAACAAGAAAGGGTCTGTGAAAATATTTGAAGAGGTTCTAGTGGAAAACTTCCCCAACATGGGAAAGGAAATAATTCACCAAGTCCAAGAAGCACAGAGAGTCCCATACAGAATAAACCCAAGGAGAAATACACCAAGACACATATTAATCAAACTAACGACAATTCAACACAAAGAAAAAATATTAAAAGCAGCAAGAGAAAAGCAACAAACAACATATAAGGGAAAACCCATCAGGATAACAGCTGACCTTTCTACAGAAACTCTGCAGGCCAGAAGGGAATGGCAGGATATCCTGAAAGTCCTGAAAGAGAGAAACCTACAGCCAAGAATACTTTACCCAGCAAGAATCTCATTCAGATTTGAGGGAGAAATCAAAAGCTTTCCAGACAAGCAAAAGTTAAGAGAATTCAGCACCACCAAACCAGCCTTACAACAAGTGCTAAAGGAACTTCTCTAAGTAGGAAACACAAGAAAAGGAAAACACCTACAAATACAAACCCAAAACAATTAAGAAAATGGTCATTGGAACACACATGTCAATAATCACTTTAAATGTAAATGGATTAAATGCTCCAACCAAAAGACACAGACTGGCTGAATGGATACAAAAACAAGACCCTTCTATATGCTGCCTACAAGAAACCCACTTCAGACCAAGGGATACATATAGACTGAAAGTGAAGGGATGGAAAAAGATATTCCATGCAAATGGAAGTCAAAAGAAAGCTGGAGTAGCAATACTCATATCAGACAAATTAGACTTGAAAGTAAAGACTATTAAAAGAGACAAGGAAGGGCACTACATAATGATCAAGGGATCCATCCAAGAAGAACATATCACAATGGTAAATATCTATGCCCCCAATATAGGAGCACCTCAATACATAAGGCAAATGCTAACAGCTATAAAAGGGGACATCGACAGCAACACAATAATAGTGGGAGACTTGAACACCCCACTTACATCAATGGACAGATCATCCAAACAGAAAATAAATAAAGACACACAAGCTTTAAATGACACATTAGACCATCTCGACTTCATTGATATTTATAGGACATTCCATCCAAAAACGACAGACTACACTTTCTTCTCAAGTGCACACGGAACATTTTCCAGGATAGATCACATCTTGGGTCACAAATCAAACCTCAGCAAATTCAAGAAAATTGAAATCATATCAAGCATCTTCTCAGACCACAACGCCATGAGACTAGATATCAATTACAGGAAAAAAACTGCAAAAAATACAAACACATGGAGGCTAAACAATTCACTATTAAACAACCAAGGAATCACTACAGAAATCAAAGAGGAAATCAAAAAGTATCTAGAAACAAATGACAATGAAAACACAACAACCCAAAACCTATGGGACGCAGCAAAAGCAGTTCTAAGAGGGAAGTTTATAGCAATACAGTCCTACCTTAAGAAACAAGAAAATGATCGAATAAACAACCTAACCTTACACCTCAAACAACTAGAGAAAGAAGAACAAAGAAACCCCAAAGTGAGCAGAAGGAAAGAAATCGTAAAGATCAGAGCAGAAATAAATGAAAAAGAAAGGAAAGAAACCATAAGAAAAATAAATAAAACTAAAAGCTGGTTCTTTGAGAAGATTAACAAAATTGATAAACCATTAGCCAGCCTCATCAAGAAAAAAAGGGAGAAGATGCAAATCAACAGAATTAGAAATGAAAAAGGAGAAGTCACAACGGACACCTCAGAAATACAAAACATCATGAGAGACTACTA
This sequence comes from Hippopotamus amphibius kiboko, assembly GCF_030028045.1. Taxonomy (NCBI): domain Eukaryota; kingdom Metazoa; phylum Chordata; class Mammalia; order Artiodactyla; family Hippopotamidae; genus Hippopotamus; species Hippopotamus amphibius. Next base: position 127,797,282 of record NC_080190.1, on the reverse strand, counting down.
CAAGCAACTATATGCCAATCAATTGGATAACCTGGAAGAAATGGATACATTCTTAGAAAAATACAATCTTCCAAGACTGAACCAGGAAGAAATAGAAACCATGAACAGACCAATCACAAGTACAGAAATTGAGGCAGTGATTAAAAATCTCCCAACACACAAAAGCCCAGGACCAGATGGGTTCACAGGCGAATTCTATCAAACATTTCGAGAAGAGTTAACACCTATCCTTCTCAAACTCTTCCAAAATATTGCAGAAGGCGGAGCACTCCCAAACTCATTCTATGAGGCTACCATCACCCTGATACCAAAACCAGGCAAAGATGTCACAAAAAAAGAAAACTACAGACCAATATCACTGATGAATATAGATGCAAAAATCCTCAACAAAATACTAGCTAACAGACTGCAACAGCACATTAAAAAAATCATACACCACGATCAAGTGGGGTTTATCCCTGGGATGCAAGGATTCTTCAATATACGCAAATCAATCAACGTGATACATCATATCAACAAATTGAAGGATAAAAACCATATGATCATTTCAATAGATGCAGAAAAAGCTTTTGACAAAGTTCAACATCCATTTATGATAAAAGCTCTCCAGAAAATGGGCATAGAAGGAAATTACCTCAACATCATAAAAGCCATATATGACAAACCAAAAGCCAACATTGTTCTCAATGGAGAAAAACTGGAAGAATTCCCTCTAAGAACAGGAACAAGACAAGGGTGTCCACTCTCACCACTGTTATTCAACATAGTTTTGGAAGTGTTAGCCACAGCAATCAGAGAAGAAAAAGAAATTAAAGGAATCCAAATTGGAAAAGAAGAAGTAAAATTATCACTCTTTGCAGATGACATGATACTATATATAGAAAACCCTAAAGACTCTACCAGAAAACTGCTAGCACTCATTGATGAGTTTAGTCAAGTAGCAGGATACAAAATTAATGCACAGAAATCTCTTGCATTCCTATACACTAACAACGGAAGAGCAGAAAGAGAAATTAAGGAAACTCTCCCATTCACCATTGCAACCAAAAGAATAAAATACCTAGGAATAAACCTGCCTAAGGAGGCAAAAGATCTGTATGCAGAAAACTTTAAGACATTGATGAAAGAAATCAAAGATGACATAAACAGATGGAGGGATATACCATGTTCCTGGATTGGAAGAATCAACATCGTGAAAATGACTGTACTACCCAAAGCAATTTACAGATTTAATGCAATCCCGATCAGATTACCAATGGCATTTTTCACAGAACTAGAGCAAGAAATCTTACGATTTGTATGGAAACGCAAAAGACCCCGAATAGCCAAAGCAATCTTGAGAAGGAAAAATGGAGTTGGTGGAATCAGGCTTCCTGACTTCAAACTATACTACAAGGCCATAGTGATCAAGACAGTATGGTACTGGCACAAAAATAGAAAGGAAGATCAATGGAACAGAATAGAGAACTCAGAAGTAAGCCCAAACACATATGGGCACCTTATCTTTGACAAAGGAGGCACGAGTATACAATGGAAAAAAGACAGCCTCTTCAATAAGTGGTGCTGGGAAAATTGGACAGCTACATGTAAAAGAATGAAATTAGAACACTTCCTAACACCATACACAAAAATAAACTCCAAATGGATTAAAGACCTACATGTAAGGCCAGACACTATCAAACTCCTAGAGGAAAACATAGGCAGAACACTCTTTGACATACATCAAAGCAACATCCTTTTTGACCCACCTCCTAGAATCATGGAAATAAAATCAAGAATAAACGAATGGGACCTCATGAAACTTAAAAGCTTTTGCACAGCAAAAGAAACCATAAACAAGACTAAAAGGCAACCCTCAGAATGGGAAAAAATAATTGCCTATGAAACAACGGACAAAGGATTAACCTCCAAAATATACAAGCAGCTCATGCAGCTTCATACCAAAAAAGCAAATAACCCAATCCACAAATGGGCAGAAGACCTAAATAGACATTTCTCCAAAGAAGACATACAGATGGCCAACAAACACATGAAAAGATGCTCAACATCACTCATCATCAGAGAAATGCAAGTCAAAGCCACAATGAGGTATCACCTCACACCAATCAGAATGGCCATCATCACAAAGTCTGGAAACAACAAATGTTGGAGAGGGTGTGGAGAAAAGGGAACTCTCCTGCACTGTTGGTGGGACTGTAAGTTGGTACAGCCACTATGGAAAACAATTTGGAGGTTCCTCAAAAAACTACAAATAGAACTACCATATGATCCAGTAATCCCACTCCTGGGCATATACCCAAAGAAAACCATAATCCCAAAAGAAACTTGTACCATAATGTTTATTGCAGCACTCTTTACAATAGCCAGGACATGGAAGCAACCTAAATGCCCATCAACAAATGAATGGATACAGAAGATGTGGCATATATATACAATGGAATATTACGCAGCTATCAAAAGGGATGAGATGGAGCTATATGTCATGAGGTGGATAGAACTACAATCTGTCATACAGAGTGAAGTAAGTCAGAAAGAGAAAGACAAATATTGTATGCTAACTCACATATACGGAATCTAAAAATGGTACTGATGAACTCAGTGACAAGAACAGGGAAGCAGATACAGGGAATGGACTGGAGAACTCGAGGTATGGGAGGGGGCGGGGGGTGAAGGGGAAACTGAGAAGAAGCGGGAGAGTAGTACAGACATATATATACTACCAACTGTAGAATAGTCAGTGGGAAGTTGTTGTATAGCGAAGGGAGTCCAACTCGAGGATGGAGGATGCCTTGGAGGACTGGGGCGGGGAGGGTGGGGGGGAATCGAGGGGGGGGCGTCAAGGAAGGGAGGGAATATGGGGATATGTGTATAAAAACAGGTGATTGAACCTGGTGTACCCCCAAAAAAAATAAAATAAAATAAAAAAAAAAAAACAAAAAAAAAAAAATGCTCAATAATTTATGGGGAATTTATAAAATTTAATTTTACCCATGAAAAATTAAATGCTATAGAACTTGCCTTCCCTTCACAAACAATTAGGAAATCATTCAAAAAATAGCAAGTAAGTGCTTCCAGACTTTGGCCAAGAGGCTGCGCAGGACTGAGGGAAGGGACACGAGAGATGTTAGCCTGAGATGCTGCAGATTCCTGCCTGGGGGTGGCCCCAGGCCTCGGTGCCTGGGGAGGAAAGCTGGCAGGGCCACCGGGAGGTCTTAGCGTTGAGGAGAAGGAGACCAGAGCTGCAGGAGGCTGAGGCGGCTAGACTGAGGGGAAGAGTCTGGGGTTGGTGCGGGCTGAGCAGAGAGTCTCCGAGAACTTTAGACGGGCCCCCTTGAGTGTTTGGCAAGTATCCCAGGGACCACCCAGTAAAGACAGAAAGCTCTGAGCTCACACTGGACTTATGCACAGTTCACAACAGCTGGAGTGAATACACCTTTTAAAACATGGGCATTGAGCAGAATTCTCAGGCGACTATTCCCTTAGTCTCCGAGTCAGCTCAAGCTGCCATAACCAATACCACAGGCTGGTGGCTTAAACAGCAGAAATGAATATTCTCACAATTCTAGAGGCTGGACATCCAAGATGAAGATTGCACACAGCCTGGTGTCTGGTGAGGGCTCTTTTCCTGGCTCACAGATGGTCACTGTCTCACTGTGGCATCACATGGCCTTTCCACAGCCTGGAACAGCTTTCTTCTGTGCAGTGACTCAGGGACTCAGCCCCTCCCAGGCAGCTAGAAGGGGAAAGAGTGGGGGGAGGGGGCGGGCACCGGGGGAGCACAGTAAGAAGAACCTTCTGGGTCACTATCGGAGTTTGTACACATCACCTGAGGTCGCAGTCCAACATACAGAATCCAGCCACTGGACCACGTCTAATGGTTGAACTATTTTATGTGTCCAGGAGGAAGGGATTTTGATGAGCAGCTAACAATTCCCACTCTCAAGATCCCCCAGTATCCATCATGCCTTTCACTGTACATATGTAAACAGAGATGACACACATCCCATTCGACTCTGCACTCAGCTCTGCTCTGGATCTCTGTGCCGTCTTCTTTGTTAGGTCCTGATGCGGTTTCCCATAGTCTGGTCCCTATGAACTAAAGGCAGGTTGTCTCTTCTCTACCTGCCAATCCTATCCCCACCTCATAATCTATGATGGTAGAGCAAGGACAAGATAAGTGAAGCAAAAACTCTGTGCAGTACAAGGACAAATAGGAACATGGGGCAGTCCTGGTCCACAGCAGTGACAGATTCTCCTGGGTGGCTGCTGTGACTCTCCTGTGCCCTGGCCCGGGGTCTGCTCTCTGGGACACACTCTCTTGTCTCCTGTGACCCCTGGATCCAGCCTCCAGGGAGTTCTTCCTTCTCCATCACCTTCCTTGGTGACGTCTGAAGTGGACATTCACTAAGAACAAGAGTTATGATATTAGAACATGTTAAATGTTAAGGATATCGATGATAGATATGGAAATATAATTTATAACTCCCAAATCACGGGGGGAAAAGCAGGACTAGTGAAAATTTGATGAAGCCAATTAAAAGGAGGAGTGAATGCATGTTAAGTAGAAAACACAAAAAAATGGTGGAAAAAAATCAGAATACATCTCTGTGTACAATAATGTAAACAGATGAAACTTACTAAATGAAAGATTCCTATATTGGATAAATTGGAAAATCCAGCCATATACTTTTTGCAAGAAAATCGCACGAAACATAATTACACAGAAAAGATAAAAGTTAAGGGTTGACAAATACTGCATGCTCATTGTGACACCATTTGCAATTGTGCAAAATTAGAAACAATATAAATGTCCATCAAGAGGGAAATGGATAAACAAATACAGTCATTACCTTTGGTGTGAACATACTAGATTTACTCTTATCAACATATAGGAATCTTCAAAACCAAACATTACATGAATAAAACTTAGTAATGCAAGGATGTGCAGTATGATACAATTGTTTAGAGAAATGTAAGGTGTATACAATATGAATATATGTAAATATAGTACAAATGTTTAAAAACATACTTAAAAAGGATGCAAACTAAATTTAGGAGAGTGATAAAATATAGGGAGGGAAAGGAAAGAGATGTAGAATTGGGATTTGATTACTTAATATTTATATATTAAAAATTGAAGTCAAATATGGTAAAATGTTAAGTCTGGGCATGTATAATTTAATATATATATTATACATGTTTTTAAAATTTTTATTTTTTGGGGCTGCATTGGTGGGTCTCTGTGTGTGGACTTTAGTTGTGGAGGGCAGGGGCTACTCTTCGTTGTGGTGCACAGGCTTCTCATTGCAGTGGCTTCTCTTGTTGCGGAGCACAGACTCTAGGTGCATAGATTGCAGCACACAGGCTCAGTAGCTGTGGCACACAGGCTTAGTTGTTCCGCGGCATGTGGGATCTTCCCGGACCAGGGATTGAACCCGTGTGCCCTGCATTGTCAGGCGGATTCTTAACCACTGTGCAAGCAGGGAAGTCCCATATATATGTTACATTGTATTTCGGCATATCTGAAATGTATCCTAATAATAAAATAGATATGAAATATTGGGCTCATGCTCAAACACTATATCATCCAACATCATTATACTTTTTTCTCCTGTAAAACTTCCTAGTTAATATTTCCTTCATGCCAAGCTTCAATAAGTGCTTATTCCACTTAGAAGTTAATAGATTCTTCCTTTTAATTTGCACACTTGAATCCAAACTCCGCTTTGTGTTTCTATTCTCTGTCCCGAAGGAAATGAGGAGAGTGGTGGGTCTAGATAAGAGTGATGAATTTGAAGGTCCTGCTCACTAGAATAGAAAAGCCCTGGGAGAATTCTAAAAGATAACTTTAATAGTTAGAGAAGAGAAAATGTTTCAGGGAAGAGGTAATTTTATTATTATTATTTTTGTTGTTGTTAAGCAAAATTATTGAGGTGGGTGAACTAATGAGTCTTCTTGATGTAACGAATCAGAATAGAACAAGACCTAAATATCCAAGGCTTTCATTGCTTGAATTTTGACCATTAGACTGTAATTCTTATAAGTGTGGAACATTTTAGATGTTTCCTAATGACTAAATGTTTAAACGCAGTGGATTCATTGCTTTACAGAATGAATCAGTTAAGATCATTATCCAAAAATGGTTTTTCCATAAAAGTGGAAATTTACAACTTACTTTAAGAATTTATGGAAAAAGTTCTTTTGAACAATTTCAGAGAAAAAAATTTATTCTGTGTCCTCCTTTTACTATACGTATGAATAGCATTTAATGACTTAGGATTTGAACATTTCAATGAAGGATATATAATATCTTCACATGCATTATTCAGATCTTCTTTGCAGTTTATCAGTTTCTACAATTGATGTTTAGACAGCATTTAAACATATTTTAGTTTGAAAGATTTCTTGGCGTGGCTGTCAGCCCAACCAAGATTGCTATGAGGTTTTCTCTCAGACAGGTTAATAAATACAAGGGGAAGAAAAAAATGCAAGACCGTGTAATTGCAATGTCAGGACATGCTGGCTGGCAAAGAACAAAACATTAAAATAAATAAGAAAGCAATAAAACATATCTAGATGTCAGGATTTTAGTCAATAAATATTTTCAGAATAGCATAAGAAAACTACTGTTTTTCAACATACACAAACCTGCTCCATATTTATACTCAAGGGTTCAATTTTAAAATTCAAAGAAAAAAATGATAAATTTTTAAGAATAATCAAGGCAAACAATGGTTTAACAAACTTGAAACCCAGGGGGAAGATTAATTCTTCAAAGATTAGAATGTGTAGGGGAGAAAAGTCTTTGCCTTTCACCCTCCTAGATTCTTCAGCTGGGGCCTTGCAAGTTAGACTGACAAAAGGCAGATTAGCAAGAGAGGAACAAGCAGAAGTTTATTAACATGTGTAGTGTATGTACATACAGGTGAGTGATGAGTAACTCACAAGGGTGGTTAGAACTTGAGCTTCCAGAGCACCTTAACAAAGACCTATAAATCTGTAGAGAAGTGACAGGACAAAGGAAAAAGTTTTAGGCTTCCAAGGGTGGCCAACTGTGGGTAGATAAACATGGGGGAAATTATGGAGTAAAGTTTGTGCAGGTGTGTCTCTGTAGTTACTTATTCTCCATGTGGCTATAAAAAAATTCCCTGCAGAGGGGATTTATGGCAGTCCTGATTTCTCAGAAGTTTCTGCTTTTGGTCAGATAAGGGAAGCTCAAAAAGGGTATCTTTCTGCATCTATTGACTTTCAGATGTCTTCAGCTAAGAATAATCCTTATGCCAAAGTGGTGTATTTTGGGGTGGCATATTTTGATTTCATAAAAATTCATTTAAATTAGTTTGAATCATGCACCCCAATGTTCATTGCAGCACTATTTACAATAGCCAGGTCATGGAAGCAAGCTCAATGTCCATTGACAGAGGAATGGATAAAGAAGATGTGGTACATATACACAATGGAATATTACTCGGCCATAAAAAGAATGGAATAATGCCATTTGCAGCAACATGGATGGACCTACAGAGTGTCACACAGAATGAAGTAAGTTAGGAAGAGAAAAACAAATGTCATATGTTAACGCATATGTGTGGAATCTAGAAAAATGGTATAGATGATCTTATTTTCAAAGGAAATATAGAGATACAGATGTAGAGAACAAATGTATGGACACTGGGGCAAGGGGTGGGGTGGGAGGAATTGGGAGATTGGGATTGACACACATACACTATTGACATTATGTATAAAATAGACAACTAGTAAAAACAATTTAAAATAAATAAATAAATAAATAAAACCACATCTATAGAGAAAAATAAATTAAAAAAATAAAATAGACAAGTAATGAGAACATACTGTAGAGCACAGGGAACTCTACTTAATGCACTATGATGACCTAAATGGGAGGGAAATCCAAAAATGAGGGGATATATGTATATGCATAGCAGATTCACTTTGCTGTACAGTAGAAACTAACACAAGATGGTAAAGCAACTGTACTCCAATAAAAATTTAAAACATTGAAAGGACACTGAAGACACAAAAATGAAGTTTGAATCCTGACATTGATCGTAATACCTACCCTTAGCCTAACATTAATCCTAACTCTATGAAATGGTATTTACCTATTATTATGCTTCCTCTTGCATTTGCTTAGCTTCCTACTTCTCCCCAGAAGTGAAGAAATGCCTCTATGTAGGCGGCCTCTTAAAATATTTATAAAAAATATTTATTGAACCAAAAGAGCTCAAAAGTAGAAGTACTCTACAATAATGTGTGGCTCACAAAATCTTTCCGAACACTGCAGCCACGCTTGTGGTCAAGTACACATTCATCAGGAGGATTTGGGCCCTCTGGTATAAAGGGTGGACGTTTGGGGGAATTGAGACTTTTTTTTTTTTAATCTTGGTGGGATCTTCCTGGAGCAGGGATCAAATCCGCGTCCCCTACATTGGCAGGCGGATTCTCAACCACTGCGCCACCTAGGAAGCCCTGGAATTGAGACTTTTAACAGTGTTCCAAAAGGGCTTCCTCTCTGTGCGTCCCTCCCACTGGCTCTAGCCCTCAGGCACTAGTATGTACTTCAGAATCTGCCGTTGTAGCCCTGCCCTCAGTTGCAGTGGGTTTCACAAGGTAGAAAGGGTCCTCCCTGCAAGAGAGACCTAGAGGCAGAGGACTTTTAGGAAGGCTGCTAGAATTATGCCACAGCTGGCACGTGCCCACTTTGCCCATGAATGTTGTTTGCAGAATGAGCACGTTCTTTTTTGGAACACACAGTTGACCTCTCAAGAGGTGATGTGACAAGTCTCAGGCAGGGGTAATAGTTTTCTCTCCTGGCTATTTATCTGAGGCTTGACATTTCAAGGCTCTGACCCACAGCTTCTAGAATATTTGCAAGTAATGTTTCTACATGAAGTCAATAGAAGTGCCTTTTCCTTGGAACCAAATCTTCAGTGGACTTGGTGGGCGTTCATCGTGAATTGCTGGTGATGGCTGTTGGCCTCTCTCCAGGCACTCTGCCCACTGGCCTGCCATCTGCACCAGTAATTGTGCTTCACGTGTGCTGGAAGCTGCCAGCTAAGGGAAGCCAACGAGTTCCCCAAATAATTGGCCTGAAACATACTGCATTTTCACTCTACCTTGCATTTAATAGAAATAAATCCCCCTTATCTCTATTATAGCATTTGTCATTCTGTCTTAAATTATATCAAGCTGTTTTCAGACCTACCTCATCATTAGACTGTTAATTCCTCAAAGGTAGGTTTGTTTCTTATTCATTATTATATTTTTGACACCTAGGATATGGTACCTTGTATGCAACAAATGTTTAAATATTGTAAATGAAATAATTTCACCTTATGATAGGGTAGGATAATCTGAGGGGCTCATGTGTGTATATGGTGTTATATGGAGATGGATTTAAAATTTCAAGTGTTGTAAGAATAAAATTAAAAGATGCTTATAGATGAGAGAAAGGATTTGATTGAGATGAGCTGTCAGCGGGAAGCAAGGGAACGACTTGTCTGGTGATTCCTTACTCTGGAAATGAGCAAGTGCTGGACACCTTCCCGCAAGAGTATCTTAGTGATGGCCAGACAGAGCCGCTTTAAAAGCAGAAAGAAGGTTTTCTCTGTTGGGATGAACGGAGCCTCCTTGAAGAGCTCCAGGTAGCAAGACCTCTGGGCTCGCTTCAACTGTCCTCTTTCAAGGGCAAGACACTATTTTGTAAGAGGAACTGAGCACCTCCGTAATTAGACACGACCTTCATAGCTGCTAAGCAAGGCAGAGGTTAGGGGTGAGGCTTCCTGCAGAGAACCAGAGAGACTGCTAGGAGGCGGAGGGGGAGGGGTTGCCAGGACAACCTCAAGGCCAAGGAGTTGGGGTTCTGTAGTGAGTTAAGTGCATGCACTTGGTTTGCAGTCAGATCTAGGTTGAATCTCACTCTGCTACTCAGTAGATTTTGACCTGAAGCAAGTTAAGTCAGTCTTCCTTTCTTTATCTGGAAAGTGAGGATGATTTCTGACACAGAGCCAGCACTAAATGCTCGATGTTATTATTTTTACATTAATATTATTTATGTTATTACTGTTATTACTGGAGTGGCAAAAGCAAGGCTAAGGAGAACAGAAAGGCTCCAGGACAGAAGAGCAGAAGAGCCCGGAGCTCGAAGGGATGGCGAGTTTATCCACAACTGCAGATACACAGACCCAGGAAGGGGCAAGGATTCCACTTGGTTTTAGATGCTATCGGCTCAGACTCAAAGCTCTCATCAATTTAAACTGAAAGATAGGAGCTCAGCTCAGCCAGATAATGTTGAGGACTGGGTGATGAGGGCTGTGTTCTCTTCCTGCTCTTCTGCCCCAGTGCTTGTGCTGCACAAACATGCCCCTGTCTGTGCACTCTTGGAGTTTTATTCATTTCCCTTTGCTTACATTTTCAGGGTTCCTTCTGGAAAATGCTAATCTCGTGGGAACAGAGGACTAAAGTTTCATAGCTTGGAGTGGACAGGGCTGAGCAGAAAGAATGGGCTCACAAGAGGGCAAAGGTGTTTTTCCCCTCAGCTTCCTCTCTCAACCAGAAAGGAAGCATTGCCAAGAGACCCGTGGCCTGGGCTGCCTTGTACATGTCCTGAGTGATAACAAAGTCCGGTCTTCTTATTGAGTTCATGTGAGATGGCTTTTTAAATATCTTTTACCAACATATACCATCGTAAATAAACACCTGGTGGTGTCGACTTTTAAACTTTTGTGGATAAGTGAAAATTTACTGTATTAGAAAATATTTTCTTAGTCCCATACTGTAGATTTCATACACATTTAGCAGACGGAAAGGAGAAAAGTTTCAAAATGTTGGGTTGTATTTGACAAAGCTTTTTAGAAGCTTTAAATATTACTTTAAATCCAGTTTTTTATCACCCTTTTCTCATTTTCATAATATCTCACTTCATTCCTGACAAGTGGGATGATTTTGTACACTTGCCTGGGACTGAAAACTTGGCTTAAAATCTCGTGGGAACACTACGCTCTTACAAGTGCCAAGTTCAAGACGTTAAAAGGGTTTTGCTTTCAGTCTTTTCCCTCTAATTAACCTGCTTTTGTCTGTTCAAGGAAAAATCCCCAAGACCTTAGACAGCTTATTTCTTTTCAAATCAAATGCATGATTTCTTGCAAATCACATTTGTTTTACAAACTGGCTACAGAATATTTATGTGCAAATGATTACAAACCAAACCTGGATCTCTCGGGGCTGATTTTTGACTCTCAGTTTATATTTTGTTCTGAAATTTGATGAACTAGAAGGAGCACAGGGAGAGAAAACCGTTTAACGAAGCTCTTGCTTGGGGAGGTTTCAGGACTTATGGTTACAGAAGGGGCCTCTCTGGAGCCCAGAGGTGGTTTTGTCAAAGGTAAATGAAGCGGATGTTAGTTGAGGTGGTGAAAACAGTTTGTTGTCACTATGGACAGTTGTCGGGGCAAGAGGGAGCCCCCTTCTGATTTGTGCAGAGTGTCTGGGTGTTTTAAAGGGAGCAGGGGTTAGGGTTAGGTGAGTGGGGGCGAGGGGGGCCTCAGTAGAGTCAGGAAGGGAAAAACCACAAAGCCTTGGTCAGTGTGAATGCAACCAGGCAGCTGCGTTTGCTGGCCAACAGCTAAGAAAGTTAGGATTTCATTCTCCCGCAGAGACTGGGAGACTGAGGCCCTATGCTTCCTGATTCTTTCAAAGAGTGGCTTTCAGGCCCTTGAGGAAGGCAACTCCTGAGTTGTAGGAGATACATGACCATCTCAAGGACACAGAGGAGGACTCATAACGGTAAATAAACTCTTTTTAGTAAAAGCTCTAAGAAAAGGAGGTCAAGGGCCCATCCCCTGGTGTTAGGTGGAACACACAATAAATTCTTTTCACAGTCCCAGACATCTCCAGACAGCAACTCAGAAGGGCCTGGGTCTTCCCAGGGGCACTGCCTTCAGCTGCTAGAGGCCAAGTTGAAGTGTGGTCCAGTCTGCAGCCCAGGGTCTGAAGTTCTGGGTTCACCCGAAGGACCCAATGCTTGGGTTTAGACTCATTAAAAAAAAGCTTTCTACACTCTCATAAATCTAAGCTCCTTAGTTTTGAATGGCGTGAATGCCCTTGAGTTACCTTGGTACTGTCGACAACATCCAAATAAGCACAATTGGCATCTGTTTCTTGGAATACTTCACATATTGCTTCTGAGAAAAGTATTTGATTAGAACCTATGAACTCCAAGGAAAAGCAGAACCAAAGAGTATGTTTTGTCCAAGTTTGTGCCCATTTCCGTCACGTTTGCCTTCTGTGATCAGTGTTGACTTATAAGGTAAGGGTTTGTCTTTTTTCATAATTTCAGTTTCTTAAAAATTATAGCTCATGCACTATCGTTTCATTATGCTCCTTTAAACCACCCTTTAAAATTACTCTTCTGTTTTCTTAAAAATCTCAGAAGAGATTTTTAAACACTCTTTGATTAGTCCTGTAGAAAAATCAATCACCTCTGAAGTCGACTCAGCCCTTCACCCAATACCTCAAAATTATTTATTATTCAATTAAAAGATTCTGAAACCAGTGTAAATGGCTCCAGAATTTTAAAATATGTTGATGATGATAGCTCCCCGTGAGACAAACTGTCACGGAAATGGCTGCCCCCTAAAATAAATGTTTCCCCGTGGGGGTTTCAAATCGCTAGACTGAGACAGTGCATTTCAGACTCTGACTATTCCAAAGTGCAATGTTTTGGAAAAGCAAGCTTCCTTTTTAGACAGCAGCAGCTCTACAAAATTTTCAGAAGAGCCATGTTTTAGGGCACTGCTAAGAACCTTTAAAAGCCCCTTTGCAGTCATAGAAGGCAACAAACAACATTTATTTCACAAATTAAAAAGATGCTTTTGCTTCTCGTGCATGTGTGAATGTGACTGTGTGCGTGCACGTGTGTGTTGTGGGTTGAGAGAGACAGAGACAGAGAGAAGGCGGCGGGGGGGGGGGTGGGAAACAGAAGGAGAAGCAGAAGAGGCAACATGTGAAGATACAAACCGCTCCCCCTTCCGGGATGTCTTTCTCTGGTCCCTGCAGATCCACTTTCCATCCCCCTGGATGTTGTTCTATAACCTGGGCATTAACCTGAACTGCTCTGTCTGGCTGTCAGCTGAGTCGGCCAGCATCCAGCATCAATGGATTGGAGTTCCTGGAAGAGATGTATCAGAGTCTCTATGGCCCGGCTCCCTCCCTGCTAGGGTACAGATTGGTCACAGCACCGACTGGTGCTGGGTGGTCCTCTGCTATTGCTTCACAATTCCTCCCTCAGCCTACACCTAGCATCTCCAGGAAAGTTCCCTAAGCCCAATTAATGGAAAAGAACATGCCTATCTCTGGATGAACCTACCCCATATACCGACCCCGGCCAAGAGGGCATGGCCATCTTTCTACAGCACCTGAAACATGGCTTTGAAAAGGAGTCATGACAGTGCACAGAGCTTTGGGCAGGACATCTTCCTGGCCACTCTGCGTGGAAGAGATGGTTTGCAGTATGGACCTACGTGATTTACGGACAATGGCTGATGAGGTGTCCAGTTAAGAAAGGGATCTGAATACATTGTGAAAAATCATCAACTAAGAAGGGGCCATCAGTATAGAAAACGTCAGCCTGTGGAGCTGTGAACATGATGGAGAAATGATTTAGCATATAGCTTTGCTACGTGCCTGGTGTTTCTTTGAGTTTCTTTATCCTGAGATTTTGACAGCTAAGGGATCTAGGTTACAAGAGTTGATTCATCTTTGTAATCATTGAGTTACATGCACATTTGGGTTTGCACAGTTCTGTTTATCATACATTTTTCTCCATTTTCTATTAACGAACGTGCTCTAGGGGAACTATTTATAGTCCGCCAATCTGGGAGGCAGCATTTAGTCCTCCTATGCCTCCTTTCTCCTGTGGGGGTCTTTCTTCTGAAATAGTCAAATCAGACTTGCCCTCTTGGAAATGTGGTCCAGATTGCTCTACTCCCAAGCTCCAAAATAGGTAGATTTGGGGTGGGCTAGATCCACATGTCCTCAGAGGCATGCAGTCACTACGAGTTGTTTCCACGCTCTACAGGTGTAGTGTAGTTGAGGAACTCCAGATATCAGAAGAAAGAGGCACTTTGGAGCAGAGCTGGGTTCTAATCTCTTGGCCACTTCAACTTCAGGAACTGGGACAAGTCACTTAAGCTCTGTGAGCCTCTTTATCTTTAAAGTGGGGAGAAGTAATGCACCTTGGGGAGATATTTTAAGGATTAAATGAGTGTCAGGCATACCAGTGCCTAGCAAAGCATTTAGCATGTCAAAAAAAGTTCATGAAATATTACTTTTCCAGTCCTCGCTCTCTTTCCTCTTTTGTTCCCTTTTCTCCCCCTCTCCCTTCAGATGTTAGTCTAAAATCAGCCCCTTTGAGAGAGAAAAGACTAGAATGCCTAGTAAAATACAGGCAAGCAGCTTAAAAAAAAATGGAATGCCTAGTTGCCTCCTTTCCATATGTGACTGAAATCCCTCGGTTGGATCAATAGTTTAATTCTTTTCCTTGAACTGTTTTAATGATAATTGACCTATTCTCACTTCTACTGTTTTCTGTGTATTTATTTTTGCTTGACTGTTTTAATATTGACTATTGACCTCTACTCATTTTTACCGGTTTTCTGTATTTTTTTCAATGAGAATTCCAATAAAACTTATTTTCGTTAAAAAAAAAAAAAAAGAAAGGGATCTGAGAAGAACAAGGACTTGGGGGACTAGTCCTTGGCTAGTCTGTAGCTAGTCCTCTTGGGATGGGCACAGCCCATGAGGACGGCTGGGTGCTGCCGCCAGCAGGCTTGCACGGTGGAGGCAGCCTCATAGCCCAGGCAATGAAGTGAGCCTCTGGTGAATGTCAGACAGCCCTTTGCTGCCACCCTGCTGGCTGCTTCCGGGGCCCCTGCACAAAGACGTCTCGGTGGTGGAGACGAGTGCATGGGTCCACCGACACAGCACGAGCTACCCCTCACCAGTGTTAATCCAACTGCCATCGCTATCGAGTGCCAGCCTGAGAACGTAGAGGGAACACTGAGTGCTCAGTGTGATTCCAACACCCCGGGAACCGACTGCCTGCCTGGTCCAGGGGGACCCCACGTGCTCGCCAGATCTGAGTCACCTTCTTTGTCTGGAGCACAATTAGTAAACACAGAGGGCTGTTCTCATCAACATATCTCAATCAAAATTGCCTCTGATCAAATCATCCTATTCTTTTTTCTTTTTTGGAAATGGCCTCATGCCCATAGATTTACCATCTCTTACCCATATATCCCATCACCCAGAAGTAGCTGGCTTGATAGGAGGGAAAACTGCCAGCAGAAGGTTTAGTTATTGTATCACCTGGGACATGACACTGGGGAGTTTGGGGCACCGTTTATAGGATGCAGTGCGTGCCTTAAATCAGAGGCTAATCCGTGGTTTCATCCCTCCTACAGCCAGAACACTCTGGTCTGAGAACCAAGGCCGGGAAGGGATGACAGTGGCCTCTGTTGCCATTTCACCCAATAACTCAAACAAGAAAATTTTGTTCTTTTCCTACTCGTTTTGATTAAGTAGGTTTGATGCTTCAAACAGCCAAGACGGAACACTTCCCCCAGGAAGCACAGTCCTGGTGCTGTTCAGCTGGAAGCTGAGACTGCTTCCTAGTTCGTGGGTGTTCTTCCTACTGTGCAACCAAAGTGCACAGACATTTCGATGCCAGTTCCCTGCACAGGGAAGTGCGTTGCTGCTCCAAACCAAGGGGACCTAATTACGTAAGGGGTCCAGAGGATTCCCAGGGTGCCTCTGGGGCAGTCCCTCGCCAAAGAGTTGTATTCAGCAAACACCATGGTAACTCTGTGCAGACAGTACCTCTAAGGACTCAGACCTGCGTGCATAAAGGTTGGGGTCACCCCACTCAGTAAAGGAGGCTTTCCGGCCGAGGTGCCGGTGGAATAACAGGAAGACAGAATGAGCCGTGGGAAACTGCAGTCAGGCTAGCGAGTTCAGATCCAGCTACAACACCGGGGACCAGAGCAGTGAAATCTTACGTCACTGGACTGCTTTCTCCCTTCTTCCTGCCTCATGTAATGAACGTCATTAGTGGCTGTGGACGGCGTGGGTTTCAGAGGGAGTGTGACTGAACTGGTGTCACCCCACGGCAGCACTTCAGACGATATGGACCCCTGCGCTGGGGACACGATATTTTTATCCATATTAAGGACTCTGGACAACCTTCCTAAAGACGAGAGTGAGCACTGAGGTACAAAGGAGTGGACTGTGCTGAATGCTCTGTTTGGCCATCCCTATTGATGGACCACCATCCTTCATCCATCTCTGCTCCTCTAGAAGCGCTCTGAACTGCATCACTTGGGATCCTCGCCTCCTGGCTGGGCTCGGTCCGTGGGAGGCGCTAGCAGTTCGGAGGTCAGAAGTGGAGACCGGTTCCCCTCGTGCCTCCCCACCGGTGGTGGTCTGGTGGTGGCGGCTCCTTTCCTGGAGGCCGCGGGTCCTCTCAGGTGGACCAGGGCTGCCGCTGTAGCTCTCTGCTCTCCACTGCTTGTCCCCTCCCACTGGTGAAGCCCCCCAGCGATGACAGCCCCTGGGGCTTCGGCTTGCTCGTTCGCTTGCCCGAGTGTGCTCTGCGGACAGTCCCCTTCAATCGTCATGTTTCTGTTATTTATTTGCAGCTAACAAATTCCCATTTCCACAGACTCCCTGTGGTGGGGAAGCAAACACTGAAGAGTAAGATAAGTCTATTCTAAAGGTCCCTGCATGGACTTCTGCAAATGTAAAAGGAAAAAGTTAAGAACTAGGTTTACAAGAACAGAAGTACTTGTGAGCGTCACATAAACTCTCAAATTCCGATCCACCAATGTGACCAGTTTCCTACCACGACGCCTCCATGCCTGCCCTTCTCCATGTGTCCTGGGGTCATATTATAAAAATCGGTCAATGTGGCAAGTGCTCCCCTGTGCAGGTCAGTGCAGAAAATACAGAGTTTAGTGCAGCTACTCCATCTACGTGAGTGGTGACCAACATGAGGTCACGGATGACCCTCAGTCATGGAGGCTGTCAATCAACCAAAGGAGTTTCATGTAAAACATCCATTTGCCGTGACAAGCGTGTGGGGAAGTGATGTGGCAACATACGGAAGACATTTTCAAACACAAAGTTCACTTTTGAATGTGTTTAAAGGTGCGACTTATAATACTTTCAGAATATTAAAATTATGAACGCACCTCAGTGTATATTATTATAATGCCTTATGACAAACGTCTTGTTTTCTCCACTATTCATTTCTTCCAAAAGGAGCAATCCTGTTAACATTTAGTTTTCAGTAGATCGTTATTAATTATTAAAAGAAAGACTTATTAAACCTTGTTGTTAGGTAGTGACACTGTGTGTACAGCACAGAATAAAGAAATTTAATTCAACTATCCAAGAAATTAAAGTTGACAATAATATCTCATTCACTCAGGTTTCTAAAATCCTGTATTGAAATCTAGATTAGCTGCTTTAATAAAACTGGTCAACTCATTTTTAACACCAAGACTGGCCTCTTTCCAGCTTCTAGGAAAAACTATCCTTGGACTTCCCTGATGACGCAGTGGTTAAGAATCCGCCTGCCAATGCAGGGGACATGGGTTCGATCCCTGGTCCAGGAAGATCCCACATGCCACAGAGCACCTAAGCCCGGGCACCACAACTACTAAACCCGTGTGCCACAACTACTGAAGCCCACCTACCTAGAGCCCATGCTCCACAACAAGAGAAGCTACTGCACTGAGATGCCCACGCAGAGCAATGAAGAATAGCCCGTTAACTAGAGAAAGCCTGCAAGCAGCAACGAAGACCCAATGCAGCCAATAAATAAAAAAATTAATAGAAAAACTATCCTTGCCTTGGGAACCTCACCCCCCCACCACGTCCCCCCACAGGTTCTCTCTCCTGCCTGCATTCTCTACACCCCTCACGACATCAGAGCCCACTTCCTCCAACACAGCCTATTCTTGTTAGGATTTTTTTGTGTGAAGATTCATGGGACCTCTTACTGCACTTCTCATCTGACACTTGGATAATTTGGTTAGTGATCTTTTTCTATGGGCTCTTTTTACCAGACTAAGGGACACATTCTTTAGAAGCCAAAAGCCTCATCATTCAACTGTAGGATCCAACATACACTCACCATAGAAACTGCTCAATAAACGTTTGTGATAAGTTTTAAACTAGTAAATGGCTTTGTTCCCTAGCCTTCCCCTTCGTTTTGTGCCCACGAGCCAGCACCAGAGCAATGCACACTGGGCCCGGATGTCACTGTACTGAGTATGTCTTTAACTGGATACTGAATGTTGATGTGTGGGAAAAGCCCTGAGCTAAAATTCAGGGGACCTGAAATCTAGTGCTGGCATAGTTACAAGCCTAATGTGAAACCCAACTATTTTCCATTTCAGTTTCCCTTGTCTGTATCGTGGAAACTGAGAGAAATTCCCAGGTGCAGAGAATTGTATTGAGATTCAGATTATGTAATAGATGTATAACATTGCCCACCTCCCCCCCCAAAATAAAGTATCATTAAGCCAGAGTTGGATTTAGACCTCTCTTCAAGGAAGCTTTACCTCCAAGCTATTGTGTTACTGCAGCTACAACAAGAAAGATGAATTTCTACGCAGCAACCTATTCCCCAAATGACTGCTCCTGCCTCACTTCCAAAAGCTAGATTGTAACTTTCTTCCAAGGGCTATTCACTGATTAGATGTACTGATTGCAGTGCTTTAAACTCAACCTGGCTTTGGTCTGTAATGGAATGATTGGCAACCAAGAGGCTAGAGATTCTAGGAGGTGTTTTCATTGCAATCTGAGGCCGATAAAGTCATCTGATGTGGCGGCAATTGTGTGTTTAAGCCTTCACAAACAGACAATTTGAAAATAACTGACTGCAATATACGCTAATCACATAGTGAACCAAATGATACTAACAAGAATAAGAAATTATTATTATTATTCTGCAATGGCTAGGATGTAGTTCATACCAGAAGTACTTAAGGGAGTGAAACTTGAGCAAAAAATCCGGAATGGAAAAAGATCTAAGGGCTGTGTTCCCCACCAGCTCTGTGTCCCAACGTAACTTGGTTTTAGCTTGTGCTGTACAGCATGTCATGGCTTTGAACTTACAGAGTTTTATTCACTTTGCGTACATTTTAAGGCTTCTTCTGGAAAAACCGCAATCTTATGGGGAACAGTGGTGCTAGAGAAGTTTCAGAACCCAGGGAGCGGATAGTGCTAAACAGAGGGGCTGGGCTCTCAAGAGGGCAAAGATGTTCTTTACCCCAAAGTTCCCCTCTAAACCAGAGCGAAGAGTTTCAGAGAGAAACGGCACCTTGGGCCACCCTGGGTACATCCTGTTCAATTTCGTAGTCCAATATTCTCATCAAAGCAACTAAGCAACATCTAAGGATTTGCTTTAGGATTTACATTTCCAAAGATGTTTCTAAATACAGTGAGAAAAAATTATTCTGTTACATCATGTGTCCAAAATTTTGCTACCTTTAATTCCCTACCCTCTTGTGAACTCACAACATTTCATTGTTAACTAGGTTGCAGCCTTGCAATCAGGCTTTTCCAAATAATCATGTTGATGGTGATGATGACACACTCTGAAGGCAGTTTAAAGTCCTAGCAATAAATTTAGGACTAGCAATAGAGGAATAAATAAAGTCCTAGCAATAAGTTAGAGTCTGTTTTGATCAGAAGCTATAGTCTCCTGACCATAACCTTGGTTTCTGATATGAGACATTCACAAAGTTCTTATCTTATTTCATTTTACTTTTTCTTTAGCAATTTTTTCAGTAGCATCAATCAGATTATTTTTACTGTTATGATCACATGAGCAAAAGGAGAAACCATCCTAAAATATGTATAAAACCACAAAAGACCCCAAATAGCCAAAATAGACAAAGCTGGAGGCATCACACTTCCTGATTTCAAACTATATTACAAATCTCTACTAATCAAACAGTATGGTAATGGCATAAAAACAGATACATAGATCAGTGAAACAGAATACAGACCCCAGAAATAAATCCATGCACATATGGTCAATTAATTTAGGACAAAGAAGCCAAGAATATAAAATGGGGAAAGGACACTGTCCTCAGTAAATTGTGCTGGGGAAACTGGACAGCAAAAGAATGAAACCACCATCTTACACCATACCCCAAAGTTAATTCAAAAAGGACTAAAGACTTGAATGTAAAACTTGAAGCCATAAAACTCCTGGAAGAAACATAGGGCAACAGCTCCTTCATATTGGTCTTGGCAATGATTTTTTTTTTCTATGACAACAAAAACATAAGCAACAAAAACAAAAATAAACAAGTGGGACTGCATCAGATGAAGACGCATCTGCACAGTGAAGGAGCTATCAACAAAACAGAAAGGCAAACTGCTGAATGGGAGAAAATATTTGCAAATCATATATCTGACAGAAGGTTGATATCCAAAATATATGACAAACTCATGCAATTCAATACCAAAAACTACAAACCATTGGGTTAAAAAATGGGCAGAAGATCTGAATAGACATTTTCCCAGAGAAGGCATACAAATGGCCAACAGGCATATGAAAAGATGTCCAACATCACTAGGCATCAGGGAAATGCAAACCAAAACCACAGTGAGATATTACCAGTTAGAATGGCTATTGTCAAAAAGATAAGTGTTAATGGAGCTGTGAGTAGAAGGAAGGAAGGAGGCACAGTTAGAGAGGGGAGTCTTCATTTTCTCTGGGGCAGACATGAGCTGGCTAGGGTAGAGTGAAGATGTGCCAAACCGAGCTCCCTTTCCTCATTGTGACGGGGGCCAGAATTTTCCTGATTATGGAAAACCAGATCATTTGGACTAGTGTGGCTACCCATCTGGGGTCCTAAGAACAGAGCAGCAGTTATTTGCAGCAGCAGCTAGATTATGCACAAAGACTAAATGTGCAGCTGCAATGGGCCTGCTTCATATCCAGATGCCAGCAGGAGCTGGCTAAGGACAGGGACAGAGAGAGGGCAAGACCGGCTGTGGCAGCGGAACAGTGGACCAATCGATGCCACCAGAGCACAGCTGCAGCTTAGTGCTCCAAGGAGCTCTGTGGGCTGTGGTGTCTGTACTGGTGTCTCGTGTCGTGGCCAGCACACCCATCCCCCTCAACAGCCCATGATAAGTTGATACAGAAATCTCTGACTGCGATTCCCATGAACTAGAATTTATTAAACTTTTACTTCCATAATATTAACTGAATTTATCTTTTTGACTCCCAACCCCACCCCCGGCCCCATACACACACACACCTCACTGCTTCTCTATATTTTCCTGTCTCTGGCAACTGTAGCATCATTATTCTAGGTACCTAGACCCAAAGTATAGGGTCATCTCTGAGTGATCCTTGTTCATCCCCTGTATCCAAGCAGTCAAAAAAGGTCTTCTGATACCTCCTCAGTCTTGTCTATTTCCAGTGTTACCATCTATAACTCTTAAAGTGAACTCTTAAATTGAATAAATAAATGTAATGTATAACAAAAAACAATTTAACGATTTAAAATAATTACCTTATAACTTCAATTGGAAATCTCTCTCACTCTA
Source organism: Hippopotamus amphibius kiboko (assembly GCF_030028045.1). Classification (NCBI taxonomy): domain Eukaryota; kingdom Metazoa; phylum Chordata; class Mammalia; order Artiodactyla; family Hippopotamidae; genus Hippopotamus; species Hippopotamus amphibius. The sequence goes on along the minus strand of NC_080190.1, from coordinate 127,775,628 downwards.
ATCTGATTTCACCTTAAATATCTCTTTTGTCATGGAACTCACCCACTTGGGAACTCTCTTTGGGTCTCTATTTCTCAAGAGTCTCCTGATTTAGCTCAAGTCTACAATCTCATATGGAGACAGAATCAAACCTTGGCTTCACCACTAACTATTTTTGTAGCCTTGAACTCATTACTGAACCTCTTTGGGTCTCCACATAACATTGCTCATAAAGGTGGACAATTCCTACCCTGTAACATCACAGTGAGGATTAAAGGCTCATCCAAGTTTTACCCATATTCCAAGGCTCAAGTCAAATCTTACACCTGCTGCTGTAGTCCTCTGTTCTCACCCTGTTCTCTGAATTCAATCAATACACTTGTCTGAGCCAGACAATTATGTAATAGTGGACAATGTGTACTAATTGTCTGAAATTTATTGCTTTTGTGTCCTCAACTAGATTATAGGTGGATTATTTAAAAATTCTTCTGTACCCCTTATAAAAAGCGTGGCACAGTGATTATTCCAAAGTGGATTCAATCAATGCTAGCTGATTGACTAATAGCACAATTTATTAAAATGAGATTCACCTTCATCTAATCTGTTGTTCTCATAACTGAAAAACTTACAAAATTCTTGTACCTTTTCCCCTCAAAATGGCTACATGATTATAAAAGAACGTTTCTTTTTTAAAAAATTTTATTATTTTTTATTGAAGTATAGTTGATGTATGTTAGTTTCAAGTATAGAACAGTGACCACACAATCAAATACATTAGGAAGGAACATGTTTCTTTTAGAAATTAAAATGTATTCATTTAAGAAATATTTATCATATGCCTGGCAGGTATTTTTTTCCTAGTAACTAAGATACATCATGAGGCAAAAATAACACAGTGAATAACTCATATTTCTTCAGAGTTTACATCCTAGCAGAAGAAAGAAAATAAACCTAATAAGTAAAGTCACTAGCATATATGACAGTGAGAAATGCTAAGTAAAAATACAGGGCACAGGAAGGGGACACATGTGCCGATGGGTGGGGCTGACAGGTGGGGGTCTGGCAGTGGGGTGAGCCTCTCTAAGAAGATGCCACCAGCGGTAGGGGATGTAACATGAGGTTGAGGTAGAAAATACATAGGTTATAGAGAGAATACATAATAAACACTAATGGAGAATAGACTAAAAAACCTCAAATGCTAAGCTTCTGAATCAATGAATTAGACATCATTCATATTACAAAACCGATGTTATAAATGTACCCACTGCAATGCAGAATTTCCTTGAATGCAGGCCGCTCCCCCCCCCCCCCCCCACCGCCACCGTGCTTTTCTTTGGCTTTTTTCTTCCTTTCCTTTTCAATCTTTAGTTTATTATGAATTGCTTGACATGGAATGTCAGGAATTTGGGCAAAAAATTAAAGCTTCAGCGTCAGCCACTCTAACTAATTGAAGACATAGAATTGTGTACAGTTTCTCTGAAGCATAACGTAATATCATAGGGAGACAGAATTCACATTGTGAGAATTAAATAAACAGATGGGTTTTGGGGACTTAATAGCTGCACCCTGGCAAGAAACCAGCCGTTCACATTAACACTGGGACACAAAAGGAGGATATATTAGACCTAAGACATAATTATATAAGTTATTAATCTAAGTTGTTGATTAAGCCTTTTTAAGCAAAATTATTGATCGTAGAGTCGTAGATGAGATCACAAAGACTGAGAGAGGCTGTTGGAACTCAGGTCACGAGCGGTGCCTCCGCAAAGCCCAACACTCATTGTAAACCAAGTGGCAATTTTTAGGGGGATAATTTTTTTCTGGGAATTCCCAGGACCCTCTTAAGGTCACTCATCTGAAGACCGAGGGAAAGGGAAGCTGTACAGAGATTTTGAGCGATTATTTTCTCAAATACCAGGTACAGCATTGCTCACTACTGATTCATGCACCATTTCTTTCAATCAGTAGACACATTGATTTCCACGCTCTCATGTAATGTGCAGCTCAGCGCGGGAGACAGTAAATAAATAAACCCATTATTTGATATATAATGAAAAATAGAGGTCGGTTTTGTATGAGAAAGTTTGCAGGGACGGACTACCAGGCATCAGAAAAGTCTTCAGGGAAGAAACGATACTTGGGTGAAATGTAAAGGATAATAAACAGCAGGAGATAAAAGGAACTCAGCCAAAGACAAAGTACTTTCTCTAATCTTGCTCCTCACTCGTGATTTCGACGCCACTCAACTTAGCATGCTGTGGTGTGAGCAAAATAATGGCGTGTCTCTGAACACATGGTCACGCTTCGTGGCCTGATGCATGCTCGCTTGTGAATAGGGATTTTCACTTTTTCTTCCCCCAAACCACTGTTCTTGTGCTCTTGAAAGACCTTCCAGGACTCCTACATTGTGCTCTCTGCACAACTGCTCTGATTACATCAACAGCATTACATTACTTTATACAGGAAAACCTGGCTTCTTAACTACCTGATTTTCTTTTTCTTAACAGGGTATCGCTATAACTCACCTTTGTAGTGACTAAGAAACACAGCCCTCCAGAGAGGCCTACCATGTAACATACTCAGGAATATAGAAGCGGTAGCCAAAAAGTCAGGTTTTTCTTACTTTCATAACTTCATTTAGCAAAGAACACTAAAGCATTTTACAGTGATCTCATTTCTAATGTGGCTTTTTTGTGCAATAATAATTTTGATTGAGGTTAACGTTTTTTGGCTTTCGAAAGGTAGTTTTTCATTATCATTTATGCTACCCATGCTCATTTTACAAAATGCTACCCTGTAGTCTAGCTTGGAGAGTCCGAATCACATTAACAAGCTGAGCTGTAGGAAGGAAGCAGGCTTTCCTGCCCTCTGATCAGGCACTGAACTCTGCAGAGACGGAGTAATTGCTGAGCCGTGCACCCTGCACTCAAGGCTAGTCCAGGGCAGGAGGGAGACGTGAAGAGGACCGCAGGCTGCTATGTTAATGAGAGGGGCCAACTTCTGCTGGAAAAGGGAAGCAGAAAATCGAAGTCTTTATCCGGGTGACATAGGGAGAAAAACAGACTTTCAAAGCAACATGCGAGAAGAACGGAAGGCCAGAGCCTGAGGCCTGACAGCAGGGCTCCAGACAGTTGGACAAAGATTCTCCCGAGCCAGCTGCCCACTGATGAGCCTGACAGAAGAAACAAATACTCGCCCTTTTAATCTTTCATGATTTGTATGTTTCGTAGCTCTTAGAAATGAGTGAAAATTATCTTGAGAGCTCACTACCAAATAGACATACTTCCCATTATTTCTGCCAGTGCTCTCTGAAGAGCCAAAATAACCGGGATGGAAAACTTGAAGCAAAACTACTTATAATTGGTCTAATTTCTTCAAATTGGCGTGTATACCACCCGGGACTCCTAGCACACTGCCAGTTCTCGCCTTCACTTTTCAGCTTAGTGATTAGACATTGATCACAGAGATGAGGAAAGATACAGGAAAAAAACCAAACAAAACAGAAGGAGAAACCTAAGTGTTCCATTAAGTATCAGCGTAGTTTGGGTGGAATTGATTTTGTTTTATTTTATAGATTTACTTGCACAAGTATTTTTGATTTTTCTGGAGTTGTCTGATTGTAAATGTTTTGTACTTCACATGTCTGTACATCACACACACAAAATCTTGGGAAAGCTGACCGTTTTCTGCTGGCAGTGACAAGGTGTCCTGGAAAGACTTCAGGTGGAGGTGGAGATGATGGGACCTCGCTGGGCGTCTCTCCAATCTCAGTGACTGAGCCACCCTGGAAGTGAAACGGGCTCCTGACTCACTGAGCATCTGGCATCAAAGTGGATGATTTTAAGGCAATCCTATTTTAAAGAAAACACATTTTGTTTATAGCCGTTCTCACAAGGTTCCAATCTTTCATTTGTGGAGAAAATGCAAACTCAAATCAGAAGGTTCTGCTTTGTATCATATTATTATTTCAATCACCTTGGAGAATTGCCTTATTTTTTCAGTTTTTTCTTAAAGTGTACAATTTGATATTTTTTTCTTATTAGTAATGTATATATGGCAATTGAGAATTGCCTTATTTTTTAAGTGGATGATGGTGGGTTTGTTAATGGAGGATTGAGGGCTTCTAAGGGTCCCTCAGAGGGCCCTTTGGGCACCACAGGAAGAGATGAAGGCAGTGGCCACATTGGCCCATGGCCATTTAGAGCATCACAGAAGGAGGATGGGGTAGCATTAACAGTAATTGAGAAGCTGGAGATGTGAAGTGGGTTGATTTTAGTAGAGATGAGTTTGATTTGAGTCGGGCACACATTTTTTTCATTTAGTTCTTTGTTCAAACAGATGCTTGCAGAGTATATTTTCAGTGCTTGGCACGTGCTAGGAGTTGGGATTCTATTTGAGTTTTGATAGAATTCTTGTTTTGGTCCACTTTACAGTTGAATGGGACTGGGTTGGGGCAACCATAGCAAACAGTACTTTCACTGGAAGGTGACGTGTTAAGACAGAGTTACTGCAAAGTGTAAGGGGCACAAGGACCTGGGAAATGCAACAGATAGCAAGAAGAAATAGGTGCTGGCCGCATTTGAGGAGGGCAGTCTCAGAGCTATGGAAAAGGTAAGTATGTGACGGGATTCGCTCTTAAGTCAGGCTCATTTTCCCTTCTTTTCTTGGATTTTCTCATAGAGGTGCTTAGACTCGGGTGCCAGGAGCCATCGCAGAGGACAGCAATCTTAAAAACTAATAAGTTCTTGGTGTCTCTGTGCTCTACAGTTCTCCTGTTTGTTTCCTGTACTTCAACCAAAACAACGTATCGCTGCAGAGAGAACAGTCATTAAAGAGATTGGCACGAATGTAAAACAGTGCCCTTCTTTTTACTAATTTTTTGGGTAAGTTTTGGAAAAGTTATTTTTTCTTAAAAATTGTATCATTTATGTTATTATGTAATGAATTTATTGTTGTTATTTTAAAGCAAAGTAACAAATATTTTTAAGAGTCTCCGTTCCTTTCTCTAATTGGTAACTATCAAGAGATATAATTCACATGAATAAAAGCTCTTTGGGGTTCTTGATCATTTTTAATAACCTAAAGGGGTCTTGAGATCCAAATGGTTTAAGAACCACTGGTATTAGCAAATCAGCAGCATTTGAATTCTTGTACCACCTACTAGGAACGTGGCTTTGGGCCAGTCATTTAACATCTCAAAATCTTGATTTGCTCATCTGTAGCTTGGGTGTTTAAGATACCTAGCTCTTCACAGAGTTATTGTGAGAATTCAGGAAAATATCTTTGTAAGTTTCCTAGATAACACTTCATAAATACTGTCTGCAGGAAGCATCCAGATCTGGGAGCAGGAGATTCCTGGCCACAAGTTCATTCTGTGACGAGACAAGCATCACTCACCAGACCTTTTCCATGCCCTGAACGGACTAATCTTTAAGACAGTCCCATTCTCTTCTATCTGTGTTCTTGCCCGTTTAGCACTTTTAGATCATAAATTCAGTTTCCCAACTATTCAAGGAAAGGAAGTGTCGTAGATAGTGGGTAAGAGTCTGTGTAACAACTGTAAGTTAATAACAGTCATTCTTACTTATTCTTGATTACACATCAATCTTTCATGTATTCGGATGCCTCACAGTAACAGTACAACCTGCAGCTGAGCACACACAGTCTCTGTACTAAGGCCACGGAAGTAAGTCCTGAAAGCATTTTCAAACTGATCACATTAAGTTTAGAACCTGAGAATTTAGGTAAAAATATAGTGACCTCTCCCCAACATTCCCTAGGTACACCACCATATGAAAAAGGCCCCCACCCTCCAGGGCATTTCTACATGTTTCTTGTTACCCATTATGTAACCTTGGGTAAATATAGAACTTTACCATAGAGGCAAGATATTGCTATTAATGTTTCAAAAAGTTCTTTTTATTCAGTTAACAGTTTTCTCTTGTGAAATCAAATTATGGGACTTCCCTGGTGGCGCAGTGGTTAAGAGTCTGCCTGCCAATGCAGGGGACACAGGTTCGAGCCCTGGTCCAGGAAGATCCCACATGCTGTGGAGCACCTAAGCCTGTGTGCCACAACTACTAAGCCCGTGTGCCACAACTACTGAAGCCCATGGACCTAGGGCCCGTGCTCCACAACAAGAGAAGCCAACGCAATAAGACGTCTGTGCATTGCAACCAAGACTAGCCCCTGCTCGATGCAACTAGAGAAAGCCCTGAGGGCAGCAGCAAAGACCCAGTACAGCCAAAAATAAATAAATAAATAAAAATTTATATAAAAACATTGAATTATGCTCATAGATTAGAAATTGTTTTCTTAAAACATCTTAAATAATTCTAAGCAAATATTATGCATGTGTGATACTTTCTAGGAGACTATTACTGTCGGTTTAAAAATATTTATTCTTCAAAACAAAGAAATTAGAAATTGTGGACTAACTACCTGCCTGACATCTCAATTTTTATGCCATCTAAGAAATTAGAATTTTATGAAGCATTGATTCTTCCCACCTGTGCTGTTTTTAGTGTCTTTTTGGGGAATAAATTTATGTGGAAAATGCAAGTCAATAATTTTGTCTTAGTATTTTTAATATAATCACCAAGGCTATTCTGTTTTTCCCAAATAGTGCTCATTACAGCAACATGTCTTTAGTATCAAAGAAACTGAAGCAATTAGTCCAATAAAACTTTAGACTGATTTCTTACTTGAGTAAATATATTCAAGAGGTGAATAATCTACTTTACAACAGCAGTAAAATTGAAGCTTACTTTACGTAAACAATTGAGGTTACAGTGGCTCACCGGGGATATATTCCCGCATTCCTACCCCAGATTTAAACACTAGAAATTGTACCTTTTGTACCTATCCTCCTGCAATCTGCATTTTTTATTCTATGTTTTTGGAGAAATATCCATGTTGATATTTGTAGTTTGGGTTTGTTCATTTTAATTTCTAATTAGTTTGTCAGTAAATGACTATTTACCCATTCTCTTGTTTGTGGACATTTAGGTTGTTTTGAAGTGTTACAAACAGTGCTGCAGTACACACTTTTGTACAAGTCTCCTTGGCACATGTGTCAGAGTTTCTCTTGAAAATGTGTCCAGACTTAGAATGACTGGGTCTTAGGACATGTGAACACACTGGAGCACAGCGAAAATCTCTTCTAAGTGTTGGGAGTTTCCATTCCTTTACATACTCTTCGATATTTGATACTGTTGGGCTTGAAAAATTTTTGTCACAGTGATGCGTGTCAACTGTTATTTCATTGAGGTTTACGTTTGCATTCCCCAAACTGCTAGTTAGGTTGCACATTTTTTCCACAGGTTTAGGGGCTGTTTGAGTTATTTTTTCTATTCATCTCTTCCTTTATTTTTATATTGATTTGCAAAAGCTCTTCAGATGTATATGCAATGGCCATTGTGTTTGTTGAAAATATTTTCTCAGTGAGCTTGTATGTTCACTTTCATTGTAAAGTCTTTTGTTGTATAGAAATTTGAAGTTTTAACAGTCTCGTTTATTCATCTTTTGCTTTAATGTGTGGTCTTTTTGAGTCTTGCTTAAGAAAACCTTCCTTACTCTAATTTCATAAAGAGATTCTCCTATATTTTCTTCCAAAAGTTTTAAAGTTTTACTTTTCGCATTTAGAACTATATGCCACCTACAGTGCTTCTGTGTCTGTGTGGCTCATTAACTTGTAATTCCTGTTCCATCCTATACCGAGGTTCCCGATGTGGGCCTCTTTCTCATCCTGTGGTTTGCGACGTTGATTATCTGTGTGTTGTTTTGCACCAACACCGCACTATCCCCACAGCTTTTACGGCGGGGTTTGTGTGGTCTGGCTGTCTGGCAAGGCTGCCTGCTGTGATTGCTTTTGTTGTTGTTTCAATTCTCTTGCCTTTTCTTAATGCTTTGATCTTCCATATTGTCCTGTAAACAATTGTCACTTTCTACAACAAATTCTGCTGAAATTTTGATTGGTCTTGCATGGGACTGATAGCCTAATTTTGGGAAAACTAACTTGTGATAGACAGTTTTGTGATTTTCACACCCTATTGGTGTCTGTCAGGTATATCAGTGTTGTTTTCTGACTTTCTCGTACGTATTTGTTATTACATATTTGCTAGATTTGTTCCTGTGCATTTTGTAGTTTAAATTACTTTTGTGATTGATATAAGTCTTCTGTCACATTCTGCTGTTAGTATGTATGGAAATATAGTATTTTTAGCATTCAGCAATCTAGTTAAATTCTTTTTTTTTTTAATTTTTTTAATTTATTTATTATTTTTTGGGGGGTACACCAAGTTCAATCAACTGTTTTTTACACATATCCCCGTATTCCCTCCCTCCCTCGACTTATAGATCTCTTAGAAGAAATTAAATCTGGATACCTTTATCTAACTCTATAGTTTTTGAAACTTTTGCTTGTCTTTTATGTTGACAAGGAACTCAATACAGCGATGGTGATTCCTAATCTTGTTCCCCACTTTAATGAAAATGACTCTAAATATTCACTGTCTACGTATTTTTACGTCCTGGATATTAGTTCATAGATACACTTGATAGAGTCAAGGAAATTTTCTTTGATTTCTGTTTTGCTAACAGGATTCAACACTTTATTGTAATGATTTTGGTTTTATCACACGCTTTTACTGCTTCTGTGGAGATGATTATTTTTTTCCCCTTTAATCTGTTGCTGTGATAAATTACATGTTAAACCAGCCTCACATTCCTAGGACAGATTCTACTGTGTCATGATAGGTTAGATTTGACAGTTTTTATTGAATATTTTTCATCTGTGTGTTCGTAAGTGGAGTAAAGTAACATTTTTCTTCTTCTGTAGTCTTCTGTTTGTACTGAAGTTATGCTCACTTAGCCCTATTAAATGAGTTGAATAGTTTTTCCTCCTTCTCTGTCCTCTGCAATACTTCCTATAAAGTAGGGAGTAACTATGTTTTGGCCAACCTCTTCCCTCTACTCTCTGAGGGACCTGGATTCAGCTGGTAGATGAATGCCAGCATGCTCTTTCTTAGAAAGCCGGGCAGCTTTCTACTTAAGTTCCCCATGGATCTTTCCTTCCACCTGGCCCGAGGCATTAATCCAGGTTCAGCAGAATGTATTCAGGTTCTGTGCAGGCCTTGACCTGCTAAGTCAACATGCAGCGTGACCCTATCACAACAACCCCGGCCAGAGGGTCGAGGCTGATTTGACTTCCAGGGTCAAGTGATGCCATTGACCCCTTCAGCTAGAGACAGAGGCACATTTCTCACCGTTTTTTCTAATTGAATGCTCTGGTTGTAAGTAAAACTGCTCATGTAGGACATGGTTGAGGGCTTCCTGATTTACTGGGGGCATTTCTTAAACACTTGGAAGGTTCTTATGACCACCCTTAGCTCAGATCGTCGTGTTTCTCCAGGAGGCAAGTTGATGCCCGCCTTTCAAACAAGAAGGCAGATGTGGAGCCCTTGGAAATGAAATGTTTAGAATTGTCACCATCTTCCCAGCCCCCCGAGACAAACAGCAGATACAGATAGCAAGCTGACTGTGGCTGCCCAGGGGCCCTCCCACCTTACTGGCTGGTAAGCCTTAGGGTACCTTGTTCCACCTGAACACTCAAGCCCAGTCCTTGTTTGTAGAGGGCCTGAGTCCCACCTGCTTACCTACTTCTCCTACTCATGGGGAGGTACACACACTCACAGCTCATGCAGGAGCTGAGGCCATTCCCTGCTGTCCTGTGGCCAGAGACGGCCCCTGGGAGGTGGCAGTTCAGTGAAGTTCAAAGTGCTCACAACAGTTTGGGAGAGACTGACCAGGGCATTTTCCAGTGGAAGAAGAAGCTGCAGGGCAGTTCAGAAATAGGGTATTAATGCATTCTTCCTGGCACCTCCTGGACTAAGGTGTTCCCTCCTCAGGTGCTAGGCGGTTGCTCTCTCTCCTCTGCCTCAAAAATTTATGCGGTGTTTGTCAGTAATTACAGTGATTGTATTTTCTTATTTTCTGAATTCTTTTTCTTAAAATTTTTTAATTTTTTTTTTTTTTCTGCATTGTGTCTTCATTGCTCCATGGCATGTGGGATCTTCCCAGACCAGAGATCGAACCCGTGGCCCCTGCATTGGCAGGCGGATTCTTAACCACTGTGCCACCAGGAAAGTCCTCTTTTCTGCATTCTTGATGCTCTGGAATTTGGGGCTTTGCTGACCCTGGAGGGACCACCCCTCCCAAAATTACCCAGTTCCTGGAGATAAGAAATGACTCCCCTGTAAGTGTACCTTTGGTATGGAAACCAACCAATCCAGAGCTTACACCCCAATCATCTCTTTTATCAAACACACCATGCCAACATTCCCCCTTCCCTAAATCATCGCAGGTATTGGACAACTAGGGACCACCCCATAGCCCAGAGGTTGCTGCAGTTATTAAAACTCTTCAGTTCTGGCCTCTTCAACAGATGATGCTGGGAAAACTGGGTAACCATATGCAGAAAAATGAAATTGGATCCTTATCTTACACAACTCACAAAAATTGACTTGAAATGGATTAAAGACTTAAACATACGAAGTGATACTGTAAAACTCCTAGAAGAAAAAACAGGGGAAAACTCCTTCACATTAGTCTTGGCAATAATTTTTCTGGAATGACACAAAAAGCACTAGCAACAAAAGCAAAAATAAAAAGGGGGACTACATCAAACTAAAAACCTTCTGCTGAGTAAAGAAAATTTTAAAAAACAAAAAAGCAGTGAGGAAAAAGATGACAGCAAAGCAGATGGATGTGGAATGCACCCCTCTCCACAGCTGCATCAGGAATACATCAGAAGATGCAATAATTCCCACAGAAAACTGGCTGAACACCAGCAGAAGATCTTGGACACCAGAAAGGACTGCAAAGATCCCAACATAACTGGGTAAGACAGAGGGGAAAGAAAAAAAAAAGGAGAAAGAGGAGGAGAAGAAAGGAAAGGAATGGGTCCTAAACCTTGGGGTGGGGGGAGCTGAAACAGGAGAGATTGCGGAAATTGGGGAAACCTCCCTTATCTTATAGGGAAACCCCTGCTCCATGGGGAATTTGATTGGGTCAGAAGGGAGGCATTTGGGACTGTCCAGAAAGGGTGAAGTTGCTGATCTGTGGCAGATGGGAAAGAGAGAGAAACACACAGAGGGTCCGCACCACAACTCTGCGTGTCCCGGACTGAGATCTGCAGTCACAGTTGTACAGGGGGTCTGGGAGCTGCAACGTGGGAACTGGAGAACTGGTTCAGGGTGAGAAATATTGGTAGTGGTGGGGAGACAGACTGAGGGGACAGGAGGGAAGAAATCCACAGCGGAGAGTGCCTACTGCAGAAAGCTGGGTGGCCATGGTGGCGGCTCAATACTGCCGACTCACAAGTAGTGGGGAGGAGCCACAGTTGTGGCCTCTCTCTCTACGCCTGTGACAAACAAAGGGAAGGCCCCTCTGGGCCTAGCTGTCGCAGTCGACAAGCAAGAGAAAAAGCCCCCTGGCAGGGCTGCTCTGGTGTGCCCGCGGCCATGAGCCAGAAGAAGTCGGCAGAGTTGCCCAGCTCTAGAGACGTTCTGCTTAAACCTGAGTCCTCCGGCTTCCCTCTGTAATAGGCACCTCCACCCCAACCAGGGCTTCCGTGACCCAGGCAGGGTGCTACTGCTCACTCACACCCAGGGGAAGGAACTACTATTGTACCCTCTCTCTCCTCACACACCGGCGCTTACAGACAAACAATAAAGAAAGCTCTTCTGGTCACAGAGTAATACAAAAACCCCTGAGGGCTGCCCATCAGGTGCCTTGTAGTGGGCACCAGGAAAGAACCACACTAAGGCCAGATTTCCTATACCTGTGCTGCCGGCATCTCTGTGCATTCAACGTCAACCTCAGGGGCTCCCATGATCCAAGCAGGGCTCTAATGTTGAGTCACATGCAGGGAGAGGAGCCACTATCAAAGCCTCTCTCTCCCCACACACCTGCGTCTGCAGATGAACAATAAAGGAAACCCTCACTGAGGCAGACCTAAAGAGCTCCAAGGCAGCTTCAGGACCAGACTCTGGCGGTTAGACCACATGCAGAAGCAGGGACAAAACCAAAGCTGAACACCAGGGACAGGGGAACTAAAGAAAAGGTCTTAAAATCTTTCCATCAGATATACATACTGCAGACTAAATCCCCATGATCAGCTAGATAGACCCTATGTCTTTGGAATATCTGAGTAAACAATGAATGCTCCCACAAATGGAAAAGGTCTAACTCTGGCAGCTGTGGACTGTGGGAGCAAGCACACACAGGAATTGGGACAGATCAGAGCCTAAGCAGACCGCATAGGACCCACAGCAGGTCCAGAGTCCAATCCAGTGGCAGAAGAGGGCTCCTTGGAGAGGCAAACATGGCCTGAGGTTCAAGGCGTGTACAAGGACACTTATAGCTGAGACCCCCAAGGAAACAGAATTATTATTATTAATTCTATTGATCTGATCCATTTTGTGGTCAGTTCTAACTTTTTTTCCTTTTTTTATTTTTATTTATATTTATTTATTTTTAAATTTTATTTATTTATTTATTGGTTGTGTTGGGTTTTCGTTTCTGTGCAAGTGGGCTTTCTCTAGTTGTGGCCAGTGGGGGCTACTCTTTGTTGCAGTGCTCGGGCTTCTCATTGCAGTGGCTTCTCTTGTTTTAGAGCACTGGCTCTAGGTGCGTGGGCTTCAGTAGTTGTGGCACGTGGGCTCAGTAGTTGTGACTCACGGGCTCTAGAGCATAGGCTCAGTAGCTGTGGCACACGGGCTTAGTTGCTCCGCAGCATGTGGGATCTTCCCAGACCAGGGATCGAACCTGTGTCCCCTGCATTGGCAGGCGGATTCCTAATCATTGCACCACCAGGGAAGCCCTTCCTTTTTTTAATTACAATCTTAGTCCTAAGGGATCTGCATGTTTTATAATATATTTTTTACTCTATTTTTTACCTCTATTTTTATTTTTAGCCTTTTTATATATGTCTATTTCTAGCTAGCTTTTTGTAGTGCTAAGGTTATCTTCCCTATCTTCTTTTCTTATTTATCTTTTATACATTTCTATTTTTTCTTTCTCTTTTTATATTTCCAGTCATACTGTGCTCTTATATTGCTCTGTGTTCTATCCCTTTTTAGTTTATTTTGTCTTATATATTTAATCAATATTATTGGTCTGCTCTATTTCCTTGCTTTATTCTTCAGATGACACACTGCTTTGGTTTTTGTTATTAGGTTTTGTCTCTATCTTAGTTCTAATTATAATTGTATGATTTCATTTTGGGGATCTTCAGTCTGCCTGGTTGTTCTTTTGCCTTTTGTTATACTTGATCCTTGTTTTCACAATTTCCCTGGTTTTGTGGGGGGTTTTTTGTTTTGTTTTGTTTTGGTTTGGTTTTGAATTTTTGATGGTTTTCTCTTTGATTGTCTGATTGCATTCTGGGTTTCTTTTGTTAGGTTGTTCTAGTGCTTTATGTTCTATTGGGTTTGGTTTTTGTGTTTCTTGTGTGTGTATGAGTTTCCTTGATTTAGTATTTGTTTGACCTAACCTTTTGCCATTAGTCTGGGGCTTGGCCAGTCATTTTTAATCCCCTTGATTGCTGGGACAAGCGACTTCTGGAGTCTGGATTCCTCAACCAGAAGTCAAGTCTGAGGCTCTAGGGAGGGAGCACTGATTCCAGGACACTAGACCACTAGAGAGTCCTCAGCCACAGGGAAGATTAACCACAGATAACTCTCACAGAGGCCTCTCTCAGAGTCTAAGACCCGGCCTCACCCGACTGCCTACAACTGCCAGTGCGGGATGCCTCACACCAAACTACAAACAAGACAGGAACACAAACCCACCCATCAGCGCACAGACTACCTAAAGCCATATTAACTTCACAGATACCCTAAAACATACCACCTGACACGATCCTACTCATCAGAGGGAAAAGACTCAGATCCACACAAAAGAAAGCAGGCATCAGACCCTCCCATCAGGAAGCCTACTCAAGGCACTGGACCAACCCCACCACAGGCGGCAGAGGGCAGAAACAAGAGGAATTACTCCTAGCCAGCATAGGGAAAGGAGACAGCAAATCCTATAAATTAGACAAAATGAGAAAACAAAGAAACACTTTGCAGGCAAAGGAGCAAGATAAAAACCCACAAGACCAAATAAATGAAGAGGAAATAGGAAAATTGCCTGAAAAAGAATTCACAGTAATGAGAGTAAAAATGATCCAAAATCTCAAAAACAAAATAGAGAAAATACAAGAAACATTTAAAAAGGACCTAGAAGAACTAAAGAGCAAACAAACAGTAAAGAACAACATAATAACTGAAAATAAAAATACTCTAGATAGTATAAACAGCAGAATAACTGAAGCAGAAGAATGAGTAAGTGAGTTAGAAAATAGAATGGTGGAAATAACTGCCAGAGAGCACGAAAAAGAGAAAAGATTAAAAGACTGGAAAACAGTCTCAGAGACCTCAGTGACAACATTAAGTACACCAACATTTGAATCATAGGTGTCGCAGAAGAAGAAAAAAAGAAAGGGTCTGAGAAAATATTTGAAGAGGTTATAGTGGAAAATTTCCTTCCCAACATGGGAAAGGAAATAATTAATCAAGTCCAAGAAGTGCAGCGAGTCCCATACAGAATAAACCCAAGGAGAAACACACCAAGGCACATATTAATCAAATTAATGAAAATTAAACACAAAGAAAAAATAATAAAAGCAGCAAGAGAAAAGCACCAAACAACATATAAGGGAAAACCCATAAGGATAACAGCTGATCATTCTGCAGGAACTCTGCAGGCCAGAAGGGAGTGGCAAGATATATTTAAAGTCCTGAAAGAGAAAAACCTACAGCTAAGAATACTCTACCCGACAAGAATCTCATTCAGATTCGATGGAGAAATCAAAAGCTTTACAGACAAGCAAAAGTTAAGAGAATTCAGCACCACCAAACCAGCCATACAACAATTGTTAAAGGAACTTTTCTAGGCAGGAAACAGAAGAGAAGGAAAAGACCTACAAAAACAAACCCAAAGCAATTAAGAAAATGGTAATAGGAACATACATGTCAATAATCACCTTAAACATAAATGGATTAAATGCTCCAACCAAGAGAAACAGACTGGCTGAATGGATAAAAAAGCAAGACCCTTATATATGCTGTCTACAAGATACCCACTTAAGACCTAGGGACATACACAGACTGAAAGTAAGGGGGTGGAAAAAGATAGCCCATGCAAATGGAAGCCAAAAGAAAGCTGGAGTAGTAATACTCATATCAGATAAAATAGACTTTAAAGTAAAGACTATTACAAGAGACAAGGAAGGACACTACATAATGATCAAGGGATCAATCCAAGAAGAAGATATAACAATTGTAAATATCTATGCACCCAACATAGGTGCACCTCAATACATAAGGCAAATACTAACAGCCATAAAAGGGGAAATTGATAGTAACACAATAATAGTAGGAGACCTTTCATACTCCACTTACACCAACGGACAGATCATCCAAACAGAAAATAAATAAGGACACATAAGCTTTAAATGATGCATTACACCATCTCGACTTAATTGACATTTACAGGACATTCCACCCAAAAACTACAGAATACACTTTCTTCTCAAGTGCACATGGAACATTCTCCAGGATAGATCACATCTTGGGGCATAAATCAAACCTCAGGAAATTCAAGAAAATTGAAATCATATCAAGCATCTTCTCTGACCACAATGCCATGGGACTAGATATCAATTACAGGAAAAAAACTGTAAAAAATACAAACACATGGAGGCTAAATAATACACTATTAAACAACCAAGAAATCACTGAAGAAATCAAAGAGGAAATCAAAAAATATCTAGAAACAATGAAAACATAACAACCCAAAACCTATGGGATGCAGCAAAAGCAGTTCTAAGAGGGAAGTTTATAGCAATACAGTCCTAACTCAAGAAACAAGAAATATCTCAAATAAACAACCTAACCTTACACTGAAGACAGTTAGAGAAAGAAGAACAAAGAAACCCCAAAGTGAACAGAAGGAAAGAAATCATAAAGATCAGAGCAGAAATAAATGAAAAAGAAATGAAGGAAACAATTGCAAAGATTGATGAAACTAAAAGCTGGTTCTTTGAGAAGATAAACAAAATTGATAAACCATTAGCCAGACTCATCAGGAAAAAAAGGGAGAAGATGCAAATCAACAGAATTAGAAATGAAAAAGGAGAAGTAACAATCAACACCGCAGAAATACAAAAGATCATACGAGACTACTACAAGCAACTATATGCCAATACATTGGATAACCTGGGAGAAATGAATAAATTCTTAGAAAAGTACAATCTTCCAAGACTGAACCAGGAAGAAATAGAAACTATGAACAGACCAATCACAAGTACAGAAATTGAGACTGTGATTAAAAATCTCCCAACACACAAAAGCCCAGGGCCAGATGGCTTCACAGGCAAATTCTATCAAACATTTAGAGAAGAGCTAACACCTATCCTCAAACTCTTCCAAATTATAGCAGATGGAGGAACACTCCCAAACTCATTCTGTGAGGCCACCAGCACCCTGATACCAAAACCAGGCAAAGATGTCACAAGAAAAGAAAATCACAGGCCAATATCCTGATGAATACAGATATAAAAATCCTCCACAAAATATTAGCAAACAGAATCCAACAGCACATTAAAAAGGTCACACACCAAGATCAAGTGGGGTTTATCTGTGGAATGCAAAGATTCTTCAATATATGCAAATCAATCAATGTGATACACCATATTAACAAATTGAAAGATAAAAACCATACAATCATCTCAATAGATGTGGAAAAAGCTTTTGATAAAATTCAACATCCATTTATGATAAAAACTCTCCAGAAAATAGGCAGAGAAGGAAATTACCTCAAACATAATAAAAGCCATATATGACAAACCAAAAGCCAACATCGTTCTCAATGGTGAAAAACTGAAAGAATTCCCTCTAAGAACAGGAATAAGTCAAGGGTGCCTACTCTCACCATTATTATTCAACATAGTTTTGGAAGTTTTAGCCACAGCAATCAGAGAAGAAAAAGAAATAAAGGAATCCAAATTGGAAAAGAAGAAATAAAATTGTCACTCTTTGCAGATGACATGATATTATACATAGAAAACCCTAAAGATTCTATCAGAAAACTGCTAGCACTTATCGATGAATTTAGTAAAGTAGCAGAATACAAAATTAATGCACAGAAATCTCTTGCATTCCTATACACTAACAACAAAAGAGCAGAAAGAGAAATTAAGGAAACTCTCCCATTCACCATTGCAACAAAAAGAATAAAATACCTAGGAATAAACCTGCCTAAGGAGGCAAAAGATCTGTATGCAGAAAACTATAAGACTGATGAAAGAAATCAAAGTCGATACAAGCAGATGGAGGGACATACCATGTTCCTGGATTGGAAGAATCAACATCGTGAAAATGACTCTAATACCCAAAGCAATTTACAGATTCAATGCAATCCCGATCAAATTACCAATGACATTTTTCACAGAACTAGAACAAGAAATCTTATGATTTGTATGGAAACACAAAAGACCCTGAATAGTGAAAGCGATATTGAGAAGGAAGGGTGGAGTTTGTGGAATCAGACTCCCTGACTTCAGACTATACTCCAAGGCTACAGTGATGAAGACAGTATGGTACTGGCACAAAACCAGAAATGTAGGTCAATGAAACAGAATAGAGAGCCCAGAGATAAACCCAAGCATATATGGGTACCTTATCTTTGACAAAGGAGGCAAGAATATACAAAAGAAAAAAGACAGGCTCTTCAATAAGTGGTGCTGGGAAAACTGGACAGCTACATGTAAAAGAATGAAATTAGAACACTTCCTAACACCATACACAAAAATAAACTCAAAATGGATTAAAGAGCTAAATGTAAGGCCAGACTCCATAAAACTCTTAGCGGAAAACATAGGCAGAACACTCTAGGACATACATCAAAGCAAGATCCTTTTTGACCCACCTCCTAGAATAATGGAAATAAAATAAAAAATAAACAAATGGGGCCTAATGAAACTTAAAAGCTTTTGCACAGCAAAAGAAACCATAAGCAGGAAAGACAAGAAGACAACCCTCAGAATAGGAGAAAATATTTGCCAATGAAGCAACAGACAAAGGATTAATCTCCAAAATATACAAGCAGCTCATGCAGCTTAATACCAAAAAAGCAAATAACCCAATCCACAAATGGGCAGAAGACCTAACTAGTCATTTCTCCAAAGAAGACATACAGATGGCCAACAAACACATGAAAAGATGCTCAACATCACTAATCATCAGAGAAATGCAAGTCAAAGCCACAACGAGGTATCACCTCATACCAGTTAGAATGGCCATCATCCAAAAATCTAGAAACAATAAATGATGGAGAGGGTGTGGAGAAAAGGGAACTCTCCTGCACTGTTGGTGGGAATGTAAGTTGGCACAGCCACTATGGAAAATAGTATGTAGGTTCCCTAAAAAAACTAAAAATGGAAATACCATATGATCCAGTAATCCCACTACTGGGCATATACCCAGAGAAAACCATAATCCAAAAAGAAACATGTACCACAATGTTCATAGCAGCACTTTTTACAATAGCCAGGACATGGAAGCAACCTAAATGCCCATCAACAGGTGAATGGATAAAGAAGATGTGGCACATATATACAATGGAATGTTACACAGCCATAAAAAGGAATGAAATTGAGTTATTTGTATTGAGGTGGATGGACCTAGAGTCTGTCATACAGAACAAAGTAAGCCAGAAAGAGAAAAACAAATACCATACGCTAACTCATATATATGGAATATAAAAAAATGATAGTGATGAACCTAGTGACAGGGCAAGAATAAAGATGCAGATGTAGAGAATGGACTTGAGGACACGGGGTGGGGGGCGAAGGGGAAGCTGGGACGAAGTGAGAGAGTAGCATTGACATATACACACTAGCAAATGTAAAATAGATAGCTAGTGGGAAGTTGCTGCATAACACAGGGAGATCAACTCGATGATGGGTGATGCCTTAGAGGGCTGAGATAGGGAGGGTGGGAGGGAGTCGCGGGAGGGAGGGGATATGGGGATATATGTATAAATACAGCTGATTCACTTTGATGTACCTCAAAAACTGGCACAACAACGTAAAGCAATTATATTCGAATAAAGAGCTTAAAAAAAAACACGAAAAGGCAACCTAAGCAATGGGAGGAAATATTTGCAAACCGTACATCTAATAAGGGGTTAATATCCAAAATATATTAGAAACTGACACAAGCTGGGTGTAGCAGTGGGCAGAGACCACATCTGACTGACTCCCAGCAGGACAGAAGCCCCGTGCAGGAGTACCCGATGACCCCGCCGGCAGCTGAGCGCGTGGTGATTCTGCCAAAGCTAATGAATCCACCCAGTCTCATTGGTTCATGATTATGGGCATTTCCCCCTGACATTTAGCCACAAAATGATGTCCGAATATTTAAGGCAGTTGTTCCCCACCACATAGTCCCTATCACAAAAATGTACTAGAATGATGTGACCAAGAACCATCAACGAGTCTGCAAGGCTCAGAAAGGAGAAACTTGAGGTCAATATTCAGATTTCACGGACTCGAATTTCTTTGTGTGACAAACTTTAAAATTTTCTTTTTTGTTCGTTATATATTCTTTCTTTCACAAGCAAGTAAGTATGTTAGGAGTATGACAACTTAATTTCATGCTCTTTTGAAGACTGTTCATCAAGGCTTAATTCTAAAGAGGATCACATACTTGAAGGAAAACATCATTTAGATTCTTCTATGAATCATGATTTTAAAGTATTAGTAGTCTTTATTTAATCCATTTAAAAAAAAATTATCTGTCTTGTCATATGCAAGAGTACTCAGGCCAAGAGGCCAAATTATACCAGAGATTCTTCAGAATGCAATGGTCTCCAGATAATGATTAACTAACTAAGGCAATTCTAATGTTTTTCTCTTTTTTAAATTAATTTTTATTGGACTATAGTTGATTTACAACGTTGTGTTTGTTTCAGGTGTACAGCAAAGTGAGTCAGTTATACATACACATCTATCCACTCTTTTTTAGATTCTTTTCCCATATAGATCACTACAGAGTATTGAGTAAAGTTCACTGTGCTATGCAGTAGGTCCTTATTAGTTATCTATTAGTTATCTATATTTTATATATAGTAGTGTGTATATGTCAATCCCAATCTCCTAATTTATCCCTCCCTCCCTTTTCCCCCTTGGTAACTATGAGTTTGTTTTCTACATCTGTGACTCTATTTCTGTATTGTAAATAAGCTCATTTGTGCCATTTTTAAAGATTCCACATATAAGTGATATCATATGATATTTGTCTTTATCTGTCTGACTTACTTCACTCAGTATGACAATGTCTAGGTCCATCCATGTCTCTGCAAATGACCCAATTTTGTTCCTTTTTATGGCTGAGTAATACTCCATTGTCTGTAGGTACCACATCTTCTTTATCCATTCCTCTATTGATGGACATTTAGATTGCTTCCATGTCCTGGCTGTTGTAAATAGTGCTGCAATGAACACTGTGGTACATGTGTGCTTTTGAACTACGGTTTTCTCAGGGTATATGCCCAGGAGTGGGATTGCTGGATCATATGGTAACTAAGCCAATTCTAATTATTTTCTCTTTTTATTGAAGACTTCACTAACCTCGTCAGCCATGAGGCCTGAGTGAGTGCAGTTATGAGGGTAACATCACATTCCCTGAGCATAAGGGAGGCTTATTATTTGGGCAGCAGGGGACCCGTTGTGTGTAAATTTCAGACTGTGCTCTCTTTCATGGTGGAGGGTAAATGTCCTGGAAAGACAGTCATTAGGAGCTATCTTTTCTTGAGCTACCAAAAAACTTTAAAAAATTTTGATTTCAGAAAAATTTTCAAGGACTAAACCTATAAATATTGCCATTTTGTCTGTCCTGAATATTTCACACAAATTTGCGTCAATAAAAGCCTTCAGTCTGTGGCCTGTGCTGTCACAGTGGTCTTGACCCTGCCAGTGGGTTTACAGTGACAACGTAAATCTCGATTTCCATGAAGAAGATAAAATGGGACCGTCCCTAAACCCAGTTTATACAGCTGATCGACTCAGACCCTGCGGAACATTAAATAATATACAGAAATGATGACTTTCTGCCAAAGAGCTGTAGAGATGCCAGATGTTTAAAATGTTAATCCCTGCATATGGCAAATTGCTTAACTTCCATCTTTTTATTGAATGTATTTTTGACCTTTGTAAGTAGGTAGCATAATAGATGACTTAGTGGCTTGAGTCCTTTAGGTACATAATATACATCTGTGCACATACACACAATAGTAATAGAACTTTATTAATCCAGAAGAAAAAGGAGGGAGTCCTGCCATTTGCAACAATACGGATGGACTTTGAGGACATTATATTAAGAGAAATGTCAGACAGAGAAACAAACCCTCTATGATCTCACTTATATGTGAAGTCGAAAAACATTGAGAGACTTCCCTGGTGGTCCAGTGGTTAGGACTCCACGCTTCCACTGCCAGGGGCCTGGGTTCAGTTCCTGGTCAGGGAACTATGATCCCACAAGCCGAGCAGCTCAGCCAAAAAAATAAATACAGATTTTAAACAAAACAAAACAAAACATTGAACTCATAGAAACAGAAAGTAGAAAAGTGGTTGACAGGACCTAAGAGGGCATGAGGAAATGGGAGAGACTGGTCCAAGGGTATGACTTTCAGTTATCAGATGACTAAGTTCCGGGGGTCTGATGTACAGCATGGCGACAGTAGTTCACGGTACTGCATTGTATATTGAAAGTTGCTGTAAGAATAGAGCTTTAATGTTCTCACAACAACAACAAAATAGTAATTGTGTGAGCTACGTACTGTTCATAGTGAATATCTCTCTTTGCCTCTCTCATCAGAACAAACAGATAGATGATTCCCCCAAATTAGACTTCACCATGTGATTTTTCATGCATCCTAATATTCCTCTGCTTCTCGGGGCCAAAGGATGTCCCAAAGAACACCCTGTTCCCTTTTTTGCAGACAAGAGATTTGGGGTTTTCACTTTAATGTATCCCCCTCCTCTTGGGTGTAAATTTTGTCAGTTTTGTTTCAAAATCTCTGACATGGTTATGCAGTGTCACATCTTTCCATATTTCTAAACTATCCCCATACCTTTTCAATAATTTTTTAGGGTTTCAGATATTTTCTAGTTTTTTAAAAAAGGCTTTTTGTTTAATTATTTTTTTAAGCTGTTTTCAAGAGAGAAGGCAATTCATGAGCGTGTCTGAAGCATCATTGGAATATGTCATGAATTAATTGGTAAGTATCAGATTTTTTAAAACATGCATTAAAAATACAGATAGATTTCATTCCTATAAAGGACAGAAGAATATATGATTAAGTCCCACAGGGGATAGATAATTAAAATGTTATTTTCACACAAGTTCTCTTAGATTTTGTCATCAGTCTCTCTTCTCAACCAGAAGGTCCATTCCTGAGTACATTCACTTTTCACAAAGACCTCATTAAGGGAGCTGCCTCCTGGACAGAAAGATAAGCCCCCAATATTTGGTTGTGATGTTCTCTGCCCTGTCTAATAATATCAGCATTCTAAGGACAGCAGTGAATTTAACCTAAATTCCCAGAGATGTTGCTAAGGCAATCTCCCATTATTATACTATGAAAAGAGCTGATAGCTCCCAGGAAAAAAGGAATGATTTTGAAATCTAAATCTTCTTATTGCTTGACTGAAACCTTATCACTGGGGAAAATGCATTCGGGGACTTTAACATAAAACTAATAATAAATCTAATCTTGTGTTGATATTTGATAGGGGTGGAAATGAGAAGGAAATGGATGCAGGGGAAGGGTACCTGACTGATTGTCGGGAGGACAGACTCTCCACCACAGTATACATTACATGCCTGCTTCAAAGATAATAAAAATTACTTATTATATTTTTCTCTAAAAGGTAAGCATTGCCTTAAACTGATATGGAAATAATTATTGGTTTTATTGGTCATAAACATTTTAGTCTTAAACTGAATGTATTTGTATAATTCAGTAAACAATTTTATAATGAATTCAAGTTTTCAAACAAAAGGGTATGTTGTTGCAGGAAAATAGTTTGGTTAATAAGCTACGCCGATGAAATCCAAATGAACATACCATGTTCCTATCAGTTGAGTTGCTAACTGGACATGATAATATCTGAAAAATAAATGGCTAGAAAATGGGTAAGTGCACTGCTGGAATGCATCTAGAAAGAGCAAACAGGTAGGGTGCCTTGTCCTGATGCTCAGCCTAACTGCAGCCTTCTTATGGGTAAAGGTTGTTATGCTATTAATATGTTATTTGCTGAGGTCAACAAAATTTTGCTTGCTTGCTTGCTTTCTCTCTCTCTCTTTCCTTCTCTTTCTTTCTCTCTCCCTTTCTTCCTTTCTTTCTTCTTTCCTTCCTTCCTTCCTACTTTCCTTCCTTCCTTTCTTTCGTTTCCTTTGGCCACACTGCATGGCTTGTGGGATCTTAGTTCCCTCACAGGGGATTGAACCCACGCTCCCAGCAGTGAAAGCATGCATCCTAGCCAGTGGACCACCGGGAAGTCACTTGTTTTTCTTTTAATAAATGGTTCCATCACCTGTTTTTTGCTTTGCTTGAATACGTTTAAGCAACATCAAATGAAAAGTTGGCAAATTAAGATTTTTTGGCCCAAAAAGCTAAGTAATAACCTCAGGTCTCAACCATCTCAAGGCAGTAAGTATGTCCTTTTTGGGCAAAAAAAAAAAAAAGGAATATGTATGTCTGTTTCTATATATATATATCTCTGTCTATATCTGTGTTTAGAGTCTTGGTGAGCTGGTTTGACTACATTTATAAAATGAGGTAATGCACGTAAACCTAGCATTCAGGCCTTAATCCCTATTTAAATTTGTGTTGTAGGGTTTCTCCTGAAAACGTTTTGTGTTGTGCCAATTACACCCCCCTGCTACACCTTGCTCTCCACATGTCTTCTGGGCTTTGTGCATTTTTTTCAATCTGCTTTTAGATAACAAACTCAGGACTTAGGGTTGATTTGAGCAAATTCATTCATTCATTGGTTCATTCATTCACTCAGCAGGTGTTTCTTGAGAGCAGTTTCTATGGTGATACATCAGGGAGTGAAAATGGGAAAAGCCCTATTTTGGTCACTCTGCTGTGAAGCATTTAATTCCAGGGGTTCAGTTTTTTCTTGCTTAACAGAAGGAAGATAATGAGAGAAATTTTATTATGTTTTCAGGAATCTCTCCTATTCTCCTGATTTTGACTGAGTTCTGAAGATGTTCTGGTTTAAAAGCCACTGTTGCACTGAACTGAATACCATCCATGAGAAAATATTAGTCACAAATTTGACCTTTATCTTCTCAGGAAATACCCAGGTATGACTCCAGCATGACATCTAAGATCTTCCCTATAACATGCATAATAAATAGTCTAACCAAATATTTTATGGAAGTACTTTATTGAATAAAGAATAAACACATTTTCTTCATCAAAGGGAGAAGAGAGAAAAATGATCTTTCCAGAAAGTGGATTAATGGTTGCAACAAGAAATTGCCAGGAAAAGTGACTGCCATTTGGAAAAGTGGCCCTTTTTGTCCATTTATGAAAAACCCACAGCTAACATCATAATCCCTTGGGAAAACTGGAGAACTTTCCTCTAAGGCCCTGTACAAGGCAAGGATGCCCTCTCGGCACAGCACTTCAATTTAACACAGCACTGGAGCTCTTAGAGGAGCTACCAGACAAGAAAAAGCAATGAAAGACATCCAGATCAGTAAGGAAGAAGTGCAAGCATCTCTCCTTACAGAATTCATGACCCTATATGTAGAAAACTCTAAAGACTCCACAAAAAACCTTTTAGAACTAATAAATGAACTCAGTAAAATTGCAGGATACAAAATCAACATACAAAAGCCAGTTGCATTTCTATACATTTTTATCTGAAAAATAAATGAAGAAAAGAATCCCAATTACAATAGCATCGAAGAGAATAAAATACTCAGGAACAAATTTAACCACATAGATGAAGAATATGTACTTTGAAAACCATAGAACATTGATGAAAGAAATTGAAAACACAAATAAATGGAAAGGCATTCCATGTTTACAAATTGGAAGAATTAATATTTTTAAACGTCCCTATTACCCCAAATGATATACAGATTCCATGCAATCCTTATCAAAATTCCAATGGCATTTTTCACAGAAATAGAAAAAGCAATCCTAAAATGTACATGGAACCACAAAAGAGTCTGAATAACAAAAGCAGTCTTGAGAAAGAAGGTTAATTAACACATACATCCCCTCACATAATTATAATTGTGTGTGGGAGGTGGGGTGAGGACATTAAAGACTTGCCCTTTTAGCAACTTTCAGCTGTATAATGCAGGGCTTCCCTGGTGGCACAGTGGTTAAGAATCCGCCTGCCGATGCAGGGGACACGGGTTCCATCCCTGCTCCAGGAAGATTCCACATGCTGTGGGGCAACTAAGCCCGTGCACCACAACTACTGAGCCTGTGCTCTGCAGTCCGTGAGCCACAACAATTGAGCCCCCGTGCTGCATCTACTGAAGCCCACGTGCCTAGGGACTGTGCTCTGCAACAAGAGAAGCCACTGCAATGGGGAGCCTGTGCACCACAATGAAGAGTAGCCCCCACTCACAGCAACTAGAGAAAGCCCGTGTGCAGCAACGAAGACCCAACACAGCCAATAAATAAATAAATTTATAAACAAAAAAATTTTTTTAAAGTATATCATGCAGTATTATTAACTGGAGTCACCATGTTGTGCATTAGATCTTTAGAATTTATTCATCTTTTAACTGGAAGTTTGTACCCCTTTGACCAACATCTCCCCACTTCCCCCCCCAGCCCCTGACCACCACCATTCTACTCTCTGTTTCTACGAGGATTACAGATTTGACTTGGATAAACACAGATGAGAAAAGAAGCTAATGCCTAATGATTTTTGGAACAACCAGAACATGTATTCTTTAATCAAATATTCTGAAAAATCTTGGAATAAAGTCATAAAGGAAGGTTGAGGAAAAACAAAAATATTTGCCTTCCTTTTGCTAAAGATTTTAATAGAATGTAGTTTGAGGAGATGCAAGAATGTCACCAAGATTTCACCTGAAGTGGCAAAAGAAACTTATTTTAGATGAGTAATGAGTCTGGCTGTTTGGATTCAGTGGCTGGAGGTGCCAAAGCCTGCAGAAACCTAACTGCAGGGGTGTCAGCTGAAATGTCACGACCCAAAATAGTTTCGACTTGAAGATAGGAGGCTTTCAGGAGGATTAAGGGCCATATTTTAAGAACAAGATTTCAACTCTTCGTTTGCTTTCCAGAACTGTTATAATTACATCTCACGTTATAAAGGAATTTACCCTATGCAAAGAGGTAACTTTCTAGACTTTTCTGAATATATTTTATTAAAGAGAAGGATTCCCAAGTAATCAATGCCATAAACTCAAAACTTTCTCTAAATGCGCTAAGGAAGAGACCCAGAGACAGTTGGGAAATTATTCACAGCACATGTATTGAGTCAGGGGCTGCAGCACTGAGACTCTGGGATGCCCACGAGGGAGGTCATGCCCTCCAGGACCACTCCCAGGGGTGTGTTTTTGGCGCTGAGCCTTACGGCCAAATCTCCATGCTCTTGTCTTCTTCCCAGACCTCCTCTCTAGCCCTCTGCTGGACTCTGTAAACCACATACTATTCTTCCAGTACATTCTGATGTTAGCCAGAATCCATTGCTGGGTCTTCCAATACAACCTCCAGTTTTTGCTTAATTTGACTTTTTCCTTAATCATCTAATTTCTACATGTATTCTTTAAAAAAAAGTTAACATTGGTCATCCAAGTGATTACACAGGTTTCTGTGAGTCTTATAGATATGTAATCATTTTCTAGGATAAAATGTCTTTCACATCCCAAATTGACTTTTTAAAGAAGCTTGGCAAAATTAGTTGTTTATTAGTTAGGAGTTCCTGAATCATATTAGCAGGCAGAATTTTTTTTTAATACAGAGAAAATTAATTGTACAAAAATAGTTTTGTTCAGTCAAGCTTTCTAACCATCGAAACTCCTAGCTAAGCTTTCTTCCTAAAATTCCTATTATCCAGTTAAGGAACTATACAAAGGAGCTCAAATTTTCATCAGATTGATGAAATCTCAGATCCTTCAGAGAATGGTTTTTCAGTAATCCATCTGGTAACAGTTTGAATTTCTTTTTTAACTATGAGATTTCAAAATAAAAGAGAAAAGAAAATATTTAAATCTTTTGGCCATATTATTTTGACAAAGTAGCATATTTACTTAATAGAAGGGTTTCACCAGCAATTATAGTTTCCATTCAGGCCATTTCTTTTGTTCAAACTGTAATTAGTTTGAATTTGCTGTAGTTTACATCTCATTTCCTAGCTTCCTTACAAAGAAAATTGTGATTGAAATTTGGAACTTTCAAAATTGTCCTTGAAACTCCCTGCCTCTTCCTAAGAGAAGACATTCTCTTTAAAACTGATGGTTGACTAGAAGCCTAACATGAAAGCAAAGGTGTGAAAGAATATCTCAAGGTCACACGGCTGATCAGTATCATTGGGATTTGAATATAGATCTTCTGCTCCAAGTTCACGTTCTGGTTACAGCAAACACTGGCTTCCTTATTGTCACCATTTTATGATATTTTTCTGGACTCAAACTCCCAAAACCTACCATTGTAGAGAAACATTCCAATGCTTTCCTACTCCCGGTGTAAATGCACTTGGTGGTGGTGTGATCCCCTTGTATGCCCACATATTTGGGAACCACGTTAGTGAATTCTAAGGCTGAGTTTTGCTTTTAATATTAACATTAAAATCAATTGAAGACAACAATTCAAATTGTTTTAACACTTTTGATAATGTTTGGAGTGCTTCTTAGGAGCATTTCACAATAACAACTGACTTTCAGTGTCTTTCATTTATTGAACCAATATTATTGAATGCCAACTGTGGGCCAGGCAGTTCTGCTGGGCCAGGCAGTTGTGTTCTAGAAAGCCTCAGAGAACAAAAGAAATGCAAATCTCTGCAATCTTAGAACTTACATTTTAGCAACTAAAGAACAATTCAGCAATTAAGTAAACAAAAGAGCCTATGGATAGTTTTAAATAGAAGAGTAACAGGATCTGGCTTATATATATATATATATATATATTTTTTTTTTTTGGCACACGGGCTTAGTTGCTCCGCGGCATATGGGATCTTCCTGGAGCTAGGGTCGAACCCGTGACCTCTGCATCGGCAGGCGGATTCCTAACCACTGCGCCACCTAGGAAGCCCTCTGGCTTATATTTTAAAAAAATAATTCTGAATGTAGTGTGGAAAACAGACTCTAAGAGGGTGGGGTGAGAACAAGAGACCCCGTGGGAAGAGTGCTTAGCAGCGTATTACAACATCGCAGTTGAGAGATGCTGGTGGTGTGGAAGAGATAGTAGCAGTAAAGGTGATTAAAGGTTAGATTCGGGAAGTGTGTCAAGGGGAGAACCAAGAGGATTTTCTGGCAGAGCGGATGGATGGTACGAGATGGAGAGAAGATTCAAAAATAAGTCCAAGGACTGAGTAAACAACAGGACAGATGATGTCGCTTTCAACTGAGATGGAAGTGGATGCGAGAGAAGCGCATTTGGGAGCAGTCTTTGTGTACAACAGACTAAGAAGTAGATGAGGAGTTCAAACGGGACCCATGACATATGTCTCCCCGTATTTCATACAAGAAGCCTCGGTCTTTCTTTTGGATCTCTTTGCAGCAAGTTTAAAGACAAAAAAGATGATTTGTGTTGAAATAAATCTAGATGTGGGATCTACTAAAAAGAGTCATCAGAGACTTAGAATAAGAAATGTGACTTTCAAGGACACTTAGCCAGTGCCAGGGAGGGCTTCAAACCAAAGACCCGGGCTGTAGATAAAGTGGAACAGAAAGTTCAATAATCTCACTGTGAGTAGCTCATTCTTTCCTTCCCTCACCCTTGGATTCTCATTTACTCAACTGCCTGTACAAGGGGGCAACAAAGCACAGTCCTTGCCCTCAGGGCAGAGAAATACAGAGGACCAAACAAAAACAATTGTCTCCCTCGTATTGATTTAACCTCAGGATGTAAAATAATAGATTTTTCTCCAAAAAATCATATATAACATTCTACATATTTTACAATACAAAAAATATAATACATCCTCTCTTCTGTAAGTAAAGTTGGTAATACAGGGTAAAAAAGAAAAATCTAATCCCATACTATTTATAAGAAACCCACTAAAAATAGATTATCACAGAAAATTTAAAGGGAATCACTGGATAAAGTCATATCAAGAACATTGCTTTCTTCTGTAATAAAAAATATTTAAGTTAAAAAAAACCTGCTTCCTATCAGTAATAGTTACATAAATATTAAATTTAAAGCACAGCAACCTACTTGTTTACCCTTTGTTCAAGGGCATTGACTGGTCAATATTAGCTGGTATTTACATCCTTATAATTAAAAGACAAAATTCTAAGCTGGAGCATATATTATGATTTTTTAAGGTTTAAAACAAAAATGATTGATAGTCAGATTCTGTGGGGAGCATTTTGCTTCTAAATCTACTTGCCATTGCTGTTGGCAGCTCTGAAAATACTAGCAAGGTCATCAAAGGCACTAACGGTGTGCTGTCCCTCCAAGAGGAGTGTGAGTTTATGATCTCAGGTGCGGGCTTCCCATGGCTGAAATATTTATGTCTTTCTAGCCAATAGCACATCTCGCGTGGGTATTATTTTGGAGAGGCATTTGGTGGGGTTCAGGTGGAGCACACTCCCAGACTGTCAACTGCACGGAGAGAGACAGCTGCAGGTATAAACAAGTGGGATGTGTTTTGTGGTCTGTATTTCCATCAATGTGATTAGATTGATGATTCTTGCCGGTGCCTCATGCACATTGAAGGGGCATAAAGGCACCTGCACGTGCTGGAAGACCCTGGAGCCAAGGGGCTGGGGCAACGCTGACTGTCACGTGTCCTCCCAAACTCTGTCACTATGCCTATGTATTTGTGCTCTTCAAGTTTAAGTAGACTTTTCGGTAAACCATGGGTCTGCGTATATCAATATATGTTTGAATTTAGTCTTTTGCTATTCAAAATGCAATGAATTTTAATGTTAGAGAGTATAAACGTTCATTGAAATGATTTCAGATTCCAGAATGTAACTAAAATTTAAGCAACTACTACGTGTCTGATTTTGGTGTAGCAGCAAAGAAGATCCAACATACACAGTCACTAGCCAGCAACTCCATTCTCCATTTTGCAGTTAGAATGAACTTTAGAAAATACACATCTGATCTGTGTCCTCCCCAAAATGACCAGAAGCGAAACCCTCAGTGGAACAGCCACACCCTCAGGATGCAGCCTAGACTTCTTGGTATGACTTTTAACAATTAAGATTTGATACCTCCTCACCTCTTCAGTTTCATCTCTTTCCATTTCTCCCTATTCTACATTTCTAATTTCCCCAATATCCCATACTCTCAGGGAGGATTTTTCTTTATTATATCTTCTGATTCTAAATAAAATGCATTAATATAAGGACTTTACTGCTTTCATAATATTTAGCACATAAAAGTGCTTTCCTAAGTATTATTTCTTTCGATTCTTACAAGTACATAATATACAATATTATTCAATTAAAATTTATAATTTAAGGGACCAAGACTCATAGGGGTTAAGTAACACCCTTAGGATTACAGTTATTAAGTACAAAGGACTGGTGTTTAACTCTTCTGATTTCATTTAATTCTAAGATTGATATAGGACTGCAAATTCTTGCTACAAGTCCTAATTTTAAAATTTTGAACTCATCAAAATAGCACTATTATTTTCTTAATAACTTACTATAATAAATGTTATTTACTTCAAATCATAAATTAATTTTATGTATGCTGATAAATTTTTTAAAAGACTGAATGACACAGTTCTTTCATAAAACACTAAAAGCTCAATTAGGACTCTTATTATCTCCAGATTCCATAAAACCGAGTTACAATCTTCTGCTGTAGAAGCACTGTAGTTAATATGCTGAGAAGAATTACGAATATAACAAAAGAGGAAAAAATTTTTTAATTTTAATGTAGTAAATGTATTTCTTTGGAGGATGAGAGCTGAAAGTTAGAGACTAGTTTATGACCTCTTTAAACTCGTGTTTGCTTGGGCATGATACTATTTATATCTGATTTACTGAATGATCATATGATTTCTGACTCAGTGCTTATGTGTTTGAAAACTGGTTTAAAAATCAACTTCCTCCTGGGATGAATTGAGAGAGTAGCATAGACATATATACACTACCAACTGTAAAATAGATAGCTAGTGGGAAGTTGCTGCGTAACAAAGGGAGATCAACTTGACGTTGGGTGATGACTTAGAGGGCCAGGACAGGGAGGGTGGGAGGGAGTCGCAGGAGGGAGGGAATGTGGGGATGTATGTATAAATACAGCTGATTCACTTTGGTGTACCTCAAAAGCTGATACAAGAGTGTAAAGCAATTATATTCCAGTAAAGAGCTTAAAGAATAATAATAATTAAAAAAATCAACTTCCTCTATTATTAAGGATTTTTTTTTTAAGAAGCCCAATCATTCCTGCTAGAGTTGGTTTTCTATAAGAATTACAAGTGAAAGATAATGATATATAAAGAGTACCAGCAAAGATTTTCAGTTCCTAGGTTTATTACAATCTAGCCGGGGTGAAGGGGAGCTAGACTATAAAAATAACTCCAGAATCATCTAAAATATGGAATAAACAATGTAGCTGTGAGAGAGAGACCAGACTCTCATAGGGCAGCCCTCTGGGGCATGCATAACCACGTGATGGATTCAGACATCACAGCTGCTATATCCTTCCCTCCTCTAAGAAAGAGGAGATGGGATGAAGTGAGAGGGTAGCATTGACATATATACACTACCAAATGTAAAATAGATAGCTAGTAGGAAGCTGCTGCATAACACAGAGAGATCAACTTGATGCTTGGTCATGACCTAGAGGGTTGGGATAGGGAGGGTGGGAGGGAGGCTCAAGATGGAGGGGATATGGGGACATATGTATAAATACAGCTGATTCACTTTGTTGTACAGCAGAAACTGGCACAACAGTGTAAAGCAATTAGACTCCAATAAAGATCTGAAAAAAAGAGAGAGAGAGAAGTAAGAGGAGTAGAGTCCATTCCGCTGCCTTTCATCACTGGCAGAAGAAAGCTGTCCCTTCCGACATCGAAACACATCTCTCCTGCTTATATATTTCTTTCCTATATCTTTTCTATTAATATTTAGTAGCTCAAAGAGTCTGGCTTCCTAAAAAGTCAACTTTCTTACCATCTACTTTTCATTCTCATGTAGACTTCCAAGCTTATAACCTTTCTAAAAGAATGTGAGGCAAGAAAGGTGGCATTTTGTTATCCGCATTCTTTCATTTAAAATGAAGGAATTTTGTTTCCTCCAGACCCTAAGCGAACAGAAAAACAATAGCTCAAAATACCCTTTACCCCCACATAATCACTATTCCCACAGACAGTTTGGTTCATAAAACAAATGCCTTCAGACGTTGAAATACGCCTTCCTAACCAGGAGAGTTTTTGGATCGATTCTTCTCCATTTGAATGTAGATTTTATATTGACATGTCACTTAAACTTGAAAATTCATATTTATAAATTTTATAAGTTTTTCCAACTAACTTTTATATTTGGCTAGATTTAGGATCTAAATAGCATGTGCAGTCATAGACACTATTACAACAATTTGCCTAAGGAACTGTGTATTTTAAAATCTACCAGTGCTGCCCCACATTTGGAATGACTCAGAGTGAGACCCAACAGCTTTGGTCGCTTGCCCAGGGGGCATTAATAATGGTTTCTAGGTTATAATGTTCTATGTAACCACCCTTTGTGTGCATAGGATGTATTTCGGGAGATCCACCAA
Organism: Hippopotamus amphibius kiboko; assembly: GCF_030028045.1. Classification (NCBI taxonomy): domain Eukaryota; kingdom Metazoa; phylum Chordata; class Mammalia; order Artiodactyla; family Hippopotamidae; genus Hippopotamus; species Hippopotamus amphibius. The sequence goes on along the minus strand of NC_080190.1, from coordinate 127,742,574 downwards.
AGAGAAAGGGAGATTCCCAGCTGACTTTGCTCATGGATGGAGCTCTTGGGATGGATGATTTAAGGGATCTAGGAAATCTTCCTTAGACCCCAAGCACCTCGCAAGCCTGACTCATGGTCGGAAATCCTACTATAAAATATTATTTTATTACAGTTAGCTTTCCTTCCTTAATTGAAAGATAAACATCCTTTCCAGGTGGTAACTGACAACCATTACCAGTTGCAATCGAGACCCAGGCTCTCTCTCAAACTCATCCTCCACACGGCTTAGTTATCACCAGGTAGCAAGGACTCGTGGTCTTCAATAGCTGGTGAACTCTCCTAGGCAGATCCTGTTTCATTTTTGTCCTTTGCGAAGTGAACTTTGATAGAAAAAAGTCTTTGCTTTTGAGGTACCCTAAATTCTAAACTTGTCATCTTATCCATAGGTGTAGGTCAGTGTTAAGAAGCATTTCTCATATGGGTGAGACAAGGGAAAAGTTTGTTTCCGTAAGATGAAAACTATTGCAGACTTCTTTATGTACAAAGTATTTTCATTTCTCTTTCTCTACACATCAGAGAGATTGTGGAGAACAGTTTTCTGACATCCATATTGGGTGTTTTCACCCAGAAACACTGAGGGCTAAATGCACCACTAATTTCTCCATCTGACTGTCAGGCTCGAGACCACTTACTGTCACATCGGGGGAGATGCATGATGGAAAGAAACTGGAGTGAAAAACGGAGCTTTGAGCCCAGCAACAGGAGGGTCAGGGTTTTCCAAATGCTCACTTCAAGACCCAGGGAGCCTTGCTGCTCACTGACAAAAAGGAAAACATCTTGACGGCCTTCACTGCTAATTATCTGACAAAAACTCGTGCTGGATGCCAGTTACCAATGGGAACGTGGCAAAGGAGGCAGGTTCAATCAATACCACGTAAATAACTCAACTCAGAATTTAAAACTGGGACTCAGTTCATAAGTTTCTTTATGAACACTAAACATCCTCTCTTCAGGAAAATTAGACATATGGGCACCAGGACAAAAGTTCGTGCTGTGATTTTAAGGATACACAGATCATGGACTCGGTACTCCTTCCTCATTTAGAAAGATTCATCTGTGGCATGGTTTGTACTGCATGAGTGCTGCTTCCATGATGAGAACATAGGGGAGAAGGGGCTGTTTGGTGAAAGAATTTCATTAAAAGAGTTGAGTTTAAACACAATACATGCTTCAAGCAGTTCTTAAAAACATCATTTAGTCAACGCTTCCAACTGTTCTTTGAGTGTCTGATGGTATAAGCCCTGGTCCAATGGAAATGATTAGTACTCAGTCCCTGCTTGGCCCAGAGGGAGGGAGGCCTCTGAACCTGGAGGACGAGAAGCTTGCAAGGCGGAGAGAGAACTCTCGGTTCCTTAGCCTCGTTCCCAGGGGCTGTACCTGCTGCTCCCTGGGAGCCACCTGCTCCTCTGTTGCTCCCCAGGCCACAGGCTCCTTCACCCATGGGCTCAATCCACTTAAGTGTAGTGTAGCTCAGGAGTTACGGTCTCTGCAAGTCCAAGCACAGTATGAATGGAGAGTGGAACGAGGCGTCCTGAACCCAATGTCTGCTTCTACTTCTGTGAAGTTCAGGTCCAGTCTTCAGGGATCCAGAGCTATAATAGGAGAGTCACTTGATGGAGTTCAGCCCTGGGCCCGAGTCTCTTGGGGAGAACCTGTGTCATGGCCTCAAATAAGTGGGGATGGACCTTGAGGGTGGGGAGACTGTCAGTGCCCTGGGGACATCATTTGTGGCCAGTTTGTCAGCCCATTGCAGGTACCACTCTGTGCCAGCTGTACTGACCTTAAGACCATGAGGAAGAAGAACCAAATCCTGGATCTACTTGTGAAACCCTTGGTGAATTTATAAGAAAAATCAACCCCGTGGAAGAATTCAAATAAACCCAAAGAAGTGACATAATACAATGACACTAAACAGCTGTGCGTTAGCAGACCATGCCGTTTAAAAATTGAAACTTTTTTATGATAGAAAAATTTCAAATGTAACAGAAGTAGTAGAAAGATTAGTACGATTAGCTTCCATGAACCCCTATAGCTTTTGGCCCACTCATGACCAGTGCTGTTTCATATATATCCACCCCCTCATACATACACACACACACACACACACACACACACCATTTCTTTTTACTTGCAAATGTTTCTACAGCCAGTATTCTAAATTTCCCATTGTCTCATAATCTTTTTTTGCAGTTGGCTTACATAGGATCTCAATAAGATACATATATTGCAATTGGTTGATATGGCATTTAAATCTCTTCTAATTTATAGATTTCTCTTTTTCTTTCTGCAATTTGTTGACAAAATGAATTTGCTTTTCCTGACTAGATATTGATGCCTGACTTCCCAGACTGCTACTTCGCCTGTTCCTTTACTCCCTTTATTTATTGCGAATTAGCATTCAGATCTAGAGATTGATGAAAAGCGAGTTTGGTTTTTAACAAGACTGCTTCGTGGGTGTTGGTGAGCAGTTCCTCCGGAAAGCACCTACACCCAACCATTTCTCCTTTCATGAGGTTCACGGCCATTGATAAGCATTGTCTAGATTTATTACTTCATTAGAAGTGGACTATTCACTAGAAAGAAAAACACCATGCCATTTCAAGACAAGGAAAGATGCAGCTCTGAGACAAAGCCAGAGGACACAGGCTGCTCTCACCTAGAGTCTTTGCTGTCTTCCCTGCAGGATCCACTTCTTTGCTGGGAAAACTGCCTCGTGCCCTCCAGGGCTTCTCCTGTTGGACTGATTAAGAAGGACTCATCTCTTTTCTTACGATTTAATATTTGAATCCAAGGGAAAAGGTGACAAAAATGTAAAACTATTTGGCGTCATATGCTTTATTGATAGTTATGCATACATTTTATAGTTTTTTTATATTTTATAGGTTTGTATCTTAGCTATAACCTTTTAGAATAAGTTTAAGTTTTTTTTGACTTAGTAACTCTGTGTACATAGTACAAAACTAAAACTAGATAGTATAATAGTCTCCCAACCACAAATTTTCCTGTCTGGGAGCAACCATTGTCCAAGATTGTATATCCATCCAGAGATGGTCCTTGAATAAACAGGAACATCTGATTATAGTAATTCACCTATAATTTTTTTAACATGAGAGTTGCTTCAATTTTCCTATTATAAAAATAATGCTTCATGACTGAAAAATTCAAAGTGTAGAAAAGTATGAAAAAGCAACTGAAAATTACCTGTATTTATACCACCCAGGTATTTTCAGATCAAGTCACCATTATAAACATAATAAATGATACTATAATGGTTCCTCTGCCTGTAATTTAATGTGCTCATCTAACTCCAGCTCAAGTTTCATAAACACTGAGGGTTTACTGTGGACAAGGTACCATGTTAATCATTGGAGATATCAGAGCAGACGACCAAGTTCCTTAGCCAGGGAGGTGTAGAAAGGAATTGGTAGACCACCTGCCCTGGTCCTGCATCCCCTGTGGAGCCCCGGTTTGGAGACACACACACACACACACACACACACACACACACACACACACACACACGCCCACACTGGGCCGGGAGGAGCAGCAGCCGTGATCTCCAGATAAGGGCTGTGGCCAGAAGCTTCTAACTCGGTCCCCAGAGGCCCTCACCTCCTGGTGCTCACACCCTGTGTAATTTCCTCTTGTTTAGTGCAGGATGGCCCCTATCACTGGTGTTTACAAATAGCATAATGACAAACTTGATGGGCTATAACTCCAGAATTAATTTACAGAGTTAAATTTTGCGATCATTTGTCATGCAGCAGTAGATCACATAAGAGCCGAAGAGCTTCATCCGTGTTTATTTGGACCTCATTCTTGGGAACTCCTCCAAACTCTGGTGATTGCGGTTTGAGGCGGAGCATGTAATTATTAAAGAAGACAGAGCCAAGGTGTGGGGGATTTTTGTCCCAGAACAAAATTTAGTGTGATTTTTAATGATTGCTTCAAAAGACAATTCCAATCTGAAAATAGAAGTTGTGGGTTAAACTTTGAAACCATGCCCTTTGCTGTCGTAAAATCTTCTCATAAGTTATTTGAGGTTAAGAAAATAGAAATCTATCTATGAATGGAACATTGAGCCCCCAGACACAGTCAATGGTGTTAACTGAAGCCATTCTTTGTCCCTGCCAGCAATTCTCCGTAAGTTAAAAAATAAAGAAATGAACAAAGTTTAAAGAAATAATCAACCGCTTTTAGCATGCTTTGGGAAAACGTTTATTTTTTTTAGTACCTATGCAGACCCTTTAATAAATTTCTTAACCTTTTGTTTGTTTGTTTATTACAAGTTGGATTTTAATAATGAAATAACATTCTCCTACTACATGTCCAAAAAAAAAACAAACCCTGGAATGTATTTAATTTTTAACTTTTTTACTTCCCTATTTTTTCAATAATTTATTTCTATATGAGTAAAGGATTTGTACATCCACCTATTACTGAAGTTATTTAAGATCCTTAACAGTACTGATGCATATAAAAGAGGACACACCTGGTGAAAAGAAGGAAATTGATGGGTGTCCATTCGTATATATTTTCTGATACCCAGGAAAAAGGGACCATTGAATTATTTCCACCTACTAGGAATTCCTTAAGGAAAGGAAGCAAGTTTTATTCATTATGGTAACCCGTTTAGCCGGGTATGTAGATGATATTTGCAGAATACATGAATGAATTAGTTAATTACTTAATGCATCTCTGATTTGTTCTTCTGATTGCCTGTACTATTGACTCCAAGTTTTTACTTCTCTTAAGCTTTTAAAAATTCATCAGATTAGATAACCAAACTCAGATTGCTCAGATATGAAAAAGCAAGGATGAACTGCAAGCCTTACAAAATTTAATAAAAGGAATTTATACCACAGCATGGTGTTACAATTCTTTAGTTGATGTCAAGGTTACTTTGGGAAATAACATTATCTATATAATCCCACCAATTTAGCAACATATATTTTAGACTCAGCAAAATAGGAAGATCAGTCTTTGTTCAATGGGAGAGAACATTTACTTTGTTGCAAGTATATAGTTTTAAGATGGGAGTATTCAAAATAGTAAGGGATACATTTATTAAGTCCACTTATGTACCAGACACAGACCCAAAAGGATTATGCTAATGTTATCTATTCAATCTTCATAGCAATCATAAACATAAATATTATTACATCTATTCTAAGGATGAAGAAAGTGAAGTTAGAGAGATTAGGTAAACTCCTCAAGATCAAACAACTCCTTATAAGAATCCGAATACAAGGCCATTTCAATGCAAAACTCCTTCAGTCCCAAAACTAATGACAGAGTTTCCTTGATTGAAAAATGCCATTGACTGTGGACTGAGGATCAGCATTTAAGGAGAAAGGAACCAAAACATTAAATGCAAACACAAATAATATTATTAATTGATAATAACAAACATTTAGTCTTACAGCTAAGAAACTTTCTCCTACAGAATCACATACACACAAAGTCAACGTCTAAGCTCTTCACATTCAAAATATAAAGGTCCTTGTGAATCGATTTTGGCCGTTGGCAGTTAAACACAGCATCGCTCTGATTAACTGACTTTCATAACTCTCACTCACAGTCGTGACCTCCTTGGCACTATTAAAATTACCAATGCAATTTCTAGGGCATAATGGAGATCACCAGGTGCTAAACTGAATAAGGTCATAGTTTCATTTATATGGTTTAGAGCATTAATTTTGGATTCATGTAGATCTGTATCAGAATCCAAGATCTGCCATTAGGTGAATCTGGGGAACTGTCTTATCACTTAGGACAGGTTCAATTGTGCTTTGATATCAGACACCAACATTTCAGTGGTTCATAGAAGCAAAAGTTTATTTCTCTCCCAAGCTGCATATTCAGTCCACGTTGGCTACAATGGCCATGCCCATTTTGTGGGTAAGTGACTCAGAACAGGTGACATCTAGACCAAGACTGAAATGAAAGGGAGAAATTAGGAGAACTAGTTTTTAGAGGCCATACTGAGTTTTTGGTTTACCCAATATTTCTGTGACCTCAGGAAATTTACTTAAACTCTCTGAAACTCAGTTTCCTCATCAAGTGAGGAGAATAATACCAACATTTTAGCATTAAATGTCTAATTACTGAATGAGATATGTGAAAATTTCTAACACATGGTCTGGCACATAATCAACAACAGTTTTCACATATTTTCCTTTTCTGGATGTGACATCGTGCTCTCAGATGTAAATATAACAGAAACGTCGGAGAGACGCTCTCAACACCAACCCCCTTGAGCCTGAAGATGAGGTAAAATAAAAATGGGAATTAGATGCTTTGTGTTTCCAAATAAACAATTGTGATTCAAAATGTTTTGCTTCCATTAATGTCTGTGTTTCACATTTTTCAATTAATCACAACATTTTTCAGTACCCACATACAAACGCTTCCCTGGGTTCTACGAAAATATCAACACAAGTGAGACACAGTTTCTCAAGATTTGTAGATGTCAGAGTGTCTGAAACCTAATGCAACAGACAACGCAAACCATAATGAATTGGCTTGACATCCATTTGCTAAGTGGTCCCATCTATACACAGTCTGTTCTGCAATAAATTCAGGGTTTTTTCAGCCATCACAGTGAATGCCTATGTCTATGATTGTTCTGTCCAATAAAGACAGCCAACAAAATGGACACATCCTAATTATTTTGTTAATCCTTCATTATTTGTGTTGTCATGGTAACTGAATTAGGCTGACTGATTAAAATTTGTTTGATTCTCTTAAGTTATTATGATGTCAAAAACTTTCAATTAAATCAAATGGTTGGTTTAATGATACTGTATTCTCAGGTTGACACAACCTTTGCTTAAAAAGAAAGAAGAGAGAAGGACAGAATGGAAGATTTTAAATGTTGGGCATTTATAACCAAATAAAAGTTCTTTTACATGCAGGAAAGTACTGGTTGTAGTTGGCAGTTGCAATGAATTACAACATCTGATAAAGGAAGGTAATGAGGAGCTTTTCTTTATGCTGTGTTCAGCTTCACAGAATAATAGAAAGCCTTTCATTGAAATGATTTTATTTTTACATAGAATGCCCTTCTATTACAGGGTTGCAAAGATTTTTGTATTTAAAAGTAAATGGAAGAGCGTGTGTTATTAAACATACACTTTTGGCCCCTTGGTGCTATACTAGTATTGGGATATCCATCAGTGAGGCTCAGCAAGGTCTGATGCTGTTTTTTTAATTGTGTGGTGTCAACTACAGAGTGATGTTTCCCACTTAGCAATTTAACAAAAGAAGGAATAAATTTCAATCTGCTGATAATTCACAAGAAGTTGAACTTTGATGTTTTTGCCTCCTTTCACCTTGAAACTGGAGTAAATCATTAGGTAGTCTTGAAAAAGACCACCAGTGCTCACCAAATAGCAGGGGCTCCTCTACTGGGTTGGAACATGGCAGCTGCCTGGCTCCCTGAGTCACTGCTTGGAGAAGAGTAGGTTCCACTTGGACTGCACCTGACAGTGATGTGAGCAAGAAAAACACGTTTCCTGTGGCGAGTCCCCGAGGTTTGGATTTGTTTGTGATCCACTGTGGCTTCGACAAGTGGACACAGCAACAGTGAGGCGCTGCTTCATCCTTGTGGGGAGGTGAGGCCAGGTGGCTGGGTTCTGCTGGTGCACCCATGGGAGATGGGTGGGCCACCAGGTCTAAAGACCCCGTCACTGCAGAATGTGCACATCCCTGAGGGTCTCTCTAGGCTTTACTGCCACAGCTAAAGTGGAGTGGAGCTCATGGTTATTGAACATATTTTCAACAGGACAGGAGTGTCTCTCATGGAACAAAGGTGAGTCCTGCGTGGGATACCCATGCCTGGGAACGCCTAGCTGTTAAATCGTATCACCTCAGGAAGGGAATTTAGCTGTGTCCTCACCAGGGTCCAAATCCTAAAACAACAGAGACATGGTATCTAATCCATACTCCTTTGAGAGAGAATATATGGCATAAGGGAAAATGTAAATGTTGTTAAGAGTAATAAAATAATTATACTATAATGAAGTCTGATTCATATCATAACCATGTACCCAGAGTGCTATGGGATGCTGCTGTTTGGGACAAAACAGGAATCATAGGCAAAAGGAATAGTGTAGAAGCTGATAAAACATGATAGTATTGAAGCTGATGGTCAAATGTGTTGGTTAATTAATCAGCGTCCCCTGAGGGCATTACCCCTCTGGGGAGAAATTCTCATGAAGGTTTAGACATGATTAGTGACAAATTCACCATGGTTCTTAATCACTCCACAGATGTGTACCATGAAGTCCAGAAAACTATAGATCGGAGAGGGAAAATAATTGTAAAGTGATGTTAAAAACTTGAGAAAGTCTGCACTGATTTTATTGGATGACACAGTTGCCTGTTTAAAACCATACCCACCCTTCATAGTTTATTTAAAATGTTTGGAATCTGTGCATTTTGGAGTGATTATACACTCTTGCAAGGCTAATAACTCCCGTCAAACTAGTAGTGATTGTTTTGTCACAGGAAGGCCCTGAGCACACGTCAGGCAGGTGAGCTACGCAGGGGAGTTCCTTCCAGCAGCCCTGCACTTGACCTGAGATGTTTTGCTGAAAAAGAAATTGTGTCTTTATTGCACAGACCCCTGGTCAAGAAGTGAAATCTACTGCTTAGTGATGCTGCCCTGCAGCCATGGATCTGAGGCAAGTTTCGGCGGGGGGTGGGGGGGGGTGTACTCTATGGTCAGCGTTGTTTATTGATGAAAGGGTCTTGATGACACTCTGGAAGGCTCTGTCACTGGGGCTGGTTACATAACAAGAATGTGTCCACGTGCCCAGCAGAGGATAAGAAGCCCTGCTGAGTCTTGTCTTGGGATCTGTGGTTCGAGGCATCCTGTGCTCACCTCAGGGGTCCTGACCTGAGAAAATGCAGGTCCTGGAGTGACCCTGAGAGGTCACCCCGGCACTCACCCCTCCCTGTGCTCCATACTCCTTGCTGTCAGGCAGCCTCTGGCAGGGATGCATGGCCACACGTTGATGCTGTTGCTGTGTTGAATCCTTTTCCTGTACAAAACTGTATTTGTGAGCATGGCCTGTTTGGGCCCTGGAACCTCCTTTAGTAATCAGGTCCTGTCTAACTGCCATGGTTAGAGCAGTTTCTGTCTCCCCAGGGCCTGGCAGGGTGCCGGGCCTGTGGGCTGCATCCACTAAATATGAAATGAATAAAGGTTCTACACACCCTTCCTCTGTGAGGAAAAAGCCAACATGATTTAAATGAATAGCAATTTAATCAGGTCACATTGGTCATGCAATAAAATATGAATTTTCATCTTCAAAGAAAATCCATAAACACGAATGGAAAGGAAGAACCACCCCAAGGTCTGTTTAGAAATAGCAGTTCATCATCTGTCCTTAATATTAATACCTAATATGTGTTGAGAACCTACTGTGTGCTAGGCACTGGGCCACGTGCTCAATATTTATTTTTTCATTCACCTCCTTTAGTCAACAAATATTTGTTGAGCACCTATGTGATGGCAAATAATGTTTTAGATCCTGGGGACACATGTCATTGGTTCATCTTAGCCACCCTGTGAGTTGAGTACATTTCCTTTCACAGATAAAAAAAGGGGGGCTTTATTGATGTAAATAAGTTTGGTGTAATAAAACAACTTCAGGAACATAGTTCTAGCCCTGATTTTTTTCTCAGCTCTTCAAAGCACTGTTTAGTCTCCACAAGTCACAGTGCCCTCCCTTGAAAAATCATCATGGAATGTTTTCCTGCCTATATCACAGGGAAATGGCTAAGGACCAAAAGAGATAATGTAGACTAAAGTGCTTTTGATGCCACAAAATGTAGACAGGCATCGTTGCTGCACGCCTAAGGAGTACTTTTGCAACACCAAATAAGGAATATATTTCAGAAATTTTTTTGTTGTTTGCTGTCCCTCCTTGAGAATCATTTGAAGTCTATTTGACGGAAGAAGCATAAAGATGCCTCTTCTAAGAAGAATAGTTTCTAGGCTCAGAGCCAAAGTCTTTATTATTTCAAGGAAGATGGTGGCACAGCCACAGAGGCAGACCGAGGGTCACATTCCTCCCAACACATGGAAACCAAAGCTCTTGAATATGACCTTGTCCATTACCCATGCAATCTGAGTTTGCATCTTGACCTTAAAAATCATGTCATTGTGGTAGGTTTTGACCAAGGTGACTCTGCCCAAAGGCAGAAAAATGGATTTAATGACCTTCTGTATCCTGTCCCTCCAGAATTCTGTTGTCTATAAAATGCTTTCTAAAATAATTATAGCAGAACATCTACCAGGACTAAAATAATTTTCAATAATGTAAAATGACTGTTTAGGCACAAAAAGCTTTCATTTGACTCTTTTACAACATATTGACTTTAATTTAGAAACAAAAAGATAAACAATTTTTTTAAAATTTAAAATAAGACTTCCAAGTTACAGAGCAGCTTGAAGCCTATCCAATAGCAATTACCACGTAATTAAACGTCAGATGGTCCCTGGTCATGAACGCCGTGAAAAAGGCTGCCCCATGATGGACCGTCTTCCAGAGTCATCACTAAGCACAGAAAATGGGGAAACAGCCCTGAGTTACAGACGCTGCTGTCATCAGGGCAAAACTTAATTTAAAAAGCAGAACATGCTGTTTTCAAAATATTTCAGGCCTCTGCATGAAGTTGCAGAATCTGGACAGAGCACAAAGGAGCGAAGGGAGGGTTAGTAAAAGAGCTGTCTAGTCATCCATACTGTTGTGATTACGGAGTCTCATCTGTATTTGCACTCGATTTTCCAAGCGCCTCTTTGGGACTCAAACAGTGAGCAGTTGAGAAAGCAAACACCCTTTGTGGGGAGTAGGAATTCAAGCATGACAGCCGGCGTTACCTGGGGTAGGGTTCTCATGGCTGAATTGTTTCTGCCATGAAGACAACTTGAAGTCAAACCCCCAGGACCTAACAGTGTGATCTTATTTGGAAACAGAGTTTCTACAGAGGTAGATAAGTTAAAATAAGGTCATTAAGGTGGGCCCTAATTCAATATGATTGATGTTCTTATAAAAAGGGGAGATTTGGGCACAGAGATAGGCATGTAGGGAGAACTGTGTGAAGATAGGAGTTATGTTGCCACAAGCCAAGGAAAGTCTGGGGCTACCAGAAGCTGGAAGAGGAAAGAAAATATCCTTTGCCTACAGTTTCAGAGGGAGCATGGCCCTGCTGACACCTTGATTTCAGACTTCTAGCTTCCAGATCCATGAGACAATATGCTTCTGTGTTTGGTTTTTTCCCTTAATAAATTTATTTATTTGTTTGTTTGTTTATTTATTTATTTATTGGCTGTGTTGGGTCTTTGTGCTGTGCAGGCTTTCTCTAGCTGTGGTGAGCGGGAGCTACTCTTTGTTGTGGTGTGCGGGCTTCTCCTTGTGGTGTCTTCTCTTGTGGAGCACAGGCTCTAAGCATGCAGGCTTCAGTAGTTGTGGCTCAAGGGCTCAGTAGCTGTGGCTCATGGGCTCTAGAGTGCAGGCTCAGCAGTTGTGGCGCACGGGCTTAGTTGCTCCACGGCCTGTGGGATCCTCCCGGGCCAGGGATTGAGCCCGTGTCCCGTGCATTGGCAGGTGGATTCTTAAACACTGCACCACCAGGGAAGTCCCAAGCTTCTGTTGTTTTAAGCCACACAATTTGGGGACTGTAAATTGGTACAGCCACTATGGAAAACAATTTGGAGGTTCCTTAAAAAACTACAAATAGAACTACCATATGATCCAGTAATCCCACTACTGGGCATATACCCAAAGAAAACCATAATCCCAAAAGAAACTTGTACCATCATGTTTATTGCAGCACTATTTACAATAGCCAGGACATGGAAGCAACCTAAATGCCCATCAACAAATGAATGGATACAGAAAATGTGGCATATATATACAATGGAATATTACTCAGCTATAAAAAGGGATGAGATGGAGCTATATGTAATGAGGTGGATAGAACTACAATCTGTCATACAGAGTGAAGTAAGTCAGAAAGAGAAGGACAAATATTGTATGCTAACTCACATATACGGAATCTAAAAATGGTACTGTTGGACTCAGTGACCAGAACAAGGAGGCAGATACAGAGAATGGACTGGAGAACTCGAGGTATGGGAGGGGGCGGGGGGTGAAGGGGAAACTGAGACGAAGCGAGAGAGTAACACAGACATATATATACTACCAACTGTAAAATAGTCAGTGGGAAGTTGTTGTATAACAAAGGGAGTCCAACTCGAGGATGGAAGTTGCCTTTGAGGACTGGGGCGGGGAGGGTGGGGGGGGCTTGGGGGGGGGCGTCAAGGAAGGGAGGGAAGATGGAAAAATAAAATAAAATAAAATTAAAAAATAAATAAATAAATAAGCCACACAATTTGCAATACTGTGTACAGCAGTACTAGGAAACGAATACACGAATCTTTCTAAAGAAATCAATTTAGTGTAGTCATTAAGAGGGTGGGCTCCAAAGTCAGTCATTCCTTCAGCCAATATTTTCTGACTTGCCTGCCTTAGGCCCTGACAACTGTGGGACAATGAAGAGAGGCAGGGTCCACCCTTCTTGGAGCTCACATCCAGGCAGGGGAAGACAGAGAATGAACACGTAGACTGCACACATGAAGTGAGCTCAGAGTTGGTAAGTGCTACAAAGAAACAAGCAGGACAATGGGTAATTTAGTAAAATGTGGGAGGGAGAATGGTTGTTAGAGGAGCCAAGACATTGAGTAGACTGGACTTTAAACATTGCCTGTCCATTGTAACAAAAGGGAAAGCAGAAGGCACTGGTACAGATGCAGACACACCAAGAAGATACACTTGGGATCAAATCTCGACTCCATCATTGAGCTAGATGGCTCCATGAGAAATATTGAGAATATTTCTTAATCTCCACTTATTTTTCTTACTTGTGGAATAGAAATAATATTTATCACCATCAATTTGCTATGACGCATGCATGAGGTGTCACATGAAAAGGCTTAGCAAAAGAGCTGGTCCCTTATAATCAGCAAATATGTGATGGTATTAGTACCTAGAGTGATGCGTGTATAGTAATAAACCTGTACACCCGGCCAGGCCAAGAATACAGAAACATGAGGGTAAATATCGACCTCCTTTTGGAGTTTAGTAAAGTTGTTTAATTTGCAGTTTATATATCCATAAAGCAAAAGGGACCTTTCAACGTAAACATCTTTTTAAAATCTTTCTTTAGTGAAAATCTTTTTGTTGTTGTTGTTATTGTTCAAAAAGTTTTTTGGTGCTCACATCAGGGTAAGCACTTTGCTTTTACAGAAACTGTGAGCGATCTGGAAAAGATGATGGGCTTCTTTCATACTTTCAGTTCCAGGAAAATTCAAGTTCACTTAAAGATGGAAAGGTTTTGACAGTGTCTGAGAACATGATTTTTATTGTAGAGAGTTTGTAGAGAGTATGAAAACAAATTTATTTGATTGCTTTTCCTTATTTTCTCTTTATTGATCATGTAGTTAAGACAGAGCCCTTATCAAAAGTTTCTACTAAATTGTAATGAGGCTTTTTCCATCGTATGCTATGATTAACTTGGTGGGGGGCACATTATGAGACCATACTGCCTATTAGATGACAGGATTAAGATTGTATACACTAGTAAAACTTCCTTTGTTGGATATGCTAATAAATTGCCCATCAATTCCTTCTAAGGGAAGGCTCTACACACGCAGACTTGCTAAGTGGACTTTTAGAAAGCTGTGCAACAGCGATTCTGCCTCCCTTGACCATGGCAGGCAAATGTGTGCGTCTATGCAGAGCTTTTTTCAGCGTTAGGGTATAATTTACACCCAATAGAATTTATAGAATTACGCATTCAGTGGTTTTGACAGTCCTGCACTTACAGGCACACACACTCATAACACAATAGAGCATATTTCCAGGACCACGGAGAGTTCCCCAGAGCTGTAGGCACCTGTTTCTCCTTCACCCCAGGCAAACATTTTCTGATTTCGATCCCCATAGACTAGTATTGCCTGTGCTTCAGTTTCACAATTTGGAATAATCCAATACATATTCTCTACGCGGAATTCGTTTTTTCACTCCACAAAATATTTTAAAATTTAATCCATATCGCTTCTGGAATCTGCAGTCTATTCCTTTTTATTGCTTATTAGCTTATTTGAGTATTTTTCTTTGGTGGAGTGAATTCTCAAGGCTTTTGTCCGTTATTTTGTTGGGTCATTTGTCTTTTTACTGTTAATTTACAGGCATTGTTTACACATTTTGGACATAAACACTATCAGATAGAAGCATTCTGAGTGTATTTTCACCATCAGTGGCCTGTGTATTCACTACCCTGATGGCATATTTTGATAACCACAAATTTTAAATTTTTATGAAGCCCAAGTTATCAGTAAATTATTTTTTTTTATTATTAGTGCATTGGACTGATGTAAATAATCTTTGTCTACTCTGAGGCAAAGAAGATGTTCTCTATGCTTTTTCTAGAAGCTGTATGGTTCTAATTTTTACCATTAAATCTAAGATGTATCTCAATTTTTATAAGTGGAATAAGGCAAGGCTCAAGGTGTATACATATTTAAATCAGGTTTACAAAGGTATAATTTACATGCAATAAAATTCACATTTTAAAGTGGACTTGATGAGTTTTGACAAATGCGTGTAATCACTTAACCTCTTCCATGACAGAGGTGCAGAACATGTTTATCAATTCAAAGTTTTCCAGAACCCCTTTTCAGTGAACTCTTTCTCTCACCCCAAACCCCTGGCAACTGCTGATATTTTTTCTGTCTTTTCAACGATACTCTTGCTAGAATGTCACACACGGAATTGTGCAGCGTACAGTCTTTCCTGTCTGAATTCTTGTATACAGTGCCGTGCGTTGGACAGTCATCCACACTTACCACCTATCAGCACTTCCTTCTTTCTCCTGCAGAGTCTGTTTATTCATTCACCAGTCGATGGACGCTTATTTGGAGTATTTCCAACCTGGGGCTAACAAAGCATCTCTGAGCATTTATGTACAGGTATTTGTGTGCAAATATGTGTCCATTTCTATACACATGAAATTGAATCATATAAAAAGTGTATGTTTAAATTAATGAGAAATTCTCAGTCTGTTTCCCAAAAGTGACTATACCATTTTGCCTTCCCACCAGCAACGTATGAGAGAGTTTGACTGCTTACAGCACCCCAGTAGTTGGTATTTTCAGTCTTTTTAAATTTAGGTCATTGTAATGTGTATGCAGTGATATCTCATGGCTGTAATTCACATTTCCATGATGACTAATGACAGTGAGTGTCTTCTCGTGTGTTTTTTGGTTACTTAGATATCTCCTTTAGTCAAACCTTTGTTCAATATTAGTTTCAAATTTAAATTGAATTACTTTTCCTACTTTTGAGTTATAAGAATTTTTAATATAATATGGACATGGCTTTTAGCAGTTATGTATTTTACAAATATTTTCTTTCAATCTCTGTGTGTTATTATGAATGCATGTCCAAGTTTGTCAAACACTTTTATGCATTTATTAAAGTCATTTTATGGTCCCCCCCCCCTTTTTTTTAAAGAAACCTTTTTCTTAAATTAAAAAAATTTTTTTCGGCTATTGCGTGTGGGCTTTCTCTAGTCACGGAGAGTGGGGCTACTCTTCATTGTGGTGCGCGGGCTTCTCATTGCAGCAGCTTCTCTTGTTGCAGAGCAATGGGCTCTATGTATGTGGGCTTCAGTAGTTGTGGAGCTCAGGCTCAATAGTTGCGGTGCGCAGGCTTAGCTGCTCTGCAGCATGTGGGATCTTCCCAGACCAGGAATCGAACCTGTGTCCCCTGCATTGGAAAGAGAATTCTTAACCACTGTGAGACCAGGGGAGTCTGAAGATATTCATCTCTGTCCTATTTTCTGGAAGAGTTTGTGTAGGACTGGTATTATTTCCTCCTAAATGTTTGATAGAATTTATCAACAAAAACGAATCAGCTTCTGGGCAGGAGTGCTGTTTGTATGTGTAAGTATGTTTATAATTATTAATTGTTTCTTTAATAGTAATGGCTATTCAGGTTACTTATATTTTCACAGTGAATAAACTTTAGTACTTTGTGCCTTTCAAAAAATGTATCCTTTTCATCTAAAGTATAGAATATATTGACACAAAGTTGTTCATAAGATTCCTTTATTATCTTTTTAATGTTCACAGGATCTTAAGTAAGGTTTCTTCCTTCTACGTATGGTGATTTGACTCTATGTTTACAATTTTACCAATCACTTCAAATAAACATTTTATCTTATTGATTTTATTTATTTATTTATTTATTTATTTATTAAGAACTTTTATTGAGATACAGTTAACAGACAATAAATAGCATATATTTAGAGTGTACAATTTGGTATCCCAGTCTCCCAGTTCATTCCCCCCCAACCCACCCCGCTCTCCCCACTTGGTGTCCATGTGTTTGTTCTCTACACCTGTGTCTCTATTTCTGCCTTGCATTTCCTTTTTCATAGTTGTTAGCATTTGCCTTATGTATTGAGGTGCTCCTATATTGGGTGCATATATATTTATAATTGTTATCTCCTCTTCTTGGATGGATCCCTTGATCTTTATGTAATGTCCTTTCTTGTCTCTTGTAACATTCTTTATTTTAAAGTCTATTTGATCTGATATGAGTATTGCTACTCCAGCTTTCTTTTGATTTTCATTTGCATGGAATATCTTTTTCCATCCCCTCACTTTCAGTCTGTATGTGTCCCTAGGTCTGAAGTGGGTCTCTTAGAGACAGCATACATATGGGTCTTGTTTTTGTATCCATTCAGCTAGTCTGTGTCTTCTGGTTGGTGCATTTAGTCCATTTACATTCAAGGTAATTGTCGATATGTATGTTCCTATTACCATTTTCTTAATTGTTTTGTTGTTGTTTTTGTAGGTCCTTTTCTTCTCTTATGTTTCCCGCTTAGAGAAGTTCCTTTAGCATTTGTTGTAGGGCTGGTTTGGTGGTGCTGAATTCTCTTAGCTGTTGCTTGTCTGGAAAGCTTTTGATTTCTCCACCGAATCTGAATGAGATCCTCGCTGGGTAGAGCATTCTTGGCTGTAGATTCTTCCCTTTCATCACTTGAAATACATCATGCCACTCCCTTCTGGCTTGCAGAGTTTCTGCTGAGAAATCAGCTGTTACCCTTATGGGAGTTCCCTTGTATGTTATTTGTTGTTTTTCCCTTGTTGCTTTTAATAACATTTCTCCGTCTTTAATTTTTGTCAACTTGACTACTATATGTCTTGGCGTGTTTCTCCTTGGATTTATCCTGCCTGGGACTCTCTGTGCTTCCTGGACTTGGGTAGCTATTTCCTTTCCCATGTTAGGGAAGTTTTCAACTATAATCTCTTCCAATATTTTCTCAGGTCCTTTCTCTCTCTCTTCTCCTTCTGGGACCCCTATAATGCGAATGTTGGTGTGTTTAACATTGTCCCAGAAGTATCTTAGGCTGTCTTCAGTTCTTTTCATTCTTTTTTCTTTATTCTTTTCCACATCAGTGATATTCACCATTCTGTCTTCCAGGTCACTTATTCGCCCTTCTGCCTCAGTTAATCTGCTATTGGTTCCTTCTAGTGTATTTTTCATTTCCATTATTGTGTTGCATATCTCTGTTTGTTTGCTCTTTAATTCTTCTAGGTCTTTGGTAAACTTTTTGATCTTTGCATCCAGTCTTTTTTCAAAGTCCTGGATCATCTTCACTATCATTATTCTGAATTCTTTTTCTGTAAGGGTGCCTATCTCCTCTTCATTTAGTTGTTTTTCTGGGGCTTTATCCTGTCCCTTCATCTGGTACAAAGTCCTCTGCTTTTTCATTTTCTCTAACTTTCTGTGGCTGTGGTTTTCAGTTCCACAAGACAAAATACTGCTGATACTGCTTGATACTGCTGTCTGCCCTCTTGTGGAGGAAGCTATCTAGGAGCCTCCTGTGTGCTTCCGGATGGGAGGGACTGATGGTGGGTAGGGCTGGGTGGGTGGAGCTCAGTAAAGCTTTAATCTGATTTGGTGAGCAGATTTGGTGGGCGGAGCTCAGTAAAACTTTAATCTGCTTGTCTGCTAATGGGTGGGGCTGTGTTCACACCTTGTTGGTTGTTTGGCCTGAGGCTACCTAGTAGTGGAGCCCACAGGCTTTTTGGTGAGGCTAATGTCGGACAGCCACTGGGAGGGCTTACACCAATGAGCACTTCCCAGAAGCCCTGCTGCCAGTGCCCCTGTCTCCTCAGTGAGCCACAGCTGCCCCCAACCTCTACAGGCAACCCTCCAACACCAGCAGGTAGGTCTGGTTCAGTCTCCTATGAGGTCGCTCCTTCCCCCTGGGTCCTGGTGAGCACACTTTTTTGTGTGCCCTCCAAGAGTGGAGTCTCTGTTTCCCCCAGTCCTGCAGAGGTCCTGCAATCAAATCCCGCTGGCTTTCAGAGTCTGATTCTCTGGGGATTCCTCCTCCCATTGCTGGACTCCCAGGTTGGGAAGCCTGATGTGGGGCTCAGAACCCTCACTTTAGTGGGTGGACTTCTGCAGTATAACTGTTCTCCAGTTTGTGAGTCACCCACTCAGCATTTATGGGATTTGATTTTAACTCGATTGCACCCCTCCTACCGTCTCATTGCGACTTCTCCTTTGTCTCTGGATGTGGGGTGTCTTTTTTGGTGAGTTCCAGTGTCTTTCTGTTGATGATTGTTCAGTAGTTAGTTGTAATTCTGGTGCTCTTGCAAGAGGGAGTGAGCGCATGTCCTCCTACTCCGCCATCTTAATCCTATCTTGGTTTTATTTTTTACTTTTCTATTTCACTTTTTATTTCCCCCCTTTTCTGCTTATTTTAAGTTTAATTTGCTCATTTTTTTCTAGTTTCTTAAGGCAATAGCTTAGATCAGAGGTTGGCAAATTACAGTGCATGGCCTACTTTTATACAGCCTCTGAGCTAAGAATGGTTTTTATATTCTAATGGGTTGTAAAAAAAAAACATTCAACAGAGACCATATGTGATCCATATACCGCAGATGTTTACTGTCTGGTCATTTGTGTTTAAAGTTTACCTATTCCTGGCTTAGATCATTAATGTGAGACTCTTTTTGGTCTTTTTACATAGGAGCATTTAAAGCTACAAAATTCCCTTTAATCACCACTTTAGCAGCATCCCACAACTTTGTTACATTGTTTTCTTCTTCATTCAGACAAAAGTATTTTCTAATTCCCCTTGTGATTTCTTCTTTGCCCTGTGGATTACTAATTGCTGCTGAATTTCTAAATGTTTATAGATATCCCCTCTCCACTTTTCGATTATTGATTTCTATCTAGTTAAATTCTGCCATGGTCAGAAACATGTTTTGCACAGTTTTAACCCTGTTAAGTTCACTGAGAGTTAGTTAAAGATCTAGAATAAAGGTTATCTTGGTAAGTAGTCCATTTACACTTGAAAATAATTTGTAGTCTGTTGTCTTTGCGTGTTTTATCTATGACAATTATGGAGATTCTTTTTTCAGTACAGATATCTGGGTTTTCAGCACCTTTTTTGAAAAAAATACTTGTTGATAGGGGCAGGACAAGAATAAAGATGCAGACATAGAGAATGGTCTTGAGGAAACGGTGTGGAGAGGGGGAAGCTAGGATGAAGTGAGAGAGCAGCATTGACATATATACACTACCAAATGTAAAATAGATGGCTAGGGGGAAGCTGCTGCGTAAAACAGGGAGATCAACTTGATGCTTCGTGATGACCTAGAGGAATGGGATAGGGAGGGTGGGAGGGAGGCTCAAGATGGAGGGGATATGGGAATATATGTATAAATACAGCTGATTCACTTTCTTATACAGCAGAAACTGGCACAACAGTGTAAAAACATTATACTCCAATAAAGATCTGAGGAAGAAAAATATTTGTTGAAGAATACACTCTTTTTGCCCATTTAACAGACAGAGTGCCCTGGCTAAATTTCAACTGACTATCTGTGGGTTATATACTGAAATCTCTAATCTGTTCTATTAATCTATTTTTCTATCTTTACACCAGTCTCACACTCTTTACCATAGCAGACATTGATATCAGGTAGTAAATGCCCTTCAAGTTTCTACTACTGAAAAAAAAAATTGAGTCTTCTAGAGTCTCTGAATTTTCATATTTATTTTAGAAAAGCTTGTGTATTTTTCCAGAAATGCCTGCTTAAAATTTTTTTGGCATTACATTGACTCTGCAGATCAGTTTTAGAGGGAAAAAATGTCAACATTGAACTTTCAGTCCATGAATATGATATAATTAGGTTTTCTACAATCTCTCAAAAATATTTTATGTCAAGGAAGGGAGGGAAGATGGGGATATGTGTATAAAAACGGATGATTGAACCTGGTGTACCCCCCCCAAAAATAAATAAATAAAAAAAAAATTCAAAAAAAAATATTTTATGGTTTTCATTTTAAAAATAGCAGCCAATAAGAATTATGCATTGCTTATAAAAGCATATATTTTGCCCTTCTGGCTTTCTTAAAACATTTCTTTTCAAACTTGCAAGATCAAATGTTTTTCAATTTGTATCAATGATAGGAATCCCTTGAGCATTCCCCTTTGCAATATGACAGTTTGTTAGCAAAGATAATTTCCTACAGTTTCCTTTGAATGTTGCTATCAAACTTGACAGTAATATCTACTCCAGTGACACCAGTGGGAATTCTTCAAAACAACTGGAAGTCTATCATACTGTCATTATTATGAATTGATAAATGCATAAATTAAGTAGAAATGAAGATGATTCTAAAACTGAACAATTTTTGAAGCTTCAAAGCATAAGAGTTGAGTTGATATAAGAGTTGAGTTTGATTTTTCAGCCCTCCACTAGTCCTTCTCTTTATTTTCCTATCCTCAGGCAATATGATTGCCGTAGAGGAGACATTATGAGAAGAATCTTACCTTGTATACTTTTACTCTGAATGAAATTATGAAAAAGGTTATTGAAGAAGAGCCTAAAGAAAGCCAAACTACCAATAATCTAGAATCATCAGAGATGTAGGCTTGCTTGAGAGCATATTTGATATGAACAGATTAATTTGTGACTATTCAATGTCACAGCACAGTTTCCTTTCTTCCATATCCAAAGTGAGTGGTGGGTTCTCCATTCAAATAGGATTGTAAGACAAAAAGTAGCATATTTACTTGATTTGATTAATATTGAAATGGGAATTCCAGAAATATACATTCCAAAATGACTATATCAACTGGGATGTGAAGTCTAATAGTTAATGTCATAAGTAAATAGCTTTAGCTTCAGAAACCTAAACAAAGCAGGGCACGGATGTGACCTTCTGAATTAAGGTCTAGAGAGCCAGAGCTGCATGGTCCAGGGCTCATGCTTTGGTTCTCTGTGGCATTGGTCTCACGTTTTACAATGCAGTGAGCAAGGTGTTTCCTTTCCGAGTCTGCACCACACTTAACCAGAATGTGCAGGTGTGTGGGATGCTCTGTAAGCAGCAAAGTCCCGGTCTCAGACCTGGCAGCAGCAGGAAGACAATGCCACCTACTTGGGAAGTACCTTCCTCAAGATACTTTCCTTCTTTGTCTCCATCACTGAATAGAGCATCAAAAATGTGCTGTTACCTTCACTAGAAGATCCAAATGGAATTAGTAATCATACTTTTCTTTGCATTATTTTTTTCCCCAGCCATGCCACGTGGCATGCCAGATCTTAATTCCCCAACCAGGGACCAAATCCACACCCCCTGTATTGGAAGGGCAGAATCTTCACCACTGGACCACCAGGGAAGTCCCCTTTCTTTACATTATTTCAAGGCTCATTGGTATCAGTAAGTTTTACAAACATGAGTTCTAGTACTGTTGGAACATTTCCTATAATAATTGGCAGCCCTAGCAAAAAAAAAAAGTGACATAGATAGATATTAGGAGTTATCGTACATCTATCATAACTCTGAAGAATAAAAAATTGAAGGAAATGATATTACTGAAAAATTTGTAAGCAGATGCCTCAGGAAAGTTTTTATAACTAAACATTCATATCTGAAAATTCATATTCTGAAAAGGAAAACTTCTCATATTCCAAATGACTTGAAGGGAAACCCACTCCACTGAAATATGGTGACATGTTTATTGAAGTAATGTGTACTTCCTTTCTAAATAGGTACAAATGTAAACTAACAAGGAGCGCTTTTCCTTGTTTATCTAGTAATTTTGAAGTGTTATTATTAACCTAGTAGAGTATCTGTATTTATTAGTTATGGCTTAATAAAGAAGAGATATTAAAATAATTGATGTAAATAGATGGTTTGTTTAGAACTAATTCAATCATAAATTTTCATCTTGAACAGCCATCTCAATGTGTTCTAAAGAAAACTGTAGAGATGTTTCAGTGGAGATATTTGCAAGTGTCCTGTAATTATTAAAGGTTACAGACATTGGGACAATTGTTTTTATCATCGTCGTATATCAATATTTAGTTTGCAACATTCACTTTGGCCCAGGCAAATTTTAATGAACCGCTAATACAATGCAATATAAAACTTTCTACAAGTCATTTCAAGATAATGCAAGTTGTTATAAATGTTTTCCCATGAAAGGATTTCTGAGTAACTGCAAAACCTTAGATTTTAAAAAGCCCCTTAAAATAAAGAGGAAATGTGTTCTTATTGTGTAAAGAGCATTGGATTTGGAGTCAGGTGACCCAGGTTTAAATTCTGGCTTTGGGGAAGTTGCTTCAGAGGTTTTATTCTGCTCTCTCTCTGGGTGAAGCCTCTATCCTCAGTCTGCCTCTGAGGTGTGATGTCAAGAATGGCGTGGTCTGGGAGCACCTCCGAGGGCCGCACAGGATGCTGCCTGTGGTACAAGCGTGGCCGTGCCTTCCACCTTCCTCCCTGCATCACGCCTCCCACCCGGTGATGGTGTCTCTCTGTGGTGCCTCTCTGATGGAGGTTTTTTGTCTGACCTTCAGCCTTGCCTACTGGCTTACTTTACTCCAGTCTGTTTTTGAGATTCATCTCTCTGAGCTTAATGTTAGATAGTTTCTATAGCTATGTTCTCAAATTCACTGATTTTTTTCCTTCTGCAGTCTTGAATATGTTAATCTTGCCCAGTGAGTATTATATTTCATTCATTCTATATTTTATTTCTAGAAGATTCATTTATACACACACGTACATACACCCTCAGTTAGTTGGTGTCTTCCTCACACCAGTCGAAACAGTTATCATCAAAAAATCCACAAACAATAAATGCTGGAGAGGGTGTGGAGGGAAGGGAACCCTCCCACACTGCTGGTGGGAATGTAAATTGGTACAGTCACTACGGAGAACAGTATGGAAGTTCCTTAAAGAACTAAAAATAGGGCTGCCATATGACCCTGCAATCCCACTTCTGGGCATCTATCTGGAGAAAAACGTGGTCTGAAAATATACAAACACCCCAACGTTCATTGCAGCACTGTTTACAATAGCCAAGACATGGAAGCAACCTAAACGTCCATCGACAGAGGAATGGATAAAGAAGATGTGGTGTGTGTGTGTATATATATATGTATGTGTATATATATATATATATATATAATGAAATATTACTCAGCCATTAAAAGGAATAAAATAATGCCATTTGCAGCAACCTGGATGGACCTGGAGATTGTCAAACTAAGTGAAGTAATTCAGGCAGAGAAAGAGAAGTATCCTATGATATCCCTTATATGCGGAATCTAAAAAGAAATGATACAAGTGAAGCTATTTACAAAACAGAAACAGACTCAGAGACTTAGAGAACAAACTTACGGTTACTAGAGGGGAGGATGAAGGGACGGGACAGTCAGGGAATTTGGGATTGACATGTACACGCTGTTGTATTTAAAATGGATAACCAACAGGGACCTACTGTGTAGCACAGGCAACTCTGCTCAATGTTATGTGGCAGCCTGGATGAGAGGGGAGTCTGGGGGAGAAAGGATACATGTATACGTATGGCTGAGTCACTTTGCTGTGCACCTGAAACTATCACAGCATTGTTAATGTGCTATACTCCAATATAAAATAAAAAGTTAAAAAAAATATGTTGGTGTTTTACCATAAATCCTTGAGCACATTTATAAGATGAATAACTGCAGTTTAGAAGTTCTTACCTGATACTTTCATCATTTCTGACTAATTTTCTTACTGCTTATGGACCATAGTTTGCTGATTCTTTGCATGCCCAGTATTTTTTTTTTTTTATTGGATGCCAGACTTTGTATATGTTACACAGGTGAACGTTTAGGTTTTGTTATTTTACTTTAAGAATGTTAGTTTTCTAACATCCATTAAAATCAATTAAGGGGACATCAATTCAGTTTCCCCCGAATTGTGTGGATACAAAGCTTTCTTAGGGAAGTCCTACAGTACCCTTATCTCTAGAGCCATCTTAGCCCATCTAATACTGTTTTCCCCAAATTTTCAACAAGCTCTTGTACTCTGCTGGACAGAATTCAAATGACTGTGTGAACTGCAGAAACTGTTTCCCTCGTAGCTCCCCGCACTTGCTCTTTGTGTGGATGTGTAGACCTTCACCTTTCATGTCTGTGGATTAACTTTCTACCGGAGGCTGAAGGGAGATCACTGCAAGTTTCTGGACCTTGTCTGGTGGTTTGATCTGATTACTGCAGGCACGTGCATCTCTCTGAGCCACACCGCTTCCTCAAATCAGCACAGCGACTGTGCTCTGCTTGGGATTCCCCTCCTCCCTCTGCAGTCCAGACATTTGCCTCCAGGCAGAAATCACCCATTGCAGGGCTCACCCCATTTGTTTCTCTCCTCTCAGGGGTCACGGGCCTGTACTGCCTGTTTGCCCATGTCCTGAAATAATTGTTCCCCATATTTTGGCCAGTTTTCTAGTTATTTGTAGTGGAGAGATAAATCTAGTCCCAGTCACTCAAGCAGAAGTTGAATTTTAGGAATATTTGAAAGCCAGAATCAGCACTATTTCCTGATGGATGTAGTGCATGAGAGAAAAAGAGGCAAGTATGCTGCCTCCAGTTTACGCCGAGAAGCTGGAGGGATGCAGATATCCCCAACAGAGGTGGGAGTCTGCGGGAGGAGAAGGATTTGGGGAATCTTGTTTTGGATATGTTAATTATGAGATGTCTGTACCTAGTTAATAGAGATGTTGAGTAGGCAATTAGATGTATATTCTCTGGGGTTGGGGTGGGAGGTCTGAGCTGAAGATGTAATTGGGGGCTATTGGTATATAGAGTAGTGATGTACTCCATAGAACTCTGTGGTCCCTGGTGGAGCAGTGCAGATAAGAAAGAGAAGGAACCCACTGGAAGGGCCCAGGGTGCTCCGTCATGGAAAGGGGATGTGGCCCTGGGGATGCCCCGGCTGGAGGCGTCACCGGGTGTGGAAAAGGTAGGTGGCCTGTGGTACGTGTGGGGCCAGGCTGAGGCTGCAGCCAGGCTGGCAGGGCTTCCAGGTCTTCACGATGAAAGATTTGGGGTTCCTCTCTCCTCTGTGTAGTTGGCCGTTGGTGGAGAAGCCTTGGTTGACAGGGTCAAATTCTTTCTCCAGGACCTTGCCAAGGAAGCCAGAGACTCCACGTGGGGCACGAACATGAACCATCTCAAAGCTGGATGCTCGGGTCCAGGAATGAGGAGAGGAGCAGCGCTGAAGAAGGGCAGGCAGTGTCCGGGCGCAGGCGACCGAGCGCAAGCCACAGTTGTCCCTGGAACTTTCCAGGGCTGCCTGGGTGGTGGAGCTTTGTGCTCAGTCTCCTCTCGCTTGCTCCTGAGCTTCGGTCAGTAACTGCAGCTGTTACTGCTGCTCCATCGCTACGTGGAGACTCCTCCTTACGTGAGTTTTCAGGGCTCACCCGGGGCTCGGCCATGTGCACTGGCAAAGTTGCTGATGCCATTTGCTTTCAGGACGCAGCTCATCTGGCATTTGAGGAATCTGGGAAGAAGCCTCTTTCCATCCTCAGTGTCAGCAAAAAAGTTGCTCACAGGCTCTTCATCTGTTTGCTGCAGCCTCTCTTCTTCATCCAGGGGGCTTGCTGGTCGGCTGTCAAGGCCGCTGCACAGGACCCCCCCCCCCCCCCAACTACCCTGCCTCCAGCATCACTGGTTCAGTAAAGGAATCCAAACCCACTAGCGCTTATCAAACGTAGAAGGACTGGCGACGCCGGCTGGGGTTTGATGGCCCTTGACCTTCCTCACATCGTGCAGCCCTCGTTCCTCAGTGGTGTCTCCTCTCTCCTTCACACACATCAGCTGAACGGGCAGCAAAGTGCCGCCTCCTCTCCTGGTGGCCTCCTCTCCTGGTGGCCTCCTCTCCTGGTGGCCCCCCCAAGCCCGGCTGCCTGCCGTCTGTCTTGATGGCCCAGCCTCCGCAGAGGAGGCCCCTTCAGGGCACCATCTCTGTGAGCTGAGGGCGGCTTCCCAGGGCAGGGGTGGGGTTGGAAAGACCCTGTGGCAGCTCTTATACCCATTCATCTCACCAGCCAGGCGGCGGGACCCACTCATGCTGCCAGGGACCCTCTGTGTGGGCCTCCTTTCCCAGGAGCTGGGATTTTTGTCTCTGCTACACGTCAGGCAGAATCTTCCTGACACCAGAATGTGGATTTGTAACCCGAGTGAGCCCACAAGGACCGCAGGTTCTCCTGCAGCTCCCCCCACAGCATTAGCCAGCCCCACCCTGCCCCCCGCCTGGAAGGACTTGATGCTTTATTTTTCTCCCTGTGCCTTTGACCTTCCTGCCTCGCCTTCCCACCCTCCACCATCCTTGGATGCATGGATTTTGTAGCTCTAGCTGTCCTACTGTGTAGATTTGTTATTTTTGCTGTTCTGTGAAGCACATGCATTGGATGTGGGGGTGAAGGCGTATCTCCGCTGCTTCCAGTTACCCTCTGCATGCCCCCACCTCCCGGCCTGTGGTCGTTCTCTGCACAGCTCCCACTATCTGGTATCTTGTAACTCAGGTTGGATCCTAGTCTCTTTTGCTCCGCTGGGGAAAAAGAAACAAAACAAAACAGCTTGGAGAGAGGGGACAGGAGGAAAGAAAGACCTCACAGAGAGGTTGTCCGGTTTTGAGGAGTGATTTTCTCTCTTCTCCTTGAAGGAGAAAAAGCTTTTCTTACTGGCACGTGTAAAGTCCCCACCTCGGGGGAGGTACCAGTTCTGGGCAAGAGTCACTAAGAAAATCTGAACTTTAGTAGCTGGAGGTGGAAAATTTACTGTTGGCCACCGCGGGGTCTGTCTGATATTTCAAAAGAATATTGGGTGCCGCAAATAGGAACTGAAAGTAAATTATTAAACCCCAAACCTCTGAATGTTGGGTGTTTTTGTCATTTTAAGAGACTAAATGTAGGGAGAGAAGAGGCAGATGTCAAAATGATTGTACAATTTTAAAATGTCACAATTAAACATGAGCTACTCTCTCTCCCCGGCCCCCACCAAGAAAGTGCCACTAATTAGCAATGTAACCCCTGGTAACTTACTTTATCTCTGTGTCTCAGATGCTTCATGTGTAAAACAAGCAAGTGAACTGATAATATCTAAAGTCTCTTCTAGCTTTGAAATTCTCCTCTACCTTTTCCTCCTATACAGGCCATTCCAATCAGACAGAAAACTTAAATTTTAAGTTCCAGGGTCTTCCAATAATGTTCAACACAGGGAATTTAAATAAAATAAGATACTGTAAAAACACATGTAAAAATCAACGGCTCTGAGATTTCAAGGTTGACTTCATTAATTGCTGGGAGAAAGTTGTAGTGAAAAATAAAGAAGCAAAGATCAAGGCTAAAAAAGAAAAAGGAGTAGGTTGTAGAATATATAATTGTACAGAAGGTCTGAGAATATGCAGACTAAAGAACAAGTTTAATATGAAAATGTCTAAAGAAAGAGTCTGAAAGGAATAATTGAAGGTCAAGAGTAAACCAGAGAACCTCCAACTGAAGAAGCCGTAAGTATATAGAACAAGGAGAAATATAGTGAATATAAACCTGTTAAAATGCTTATTTAAACAAATGAAGGCTATAAAACTTGCGATGACTAAATAAAGAGTAGGGGCAATAAATAGCATTTACTGAGTACCTGTTACATGTCAGGCATCGGGCCAGGCAGTCTACCGCTTGTATAATTTATGGGTTCACTGGAGAATTGAAAAAAGAAACCAAGACCATCGTGAATATTCATTGTTATGCATAAGCATCCAAAGACGTCTTGGGTGTCGGTCTGAATTCCATAGGGTTTCAGCACAGCCTAGCCCCCTGTATTTTGCATGTTCTCAGGTGACTGCATTGCACACGCAAGCTGGAAGGTCACTGATCTCAGGCACAGCCTTTACCTGGGGAAGTTTATGTTCAGCTGGTGAAATGATGCATTGCTGTAACTGTGCACAAGACAGGGAAGGCTGTGGGGATGTGGGGAGACCCCTGGAAGAGCTAGAAAACAGGAAGGAGAAGGGAGACAAAAGCAGCCTGGGGCTGGACCAGACCTGGCCTGCCCAGGAAGCCAGGCTAGACAGTGTGGATTTTAATCAGGATCAGACTAGAGAGGAAGATAATGTTGTCATTGACTGGTCATATCAGAACTGGCCAAAGGGTCTTAGGAGAGTCACCCTAAGAGCAAACCACAGTAGGCCAAACGCTCCATCCAGGTGTGGTCCACGCGTCTACCAGGTGTGGGGCAGGCGCCAGGCAGCAGCTGGGCAGCACAGGGCAGTTCTGAGGTGTGTGTTCGGGGGGAGAGGGTATGGAAGTGGCAACCAGGCAGGTCAGCAGGTCCTGGTCGAGAGGGCAGGGCTCAGAACTCAGCGGCTCTCACAGGTACTGGCATCTACAGGGGTCAGGGCCTCCTGTGAACAGAAGGGCAGTGAGGTCGAGGGGAAGCTGAGGTCTAGTGGCACACCCAGGGGTCCACACAGGACCCCAGGCCCCAGGTCATTCTTGGGTGACCTGTCCTGATGGGAATCAAAATAATAGCGTCTCCATAGTAGCTCTGTTTACAAGAGCCACGACATGGAATGCCCATCGACAGAGGAATGGATAAAGAGGAGGTGGTACAAACATACAATGGAATATTACTCAGCTATATAAAAGAATGAAATAATGTCATTTGCAGCAACATGGATGGACCTAGAGATTAGCATACTGAGTGAAATAAGTCAGACAGAGAAAGAGAAACACCACAGGATGTCACTTATGTGTGGAATCTAAAAAATGATACAAATGAACTTATTTACAAAACAGGAATAGACCCACAGACAAAGAAAACAAACTTACGGTTACCAAAGGGGAAAGCTGGGGGGTAGGGATAAGTTAGAAGTTTGGAATTAACATATATACACACCACTACATATAAAATAGATTATCAGCAAGGACCTACTGTATAGCACAGGAAACTATACTCAATATCATGTAATAAACTATAACAGAAAAGAATTTTTTTAAAATAAGTGTCTACCTCATAGGGTTTTGTTAGGATTTGTTGAAGTAAGGTATGTATACCTATAATGAAGAAGTGCTCAGAGGGCTTAGAAGATGCTCTGAAGGACCGACTTTGTTATTGTCACCCTGAGCTGGAGATGAAGACGGGCCTGGTGGTGGCTGTAAAATTACTTTTAGGGGAGGAGGGCAGGAGAGATGAAGGAGAGACAGGAAACGAGCCCTTGAACTTCAGAGGGGAAGAGAGAGAGGACTGCAGGTCACACAGCAGAGGACGGGCGTGTGGGTGTTGGTGATGGGCTGTGGAGCACGGCAGCCCCAGGGACGCTGCCCGGGGGACCAAGGCCTCCTGACCGGGACAGTCGTGGAAACAGGACAGAAGGGGGGAGCAGAGGGGTTGTAGGGAGAAGAGGAGCCTGAGTCAGAGATGCTGGGAGTTGGAGCTAAAATGAGAGATGGGGTCAGCCCCCCAGGTGGAGCCTTGGATCCAAACAAGAAGAGTGAGAGATGATGGGGTCGTGGGGAAGCAGGAGGGGGAAGGTCCGGGGAGGGGGAGGGGGGAGAGGAGAGAGGCAGCAAATAGGGGGGCTGGAGGTGGGGGGACAGGGAAGGAACAAAGGGCAGCACCATCCAGAGGCTAAGAAGGTGGCTGGAAGGGGCCCCACTCGGCAGGTGGACGCCCTGCCGAGGATGTGGAGGAAACAGCCCTGCAGCCTGAGCTCTCCTCCTCGACGAGCAGAGGGTGGACAGTGATGGATTTCTCAGGGCCTCTGCTCCCAGGAAATGCCACCGTGCAGAACCAGAGAGCTGGGGCAGAAACCAGGCCGTGGAATTACAGACAATGCTTTAAAAGGAGGCATGAGTGGACACGGTGTTTTTCAGCATGCTTAAGGTGAAAGGAATTTGTGCAACAGCGTCAAGCACTAGCAAGGTCAAAGGAAGGTGATTTCTAAGCACAGGTGCAGAGCACTGCTCTGGGTTCCAGGGGAAAAACAGAGCAGCCTAAGGCGACAGGCACGAGAGAGCAGAAATAGCAGAGGAAGCCAGTGGATGGATGAGGGGTCCTTTCTCCTGGGTGTCTCTGCAGGACATTCTGCTTCTTAGAAACTGAACTGAATCCACCAAAGCCGGAGAGGTCAGTGAGCCAGGATTGTGGGTGCCACAGAAACCTAGGGAGTCCTTTTTGGAGAGCATAAATATACATTTAGATATCTTAGGATCCGGGTTAACTGTTTGTGATTTCCCACGGACTGGTCGTGAAATTACATTCTCATTCCATGTCCTTACCTTGCACACCACACATTGTTTGTTTCTCACACTGGGGGGCCTGGTGTGCAACTGTCTCCATATGTGAAGTGCACTTGAGACTCCATGGAGCTTAGGAAAAATGAAGTATAACTGAGCAGAAGAAGCCTAGGACTGTGTGGTGTGTTGGCTGTGGTCAAAACTCACTGTTTCTTTATCATAGGGATCTACTTCACTGTAAAATTGCTCCAGGCAAAACTGACCTTGGCCTAAGGGCTTAGCAATTCACAGAAGCATGTTTAAAGGACAACAGTTTAGAAAACGCTCTCAGTGGATAATCACTCAGTTTATGTAGTGGGCTTGGGCCTTTCTCAATGAACAGAAGGTGTCTCCAAAGAAAGCTTCCTCAGGAAAAGAAGATTGCTTTTCTGTGGATGATGATGTTATTAAGCAAGTGTTTTGTGTTCAAGAATGAAAACCTTGGACTTAACAACAACACTTTGAATCCTAGCCCGGAGAGTCTGACTGCATCTGATGTAACGTTTACCAAGCATATCTGACCTGCAGAGCTAGCCTGACGTAGCTCAGCATCGTCAGAGCAGAGTCTCTGAATTTGCTTCTTCTCTCAGGTCACACAGACTTCAGTTTAAGCTTAGTTTCCTTCCAAAAGGCAGTAGTTGGCCCTAGGCAGACTCCTTCTTTCACCATAAAACAAAGGCAACAGGGACTCAATTTTGGAGCTCTGGAAAGTTTCCTGGTTGCTAACCAAGATCATTACTTTGTATGGTAATGACTTTTGCACAGGGCTCTATCGTTTACAAGTCATTTGAATAGAAATCCTCTCTGCACCTTTTTCGAATCATCCAGAGAGGTAGTTATTATGCTCATTTCCTGGGTGAGAAAAACATGACTAACGTTAGGTTGTTCAATTAGAGAGTAATTTGGAATACAGGTCTACTGCTGCCCAGCACCATGCATTTTCCACGCCTCGTAATTCATCCACTTGTCCATTCATTTATTCCACAGATCTTCGTGGAGTGTGAAGAACGGGGATGCTAAGAGGCGTGTCTCGGCCACACCTGTGTGAGCTCCTCCCACACTAGGAGTCTGAATTACCTTCGTCATAATCCTCCAAAAATGACCCATCTCCAGCAAACTAAATGATAGCCTGTAACAGTGGCAGGATAATTCCAGGGCTGGTTTTACTAAGAAATAGGATGGAAATAAATACAGTCTATGCTATGTAATATTTTCTAGATTTCTAATGCGATTTAGGGTAGAAGATGGAATCAAAAAGTCGCAAGGACCGAGAAATTAGTAGGAAAGACAGCATGAAGGGAAAGGCAGGGGACAGGCCAGCAGAGGGAATCTGAAGATCTGTGGTTTCACAGTGATTTTTTCTGCCTGGATCCATGCATGGTCAGGAAAAGAGTAAGCACCTTCTCTGAATCTGTAAAACTGACAACTAACCTGAAGTTTAAAATGGAGATCATCAAGGGAATATTCAGGACACGTGGTTGACTTATGGTCGACTCTCCAGAGCTGAATTAAGCATTGAACCTGTGGACTTCTTTTTGGTCTGACCTTTAGAATTTCTCCATGGTCTTTAGACTCACAGGAGTTAATATAATGAAGCCTGGATGGTTTTTGCCTGTGATTTTAATATGTTTAGAATTAAAACCACGTAATGTTCTACAAGAACTGTGGGTTCTCAAAATTTAAGTGTGTATTCTCTGTACTAAAATGATTATAATAAGAACCACTTCATTTTATTCTGTCTACTTATTAAAGTCTCTTTTTAAGCACCTGCTAAGTGCAAGGTGCTTTGCCAGGTTTTGTGAAGAAAATAAAGATGAAAATGACCTCAGTTTTCAACTGTGGTTTGTGAACCCTGAAAATATAAATGCATTGTACTTGTGTAACATAGGACTTTAAAATTTTTTTTTTTAATTGGCTACGTTGGGTCTTCATTGCTGCGTGTGGGCTTTCTGTAGTTGTGGAGAGTTGGGGCTACTCTTCATTGCAGTGCACAGGCTTCTTATTGTGGTGGCTTCTCTTGTTGGGGAGCACAGGCTCTAGGCACATGGGCTTCAGTCGTTGTGGCGGGGGGGGGGGTGTCAGTAGCTGTGGCACACAGGCTTAGTTGCTCCACGGCATGTGGGATCTTCCCGGACCAGGGCTCGAACCCGTGTTCCCTGCATTGGCAGGCAGATTCTTAACCTCTGCGCTACCAGGGAAGCCCAACACAGGACTTTTAACTGAAATTACTTGAGCGTTTAGATTTCTGTACCTGATATTTGATATATTCCTTAGGGCAAAATAAGTGCATTTAATACTCAAGCCACAGTGTTTACATGTCAGTTCAACAAACAGCTGTTGCCCATATTCAATGGATTCGACACTGCGCTAGTCCTTGAGGACAGCAGGTAGGTAAAGCCCTGAGACCCAGACCCATGGCTATTAACATCAACCACATTCCAGACTTTTCTGTGGTTCTTTGGGAATGCAAGGACCTCCCGCTGTGCCCCTCCCTCAGTGTTGATTCCAGACAGGGCTTGGTATCCAATATTTTATGTCCCATAGAGTTTTCTAATAACCAGCCAGTCAACAGAATCACTAGCCTCATGGAAATTTTTTTGCTTATGACCCATTTTATTTTTCAAGGGATTATTTATTTGTAGTTTCTCATAAAGCTAAACGTACACCTATCCTGTTACCCAGCAATATTACCCCTAGGTAATTATTCAAAACAAATAAGTATTACGTATCTCCACTCAAGAGCATGTACAAGAATGTTTATGACACTTTATTAATAACAGCTCATGTGTCTGATAAAAAAGGAAAATGGGGAAGAAAACCCTTTGATATACTCATCCAATGGAATACCACCCAGCAGTTAAAAGGAGTGAACTACTGATAAACAACAAGGGTAAATCTCAGAAACATTATGCTAAATGAACAAAGCATTACACAAAAAACTACACACTGGTTCATCCTATTTATCTTAAGTTCTAAAACAGGCAAAACTAATTTATGGTGGAAAAGAATCAGAACAGTGATTACCTTGAGGGGATTGGAAAGGCCAAGAGGGAACGCCTAAGTTGATGGCAATATTCTATTTATTAATAGAGATTTGGTTACACTGGTGCACGCCAAAACCCATAACAGCCTGCACATAAGATTTGTGCATTGGGTTGTTTTTTTTTATATAAATGTATTTATTTAATTTGTTTATTGGCTGCATTGGGTCTTCATTGCTGCACACGGGCGTTCTCTAGTTGCGGTGAGCGGGGGCTACTCTTCCTTGCGGTGCATGGGCTTCTCATTGCGGTGGCTTCTCTCATTGTGGAGTATGGGCTCTAGGTGTGTGGGCTTCAGTAGTTGTGGCATGTGGGCTCAATAGCTGTGGTCCACAGGCTCTAGAGTGCCAGCTCAACAGTTGTGGCACACGGGCTTTGTTGCTCCACGGCATGTGGGATCTTCCCAGAGCAGAGCTCGAACCCATGTCCCCTGCATTGGCAGGTGCATTCTTAACCACTGCACCACCTAGGAAGTCCCTGTGCATTGGATTTTATGTAACATGTACCTCGAAAGAAAAAATCATAAACAGATATTGAACTCTGATGATGTTATCTGTTGAAGTATTTTTAAAATATATACTAAAGTAACATGCTGATGAATGTAAAAATGAGGTTGATTGATGGATGGAGAGCAGGATGGGTAGAGAAATAGGATTGTAATAAAGCCAATAGAATGAAATAATGTAGAATCTAGGTGGTGGGTATAAGGATGTTCACTATAAAATTGGTTCAACATTTTGCATATTTAAAAATTTACGTAATTAAATGTTAGGAAAAAATTTAAAGCATGCCTATAACGTTTAAGGCGTCTAGTATTATTCCACGTTAATTCACTTATTTTGCATAAGTCCTGTGACAGAGAGAGGCTGGCTGTCCACCAAAACTGCTTCCTCTTCTTCCTGGTCACACAGGTATTTTCTAACAAATCATATGCTCACAAGTGGCCATGTGACCGTGCTCTGGCTGATGGGATGGGAGTGGACGTGATGTGCACCATTATCAGGGCTGGCCCATGAAAACCTTTCCCATCTGAGATTGGAGGGAAGCGTCCTAATGCTAGTGCCTTCTGTTGAAGGTTGTGGAAGTGCAGCCTGGTGAGGCCCTGACTCACTAAAGGATGCTTGCCTATCAGAAATACCTGTTTCAGATTTCCTGTGAACTAGAAATCTACTTCTCCTAGTTTAGCCTTGACATTTGTGGTTTTAACTATTATACTATCTAGTGCCACTCCATCTTGTACATAATTCTACAAGATACGTACTTCTAGGAACCTGATTTAACATAAAGGTCACAGTCCCAAAGTCAGCCAGCTCAGAGGCAGCCCTGGGATTCAGACCCAGGCAGCTTGGCCTCTCAGTCTAGACTCCTAAGCATTAGACTCTTCTGCTTCTTTCTTTCTTGCAGGTACAGATATAAGATAAATAATTATTAATTCTCATTCAAGCAAGTGATACGACTCAGGGGCAGTGGATCACCTTTCAATATACAGAATTGTATTCTCAGACTTTTTTTAATAATGACCAAGCGTGCTGGTCAGCTGCTTCTGACCCACGTTTAGCAGAAAATTTCTGCCAACTGGAGGCTGCCAGGTCCACAGTGTCTAGGGAAAGCAGGCTGGAGGCAGAATGGAAGAAAAGGACTGCATCACTGACCTTTGAGGATATGCTGTAGCTTCTGTTATTCTAAGTAATATAAAAAGGGGAGGAGTTTCTAATTGTGGTATGCAGCTCACTGGTGTCTTTTCACCTGGTGCTTCCTCTGCGCCCAAGAATGCATATCAAAATAGGGAGGACTGAGCTCTGTTCCTTGACCTCCACCCGGCCGTGTCGCATCAGTAGTGACAGTAGCAGAAAAGGGAGCAATTTGCCCCAGACCGACACGTGTAATAAACCGTGTGTGTGGATTTACTGAACTCCCAGTAATGAGGCAGGTGCCTGCAGGACCCAATATGTAAAGCGAAAGGCTGGAAGAGAACTGCCGATGTTTTGCTGACGTGAGTCTTGATGGACTCGCACATCCTGAAGGAATAAAGTGATGACTGGAGCACAGCATGCAATCCTTCAAATATGCAGGAGGCGGAAACACTTACATACAGATCCGTTACCGTGGTGTCTCTGGGACTCGTGCTAACCTTCAGGCTCCTGATTACCAGGTGCCAGGCAGCTTCGAGTCACAGTCAGGAAGTTATCCAGGTTGCCAAATTCACATTTAAAGAGAATAACAAGGTACAAGGCCATATCAAATAGGCTTGTGAATCAAACACAGAATCAAGTGAAATTTGGCCATGGCCCTTTGTTTCCATGTTTGTTATGCTTTATCGGGCCACTGAATATGAAAATAAATCCATACAGGTCCTTGGCTTTTTACATATGACCACAGGTGACCATCCAGCTGACCTTTTGCAACAGAACTATTGCCAATTGTTTCTGAATATTAATGGTTAAAAATCTCTGGGCATCTAGATGATCTGAAATGTCTCAGATTTCAAGATAAAATATTCAGCTTTCTCAAGATGACTGGCATTAGAATGGAAATTAACCAGTTGTACCCCTTAAATGTAACCTTTGAAAACGTTGACAGCCTGAGCCTGAGTAAACCAGGGGCTGACACTGCTCTCAGCTTTCTCCATTCATGTCAGATGTCAGGGTTGGTTCGCAAGCCTTTGTCAGCTGGGTCTGCAGAGAACACCACGTATGCTGACGTGTGGCCTCAAGGGCTGTTCTTTGGCTGCGGTGACAGGGAAGGACTGGATCCCAGACTCTTGACTCTGCTTTACCACAGAATTTCTGGGGGCAAATATTTATTTAACTACCCAACTTCCAAATAGTATCCCTCCCCCAAAATTTCACGTCCAGCCAGAACCCCAGAATATGACTTTATTTGGAAATAGGGCCTTTGCAGGTGTAATCAAGTTAAGATGAGGTGATACTGGATTAGAGCGGCCCTACATCCCGTGTGCTGGTGTCCTTACAAGCGGAGAAAGAAGATAAAAAAGGCACACGGGGATAAGGCCATGCGACGACCAGGGCATGGCCTTGGAGTGAAGTGTCTTCATATGAAGGACCACCTAAGATTGCCGGCCGTCCCCAGAAGCTAAAAAGAGATGAGGAAGGAGCCGCCCCAGAATCTTCAGAACCTTCAGGGGGAGCCTGGTCCTCCCAACATCTTGACTTCAGACGTCTAGTCTCCAAAACTGAGCCCCAATTTTCTGTTGTTTCAAGCTACCCATTTTGTGGTGCTTTGTATGTCCGTCTCAGGATCTAATGCAGGGAGCATCTGGGAAGGAGATAGGGTTTTCAAAGATTTATTACTAAATATTTGAAACCAA
This sequence comes from Hippopotamus amphibius kiboko, assembly GCF_030028045.1. Lineage (NCBI taxonomy): Eukaryota > Metazoa > Chordata > Mammalia > Artiodactyla > Hippopotamidae > Hippopotamus > Hippopotamus amphibius. The sequence continues at coordinate 127,705,456 of NC_080190.1, read as the reverse complement.
TGTGAAGTGTATGATGGGTTTTCCTTCTTGCTCTCAGGCCATCCTCCAAAAGCAAAAAAGGAACAAGTATTTCTTCTGAGGCTGTGGCTACAGGTATCAGCTACTCCCATGCAGGCCGTTCTTCATTCTCCATTATTGCATCTTAAAGAATGAAAGCCTCACCATGGGAAAGGGTAGCCCGAGAGTGTGATCAGGGCCTCAGGGACTCTCCTCCCAGTGACCAGCAGTGTCCTCTGAGATGGTACCTGTAAGACTGACTCTGAGATCACCCTCATTGATTAAAGTCTCAAAGAATAGAGGCAGCTCTTTGCAAAAAAAAACTTTAGCACTGGGCCCCAGAGCGTGCGCTTGTACAGGTCGTCTAACCTCCCAAAGCCGTAATTTCATCACCTGTAAAATGGGAAGAGTGGAGCTACCTGCATCACTGGATTATATAGAATTAAAAAAGCTAATACATGGAAAGTGCTTGGAAGGTGGCTGGCACACAAAGCACTTCATCGATGGCAGTCGTTGTCTTTGTCTATGACAACCCCAGACATCCCAGGAGGAGAGTTTAATACCGAGTGGCAGTTCTCACCATGGTGATTACAATTATGACTCTGGTATTTACATTTAATCCATGAAAACTCCAAGCTTATGTACTATTACCTCCCAATCCAAAAGGTACATAGTATGCAAAACGAAACTCAATAAATGCTGTATTTTTCATTGCTTATATAAGGCAAACTAGTTTGGAAACATTTTTTCTGAAGAAAAAGTTCAATCTAGAGGATATCATGGCCTAGGAGACATTTTATTCGACTTCTGTTTCCAAATACCAAAGATAGAAAAGACGAGAGAGTCTGAGACAAGTGTTAATAACACTGCCCAGATCTTTTACCCACCAGGTAAAACCATGGTGCAAGGAGGCGCTCTCTCCAGTAAATAACCTTGTGTGCTCTTGGGACAAGCAGCTTCATAGCCTTCTGATAACAGTGACCAAAAGATCATTTGTGCATGACAGGAAAACCTTGTCTTTCACCTTCCTGCAGTCTATAGACAGAGCACTCTTGAACTTTAGCCAAGGCTTAGCACCAACTTTAAATGGCACATTTGGTAGAATTGGCACCAAGCTTTCCTCCTGCGGCACGGAGGACTCTGGTCTCATCAGCATCTGAACCAGCCTCTCATGAGCCTGAGAGGACGTCTCCATCACTCAGAAAACACAAGCATCTTAACTGACAATTCGATCTGTCGTGAATATTCCAGGTTCCTGAGAGTCCCGAGTCTCTCACAATATGCTTATTTTCTAGAGAGAAAGTTGGTTACTCTTACAAGAAGGTGTGACATCTATTAAAGTGCTTCTACTTGGAGTTGGCTATTTAGGTGGCTTGGTTTCTTTGACCTCTGCATTGAGTCATTTCCTCCAAGTACAGAGCAACAGAAGGAAAAGTCAGAAGGTAAATGGTATTAACACACAGTTGCGCTGAGGTTACATCCGGCTTCACGTGGTCTGTGGCCAAACTGCCCTCAAGCTTTGTGAAGAAGCTGTTTTCTATTCCAAGTAATTGCAGGTGTCTGCCCTCAGGGCACAAGTGAGCAACGTAGCGTGACTCTGCTTTATTTCTGTTGTGTAAAAAGTTCAGAAGCGATCACTCCCACCCTCACAACAAGAATAAGACAGAGAAAAACTGAAAATCAGTGGCTTCTTGGGGATCCATCAAAGAACTGAGCTCACAGGGAAAACTACCAGCCTGAAAGCTGAAGAGGGGGGTGCAGGGAACCAGAGCTTGCTGGACTGCAAGATGCAGCTGGCGATAACGAGAGAAGAAGTGACTAATTCCTGGGAGCTGAGTGTGGACCAGCTCGAGAGAATACCTACACTCCTGTGGGCCCAGTCTTAGGGGGCCCCACATTTGTGTGTGTTTTACCCCAGGAACCCCACCAGACTCTCAAGATGAAGACCAGGGAATAATCTATGCTTGCTTCCAGCCGGAGGAGGGGAAGTAACCATTCTGAGATACACCCAGAGCATCTGCCCTCGTTAACAAAGACTGCCCTCAAGGGAAACTAACCAGCTGGGGTTTTACCAGAGTCTAAACAACAACAGGGATGGGAAACCCCCAACTTCAGCTTCCTCTAGTCTTTTCATCCCACCAAAGAGGGTGAAAAACAGCTGAGAGACACCTGTGAAGGTCACAGCCCAAGGGCATAGGCTGACACCTCAGGTAGGAATATGGAATGCATCTTCCCTCCCCAATTTACCACTATAGTAAAGACTCCTTTGTAATAACGGAGGATCACAGCTAAAAAGAACTGCGTGGCTCAGACTCTATTTTAGGATCTCCAAGAAAACCTGAAGACAGCAGGGGAGACAAAAGCTAGGACACTGGGGGAAATGTTGGTCACCTACAGCTAAGCAGGTGGTAAACACAGCCCACTTCCCAGCCAGGTCAGCATCAAGCCTCACACTGAAAGCATATTCACCTTAGTTCTTCTTACCCAGTGCATCATGTCAGGCTTGCAACAACAACAACAAAAGCCAGGGCTAAAAAGCAAAAACCACAGACCAGATAGGAAACCAAGTGTCAGAACCAGACTCAGATATGCCAGAGATTTCGGAATTGTCCAACCAGGAATTTAAAACAACTATGAATAAGATGCTAAGTGGACAGAAAAACAGAAAAGTGGACAACAAGCAAGCATAGATGGGTAGTGTAAGCAGAGAGATGGAAACTCTAAGAAAAAAATCCAAAGGAAATGAGAGAAACAAAAGCTTTGTAATGGAAATGAAGAATGTCCTTGATGGGGGAAACAGAAAAGGAAAAAATCAGTGAACTTTCAGACACATCAAAAGACACTTCCCAAACCATGAAGAAAAAAGAAAAAAACAATGGGTGAGAAAACCATAACTGAATATGCAAGAATATATGGAGGGATTCTTGTTTTTTAAATAGACTTTATTTTTGAGGACAGATTTAGACTTAAGTGAAATTGAGAAGATAGTACACACCATACCTCCTATCATCAAGTTTGCAATCTAGCAATAAAAAGACCACACATATACGTTGTGCATATATGAAAGCTTTTGGTAACTACATGAAGGGTATGTGTGTACAATGTTATTGAGAGAAAGAAGTCACTTCTGGACAGAGGCCAACAAGTCCACCCAGATGTCTCATTCTTAACAGGCAACAGTTTATAAAGACACTTCATTATACAGATCTTAATTGTTCTCACCACACACACAAAAAAAGTGATAATTATGTAACATGGTGGAGGTATTAGCTAACACAACAGTGGCAATAATATCACATAAATGTGTATCAAATCAACAGCTGCACACCTTAAAGTTCTACATTGTTATACGTGAATTACATCTCAATAAAGTTGCAAAATAAAGGAGAAACTTTGTTGGGAAGAAACCTGATGAAATTTGGAATTTTCTAAAAGTCCCTCAGCTTGATTGTCTAGTCTTGTTTCTAATTAAATTCTAATTAAAGAGTGCTGTCTATAAGTTAAATATTTTGAGATCTATTACATACTATATTAGTTTGCTAGGGCAGCCATAACAAAGTACCACAGATTGAGTGGCTTAAACAACAGAAATTTACTTTCTCAAATTTTTCAGGCTAGAAGTCCGAGATCAAGGTGTCCCCAGGGTCGTGTCTCCTTGGCTGGCAGACGGCCGCCTTCTCCCTGTGTCCTCATACGGTCTTTCCTCTGTGTGTGTCTATGTCCTAATCTCTTCTTATAAGGATACCAGTTGCATTGGGTTAAGACCCACCCTAATGACTTCATTTTAACTCAAGTATGTCTTTAAAGACCTTATCTCCAAATACAGTCATGGCCATAAATTCTGGGGATTAGGATTTCACCATATGAACTTTTGGGGGGACACAGTTTAGCTCATAATCTGTGCTTTAATATTTTACTCTCAATTTTCAAATTAACATTTATCACAAATTCAGTATAGACCAGATACACAGGAGTGGAGGAGAAAAGCTTTATATAAAAAAAAAATAACTCTCAGGAATTTTTTTTTTTTAAGAAAGCACTCAGACAGGCCCAGCAGGACAGCCGTCATTTCTCCCAATCAAGGCCGTAACACCATTTCCTGCTTCCCCATTTTCAGCTAAGCTTTGGAGTGACAAAAATACCTGTTATCATGAGACTAATGTCTCCAGGAAAAAAAGGTTTCTGACACTCTTCCCTCTCCTGGCTGCCCTTCAACATCCCCCCCCCCCCCCCCCCCCCCCCCCCGCCAACTTGGTCACAGTAAATCCGAGAGGAATAAATTTAGAGGCGAGGATTAGGCTTCCTCACAGAGTAAAATATTTCTGATGCTTGTTTACACGTTCCTGTTTACAGTGAAAAATTAAGAGCCTTGGAAGGTAAGACAAGGACACACAGCTAGTGAGCATCAGAGCTGGGTTCCAAGTTCCTAACCAAAGATCATTGCACATTGTTCAGGATTCTGTAGTTTATATGTAGAAAATGGAAACACTTATACACCTGTTCTGGATACTTAGTTGATCTTACCATATGCAAAATACTGTGCTAGCCTCTGAGGAAGTACAAATTACCTGTACGATTCTGCGGCTGGACACAGAAAAGCTTGTAATTGCTTGGAGGTAGCTCATGGGAAGAGGATTGGGACATGTTCCCAGATGTTTCTAGAAGATCAGCATCATGTGGATGAAACAAAGTACCACAGGCACTTGGTACCTGGATGAGCCTTTCCTGTGGTTGAGATTCCCACGGCCGAGCAGAGTCACACAAGTGGCCTTATATTTCTCAATAACAGCCACCAAGCGCCAGTACGAATCCCAACCCCATCCGAAAGAGGGACTTCGTACACCAGCATTGCCAGCCAGACGGCAGTATCAGTGTCTGCGAAGGCTGGTCTCTCTCATGTAGATACATGTGTATATGTACATACATAAGAGTGTTAATAAAAGTAAAGTGAGGCAAATTCATGAGACTCCAATATCCAAAGCAAAAATTTTAAACTTTATTCCTTTCTTTTTATTTTCCAAATAAACAAAACTGTGTGTGTGTGTGTCATGAAGCCGCTTTCCAAAGGAAACAGGTTCGCGTCACTTTCATCACTTTCAAGTGGCCTGCGGAGTTTTAGAATTCCTTTCCCACGTGACCGCCGCATGGGTTGCTGGTCACGGGGTTTCGTGGGCACGCTCAGGTGCAGCGGAGAAACGGCCGGGAACGGGGCTCTGCTCCTGGACCCCAGCCCTCCCGCAGGCCCCGGGCGCCGCCTCCACCGAGGCCCTGGCCTGATGCCTCGTCCACTGCGCCTGCCGAGGGGAGCCCGGGTGCGGTGGCAGCCACCCCGGGGCCTCTGCTGGCGCCTCAGCCTCTGCGGGGGACTCCATCCTCGGAAACGCTCTGCCCAGCGGTGCGGGTGGGAGGATTTGCAGTGTGTGCCTCACACTGGGGCCGTGGTTTGAGTGTGTAGGAGTGTGTGAGAGTGTGCAAGTGTGTGTACAGAGATAGACAGATACGCACATAATTAAATAAATGCTTCTATGCATCTACGTTAGTTACAGCCTCTCTTTCATGGAGAAGAATGGAAATAAAAGCTTCTTTCCCCTACCCCCTCGACCTTATATTTTTGCCTGAAAACCTGTTATCAGTCTTAAAGGAAAGTCATTGTAAACTACACTCAAAACATTTTAAGTTTTAAAGAGCTGACTGTGAGCCCTCCTGGTCCCCTTATTCTGTAAAGCTCTAATTACCTCCTTTCGTACCTAGTCCTGGATCCTAATACCCCACCTGCCACCGTTTCAGATCAAATAAATGGTCATTATTCTGAGGGCAAGAGCAAATGATTATGGGCTCTTTGATGCTTTGTTCAGCCTATTAAAATTTATATAAATCATCTTGGGAAATTTATTCAGCATTGTACTCAGAAAGTACATATCTCTTTGTACTTCTGATTTCTGAATCAAAATTTCAAACAATATAATTTGATAACAGATTACCAAAGTTGACCCTGTGTGTGTGTGTGTGTGTGTGTGTGTGTGTGTGTGTGTATAAAGAAACCAGGACTGAGAACTGTTTCATAACATGTTCAAGGTCATCAAGCCAGTTGATGGAGGTGATTCCAAATCCAAACTGCTCTGGCTCACAAAACCCACCATCTTTCAACTTTCCTACAATGTTGTTCCGTGATAACATTTGTATGATTTGATACAATAATATTTAGGAACCTGAGATAATATACAGTGATAAATTTACTTTTTGCAAACTATTATGGTAGGGAAACTATTGATATCTACGAGAAACTTACTTTGTGTTCTTATCAAACGCCTACCTTCATGGTTTCCATAGTTAATAAATGCAGTGCAGTTTTATCTCGTGATACTCAGCGGTCCTTTTATATGTTCATTACCTGTTGCTTCTGGTCTTGTGGTCGCTGGAGGGAAGGGGATCTAATGTGAGTTTCTCAGAAGCCTTTGTGTATCCCTGTTCCTTAGAAAGGATGCGACTTGGTGAGCTAACCGGGTGTGGAAGGCAGGCAGAGCCTGCTGAGGGGGTCCTTCTCATCGCTGAGAGGAGCAGCTTCTCCATCTGCGTGTGCAGAGGGGAACAGGCAGGTACCGAGTGGGGGAGGTGGTGACATCTGATTGCTTCTGTGTGTGCCCCAGTTATGGCTGCTGCATGACAAAATGGGGTGAAGCAACTGTTTTGTTAAGCTCATGGATTCTGTGGGTGGGGTAGAGTATGTATCTCAAGAAAGAAAGGCAGAATTACATGCATGTTATTATTTAATCTCAGAAATCACCCAGCTTCCTTTACGCCACATTCTGGGGATTGATGTGGTGACCTTGGTTTATCCAAGTTCAAGGGAGATCCAGCAATAGGCGAGAAGAATGCCAGGATCAATCGCATCATAAGAAGGTCACTTGGAGAGAAAGATACTGTTGTGCCATTGTGGGAAATAGCATCTGCCGCAATGAATCAAACCTTTAAAATATGCTTTTATTATTTTTGTAAGCTGTGTGGTTTCCCAGTGACAGAAGTATGAAAAGAATCAATGATCTGGGACTATTTGCCAGTTAAACTATTCATACTGTGGGTGTCTCCTTAAAGACCAACAAAAGTTGATTGGTTGATTATACATCCACTGTGTGTGGCTGGACCTTTGTTCTTTCCGTATCCCTAGGATGTGGAAAGTGTGATGTGAGACAGCTGATACTTTCCCCATGGATTGCCAGTTAGGACCTGTTCTGCGGCGATGTTTAGGAAGACACGTGCAAGGCCTGCTCAGGTGGACGTGGCAGCAAAACCTGGTTCAACACGTAGCCGAATCTTGAAACATGACTGTCTAGTGATGCTTGAAAAACCTTAACCAAAACAACCCGTGATAAAGACAATGTTGGGTCACAATTTCTTTATTCCCTGACAAAATATTTTGGGTTTGTGTGTGGGTTGGGGCATATTAAGTCCTTAATTACATTTGAACTAATATTTGAATGATATAATCAAGAAAATTTCCATAAGCCAAATGTCTTGCCTGAATATTGAGCTAAATGGAAATAGCCTGTAGTCCTTAAAAAGTAGTCCTTAAAAACAAATGAGGAAACATTTCAAAATATAACTTAAAGGAATACAGATATATTTTTTAACCTGAAAATAAAGTTGGGGGGAGATATATCACTGCAAAAAGAAGGAAGGAAGAAAGAGAGAGAGAGCAAGGGGAAGGGAGTGAAGGAAGGAGGAAGGGAGGGAGGAAAGAAGGAAGGAAGAAAGAAAAACTGGCAAAGGACCTGGAGGGGGTCATCTTATCACCGTGTGTCATCTAAGCAGAACTCATAAATGAAACCAGGCTATGTAAACAAATTTTAGTTTACAAAAAAAAGTCAGCACTAAAAAAAAAAGTCAATTCAGTATTTATTGGTGCACTATTCCTCAAATTATCTCAGAATACACACACTCTTAATTTTCCCTCAAATGGAAACACGCTCCAGCTGGCACATGTCACAGTCTGTGTGGGGTGACAAGAAGAATGACAGCACCCTCTTCTCTGTGCAGAGGCGGAAGACATCATTTTATGAATTTTCCCCTCACCATCCCTCTGTCATAATCTCCTCTCCATGGCAATGAAATGCCTGGATCTATCCTCCTTGAAATGAAGTCTAATTTAGACCTGATAGCTGCAGGATCAGCGTAGGTATAAATAGCCACCGTATGAAAAGGTCTCATCTTTATGGAAGATGTGAAAAGTTGTAAGACGTGGAAGGTATGCAGGTGGAAGAAAGCATTATTTTAGCCGGCAGTGGTAAGCAGCTGTACACCGTGTCCCATATTAGCAGTGTCATTTTTAGTGTTTTTCCAACATCTGCAAATATTAATTTTTTCCCTAACAAATGTCACTCTGTAGTATTTATAAAATAGTGTCAGTGTGAGAACTCTTCAAAAGTATTCATTGTTCTGTGGCGTATGTGTTAAATTTTACTTACTAATTATAAGAATACCCTACTCTCTTTTAATCATCAAACATTTGTAAATTTGCATACTAATTGCCATTAACACTCAGAAATAAAAATATGTTTAGTGTGGGCTTTCTTCTTGGTGACCCGTAAATCCGGAGCCCAGTTCCCAGAATGGGAGAGAAGTGACGCAGCTTGTCAGAGGCTGTGCCTCTGCATCTCGTGGTACCTCTGCTAATGACACCGCTGCTCTGCTCCTGCAGATGCTGTTCACAGGTACAGTCCCGTCAAAGCTGCTGTCCCCATACTCTCTTCCCACCAGTGTCTTCCCCTTTCTTCCTGCAGAGCCGTTGAGGAAAGGATGAAAACTTGACTATGTGGATAGCTGTTTTATTTCTCTTTCCAGAGTCCCTTTCCCTTCTCCTGTAATAGATCCCTCTTTCCAATGGAAATCCACTCTGAGGTTCAAGGCAAACTAACCCTCTCCAGCTCCTCCTTGCGAGTGCACACACGTGGGGCTGGTGGGGGGGGGACACATAAACGAGGCCTCCCCAGCTGGAGTACTGCACCCCCCCACCTCTGATAGTAATGACTGATGAGGGGATGGGGCAGCTGGAATCCCTTCCTCGGTTGTGTGGGTGCTGGAAAAGGGACGGCCCTCTGTTCCTTGGGTATCATGAGGGGTAAGGATCATGTGAACCTAGTGCTGCCAGTGCCACAGAGAGAAAGATTTTCTGAAAATGAAGGCAATACAGAAGAACAAAGATATGAGGAGCGAAACAGAGCCCTGACATCTGAGCATTGAATCCACTCGTGTCTACCGTCTGAGACACTCAGCATCCCTGAGCTGCGTGGCAAACAAAGCAGTTTGGTGGTCCCTTCAGGTTAGGAAGTAACCAGGTCCATCCTTTCCTGTTCCCGGTACAAACCCTCACTTACAGAAGGGATCGGCCAATGAGGACAAGGCAGTCTGTTTGTCAGGAATGATGACCTCCTAAGTTTGGAGAAAGAAACAGAGGACGGGGCCTCTCGTGGTGCTGGGGGACAAAGCCCCGTTTTCATCATCCTGCAATACTCAGACCTCCTCCCAGGACATGGTTGTGTCCATGTTTTATTTTGCAACTACCGATGGGAAGGAGGTGACAGTAGGCTTGAGCCGTGTCCTTGCTACCTGCTAGATACCACGTGTCCAGATTTGTCACATGGTGATGTCATGCTGCCCATGGGGATCTCAGAGTTGTGCGACTTTAGAACTGGAAGAAACCATAGAAATAATGGAATACAATGTGTTTGCAGTGAGGCTAGTAAAGAATAATACTTATTATATTAACTAACACTTACTGAGTATTGGCTGTAGTTGTATGAGCCCAACATGCCAGGTGGCAGATAATCTTTTTGTCAATGTCTTATAGAGGATGCAGTAGTGCAGAAAAGATAATATCTTGCACAAAACCACACAAATCTCACCTGCAGCTGGGATTTAAAGCCAGGTCATCCAATTCCCAAGTCTGTACTAGTTTTTATCCTCCCACTTTCATCTGTTACAACTTACCAACCTGCCATGAACTCTGACCCTGAAAGAGCCCATCACTTTGCCTGTAATAATCACATTTTGCTGCATTTCTGCCACTTACTAACATGTGGCCTTGACAAACTTTCGTGCCATCTCTGTTTCACACAACTAACTCATAGGCTGGTTGAGAGTATTAACTCAGGACCTGTAAAGCACTTAGTATAGCAAAAAAGTAAGGTTTTATAATGATTAATACTATACGTTGCCATAGAAGTATTGTTCTTTTAAATAAAAAAATTAACTGATATTTTCCTTTAGTAGCTCTCAGGATTTTTTTTCTTTTTGGCCATGCTGTGAAGCTTGTGGGATCTTAGTTCCCTGACCAGGGATTGAACCCAGGCCCTCAGTAGTGAAAGCGCCAAGTCCTAACCACCAGACCGCCAGGGAATTCCCCATTTCTCAGGCTTAAACTGCATATTTGTAGCCTCAGCTTCTGGTTGAGGTGCTGTATGACATAGAAATGTTAAGTTTTATTGGTAATTTCAAGAATATAGGAAATCTACGGCTTTGATAATGTAGAGAGACATCTGAGATTTCAAGTGTGGTTCCCTGTCCTTTCTATATCAGATGTGGACTTTCTTCGCCTAAATAATATTATTACCTAGGTCACCTTGAACAGCACGTAAAGTGTATGTTATGAAACATATCCATCTTATACCCCGCCCCAACCATAAACCTATAGATTATAGATTTATTCCAAGCAACCCTCTAGCCAGGGGCATCCTGCTACAGGCTTTCTGTAGATGAGGTCTCTTGCACGGAGCAAAAATCATTAGTTATCAGAGGTCCAGAGGTCCAGTTGAGAAGGACATTAGGCAGTCACCTGGCTTTACCCCCCCACCTCACACCTTGTGGTGGAGGCTGCTCCACACGGACAGTGAATTGATTGCAGACCAGCTATTTTAACTCTTTACTCTCCAGTTCCATTAAAAATATTAAAAGCCACTACGTTAGGCCCTGTAGTTTGGCCTGTGTTTTATATACATCTTTATAGCATAGCTCATAATTATCAATGCCTCGTCTGGTATAATCCCAAGACTACATTTTTCCTAAATTATTTGATTTCCAACGCATTGGCTTCCTTGACTATTTGAAACTCAAATAAGTCACTTCTATTACTTAGTAGTTGCCATGTTAGCCATCTGCAGTTATTGGAATACTGTTATTTTAACTTTTCTAGTAGTTTCAAGCGTAACATAAAGAAACAGATAAAGAATTAAAAACTACATCTAGGTTGATTTAGGCTGCATTCCACTAACCTGTGCCTCCAGTGCAAGACATTGTAATTACGTTTTTATTGCTTGTGTTTCTTAGCCTGTAAGCATCAAAGGTGTATCTGTTTTGTTTACCTGTCAGTCCAGAATCTAGCATGATTCCTGGCATAAATATGAATGGACATGCTTTCAAGCACCAGTTATTGAGAACATTCAATTATAATATTGGTTTGCCATTGTTATCACTAGTTTCCACAAATGTGGACACCATCCGCGAGAATGTGTAGCACTGTAAATTAATTAGAGATGTCCTAATGCCTAAAACTTGCTTCGTATTGAGTTTTCCTGCAATTACATTAATAATTTCCTTAAAAAAATAAATTTCTGATCATGTTCAGCATATTCCAACAATTTCACAACCAAATATGTAGCATCCAGCCCAAGGAAAAGACCTTGTTTAAAATGAAAAACTGTTTGCTTCCTTTGACTTTTTCCAATTCTATTTGGTCCCTATTTTATTAAACAAGCTGAAGGACCCACCAAAAATGGAATCTTACAACATACTTGAGCTCCAATCACTAATGAAAAATTGAGTTAGCAATTAAAGAGAAATAGTAGTGAGAAGTTTGTTTTAAATGAGACTAGGACTTGCTAGTATGTTCTCCCCAGTTAGCAAAAGGAGTCCCCGTTTTACTTCCCTTCCCTAAGTTTTTGTTCTTATTAAAAAATAATCTCTCTCGTCAAGATACTGATTTTAAATTGCTCTTTGTGTGTTCAAATACCATGAGGTTTAGGAACAATTCATGGCAGTGATGTGGTTGTATTTTATGGGGAGCAGGGCAGAAGGTTGCTTTGTTTCCATAAGAGTTTGATTTTTTTTTTATTGGTGGGACAGATTGATTTTGAATTTTGCATATTTTTCATAGTGAAAAAGTAGATTTTCATAGGGAAGGCAATGCATAACATTGATTCTGGGATCTTGGTAACATTACTGTGGAAACAAGTGCATTTTCCTAAGTAATTGGTGGGTTTGGGGATTTAAGATCATGCACGGTTCAGATGCCTACATGTTCCGTTCCTCCCTGTTAATCATCCACAACGTTGTCGTGGATGAAAAATTAAAGCAACAGTTTATATTTTTGAGAAACAGTGAGCATCATTCTTGCTGAAGTGCAGCATCATCGAAGCCATTAAGGAATAAATGACTGAGCACAGTAATGGACTGCTGTGATCTTAGGGACAGTGTTTATTTTATTGCAAGGCACATAACAATATATACAATGCATAATTATCACCTTCTAAGTACAAGATATAAATAATATACATTAAAGAATATATGAATATGCTTCTGTTTCAGAGAAGAAAACTGCCTTAGGGCAAGCAGGTTTATGCCCTTTTGGGATGAGATTTTCATATTTATGCTGAATTTTCCAAACAGCTCTTGCTTAGAAAATAAATCTCATTGAATGTACATACAACCTTGTCACAGTTTCCTCCTTAAAAAGCCCTAATTTAAAGCCAGCCAATGCATTCCTTTCATTCCAGTTATTCATCTTATGTCCCAATACGAGATGAAACATCTATAAATTGCCTGGTAACAGCTGTACAGATTTACTAACTTTACTTCTCAGTAATGCATCATAAAATGAAACCATTTTCTTAAGACTTATGTGACTTTTCCTGGAGTTTTTAAAAATTAGCTTCCCAAACTATGCTTCCTTTTTAGTATTAAGCCAGGAGTTTTGACTCAAACTCTGCACACAGATGCGTCCAGATTCATAAGAGTAATCCAAGATGTTAATGGTGGTTCATCTCTCCTTCCAGTTGGAATCGTTGTTTTGCATCCTCATTGCCGCCTCCTGCATGGTTTTATTTCTCTGCATTTCTCTGACCCCTCACTAGGTCCTATCTTCCAGAAGTTCTTCCCAGGGAGGGAAGATGGAATTCATGGAGAAAATTGAATTCAAGGTTAGATACATGCAGTGTGGTCCCAAAGAGATACAGTGGACAGTGCACCCCTTGCTGTGATTGGAGAACAGGAACATGAAGAGATGGGACACACACACACACACACTCTCACACACTGTGCAGGCACACAGTATCCACACGTGCACACACACACACTTTATGCACACACACATACACTCAACTCTCACACAGATGAATACACACTTTTGACAAAAAAAATACGTCTGTGTAAGAGGTGTTTTTCCTAACATACATGATTCATTTAATCATTCTTTAAAGTACTGCCCTAAAATGACTTAGTCGTCCTCTCTTCTTCCGGTCTGGGGACACTGGTGCTTCCAGCAATGGAGATGCTTGGAGCACCATGACTTCACGGGCACTGAGAGATGCTTCTCCCTCTCCTGGGGCTGCAAACTTCCACACGAAGAGATGCCAGGACACTCACGCTAACATTTAGACTCCAATAATGGCAAGATGCTATAAAGGCATGTGGAATGTGAATTTAAGGAGATTTCCCTATCTCCCACATCAGCAGGGTTTGTTCCTGGAACTACTCTCCGCTTAAACATCCCTCCCATATGATGGTCAAAATTTTTAACCATGGGGTGAATGTCAACCAATATTTAAGCCATTCCTATATACTTTTAGTTATAAGAATACAAGGAAACCTAAGAAAATCAATGAAATGTAAGAAATGCTCAAACAAGCACTTCATCTTCATCAGGGAAAATCTTACCTCACTGTCTTCACCCATCTGTGTGAGGTGCCAGGAAAATCTGCAACGTAGACAAACATCATCACAGTAAAATTCTGAAACCACATACAAAACCTTCCATGCGAGGTATGTTTCCAAAAGGAGAGGACACACACAAGAGAGAAATTACACAGTGAACAGAGCATACGAAGTAGTGATATCAGTCGTTATATGGTCTTTACATTTGATTTTCCGATAAATTCCAGAGGGTGTTGTTCTAATAACACACAGGTTTAAAGAAGAGATGAGTGCTATTTCTAAATTAGCCCTTTCTTCCACCCAGGCAAATTGCAGAAAAAGCCATTACCTTGAAACCATAAGTTTCAAGGGAAAGAAGGAGGTATTTATATATCATCTGGAAGTTTTAGCAAAATTACCCTAAATGTGCTGCCCGTTGGCACGATCCTCAGCAGGTGTGCACCTCACAAAACACAGCGCTGGGTACGCCCCAGCACCACGAGTGACACAGTGTCCTCATTCAGCCCACAATTAGGACCCATTTTACTCCCTGCTGAAAGCCACAAAATAACATCTCAAGATTTACATGAGAAAGACGTCCTCCTTCCATGAACAGAGAGAATCTGGTAACAGTGATATATTCATAAAGAGATGCTGCTTATAAACTAGATTCTGCCACGGCCACCACCTGGGAGTGAGTTACGTATTTCCGGATTTATTAACACAGGAGTTCTGAGCCCTGGCTCCGCACACCCATTACAGGGCTAACGGGTGTTCAGGGGGTCAGAAGGAGATGACACCATGACTGATTCCCAAACAGAAGCTGATGCGGCAGCAAAATATCTCAGCATCAACTCTAAATGGCTCGGGATCTCATCAGCAGGCCCGCGGGAAATCGCTTGGTGGGGCGGCGAGCCCATTCCTTATTTGTACATACACTATTATTTACAGATGAAACTATACATATATTTGGTGGTATTTAAACCACTTTGTGTCTTTTCACATCACGACATGCTTTATCATGAGGTTATTTATCTGAACAGCATGCTAAAAACAAACCATAGCTTTCAAGAAGTTAAACGATGTTGGAAACCACCTTCTGCAGGTGTAAATGACTTTGTAAACATCAAGAGAATTTTCTACTACACGTGAACAGCAGACACCCCAGCTGTGGGTGTCTTAAGCCGGAATCCTTACCACCCAGCCACAGGAAATGAGTGTCCACACAGCCTTAAGCGAGCTGGGCATGGGCCCTGGACACAGTTTTCCTTCTTAATGAGGTTGTTGCTGTAAGTGCTAAGTGTCTGGATTGGATGCCCACTAAGCTCTGAAACCACTTTATTTTTCTTTTCCTTTTTCCTAAGCAGAGCTTTCGACACCACGTTGCATAGGAAGGTCACAGCAGATGGGTCCTGAATAAATCTAGGTAACCAGGAGAAAAAGACTTGTTTCTTTGTTCATTGAAGGAACAGGGAGTCAGCCTCACACCCCGCCACAGACACAGGGGCTGCATCTGCTCGCTCAGACCGTCTGTGCTCCATTCCCACGGCCTTGATGTTTCCACTGACCTGGGTCGATAACGCAGCCTTCATCTTACCACCTCGGATCATGTGATTTCTAAAAGTTTGTTAAAATTGCTGCCTTTCCATCTCAGACTGCAGTAGTAATCTGAGTTAAACCTAGATCGTTGAATTCTTCTCCACCTGGAGAACTATAAGAAGACATCTCCACGACTAGTCATACTGGTTTATTTATCGCGTCAACATCCTTCATGTAAGCAGGATCCTGAACGGTATTTCTGACTCTACCCGTGCTCTGGCGCTCCATCCTCATCTTAATCGGAAAGCAGAAGTCCCTGAAACATCGCTTGAAGTTTTCATCGAGAAAGGCATAGAGAATGGGGTTCAGGCTGCTGTTGGTGTAGCCTAAGGCAATACAGAAGTAGTAGCTGGAGAGGGCAGCCGTGCTATGGGAGGTGCTCCCCAGAGCCTCCACAAGGATGAAGATGTGGATGGGGGTCCAGCAGATGATGAAGACGGCCACCACCACCAGGACAAGCCTGGTGATCCGACGCAGGTTGCGGTCCTTCTCTCGGGAGCCGGAAAGGAGCCGGACGCTCTTCAGGCGCAGGATCATGAGGGTGTAGCAGACGATGATGATGAGGACGGGGATCACGAAGGCAAAGACAAAGACGCAGATCTTCATAAAGAGGTCCCACCAGGTGTAGTCGTCGTCCGGGAACTGCAAGGAGCACTCGATGACATCCACGTCTGCAGGAGGTGACAGAGCAAAACCACAAAAGGAAAATCAACTGTTTATCACTGTGGCTGCCAAGCGTTTTAAAAATGGGAGTTTTAATGCCTTTGGTTGCAAAGGTCCAATTATGGTGAGATGCTATTACCTGAAGCAGACCACCAATTAGGAATGAATGCCATGCGTATTAACCATGCTATCTTTGCACACAGAACAATGGAGCCAGAAGGTTACCATTCACTGGTGACAAACACAACGCTACAAAATAAATAAGATTAGCCAGCAATAGGGATTATCTAGTTGTGGAAACTGGTTTGAGGTGGATGATTTTCAGAAGAGCTAAATTGTTAATTTATAGCAAGAGTACTTATTTGCGTTTCATAGATTAACAATTCTCCCAGATCTAAGGCTCTAGCAACAAAAGCTACAAGGGTGAGTCAAAAATTATCCACACTCTGGCTGTAGAATCTATAGATGTTTTAAGATAATCAGAGTGTGGATAATTTTTGACTCGCCCTCATAGTATCTATTTGTAATAAATGACTAAATATTTCAAATCTAGCCATTCAATTTAACAGAAGACAACTTGTCCAAAAAACATTAAGTGGTTTACAAGAAATCCTTATGTAGGTCAATAAAAATTTAAACAAAATTTGTCTAAATATGATCCAGCTGTTGTGATTTAATGCAACCAATGGTGGACATTGTGATTCACAGCATTGTTGAAACACAAGAAAACCTTTGAAGAAGAAAGACAAGGAGGAGGACGAAAAGGAGGAGAAAAAAATAGAAGGGGTAGGGGGAGAGGAGGAAGACAATCACCACCACTACCACCACCACCATCATCATCAAGGGAATTCATAAATCAGACACATTTTTTACTTTTGCCAACATTGACTGTGTAAGGTAAAACAAATATGTTCATAGGATTACTCAGAAAATGGCTTTATTTGCTCTGCTTCTCTTTGCTGCACAGTATTCTCTTTGAAGTGACCATAATATTAGAAAGAGCAGAGACCCAGGATAAGAACATTTTATAATACATTACTTTCACCGGGGGTCCGCTCACCCCCTACTAGGCTTCCTTTTCCCCAACCATCAGCCACTGAGCACAGAGCAGGCTAAACTCTCTTTGTCCTGATTCTTCTTTACAGATAAAGGAATCATGAACAATACTAAGCTGTAATTTTTATAATGAAAATATTTTCTTCTGAGACTGGAAAATCTATTTCAAAAAATAGTACAAGAATATTTTTCAAATAGTGAAACAGCTCTATTAATAGTGTTTTCTAAAACATCTTAATGTGCCATTAATCATAGATTACTTAGTAAAACAAAATCTTAGAATTTCAATTAGACATACCTTAAAAACACAAAGATATAATCATTTTGGCCAATTAATAGAGATGACTATCTTAGAGCCATTTTCAATCAACTAAATACCAGATCAAACCTTTCAGTAATAAATGAAAGCTCCCAGAATAACTTGTAATTTTTGATTCCCTAAAAAAGCCATAGTCCGAAGTACTGTTACTAGGATGACTCTAAGAAACAAATAAGCATCTGTCTTATTTTTCGCTTTAGTGCTTACGGAAATAAGACCAAAGCCATTTTTAAAAAATCATCACTATCATCATAGAAGAAATGTATTTATTAAACAACTTTTTAGGGTGGCACATTGCAATCTAGCTTCCTTGAAGGTTTTTTCTTTCCTGCTTAACTTTTGTGTATTCCAATAGCACCTCTTTCTTGTGGTTGGCCTCAGCTTAAATATCACTTTAGAGACATTTATATAGAGGTTGATCCATTTGAACAGACCTCTTTCCTGCAATTTATATTTTCTCTATATTATACTTATTCTATTTTTATCATTTTATAATAACAGAAGCTAGACAGAAACCAGACAGAAGCTCTTCTGTAATAATGTATTGCCTTTCCCAATGTTCTTCTCTCTATCCAGGATGTAAACTACCTTAGGGTAGGCACCCAATCCACATTGAATAATATTCAATCCCTGCCACATTGGGAGGCAGGAACATATGGTGTTTGAGAATAATTTGTTAAGTAAACAAATCAAAACTACAAGGAAACCCTTGAAAATATGGACTCACTACAGTAGTTATTATGGAAGAATAACCTGATAAGATAAGCAAGGCAATGTAAGGGCTGATGTTTAATTTGGAGACATCTTTTAACTCTGAGGATTGGCTTCCTTTTGTATGTAGCAGGAGCTCAAAAAATGTTTAATGAATGGGTGAAATAATCAACTACAAGACTTTTACAAGACTTTGGAAAACATCCCATGAAAGAGTTGGAAATATCCTTGGGAATGTCAATGAAGTTGAATTTATATCAACGAGGAGAAAGGAGAGTACTGAGGCAACCACCAAGGAAATCCAAGTCCAAGCACATCATTTTTATTAAATGTTCTGTTTCAGGAAAAAGAGCAAGCCTTTATCTTTAAAGACATATATAGGCTGAAAGTGAAGGGATAGAAAAAGATATTCAATGCAAATTGAAACCAAAAGAGAACAGGAGTAGCTAGCTATACTTATATCAGACAAAATAGACTGTGAGTTAAAAACTGCCACAAGAGGCAATAATGATAAAAAAGTCAACTCAGCAAGAGGATAAATAATTGGAAATATATATGCACACAACATTGGAGCACCTAAATATATAAAGTACATATGAACAGAACTGAAGGGAGATATAGACAGCAATACAATAATTGTAGGGACCACAATACCCCACTTTCAACAATGGGCAGTTTATCCAGAATGGCAGACTTGAAAACATTAAAAAAAAAAAAAAAAAAAGAACTTAACAGACACACACAAAACATTTCACTCAAGAGCAGTGGAACACACATTCTTCTTAAGTGTGCATGAAATATTCTACAGTATATAGATCATAGGTTAGGACACAAAGCAAGTTTTAACAACTTTAAGAAGATTAAAATCATATCAAGTATCTTTTCTGACCACATGAAAATAGATATAAATAACAGAAAGAAAATTAGAAAATTCACCAATATGTAGAAATTAAATGACACACACTTGAACAACCCAGGGCTCAAAGCAGATATCAAAAGAGAAATAAAAAATTACTTGAGATGAATGAAAAAGAAATACAATACACCAAAACTGATGGGATGTAGTAAAAGCAGGGAAATTTATAGTGATAAACAGCTACATTAAGAAAGAGGAAAGATCTCAAATAAATAACCTAACCACACATATTAAGGAACTAGAAAAAGAAGAACAAACTAAGCCCAAAGTTAGAGAAGGAAGGGAATGAGAAAGAATGGATCAGAAAAAATAAAATAGAGACTAGAAAAATGGTTGTTTTTTGAAAAGATAAACAAAAATAACAAACCTTAGCTAGACTAAGAAAAAAAGAGAGAAGACTCAAACAAAATTATAAATGAAAGAGGAGACATTATAACTGCTAACACAGAAATACAAAGGATTGTTTAGAGACTAAACAATTATATGCCAACAAACTGAATAACCTGGAAGAAACAGATAAATTCCTAGAAACATACAACCTACCAGACTGAATCTGACGACATAAAAAACCTGAAGAGACCAATAACAGATGAGGAGATTGAGGCTAAATAAAAACCTCCTTACAAAGAAAAGCCAAGTGCCAGATGGATTCATTGGTGAGCTCTACCAAGCAGTTTAAGATGCATTAGTTGAGATTTCCTGTCCCGGTGGCTGTGTTCTAATAGAATTAACACCCGATTCCTTTCGGTGAGCCTTCTCCACAAACGTGACTCTGTGAACCACCAATGCCAATAAGCTCTGATTTGGTGCGTGGAGATTACCTAAAGGACTCTTCTTACTCACCCAAGAGTCTCGACATGTGACGTGAAGCACACTCCTCAAATGAGCACACTAGCCAGTCTGGAGACAATCTTTCATCACATAAACAACGTGTGCTTTACAAAATAAACGACACACAGAGAGGATGGAGCCCTCCTACAAGACTAATTTTCTCTCATTTCTTCCTCTATTTGCCACACAAACTAATCTTCTGCCGACACTGGTGGCTCTTTTCTTCCATTGCCTCTGCACACATTCATCTGTGGCAGCTCCTTCCTGGAAAACCCACATCTATCTTCACTTCCTCTCAAAAACCTAATTGAAATCCATTTCTTCTAGAATGTCACTTTCTAATAATGATTACAGGAGTAGTGGTTAAGTCGACAAGTATAACATGAACTGTAAAAATCAATTCTCTGTTTGCCCTGGGAAAAAACCATCCATCTTCTTTTATTATTTAGCCCATTCTTCTCACCCCCACAGGGATATGCAGCACCCCCTCTTGAATCCAAGTTATTACATACCAACCCCTAAGGCTCAGAAGAGGTTCCTGCAATTTTATTTCATGTGCTGTGTGCACAAAGAAAAAACTCCTGTGTGTAATTAATCATATTTTAAAGTGCTTCTTTTGTAAAGTTTGGCATTTCTTAAAATTTACCAAGTATTATAGTTTAACATTCATGGTGCTTATGCTGCAAATTCATTTTATATTATAGTTTAAGATGAAAAAGATAATGTTTCATTTAAAAATGTGCACCATGAAGAATAAGCTATGATTTTAGCACCTGGTTTTCACTGCGACCTGGAAAGTCCCTACTTATCTGTACTCACAGGTATCATGAGCCTCCGTAATGAACTGGAGCATTTAGACAACTGCTAAAGCAATAAATAGCATTTATAAAGTCCAAAGTGATGGTTCTGCTCCCCTCCCCGCCAATGAATTTCTATTAAGACCAAAGATATTTTCACAGCTTTACCTTTTACTAGTAAAGCTAAGCTCCTAAAGCAGTAGTTCTTGCCCTGGCTGCAGGTCAGAGTCACCTGGGGAGTCTTAAAAATCTTGACACCCAGACTGCATCTCAGGTGGATTAAATCTGACCCTCCAGGGTGGGACCCAGGCAGCAGTATTTATAAAGTGCCCAGGTGCTTCCAATACACATTCCAGGGTCAGAATGACTGTCTTAGAAATACACGGAAAACATCGTGTCCTGTTTGCATGGGGTAAAAAGTAGTGAGTCCAGAATCTGATGGTTTTGCTGGTCTGTCCCACTGTCCATCTGTGAACTTGATTTTGAATGGCCTTCACCCAGAAGACAGTGGCCTGGAGATTAACCCCTAAGGAAAAAGAGTAAATAGACAGCATGACTCCAATGACTTAAGGCCCTTTTTAGGGAGAAAGAAGAGAAGAAAGAAGGTGTATCTTAGAATTGCCAGGATGCAACAAATTGTATTTTAAAAATCCACATGCCTGTGGTTCCTTACTTGGGACCCTCCAGGTTCCCATAAGCACTTTCTGAACAGGAGATAGATTAGGTGTTTGTGTTCCGGTCATGCCATTATCCCATTCTGTGTTTAGATGTGGAGAGGAACACAAAATTGTTTCATTTCTCATCTTCCATGGATTTAGGTATATTTCTGTTGGCTTTTGGCTTTTCTTCTAGATATTGGTCCTACTCACTCCCAAACTAAGAGTTTGTGTAATTAGAAGTTATGTTCTAAAAAATGAAATGGTTAACTAACTTTGCTGTACACCTGAAACTGACACAACATTGTAAATCAACTCTACCTCAATAAAAAATGATTTCTTTTACCAACAATGACAAAATAAACATTTTTCAATGACATAAAAAAAGTTGCCCTTACCTTCCCTGACTTTGGTCCCTCCAAGGACAATGGCAGAGATGCCAACAGATGAAGACAGGATCCAGATACAGATGTTGATGATCTTTGCCTTCAAGGGCGTGCGGAAGTCAAGAGCCTTGACGGGGTGGCACACGGCAATGTATCGGTCCACGCTCATCATGGTCAAGGTGAAGATGCTGGTGAACATGTTATAGTAGTCAATGGAGATGACGATCTTGCACAGCACGTCCCCAAAGGGCCAGGAGTTCATCAGATAGACAGTGCTCTGGAAGGGCATGGTCGTGGTAACCAAAGCATCTGCCAAAGCCAGGTTAAATATATAGATGTTGGTTGCTGTTTTCATCTTTGTGTAGCTAAAAGACAAAAAACAAGATCATTTCTCTTCATCTTCATGTCATACCTATGAGGTAAATGTGCCACCAGGTTATTGAATTTGTTTTTCATTCCCTTATTCTTTATGTATTTATATAAAAGGACTGTTCTAGACATTAAGGATAGCAGAAAAATGGGCAAACATTTCTGATCCCATTTAGATTTTATTCTAGTGCTTTGTTCTAAAATGTGTTTAATTTAAAAAAGGTAAAGAAATGAGTATAGATAGACAAACAGATAAATATACATACAGATCTTTTCAAGAGCCTTGCGTGTAATACAGGGCTTTATTTTGTGACTGACAAATCATTTTAATCCTATCCAGGGATTGCTTGGCTTTGGGTAGCCAAGCTTTAAATGCTTGGCTTTTTAGTTTTAATGCTGTATTTTTTTTTTAACTGTGTAAAACAAATATAAAACATACCCAACTTTTCCTCAAGGTTACTTTGAGAAATCAATCATTGTAATTATGTCGTTTGAAAATGCAAAATGGTTTTTATTTTTTAAATACATTCAATTTCAAAGACTACAACACAACTAAATGTTGGTTTCTGTTTACCAGTGTCCCACTAGCTTTTCACTTTAAATGCATTATGTAAAAAAGGTAGGCTGAGTTCTTCCCTTATACATGGTATACCATAAAACATAATCTGGTACAGTAGGTGAGAAATAAATCTGTTTTCCTTTATTTTCATCTTGAGAGATTTATAAAGCACACAATGTGTTTCATCTTCCAATTAGGGGTACAGAAAATTTCAAAACAGACCAGAAATATTGCCTTTAAGCCCAAATTATTTCTTTGCATTTTAACATAAAGTGTAGAACAATTCCATTTTCTACTAAAACTCAATAAGATTGTTTTACTTAGAGAATGCTTCCTCGGGGATCTATAGGACATGAAATATATCAGACTACATCAGCAGGTTTTCTGAGGCCAAGTGCTAAAATATGTTGGGAAAACCCATATGTTAATTAGTTTCTACACACCTCAGATTTGTGGACCTAATCACGATTAATTCAGCCATGTACCTACCACGTCCCTTCAAGGAGCCAGAACTCGTCAATGTTAGGGCCTTGACTTTAATTAAAGGTTATTTGTAAGGAGCTGATTATGGAAAACTACTTCTCCTTTGGCTATAAAGTCAACATCAATAGTATCTATTGATGATTGTGTCTGTGCTATTCAATACATAAATTTCCAATGAGAGATGTCTATTGACATGTGGTGACCCAATGGCCTTGTCTCGCCCTGCAGGTACTGTGGTCTGATGTGAAGTCAGACAAGCCTGAGTCTGAACTCAGTATATGACTTTTCTGAATTTCGGGTCCCATGAAATAAGGACAATAAAACTGAACTGACAGGACATGAGATAAAGGCAGGAGACAACTTGACTCAAAATACCTGACACAGAGGATCACACTGCACGCAGGGTCCCTGCCCCACACCAGGCTCCCTGCCCAGCTCCTCTTCCTGCCTGCGCCTGGATGAAGGCATTGTGAATACTGGTACCCAAGTCAACATCTCTTGGTTTCCGTTTTGATGCTCTGTTAACTGAACATCACCTTAATCTGGAGAGTTAGGAGTTTATTCTAAAATATGTTATGCTTTTACAGTTTTTATTCAAATATTATTAAATAGCTCGTGAGTGTTAGAAAGTGGTTGAATGTGTATGCCCAAGGGTCCAAGCATAGGCTTTTAAAGGCACGGACAACTAATCAAGTACATTTGCTGAGACAAAGCCAAATGTTTCTTTCTTTTTTTGAAAACATTTTTTAAATTGATGTATAGTTAATTTACAATATTGCCTTAGTTTCAGGTGTATAGCAAAGTGATTCATTTACACTTACATATCAATACATATATATGTATTCTTTTTCAGATTCTTTGCCATTATAGGTTATTACAAAATATTGATTATGGTTCTCTGTGCTATACAGTAGGTCCTTGTTGTTTATCTATTTAATACATAGGAGTGTGTATCTGTTAATCCCAAACTCCTAGTTTATTCCTCTGCCACCTCCCCTTTGGTAACCATAAATTTGTTTTCTATGTCTGTGACTCTATTTCTGTTTTGTAAATAAGTTCATTTATATCATTTTTTAAGATTCCACATTACAAGTGATATCATATGATGTATGTGTTTCTCTTTCTGACTTTCTTTGCTTAGTGTGATAACCTCAAGTTTCATCCATGTTACTGCAAATGGCATTATTTCATTCTTTTTTTATGGCTGAGTAATATTCCATATATATATGTATACATATGTATATATACATATGTATACATATACACACCACATCTTCTTTATTCATTCCTCTGTAGATGGACATTTTGGTTGCTTCCATGTCTTGGCTATTGTAAATAGTACTGCTGTGAATACTGGGGTAAATGTTTCTTTTTGAATTAGAGTTTTCTCCAGATATAGGCCCAAGAGTGGGAATCCTGGATCATATGGTAACTCTATTTCTAGTTTTTAAAAGAACCTCCATACTGTTCTCCATAGTGGCTGTACCAATTTACATTCCCACCAACAGTATAGAAGGGTAGAGTCAAATGTTTCTAATGAATAAATACTATCTGTTCAAATACTGCCTTCTTAAAAATATGGTTTTATGATTGAAAAATGCATCTTACAAGCCAGCCTCCTACTCTTTCAATCCCTGATACTAGCAAAGACTTGAGCTGGCAATACCTTTGACTTCTGCTCTCATGTTTGTGACCTGATGTTCTCCTCTTTCTTTACAAAGTTAGAATGGTGCTCTCTCCCTTATACATTTAGGTGGAACTGGGTTCTAGTCCTTAGTTTTCCCTCGAACTAACAGACTTTGGAGAGATCACTGAAAACCCTGAACTTCAGTTTCCCAAGTACAGAACAGGACACATAACACTTATCCCATGGAGTTCCTGAGATAACTAAGTGAAAGACCTGATCTGAAGACTAGGTCTAATTTGTTTCATGTTCCCAGTTCCTCTCCCTGATCTTATGTGGGTGGAAGCCACCAGTTACCACAGGAAGCAGAGGGGACCATAGTTTCTAGTTAACACTCCGGTCGTATTTACCCATTTCAGCTTGAATATGATAGTAGTAAAAATGAAGCTTGGGACCTTAACAGCTAGAAGACCATGAACGGAAGGATACACGAGTTACAGTAAACAGAATATGCATCTTTTAAGCAGCCATAAAATGCTGAATAATAACTTGCTCTGAGCTTTTCAAAAATATTTTTAATAATTAGATGTGTGAAACTGCTCCAGGCTTAAACGTATAAAGCGTTCAAATCCTGTCATCAGATCTCAGAATAAGAGATGACTACCTACATACAACAGAGATATCTACAAATTACACAGACTGTAATTATACTAATTGTAGCAAAAGTCCATGCTCCCCCAGAAACAAGCTCTGCCCAGATCCTTCATGCTGGAGCTACCGCTGTCACCACCCCAAGGGCCAGAGGCAACTGCCAGAGACGTGACAGATGCCTGCACCCTCCCGCGGTGGAGAGCCCTGCATCCGCCAACATCCAGTGTCACAGCACTGAGGTGGCTCGCGTTGGTGACCAGAATCGTAATAACCATTCACTTCAAAACACTGCCCGAGTCAGACTCTGCTGTATGCTCCACATGCTCCACCCCGTGTAGTCCTCACAGTGATGCTGTGTGGTAGGCACCAGCATCCCTGCCCTAGGAATGAGGCCACTGAGAATCGCCAGAGTTCTGTACATTTCTCCAAGTGATATGGTTATAGAAGGCACTGCAGGAATTCAGACCCAGGGGTTTGACCACATCCCTGCATTTTTACATCTCCCCAGATCTTCATAATCTACAAAGCCCTGCATTTTGACTTCCATGTATCTTATCTGATTCTCACAACTGCCCTTTGAGTAGCGCAGGAGATGTACATCTTTTCCCAAACAGAGCTGAAGAAAGTAGACTCAGGTGAGTAAAGCGATTTTTCTTGTGTCAGCAGAGGCCGGGGCTCAGTGAGAGGAGGTGGAGGGGAAGCAGGGCACGGCCCCCTCTCCAGGGTTCTGGAAGACACACGCTTACAAGCCTGCGACACTGAGAGGGAGAACTAAACAGGTATAATTAAAAGTACCAAGTAGACAATGAGCGCGATGAATATTTATTGCCCGTCTTTTATGGGCTACACTGGACTGCATCCAGCGCACACAGGATTGTAAGACCCCCACCCCCACCCTCAAAGACAGTCTGGTCGAGCCCCTCCTGGGTCCTGTTTGCATGTAACCAAAGCACAAGAGCAGTGAGTTCTTACAGTCACTGTCTGTCTGCTGGTGAGAACAAACAAGTAATCTTTCTCTCCACGATCAGATAGGACATTATTTCCACTTCACCCACCCTGCTTTACAGGAGTTCACGCGTGTTTCACGTGAAATGGCAGCACGTGAGTGGGCGGGCAGGCTGGCGGCCGGTGGCTGCACTTTTCAGGGTGCCCACCGCAGGAGCACATGGCCTTAAGAGAGCACAGTCTGCGGGCGGTCCCCGCGAACCTTGTCGATGCTGCAAACCTGGGATGCAGGGAGCAGGCCGGGAAGAGGGGTCAGGAGGAAGTCGTCGCGGGCAAGGTCACGGGTGGTGTCCCCATCACGCACTGACTCACGACCTTCCCGACGCGTAGTTCTCTTCACAGAGAATGGGGCGGCGGGGGTCCTAAACTGGCAGCCGTACACGCTCGTGTGACAGCGAGAGGCGCAGAGTCATCTGCGGAGCTCCGGCAACCGGGGCACCAGGCGGAGACTCTGGGAGAGCCGCGCGGCCTCCTGTGCCGCCCTGGGCCTGCCGGGCGCAGGCAGCGCAGGTGGAGACTCCTTCTCAGGCCGTCACCATCCCTCGCTACTGAGGGCCGCGCCAGGGTTTCGCTTTTCATTTAAACGAAGCTTCTTTAATCAGAAGCTCCTTGTTAGTTTTGGTGCAGCAGTCAATCCGTAATCTTGACGGCTAATCGCCATGTCATTTTAAACAGACGCGTTTTCGGTTTTGTTGATTTCGGTTACTGTGGCTCTTATCTGCCCTCGTCCGCCACGCTGACATCCTCTCTCCCTCTCGGGTCACGTTCGTGCTCCCTCCGCAGCCTCATCTTGTCATTGTTTCCACGTCTCGTCATTGTCTCAACGCCTGCTCCACACACAGCAGTACACTGGACATGGAGGCAACTGGAAAAGAAGTTTATACAGACCCTGCCCCCAGGATCTTTTAAACTCAGTCAAGATTGCAAGGTGAACTAGAGGAACAGAGAGAGGGGAAGATCAGTGTGTAGTGAAGAGACCAGGACACATTTCAAGGAAGGCAGAACCTGGACAGGGCCTTGCACTTTGAGAGGACTTGGATACAGAGGCTTGCTGGCTGGAGTCATGGGTCCTGTTGGGGGTGATGGGAGACTGGTTGGGATGGGAAAAGGGGTGTCAGGCCACAGAGAGCCTCGAACACCAGGAGAAGAAACCATTTTAAGTATTGACTGAGGACTCATTATGTGACAGACACTGTTTCAGGAACTTTATGTCCCCTGGCAATATTGTCATGATGGTTACGTGACCGGGGCCTCAAGCTACTCAGCACAGGACCTGGTACTTGATGATCGTTCAGTCCCTGTTGCCCTCACCCTGCTGCTGCTCCTATTATATTGTTACTGTTACTATTAATCACCCACCGCAGTCCTAGTAACTGAACTACAATCCTGCAAGATACCAGCGCCCCCACTTTTCCTGAAGAGGAAGCAGCCTTCGAGATGATTCTCAGTGCTTCTCAGAATCCTTCCCTAATAAGTAAAGGAATTCAGGGCCAGATTCCAAAGTTTCTTAAGGAGTCAGAAATGTTATCAGAGAAATAATAGGTTTCTGTGAATTCTGCTACTTCTAGCAGCTAAAGGTTGAAAAACATTCTGAGAGGTGTGGTTAAGTGTGCATCGTGAGGACAGGAAACATTTGACATGAGGACACGGGGCAGGGTCCAGAAGGGAATATGCATGTAAAACATTAGCATTTTACCCCTCGGTGGACAAATGCCATCAGCACGTTACGGTGTTTCAGGTTTTCTATAAGCAATACCCGTTTCTTTCAGGTGAGGAAACTCAGTAAAGGAGAAGTAAGTGATTTCCTCAAATTCATGTGACAATGGGAAGTAAAACCTGAGCCTTCTGAGTAGTCATCAAACCACTGCTCCGACATCATGAAAACACAAACACCCTACTGGCCATTTTTCTGAACAGGCTCCTTTAATACAGCAAATACCTACTGGCCAATAGGAAGCACCTGAACACATGCTGGTCTGGTGAAAAAAATGAGTATGATCAAAGGCGCCTGCCCCACAGCACCTGGGAAGATGCAGCCCCTTTTAACCAGCAGGGGGAGAACAGCATAGTGCAAGATGGGTTTCAGCACTATTTCCTCTGCATGATTTATTCATCCTCCTGGGCATGCTTTCCAGATTTTATGTTTAAAATAACCAGATATGATGGCTCTAACTGATGTGAATTCTCAGGAGAACTTATTTGAAAACATAATGAGTTTGCGTCATTAAATTCTCCAGATATTTTCAGCTTATCTCAATGAAATGAATTTGCTATACGTCCTTTTAGATTATTTATTACTGAAATTATGGTTCTTTACTAAAGGGCAGTACCTTATTAATCTTTTTTTTTAAAAAAAGAAGGGAAAATCAGCCATTGTTTCTCCAGTGATCGGACTTTGAAATGGCCTTAATCTACAGTATTCTAAAGGAGTCATTTTCACGTAGATATCAGGTCCCTGATACTCCCCCACACGCAAAGAGCAAAAGCTATCATGAGAACAGGGGAGCGTGGCATGTCTCCCAGCCCCAACTCTTGTGAGTGCAGGTACCAGGCTGGTAGTGATGTACAGCCAGAAGGGGGGACAGGCATCTCATTGGGTCCTGGCAGGTGGTCCTTGCAGGGTGGTGGGAGAAGGGGAGGAAGGGGGACGCAGAAGTCATGCTTTCACCGCAATACCTAGGATCCCAGGAAGTGCTCATCCTCCCTGCAGTCACGGCCCTGAGCCCAGAAGGAAAGTTCCAGTGCATTCAGCGGTGCACGAAGGGGGAGGGTTTATCATGCCCAACAACACCCAGTAGAAAAACAGAAATCTCAAACAACTGACACGTTGTTTCCTAGTATACAACTATCTGGATACCTACAAGTATACAGAATTCTTAAATTATTTTCCCATTTTTATACAGAAAACTGACCTAGCTAAGGTGAACCACAGGGCGCCACAGACAGGTGACACGGTTACCCCCCTGCTCTGTCTTCTGTCAGAGGGAAGTGCCCCCTTCACTAGGTGGAAAGCAACACAGTAAAGCGGAGAGAGTTGAGTTGTGCTGTAAAGTTAAAAGAGTTAACACTCAACAGAATCTCAGAAAATCACTCTGATTGCTGCAGCTCATAACTTCAGCCATTCTCAGTTGGAAAGCTTCCCTGCCCAACTTCAGACCAATTCCTTTGGGGTATCTCAACTCATCACATGTTTTATGTTTTCCTCATTTTTCATTTCAATTCTGACTTGCTTGGCCAGTGAAGTGGGTTAAAAAATAAACAAGACATAAGCCTTTTACAATATTATCCTCACTCCTAAAATCGATTCTTCTTTCATAAGTCTTCCTTATTTAAGACATAAGCCAGCATCCCCTCCAAAGAAAGAAGAAAACAAATAAAAAAACATGGGCTGATTTTCTGTTGAGGAATAAATGAATGTTATTCTGAAACCATCTTCTGTTAACACAGTATCTTGTTAAGCCTGTAAAACTTGCACCACTGAAACCGTGTAAGCCAATCATTAGCAAGGAAATCACCCTGTGGACAAACAATTTTAGGTTTTTAGCTGAGCACAGAACCCCCCCTCCCCCCTCCCGGGGGCGGGGCAGTGACAACTGAGTGTGTCCACAGGTTAATCTGGGGTGAAGGAGGTGCCTACTGCCCAGTTCTCATGAAGACTCTGCTTGCTGCCCCAGAGACACAGCTGGAGACACAGTAAATGGAGAGGAGCTACCTTCTCCCAATGAGAAGTCCCTCCTGAAACTTACTCTAAGACAGGCACCCAGAAAAACTGTAACGGCAACACAACCCAATAGGGATTTTGAAGACTATGATTTTGCCCGAGTCTGTTAAAGCTCTGGAGCTCTATACCCAATCACCATACTGGGTTCTTTTTCTCTGTTTCCTTTTCCTGTTTCCTGTCTTCTTTTCTTTTCTTTCTTTCTTAATTTTTAAGCAGCTGTTTAGTCTCTGAGCTCTGAAACAGCTCCACAAAGATGTGGACTTCTGCGATCACATGTCCCACAGAGAAGGAAATAATTCCACTCAGCTAATGCATGTAAACCTCTGCCGTGCAGCCCGTCGCTCTCTTCCCAGACCTCGTCAAACAGTACAGTTACCTCCAGAAACTCATGAGAGGTTCTTCTGAAAATAATTTCTGATGTTATTTTTGCTAAGCATGCTTTAAAGGAAATGTTGAGTGTTGATTCCAAGAGAGGATTTAGGATAAATTACAATATGTTTTAATTTTTTTCAGCTCTTTATTGGAGTATAATTGCTTCACACTGTTGTGCCAGTTTCTGCTGTACAACAAAGTGAACCAGCTGTATTTATACGTATACCCCCATATCCCCTCCCTTTTGAGCCTCCCTCCCATCCTCCCCATCCCACCCCTCTAGGTCGTCACCAAGCATCGAGTTGATCCCCCTGTGCTATGCAGCAGCTTCGCATTCCCTCTAAGAATAGGAACAAGACAAGGATGCCCACTCTCACCACTGTAATTCAATATAGTTTTGGAAGTTTTAGCCACAGCAGTCAGAGAAGAAAAAGAAATAAAAGGAATCCAAATTGGAAAAGAAGTAAAACTGTCACTCTTTGCAGATGACATGATATTATACATAGAAAATCCTAAAGATGCCACCAGAAAACTACTGGTGCTAATCGATGAATTAGTAAAGTAGCAGGATACAATATGTTTTTTAAATCAAAGCCTAAGGTAAGACCGCTGATGGACAGGGAGCAGCACGTGGTCACTTCCACCCACACATGTCTGCCTGTCCTCTCATGCCTCCCTAGGTGTCACTTGGTGACATTATCTAAGGGCAGCTCCCTTGACGTTTGTGAGAACCTGGAATAAATGTGTACATGCACCTACAGTGATTACAAGTGACACTTGCAGAAGTAGGACCAGGACGGCTGGGATGGAAAGCAGGCAAGCAGTGTGGCAGATACTCTGATCGGGTCACCCCATCCCCCCTACATTTCCCCAATTCGGCGACAGCCGCATAGTTTTGGTAGGATTGGCACAAGTTCAACCATGGGGTCCCCACTGACTCAGGGGTGGCCTGCGTGAGTCAGTATATGTAGATAACCTAAGATGGTCTCAGCAGAGTGGAGCATGCAAATTCTGTCCTGCGTGGGGAGGAAACACCCTGCCCCCTAATGGATGAGCAAGAAAACGGGTACCTTCATGAGAGACAGCCTCCATGCGCAGCAAGCTCAGGTGGGTTAGCTGCCTTTGGAGAAGAAATCTGAGTTCAGGAAATGGAACCATTTCCAGAGTATTTTTGTGGTTCTGTTTTTTTCTAAGCCCCTTACAAAGTTACCTCTTTGGGGAAATTCCAACAATGCCGTAGCTGAATTATAGGGAAGCTAAAGTCTTCTACTCCCAGGGCAAGGTCAGCCAAAGACTGATCCCTAGAGGTCTTTATTGTGGTAGCAAAAAATTAATGAAAACTAATAAGAAAAAGAAAAGTCAAAACTTAAGACCAAGAACCAAATGATTTTCTGATTCTTGTTATTTTTTTTCCTAGTAGTTTTTCCTTGTTTATCCTTATACTTAATTTTAAAAGAAACATACCTTTATAAGAGTAAAGCTTTTCTTTAAATTAAACAAAAGAATATATATATGTGTGTGTGTGTGTGTATATACATATGTAACTTCATAAAAACCGAAGCTTGAACAGTGTTTTCTTAAAGAGAACAGAAAATGGATAAACAGTGTTTAGAGCTGAACTGTGTCCCTCAAATTCACATGTTCAAGTTCTACCCCCAGTATTTCACAACATGAACGTACTCAAAAGTAGGGTCTTTAAAGAGTTGAAATGAGGCAAATTAAGATAAAGTGGGGTCATGAGGGCGGGCTCTAATCCAGCGTGACTGGTGTCCTTATAAGAAGAGGACATTAGGACACAGAGAGTGGGGATGTCATCCACACAGAGGGATGACCATAAGAGGATGCAGTGAGAAGACGGCCGTCTGCTGGCCAAGGAGAGAGCCCTCAGGAGAATCCAAACCTGCCCACACCTTGATCTTGGACTTCCAGCCTCTAGAACTGTGAGAAAACACAATTTTGTTGTTTGTCACCCAGTCTGTGGTACTTGGTTACGGCAGCCCTCCGTATCTAGAGATGCAGGCAGATCTCTAGAAATCAGAGGTACCTACAAGTTAATCACATAGAGCCGTCCAGAAGGAAGGAGGCCAGCTGAGTCTGCACCTGGGGATGAATAACTGGGAGAGAGATACACAGATGTAGGACTTGTCAGAATTCCCCTGACAGCTATGGCTACAAGGCTGGACGATACCACTGAGAATGATGGTCAGTTGGATGAGCCGCATTGGCCAGGCTACAGTCTCTGAATATCAGCCACTCACAGAGGTGCTGCTGTGAAGGTGTTTTGTAAATGTGGTTAAAGTCTGTAATCAGCTGACCTTAATCAAAAGCGATGACCCAACATGATCTGGTGGGTCTGGTCCATTCAGTTGACAGGGCTGAACTACAGGGCCTACGGCTTCCCTGAGAAAGAAGAGATTCCACCTGGGGAGGCTGGCTTGCCTCTCCTGATGCCTGTGCTCGGGGCTGCTGGCCTGCCCAGTCAGCCCCACAATCACGTATGCCAATTCCTCGTGTAAAACCCCTCAATGTGCACATCCCCTGCTGGTTCTGCTCCTCTGGCTGAATCCTGACTAATACGGAGCATGTGCAAAGTGAGGACAAAGAGAGCTGAGAAGGCGCCAGGAAAGTGGAGGATTTAGGGAACGTCAGGAAGTGGAGCCTGTGATGGAGGCTGAGGAGAAACCCAGCGGATGTGGAAGGAAGTCAAGGAGAAGGTGAGATTGGTCAAGCGTGCCGGTCCCCATGGAGGTCAAGGGACAGCCAGCCTGAAACAAGCATCTGGAACGTGGGAGCTAAAGCTCCGGGACAGGAGCATCAGGGAGGAAACCCAAGTGCACCGGCTGAGGAACAGGTGGAAGATATCAAAGTGATGGGGAGAGGTTATTCCTCCAAGAGGCTTACCCACGACAGACAGGAGGAAGAAAGGACATTAGCTAAGGAAACTCATCACCCGTCAAATGGGTATAGTAATATACCTATGGTTATGAAGATTAAATAAAATAATTCATATGAAGTAAGCAGCTTTACCAGCCTGGCATATATTGATATTAGGTGTTCATTACACTTTAACCATTTTTGCTAAGGGAGAGACAGCCGTATGTGTGGGAAGTAATGGTTAGGGCGGGAGAAGGATGCTCAAGGTGTCAGAGGTGGGGCTGCCTGGCAAGGTCCAGGATGTGGGCATGGGTGGGCATCGCAGCTTTCACCCAGGTGAGCTGCCCAAGAGAAGTGAAGAGAACATGGGGTTAGGACCCTGAGTGTCACACCATGGGCACACCGAGGTATTGGTAGGACCCAAGGACATGGATCAAGGGCTGAGGCAAGAACTTCCTACTCCAGGACCACAAACCGCAAAGCCTGGAGAGAGAGGCTGGAGTGCTTAAATTTTAAGGTTTTCACAGTAAAAGGTTAAAGTACCTTAATATTAGGCAATTATAGAAGCTGCTACACATTAAATGATGAAAATCCTTGAAATATTAGATTATCTTCAGAAGATACTGGACAGCATTCCAGGTGCTCAGGGTGGGAAAAGCTATTTGTAAGGCAGGTCTGAAAACAGCCAAAGCTTTTCCACAGCCCTCAAGTCCTCCCCACATCTGAGTTGGCCACCCCAGACCTGCACCTGCCACGCCATCTGAGGTCTGAATTCTATTTCTAGAGTGACTTCCTAGATGACTCAACCAGGACCCTCTTGCCTGTGCAATATTTTAAAATAACATCCTTCTCAAAAATGATCCTCCATCTTTTCACGCGATGCTGCTCAGCCTTTGACATCAATCACAAAAGCTGCGCTTGAATTCCACGCTCTGGTTCTGCTCTGAGCCTGATGAGCAGACCACCGCCTGATGCCACCCCTGCTCAGATCTTCAGTCCTTTCTTATCCTGAGCAAGATAAACCCAAGTCCACCAAGCTTTCTTCTGAGGTTTTATTTTTCAGTTCTTTGACCCTCTATCAGCGTGAACAAATTCTAAATGCTCCGTAATGCTCTCAGCTGTAGATTTACGCCAACTATTGTTTCAGTAGGTTGGCTTTCCAGGATAACAGAACTCTTCCCTCTTCATTTACTATCAAATAGGGTGCGAGGATGGATGATGTTATGGGAACTCTCTTACTCCTTTTGTATTTTATTAGCTGAATTTCTCCCCTTCTCACAAATTTTAGTCTTAGATATCTTTGGGATAAATATATTTAGTTTATATTTCTTTATATTCATCATTAAAAATCCTAGTCAATCTACAATGATTCTTCTTTCTTTCTGACATGTCTAATGCTCCCCATGGAGTTCTCTTTGCACATATTGTAGGATTCTTTATTCTTTTTAATCCTAGACTGCAGGGCTATGTAAAAAGTTGTAGAGCAGCTAAGCAGCCCTTCTCAAACTCAAAACTTCAAGTTCTTATTCAAGTGACAGTAAGATGTACCTGTTTCATTCAAGCACTTAAATATGATATGAGTAGGATCAGAGGGGGTTTGTTCTCAGCATCCTCTTTTTCTGTAACAATGTTTTATTATAAAACAATGGCCTCTGTAGCAAAGATCTAAAAATTTTAATTATAGTTTAGAATACAGCTGCCTTTTCTTTTGATTACTATAATCTTCCCTCTAATGGAGAGCAGCCCTGAAATTACTAATGACTTGGGAAAACAATTTGCTTTTAAAATATTCCTCCTTCTGTATCCTGTACTCATCACTGATAGAAGTCCTGTAAAATGCAATAAGCAATTATGGAAAGCAAGGGTACCAAGCTAGAGACACTAATTGTAGGTCAAAAGAGCTTTTAATATGTATTTGGAGGCTTAAATGATGGTTTTCAGTTCCAGAGCACGGATGAGGATAAGAGACCTGACATTCCCAAGGGTGGGGGCACACGGGTGTTTGAAGGATTCATGCTACTGCAGATATTGTTCTTAAAGTTCATAATAAATATAGAGCCTGTTTCAAAACTAAGTTAGGATAAAAAAAGTATAAGAAATTAGTTCTTCATCCTTTCAATGCCCCTAAACACAGTGACTTGCAGCCTTCCTTCATTTCACAGGGACTTCTCAAAGGAATCTAGCTTCATATTCACTCTCAAAGGTGCAACTGCAAAGCATTGTCTTCCAGAAAAGGAAACTTCTCAAAGGACATCCTGACACCATTGGGATTTTTCTTTTCTTTTCTTGTTTCCTTTGTTGCAAGAGGCCAAAATAGAAATCACTTAACTTGCCAGAAAATAAGCATATATGTGAATATCTGGATTATTGGAAATTGACTTCAATGTAGCCACAAAAGAACAATAAAATAAAACCTTCCATTTTCAGAGTGGGAGATAAAAATCAAAACAAATTTTGGGAAACTCTAGCACCCATACTTTAACAGATAAATATTAGGTGGTTTAGGTACAAAAGTCACTGGTATTCTAAACAAATAAGATGGCATTCCAGTACTTAAAAGGCTCATGTATGGGTACCAACACCCCTAACTAGTATCCTGGCTTTGCGTTATAAACCATAACACCAATCTGACAGCCAAAGGAAAGTCTGAATTATCTTCAGTGCATTAGGTAGGCATGAATTTTATCTAAATATTTGCAAAGGGCAAAAAAAGTGCTCCAAACTGGCGCAGGCAATCAGGCAAAAGGCCAGGCAGATGGACTTGTTTCCTCCCCAGGAGACACTGACCTTGTCTCCTGCAGGGACACCCCAGCACTTTCCCTGTCCGTAGGGTTTTCAGTAAGGGTTTGGGGGGCAGGGGAGGGTCACTCAAATCCTTAAGACACCTCTGGCTGCTCGGATCCGCCCTGTGGGAACCTCGCGGTCCCGCACCAAAAACTCTCCCAGGAAATTTCGCTTCTCTGAGGCCACCCTCTGAGGCTCTCCGGAGCCCGACGGAACCGGGTCCCCATTACCTGGCTGGCGTCCCTCCGCGCGTCCCGGGGGCCGGCCCGACCCTCCCTCCCAGCTGCGGCCACTGCGGCGCCCGGACCCCGCGCTCACCGGATGATCACGAACATGACGAGCGAGTTGCCCACCAAGCCCACGACGAACACCACAGAGTAGACCGCCGTGATGATGACGGGGATGACCGGGGAGATGTGTGCGGGCTCCGGCGACGGGTCCTCGGAGCCCGCGCTGCTGTTGCCGTCAGGCTCGGCCCACTCCGGAAACCAGCCGCTGCCGTTGGGGGGTAGGCAGGTGCTCGGGGAGCAGGTAGGGCCCGGCTCGCCGCGGAAGATCTGGACCGGGGTCTCCATGTCGAGCGGCTGCAGCTGGGGCGCGAGGACAGGCGGCACCTGCGGGCTGCAGGGGCGAGAGATCCGGCTGGACGCGGGAGGCAAACTTTGGCCGCGCCCGAGCCAGCGCGCGAGGCCGGCGGCGCCGGGGTGCCCAGGGCCCGCGGATGCCACCTCAGCCACAGGACCCCGGGGGGGGGGGAGGGGACGGGCCTCTGGCTGCCACCCCCGCCAGCAGTTGCGCCGCGGATGCCAGGAGGGGCGGAGAGCGCGCCCTCCCTTCTGCGGTTCCTGAAATCTCCCACCCTTTCCTAGGCACGGTTCCCTGGTGGAACTGTCCCCAGACTGCGGCTCAGAGCCCCCAGGGACAAGAGACCCCTGGAGCATAGAGCCCTCGCTCCCAGAGACTGCGCCCTGAAAGCCCAAAGCTCACCTCTGGCTCCCGGAGACGCTCGGAGCGGTGCAGCGATGCTGGCCCGCGCGTAACCTGGCGTTCCCGCGTCCTGCTCAGCCCTCGGGTGGCCGCGCCCCCGCAGCCCCGCGCAGCCGGCTCTCAGACCCCCGCCCTGCGCTCTGGCCGCGGACGCCTCCCCCACGAGCGCGTCCCCGCCACTCAGCGCGCGGCTGCCACGACCGGAGGCGGCTGAGCCCGGCGGGACGCGGCAAGGATGCGCGGGCACCAGAGACCCAGCCCCTCCCGGCCCCGCCCCGGCCGCCCCGCCTACCTGGACCAGCCGCACCCCCGGCCCGGCGCCCCCCGGCTCACCCTGAGCACAGTCTCAGCCGGATAGCCCCCCAGCCTCCGCCCACCTGACTGTGAGCCGCTGGGCGGTTCAGATTTAGGCGGCAGGAAGGATGCGCCTGTCGAGTGCGAGAGCGCCTGGGCTACTCACAATGTGTCTGGAACTACTGCAGGCCTAGTTCTCAGGACACGTCTGCTTTCAGGGGAAGGGGAAAATCGTAATTTTATTTGAGTGACCCGGCCAAATACAGTAGTAAAATTATCCAATCAGAATAAAACTAGATCACAAAATTTTAATGATTGAATATACATAAATAGAATATTCTGTGCCTTTCAGTCTCTGAAACCACCCACGGAATGCACCTTAAAGTAGCACCTGTGTTTTGTGGTGTTAGCTGCGGAACAGCAAGGCACCTTCCTTACTCAGGCCTCAGTATTGGTGCAGGTAGGCGACAGTGTCTCCTCTCACATTAATCTCTGCAGCCATCACGGTCCCTCACTACAGTACCTTTTCTCTGAAACCTCTGACAGCCTGAGCCCCATAGAGAAACTCAATCATTCTTGGGTCGGGTAACTCTGCCTCTCCGAGGATCAGATTCTGCTGGTGAAAGAGGCCCTCAGCACAGAGACCAAAAGGTAGGAAAGCCAAGGTCAGCTGGAGGAGGGGAGCAGGACTCAGCCACTGAGATAAAGGTCTTGAAGGAGACTCGGGGGACTTCCCTGGGGGTCAGTGGGTAAGACTCAGTGCTCCCAATGCAGGGGGCCCCAGGTTTGCTCCCTGGTGGGGGAACTAGATTCTGCATGCCATAACTAAGACCCGACGCAGCCTAAATACATTATAAATAAATAAATACCTAAAGGAGACTGGGGAGGTTCCCCTTTCCCAGTTGGAGGCAGGTACCTGAGTTTCCTGAGTGGACTCCTGTCTAAGAGTGACGGACTTCCCGAGACAAGCACGGGCCTCCCCTGCTTCCCAGCTCACATCCCTACCCACACTCAGGCACCACAGTGGCTGATACAGTCATTCCATCCATCAGCTGACCACAGAAGAGAGTTCCTACCTCATCCAAGACACTGTGACCCCCAAAGAGGGACACGCCCACCAGGGTCTTACCCCAGCCTGGAAAGTTCAGCTCTTCTGAGAAGTGTGATATGAGCCCAAAAGTATCCCTTCAACCTTGGTGCCGTAGGAGTTTTGAAAGTAAATATTATCAAATCTATTTTTTTTTCCTGTGCGACATGTGGGATCTTAGTTCCCCCATCAAGGCTCAAACTCCTGCCCCCT
Source organism: Hippopotamus amphibius kiboko (assembly GCF_030028045.1). NCBI lineage: Eukaryota > Metazoa > Chordata > Mammalia > Artiodactyla > Hippopotamidae > Hippopotamus > Hippopotamus amphibius. The sequence continues at coordinate 127,666,603 of NC_080190.1, read as the reverse complement.
GCGTTGGGAGCATAGAGTCTTAACCACTGGACCACCAGGGAAGTCCCAATTATTTCTCTGAAGTCTGGTTGCAGATTTTCATTAGAAGATGACGTCTGCTTTCACAACGCATCAGGATGCTGCAACCTCTGTGTGTCTGAGGGTCCCTGTTAGGAAGATGGCAGACAATCTTCTCTAGATGCCTGGGGCTCACTTCCTGCCAGTGGGATCCCAGGCTGCCACCAGAGCAGCTCAGCAAGATGTTTTGTTTGAAGTTCACAAAACCTGAGCAGTATCCAAGTCAGAAAGAAAGCAAAAATAATACATTAAAGGAAAATAATTATCCATCTGTCATCCTATTACCTATCTGTCTATCTATGGAATTCAGCACTGAGATACGACCGCTTTTGAAAGGGTGCTGACAATACCTAACCTCCTTTAGCACTTATTTACCACAAAGGGTTTTTTGTTTGGTTTGGTTTGGTGGTTTGGTTTTTTGGTTTTTGCGCACATAGGTGGCTCGCACAGCTAGTGATGTTAGAGCTGGGTTCAAACACAGGTGTTTCTGGCTCTTGCCATATGCTAATTGAACAGAATGATTTCATGTAAAGGAACAAAAGCAGAGCTTCTCTTCCCCAAAAGACAAAACAATATAGGAGGGGGTATTTAGCAAGAACAGAAAAAGAAGAAAGGGAAGGGTATTCCTTGAAAAGATTTAAGGAGAGTTTTAAAGTGAAAAACATTAAAGAAGTGTCCCAAAGTTGGTACAATTTCAATAATTCAAATTCTTGAACTCCCTTCCTCATATATGTATATAGTGTATGTGTGTGTGTGTGTGTGTGTGTGTGTGTGTGTGTGTGTGTGTGTTAGGAGGGGTTTTGCTGGAAAAAATACCTCTCTAATGAAAGCAGAATGCAGAACTCAGACTGGGACTTTTAGACTATAAGATGATGTTCTAACTCTGATCATCGCTAAGAAACCGCTAATTGGGACGGTCTTTGAAGGCAAAAATTACTAATTGTGATTAAAGTAGATTTGTTTCATTTCAGTATTCGTATTTTTTTCTTTTTTACCAAATTAATGGCCGAAATAAAGTGAAACCAAAATGGGCCGATCATTAAGAAGCCTTTAGGCGGCTCTGGTCGCCAGGAGAATCTGGCCTGAGTCTCTGAACACAGCGAGGAAAGCTCCTTACATGGAGTCAGGTCGTCATGAAGTGTTATCACGATATTGGAGTAAAGCCTATAAAATAGAAAGAAAAAAATAAGTTGCCAAAAATGCTGTACACTGCTATACACTGCTATAAAACATATTATTAAACTTACTAGCACTTTACCTCCACCTGCCACCCTGCTCGATGCAAACACTATGCTTATAACTACGTGTCAAGCACTTTTAGAGCTGAAAATGTGTCATGCATGATTTGTATTGGTTAATGCTGTGAGTGGGTGATGGGTGCTCTGGCATTTCTGTCGTATGGACTAGAGAATCCACCAGCGAACTGTGATCAATTCACTTTCTTGTGTCTCCAATGGTAGATATAAACCTACAATGGGTGTATAGCTGAAGGGCGCAGTTTTATTTACATAGACCTGGCGTGCAGCCAGTTCAGCCTTGAGAAAGCCAGATCGCAGCCCCTTCCAGATCCCTTCACTCCTCAGACTTTGCTCAGTATCCCCAAGCGGAAGATAAGGCAGGATTTTGAGGGTCCAAAATTAAACAAGGCAAAGGCAATCCCTTCCCAAAGAGGATGTGCAATCTGGTGTGAGAGACAGAATCCAGTTTTTTTTTTTTACTTTTATGAATAATTAATTAATAACAAACACAGTTACCTCTGATAAGTGTTATAGAGGAAAAGTGTTTAATGAAACAGACAAAGCCAACAGCCAAGACAGCCAGCTTGTGCGAGATGAAAAATGGCTTCCCTTCTGCAAAACACTTTACTAATTAATATCTGTCAGCAAATTGCCATGTTAAAGATTCAAGTCCCTTTCCATCTTTGGCAGGAAGGAATCCTGTGAGCTACTGCAGGTGTACCCGCTGCACATGTCTGCAGGGACCCTGGAGGCCAGGTGTCAGGGACCCTGCCCCAGTATGAAGTGGCGTTGAAGCTGACAGTTGAAGACTGCGTGGGAGTTCCCCAGGTGAAGAAGAAGGAAGGGACTGACCTCGGCAGGAGCCGCACGTGTGAAGGCCTTGACGGGCAGGAGAGGACACGTCCGTGGACCTGGGGGTAGGCCAGGAAACCTGAGCCTGAGCCTGAGGAGGTATGGTACAAGATAAATGGGCGGCCAAGGCCCAGGTCACACTGGGTTCCCGCAAATGTGTTGGATTTCAGCCTAAGAGCAACAGACACTGAAGGATGTCAGGCAGGGCCGGGGCTGGGGGAGTGGCTTGATCAGATCCGGGAGTTTTGGCGTCTCATTTATCTTTTTTTTTAATATAAATTTATTTATTTATTTATTTTGTTGACTGTGTTGGGTCTTCATTGCTGCACACGGGTTTTCTCTAGTTGCGGCGAGCAGGGGCTATTCTTCATTGTGGTGTGTGGGCTGCTCATTGTGGTGGCCTCTCGTTGCAGAGCACGGGCTCTAGGCACGTGGGCTTCAGTAGCTGTGGCACATGGGCTCAATAGTTGTGGCACACGGGCTTAGTTGCTCCGCAGCATGTGGTATCTTCCTGGGGCAGGGATCGAACCCATGTCCCCTGCATTGGCAGGCGGATTCTTACCCACTGCGCCACCTAGGAAGTCCAACACCTCATTTATCTTTAATGAGTAAAATGCATTGGAGGGACAAGAGCAGATGTGGAGAGCTTCACACTGAATCAGCATCAGGAACTATTATAACAAAAGGGCATCTTAGTGCACCCCATACCTGAATGCTATACAAAGGTGGACTTTCCCGTGGTCACAGAGTTGGGGCTTAAACCTGAAACTTCTTGCACTGAAATCCTTCATCAAATTGAATCCATGGATTTGAAAATCCAGTGCCACTCCCATGTCAGGCACTGGGTAATGGAGTGAGAGAAAGTGTGGCAACCCAAAGCAATACATGGTGTAAAAGACAGATTGGTCCAAAGGACTAATTGGGTAGAATTAGTCCAAAGGAGTCAGGAGTATCTCTGGTCATAGAGGAAAAGTGGGCATCCAGATAGGGATTAGAGTTTGAGCAAGATTTACTGGGAAGAAAAGGTATGGAAGCACTTGTGTGAAGGTGTGAAAGCTGCCCCGTGGTGGTGGTGTGTCTGCAGGGTCACCAGCAGGATGGTGCTAAGGTGAGAGCCAGGGAGGGTGGAGGGAGACAGATGCAAAGAGGCTGAAGGTCAGCCGGAGCCCGGAGCCCGGACAGAGGGGCTGGGCTGAGGTTGGAGAGGGCTGCGCGATGGAGGAGGGGCTTGACAGGACCGGGAAGGCCATGTTGGGGAAGAGAACGTGGTAGAGCTGTCGTCGTGGTCTAGGTGAGGACGATTCAACCCTGAAGCTGGCCGGTTGCTGAGAAAACAGAGAGGAGATGATCATTTTAAGAACCATTTAGGAAATTAAAATGGCAAGACATGGTTTGTGTGAACGTGGAAGTTAGGGAGGAGGATTAGGCTAGAATGACTTCAGGCTTATGCTTGGGTGACCAAATGAACGGGATGCCATTAACTGAAACAGGAAATACAGGAGACAACACAGCAAGGTGGGGAGAACGTAATGAGCCCAGGTTCTGCGAGGCTGTGTTTGAGGCACTAGTGCGGCGTGTGTGTGTGTGTGTGTGTGTGTGTGTGTGTGTGTGTGTGGTGTAGGAGCCTCTACTGCTGGGAGCATCTGCGTTGCAGAGATAAAGGGCAGGTAGAGCCGTGGACAGAATAAGGGCGCCAAGGTGAGCGTGGGAGGACCAAGCTGCTGAGAAAATGCTGCAGAAACTGCCCCATTTAATAGGGAGCCAGCAGAGGGGATGGATGACAGGCGTACAGGGAGGAGGAGAATCAGACTCAGAGACATCAAGAGGACAGAGACCTTAGGGAGGAGAGGGAACCAACAGTGTCCGCGTGACAGAGGGTGTGAGATAGGGCATTTGACAAGGAGAACATTGCTGGGGTCCAGGATTAAGGTGGTGATTTATATTTGAACATCAGAACTGAAGTGAGCAGATGATATAACATAACAAAAGTCAATACTGAGTTCTCTATTGAAGGACCTCCTACCTGGAAGACAGGGCTATGTCAGGTGGCTGGTGTGAAAGCTATTCCTCACGTTATTTTACTTTAGTTTTTGGCCACAGAAGGCAGCATGCAGGATCTTAGTTCCCCAGCCAGGGGACCTGTGCCCCCTGCATGGGGAGCGCAGAGTCTTAACCACGGGACAGCCAGGGAAGTCCGTTTATATTGAGCTGCAGGGAACAGAGGAGCCCACCCACCTGGCCAGCTGCTGGGTGGGAGATGTGTGCGCTCTGAAGGCCGGGGGCACCTGTACCAGACAATGTCCCAGGCTTTCAGTTTCTGTGATGTTTGGGAGGCACGAGGACACCGGCCTTCTGGTTTCCCCAGATCCATGTGGATATTCTGTTTGCCCCTGCACATCACTCTTCACCTGTTGTGAGTCTGGACGGTTCTGGTTGGGTCCAGGTCTGGAAGGCACCTGGGAGAGATCAGAGGGCAGGTGGAGAGTTGAGGTCCTGCTGTTGCCAAGTGTCCTCCTGCCTGGGCTCAGAGGTCAGCCTGCGTTCCCTGCCAAAGGGGCCAGCTCCTGCCTAGTGCCCCCTCTGTGTGGCTGCCCTCTCAGAATGACAGAAATCCCTGCTTCCTCTTCCCCTAGGCTAAGGGGTGGCAGAACCCCTCTGTCCCGTACCTCTCGCTGGGGTGCTGAACTCATCCTCGGCTCTTCCCACACCTTGTCAACAGCCTTTTACTAACAACTGAGTTACCAAGTTCAAGGTGCTGGTCTGTCTCGTCTCAGGACCCCATCCCTGATTCACCCAGGGTCTCTGCTAGGTGAGCTCAGCCAGCTGCATGGAGGTTCTAGGCGGGACCTGCCCATCCGTCCCACGGGTGACATTGAACCCACGTCCACAGAGAAGGAAGTCGCCTGTGACTTTCTTTAAGCTCATGTTGAAAGATGACGCGTTTGGGTTTGATCATTTGTCTTCCCGATGCCCTGCTTGAACCTGAAAAGTTGCTGACTTGCCTGGTCTTGGAGTTCGAGGAAAGAGCTTACCTGTGGGGTGTCCTGGAAGGGATGAAACATTAGTGCCTAGAACAACACCCACACACAGGCACCCCAAGCAGAGGGACCGCTCCCTCTTAGTCATCACCATTAGCAGGTTTCCACTGAGGTTACATCAATCAGCTCCACATGCCATAGGTCATGACTAGACCACATACTACCCAGCGGGTGTCCTCACTGGCTGTGGAGAGAGACGGCCGGCTGACCCAATGCTGCCGGGCCACGGGCTCACACACACTGCACACGCTGTGTCTCAGCGCACTAGACTCAGTACATGACTTGTAGAGTCAAACATTTTCATGCCATTCCCAGTGGTATCATATCTCACGTAATTGTATTTGTCTAAAGTCTTTTGCAGAAACATATGAAAATGTCAAGGGATTCTTTTATTTTTTTTTCTTTCTTTCTATTTGGTTGTTTTCTGTCAAACCAGCAGGGTCTCTTCTCCCTAGCTCAGCCCCAGTGAACACCTAACACCTTCACTGTTACCAACATGAGCTCTCTGGGAATTTTCATCTCCTGCCCAGTGCTTGTATGCTCCTCATGTGACTTAGAAAAGGCACAGTAAGGGGGGTACCCCGGGTGTCCTTTTCATAGACATTTTCTGGACCTGTCCCTCCGTCTCTGAGACAATGCACCCCAAGTGGGTCTGGAGGAGAGGAATGTGCCTCTCTATGCCTGTCTTTGCTACTTGAAAACACTGGCTTGGAGTGAAGCTGAAGGCACTTCAGATCCTCAGCTTCTGAGAACTACATCAGAAAAGCCATTTTAAAAATGCGAGTGCATGTGAAGTGTTGCTTGTACTTCATATGATTGTCTTAGCATTTCACTTTATATATTAAAACATGAGTTTCAAGGGAGAACAAAAAGGTCAGGAGCTTTTCATCTTCAGGAATAACCATGACTGCTGATGCAGAACTTAGCACGCAAGGACATGGAGGTCAGGTTTCCAAAGGCACTGTCCACTGAGGAATTGATGGACTCCTGGTTTGGAGGATAACTGGTTTCCCAGGGACAGAGGGACTCCTTGTCCCTGAATGGCTTTTTGCCTTGTCCTCGAATGGCCTGGGGGCAGGGGGAGAGCTGTGCAGGACCCCCAGAGTCTGGCCAGGGTCTCTCACAGACGCAAACCCTGCCCCCCCCGCCACTCGCTCACTCGACCTCACCAAAGCCACCATCCTGTGTACAAAGAGTGAAAAGCATTTTGACTTAATAAATCTTCATAACAATATTACTGCTGATATTCCCCACGTAGTATCTGGCATCTACAACACATATATTGGCTGAATGAATTAAGAATGTGGCACATTTCACAGTAAAGAAGCAAATGTGGACAGGCAGGGTGGAGATCAGAAAAGATGCTGATACAATGTTAGCATGTGTTTGAAAGGTAGCATTAATGTGAGACAGTAGTTGTATTTGATTTATCGACTTTAAAAGCATTTTCTTTCCCCCTTTTATACATACGTCTTAAAACAAAATTATGAGCAAAGTGACAGCACTCAAGGGACAATAAATCTAGAGAAAACGAGCTGGTGGATTCCTTTGAATCCTACGTAGCATCGAGCACTTTTAAGATCAGTCAAGTCACTGAGGTTAACAAAACACAGCAGCTCATGACTCCAAAGAGTTCAGACTCAGAACAGGCTTTGTATTTGGAGGCAATGCTTGCCAAAAATGTTTCTCGTTTTGCAATAAATTTCATGATTATTCAGTTAGCACTCAGAGTCTAGAAACAAAAATCCCCCGAGTGGAGAAGCCACCATAGCTCCTGAATCTACTAGAACCATCTCTGACTGCCTCCTTCATCTTATAAGACCTCTTCCAATTTCTAGCATTTTTAAAGCATGTGCCATTAAAATTAAAAGCTTTTAGACTGCACCCAAAAAGTGATGTTTTAGAAGAATATCAAAGGCTAACTTCTACAAACTACCAAAAAAATACAGAATGTTTGAATAATCTACCCTTAGATAGATGCTTACAATACAAGAATATTTCAGGAGACACAGAGGTGAATCCTCTTCGGTTTTATTCCTGACCCCTCCCCCTCGCCCCCCAGTTTAACAGAATATGAAAGCCAGGACAGTTGAATAGCAGAGGGAATAGGTAAAGAAATAAAAAGTAAATAAAATTAGAAATGACATATAAATATTAGTAAAACAGCAAAATTTGGATCCAGCTTTATTTCAAAGGTACAGTTTTTTTTTTCTGATTTCAAAATCTATGCAGCATATTAAAAGATCACTTTGTGCTGATGGTAATAACAATATTAAAATGTGTAGGAGCCTTTGATTTTGTCAGAGTACTTCCTGCGATAACATCTCATTTGGTCATGATAACTTCCTGTTCTTCTTGCAGAATAACCCTGTCTCTACTTTACAATTAAAAGTAGGCTCTGAGGGGTAAAGTTGCATAACTGATCATTTAATAAGTGGAGGAACTAGGAATAGAATTGTTCCTTTGAATCCTACCCCATGATCTTTTCACCTTCCCAGTTTGCACAAAAACTGTAGTTTGAATGAAAGCAGAGATGAGTCACACAAGTAAAATTAAAATGTGAGAAGAATGTCGAGTGTTCGCTTTGACGTTGAAGCGTGAGCTGTGGCTTCATTGTCTACTGTGCAAGGGGTAGTTAATCTATTTTATGAAGCAGAGATGAACACGATGGAAAGTATTTTGAAAAATTACATCAATGTTATATGTTAAACTCCCCTATAAAGTGGCTATATTCAGACAACTAAAGTAAGAAAAAGGGAAGGCCAATCAATTCCACAGTCAATTCAAAGAAAGATGTTGAATAAGTAAATACTGCAAATATGTTATTCTGGGAAAAATAATTGATAAGAACAGAATTATATAGCACACTTGAAAGTAATATAGTACAATTTATCAAGTTTAGTTCGTAAACATCAAGAAAATATCATTTACAGTCCAAAATGGACAATGATTTCTTTTTATTGGTTTAAGAAGATTGTTACTTACTTATATACTCACATGGGCCAAAAATCAGAACTATTTACATAGGTATTGTAAGCAGTCTTATCTCTGTTTTCCACATCCAACCCCCATCTCATAAAAGTAAACTATTCTTTTTTAGTTTCCTTTGTATTTGGGGGTGTTTCTTTATGCAAATACAATTAAATTGCTTTCTCTACATTTTTACACAAAAATATTCATTGTTCTACACTGTGTGTTTTTCATGTAGCAGTATATACTGGAGATAGTTTTATACCAATATATAGTTTTCTCATTCTTTTTAAAATAATTAAACTTCATAGAAATATCAGAGTTTCTGTGACCAGTCCTTCTCAAATAGAAATTTGGGCTGTTTTAGGGACTTCCCTGGGGGCCCAGTAGTTAAGACTTCACCTTCCAATGCAGGGGGTTTGGGTTCAATCCCTGGTAGGGGAGCTAAGATCCCACATGCTTCGCAGCCAAAAAAACGAAGCATAGAACAGAAGCGATATTGTAACAAATTCAATAAAGATTTTTAAAAAAATGGTCCACGTCAAAAAAATCTTAAAAAAACAAAAATAAATTTGGGTTGTTTTAATTTCCTGCTATCACGAACAATGGTGCAATCGTGTTTACATGTCCTTCGGCATGTGTGCAGGTATATCTGTAGGATAAGTTCCCAGAGGTAGGAAGGTTTGATCAGAGGGTAGGTAGAATGATGTACTGAAATCAGCTGTTAGAATTTGGGGACTCTTGACCAGCTGTTAAAAAGCAGATAGTACTAAAAGTTAAATTACATAAATTTACGATTAAATTATATTATAAATAAAGGTAATAAATACTTAAAAGTGAATCCCTTCCACTTACTGTACCATATTTTACTATAACCTGTGCTTTGGAGGCTGTGACTGTTGCATCAGTGTCGGGGAACCACACCTAACCACATAACAGGTTAGTAGCGGAAATCAGTACTGATGGGGTAACTGCATCTCCGCAGCTGGCAAATGCCTCAAACCAGAGTTTTGTTTTGTTTATTCCAGAGAGCAGTTGTTATAAACATTTACGCGCATACCACTCATTGATGACTTAAGCTATTTATAATCCACAACAATGTTGTGCTTTCAGGAAATTCTCTAATTTTGATTCATATTTTCTCTTTGATAGAAGAGTTGTTTAAATGAGATTGATTTTTCTTAAATGTTCATATGAAAAAACTTTTTTGTATTTTGATCTTTAAAATTAATTTCTATTCGTGTGACATTGAGATCAAAATCTTGCCTGAAGGAATTAACCAAAGTGGTAACAAAGAAGGCTGGTGAGTTTCTCTTCTCCCACCAGTGCACCAATTCTCTCCGTACAACCAGACACAGAGAAATTCCCTTAGAAAGAAATCCAGAAACCAAGTGACTCCTACACATCAGGTGAGTGAGAAAATACCCAGGCTGCAACAGACAGGGAAGGCTGAGCCCCACGCTCACCCTGGTCCCACTCCCAGCACAGCTCCTGACACGTCCCTAAGGAGGGAAGCATTTAGGAGACACAGCTAGCACTCCAACTGTCAAGACTCCCTCCTGAGGGACGGGTCCCCAAAACACAGCCCTAAAAGCCAGCAGGCTTGCATCCGTGAGACCCACCAGACTGTGGCAAATGAAGAAGCATTTCTTAACAGACAAACGAGCACTCACTGAGAATACCTGCCAGGGCTCAGTGTGGAGGGAGCAGGCAAAATGCCCATCTGCCCGTCTTTCGCTGAAAGGGGTCTAACTGCTTACTCTACAAGATGCTGCCCAATGAGCCAGCCTCTAACTTCAGCACGCATCTAGGGGCTGCCTGCAACCCTCCCCGGGGACTGGGGAAGCCAGCAGACACCTTCCGCATCCTCCCCCTGGTCTGCTCCGACAATAAAGCTAAGGCACCAGTATCTCCTGGAATGAGCCTGTGCACACACCCGATGGCCCCGCTTCTGTGGCTGTTGACCGAGGATTAACCCCCCAATCACCGGCCCGATAGCCAATGGGTTTGTGCTGATGAACCCACAGGACTATAGCAAATAAAGAAGCAGTTTTCCAAAGGGCGCAGAAGCACTCCGCCATGGCTGTGCATCTGGGCCCAGTGCACAAGGAGCAAGCAGACATTCATCTCCCAGGTTCTCCCTGGAAAGGCTTCAGCTAAATACTTTCCCAGCTGCTGCCGGAGTGTCCAGCTTCTAACCAGCCTACAACTGGGCGCTGACTGTGACCCGTGCCTCTGGGACAGGGACAGTTCTTGGCACAACCTCAGACACTGGGAGCCACTAAGAACAGAGAAGATGGGTTGGGTTATCACAAAGGTTTGAGAGCAACTAGGAGCTGGATGGGGGCTGGTGCATCTGTTAAACGAGGCGACTCTGTAAAGACTGGGAGACGCGGTGGGTTCTGTTTTTTAAGTGTGATTATATATATTTAAAAAATTATTTATTTATTCATTTATTTAGTTTGGCTTTGCCGGGTCTTAGCTGCAGCATGTGGAATCTTTTTTTAGTTGTGGCATGAGGACTCTTAGCTGCAGCGTGCAGCATCTAGTTCCCCAACCAGGGATGGAATCCGGATCCCCTGCATTGGGCACGTGGAGTCTTACCCACTGGACCACCAGGGAAGTCTTGGTGGTAGTGGTTTTATTGAATGTGCAGAAACCAGCACAGAAAGTCAAGGAAAATGAAGAAACAGAGTAATGCGTTCCCAAAAAAAGAACAAGATAAATCTCCAGAGACATCTTAATGAACAATCCTTTATAAACTCTTCCAAAAATACAAGAAGAAAGGGAACAAAACCATTCTATGAGGCTAATATTAACAAATATCAAAATAGTTAAAGACATCACAGGAAAATAAAACTACAAACCAACATCTCTTACGAATGAAGATGTAATTTGTAATATAAAACCACCTCTTACCATAAGCCCAAATTTTATAGTTATAGTTCCATGATCCCATATATCAAGCCCTTGGGCTCTCATGTACTTTAGAATACAACATTTTTCACATTTTCAAAAAATAATCTGGTATATACACCATGTTTTACATAACTTCTTCAGTAGGTTTGAGGCACCACTCTTGTAATCAAACATTAATACCTCTAGAGTGAAGCAGAGTGTGCTAAAGACGACAAGATGTCTCACTTCACTTCAGACCAGACTTTGCCTCTTTATGAATTTCTAATTTCTAATTTCTGAAGGAAAAAAAAGGGATTTTCAGAGCTTTGTGTATTTTAGAATCACAACTAGGTGAGGACCCAGGGACTCAGAGGTCTTGCTAAGGAATGTTATCCGAAGTATAGTGAGAAACCGGGAAACAGACTTTAACCCGAGGAGTGGCACGGTCTGATTTTTATTTCAAAAATATTACTCACATGTATTTGCAAAATATTAAGGGGGTGGGGGGAACAAGAGTGAACGCAGGAAAGCATTCGACTGAGAGTACATTTAAGTGGTCCAGGCAGAGGTGACAGTGGTATGGACTCTGGGGTAGTGTTGGAAATAGAAATAGGTGAATTTTAACATAATTTAGAAATTAATAAAAATGCTGACGGAATGACTGCAGGGAAGGAAGGGAAGGAAGAAATCATGGGCAGCCTCCGGATCTTTGTTTCGAGTAACTGGGAAGATGGGGATCCTGTTTACTAAGCGGAGGAGGGTGGGATCTTTTAAAGCTCCAGAGCTGAAACATCATTCATGATGCTTTGGCCATGTTAACGTGTAGATTATTCTTCAGCATCAAACGAAAGTATTTTATTCAGTGGGAATGAGAGTTCTGTTAACAGTGGAGGGAGCTAGAAACTGAGAGAGAAGTTTAGGAGTCACTGATGTTTAGATGGTGATGTAAAGCCATAGGATTAGAAGAGAAAATGTCGACATTGTGTCACTCTGGCAGGAGCGTGATTGGCTTATAAGGAAAATTCAACATAAAACCTTTTCGGTCGAGGGATTCGTGGAGCAGCTCTTGGGATGGGCACCCCCATACCTGAGTTCCTCTCGTGGGCACATTGGGGAGCACTAATTGCAGGGACACCGAGCTTTCGTCACACGAAAAACTGCACTTGGAACTTGCTGCTTAGACACATCCTCCTGTCCTGTTTTCAGCTCTTTCTTTCTCTAGATTTTCCTTAGATTTGGAAATGTTTCAGCCCTGTTTCTTCAAATTCGCTTCTCCTCCATTTCCCCGCCTCTCCTCCTAGAACTCCAGTTACACACAGGTTACACCTTTTGACCATATCCCACTCTAACTCTTGCACACTCTGTCTTGGTTTTTGGTTTTTCCCCTTTGGATGTATTCAATACATCTGTCTTCCTGTTTACTAGCTCTGACTTCTTTTCTGTTCAGTATGATGTTAAACCGTTCGCTGTGTTCTTACTTCAGATATTATACTTTTAAAGTTCTATAATGCTCATTTGCTTCCTTTTACAGATTCTAATTCTTTGTGAAATATCCCTTTTTAATCCATTTTTGTCCAGTGTTTCCTCAATTTAACATGGTAATATAGTTATATTAGAGACTCATCTATCATTTCAAAAATGTGAATCATCTTTGGTTTCTACTCACCAAATTATCTCTCAATTCTTGAGCACATTTTTTCCTGCTTGTTTAAATCTCTCGTAATCGAATGCTGGGTGTTGTGGGTGGTACCGTCTGAAGCTGTGGTTATATTATCGTCTTCTGAAGAGTGCTGGCTTTTGTTCTGAGGGGCAGATAAGTTGCCAGTATATCACCTCTCTCCTGTCAGGCTACGGCAGTTCACATGTGCTTTTGTGTTTTCTCCTAAGGCATAGCCCATGTTCCTAGTGTGTGAGCCTTTCTCCTAAGGTGTGGTCTTTCTAGGGCTTCAGCTGAAGATCTGGGGTATCTCTCCCCCAAATCTCTTCACTTGGGGCTCACCTTGTATGACCCTCTGTTTGCAAGCATTGCAAGCCCATATTGGTTGCTTTTCAGTGCCTGCAAACTGTTGTTTTTTAAAATATATTTTTCCAGATTTTATAGTTGTTTGTGACAGGATGCTAAGTCCTATTCCATCTTCTTTCTTAAAGCTAACGACCTAGTTATAGTATTATCATTTATTTCCAACTTTATTGTATTTTGTTTTCATAATTCGATCTCTCTGATATCAAACCTTTGACATTTGCTGAAAGTTTTTTTTAATTTAGTACATAGTCAATTTCTATAAATAGCCACGTGTGCTAGAAAGTACATGTTCTTAACTGGTGAATATAGGGTTCTACGTGTGCCGGTGATATGAGGCTCCCTAATTATGCTGGTCTCATCTTCAATATCATTACAAAGTTTTGTTTGCTGAATCCATCAATTACTAAGTCATGTTACATTTGTCAGTTTCTCTCTGAGCTTCTGTTCATCTTCACTGTATGTCTTTTGAGGTGATACTGTCAATGTGTGCAAGTTTAGGGTTGTTTTCTTATGCGTGTATTTGATCCCGTACATATTCTTACTTAGCGGCTCTTTGTATCCTCAATAATGTTACTTTCTGACTCTTTCTTTTACTAATTTAGCAATGACGTCTTTCTTTTTTAAATCCTTTTATTTTAAACATTTTTGTGAGCTTTCATTTTAGGTGTATGCCTTGTAAGGACTTTGGATTTTGTTTTTCAATCTGATACAACATTCTGTGTCTTCTCATTGTTTACCATATATATTTTGTGATTGTGGATATATTTGAGTTTACTTCTGTCATTTTCTTTTTCTTTCTGTATCTCCAGCTTTGTCTGTACTTTCTCCTCCTTCCTGTCTTCTTTTAGATTGACTTGGTGTTTAAAATTTCATTCCCCAACCTATACCCTTCCACAAGTTATACACTGCTTTCTTGTTTACTGAGCAGTTATCCTCAGTGTTAACATGCTGTATAAGTCAAGGTCTCTCAGGAAATTAATTGCTCAAATGAGAAGATTTTAATAAGGGATTTTTTTCCTGGTGTATAGTCAGGGTACAGCAGAGGAACAGTGAGTGGTCATTAGCACATGTAGGCTTTAAAGGTCAGGGCAGGGAGAGTGGTTTCCAAGCTCAGAAAGAATACCTGTGGCTCTGGGAGCTTCGAAAGAGGGCTGTCCACCTGATGCTGTCCCTGGAAATGGGAGGCAGCCCACCTGTGGTGACCCAGCTGGGAGGGAGCCAGGGAATAGGCACCTCTATCTCACTCTTCTTTCCCTTCTGTGCCTCTCACAGGCAAGCCAAGTGAAATCTAAAGGGCAAGGGAACGTGTGGAGCAGTGCACCGTGGTCAGGCCCAGAGCAGGATGATGGAGAGAGGCCTCAGTGGTAAACGGAAGATGTCTAGCACACAAATGTGTTTGCATTCCAAAGTAAATCCACCTCTTAATTTTCCCAAATCAGACAGGGACCCTAGGCACATTCAATACCACCACTCTGTCACAACTTATGCAATACTCAGGTCTGCATTCTAGTTGTATTTTTTATTTATTTATTTATTTATTTGCTTATTTATTTGGTTGCGCCAAGTCTTAGTTGTAGCAAGTGGGCTCCTTCGTTGCAGCACTTGGGCTCCTTAGTTGTGGCATGTAAACTCTTAGTTGTGGTATGTATGTGGGATCTAGTTCCCTGACCAGGGACTGAATCCAGGCCCCCTGCATTAGGAGCTTGGAGTCTTAACACTGTGCCACCAGGGAAGTCCGTCTTGTTGTATTTTAATCTCCTCAAATAATCAGTCTCTTTCTTACACTGTTGTTGGTTTTAAAGGTATCTTTTTACACCCAGACCTTCTCTTCTGAACCTTTGTCTTTCCTCCTCAATTTCCTTCGAAGGTTCTTTCACTGAGAGCCTGATAGGTATGAGTAGCCTTGGTTTTTGTTTGTCTGACAATGTCTTCGTTGTGTACTTCTCTGTGATGAGAGACTGACTACACCACTTTAGAGTGACTGTTCTTTTCCCTGAGCCCTGGTGGATGTTATCACACTTGTTTCTGGGTTCCATCATCTTTGAATCACTTCAGTTGTTGGTCCAAGTATCATTGCTTTGTAGAAATCTGTTTTTGCTTTTCATCTGCTTTTAAGATCTTTGTCTTTGCTCTTTCAGCTCTTTAACTCTAATTATCTAAGGCTTTTTTTGTTTTTTTAGAAAAAAAAAAAGTATCCTGCTGAGAACATTGTGTTCCTCTTGACTATGAGTTTGTATGTCTTTCAACAGATTTTTAACTTCTCAGCCATTCTTTCCTTAAAAATCCCACCTTCACTTTCTGTATTCTTTCCTTCTCAAGTGTTGAGTGTCTATTAGACCACCATTCTCTAGGTCTCTTAACTTCTCCAACATAGTTTCCATTTCCTCACCTCTTAGCGCTGTTATAGGTACTTTCAAGTCACCTTTTTGGTTTACTGATTTCCTAAGATGCGTCTAATCTATTTGAATGATCCACTGAGGGTTTAATTTCAAGGATTATGTTTTTTGTTTTTCAAGCTTCTATTCTATCATATTTTAAATCTGCCTTTTCTTATTTGACAATATCTTCTTTCTTGCTAATATTTTAATTTCCTCCTTCATTTCATTAGATTTTAAGCACTTTTTTTTTAAGTTCTCTATCTGATCATTCCAATGTCTGGGTTCCTCAGAGTCTCACTCAACCATTATCTCCATCGCAGGCATTTTTGTAACTTTGTGAGGCCACGCCCCACAGAGCCTTATCCAGGGTAGTTCTGCAGGAGGCTGGATTGAGAGTGTTTTCATCATGTAAGTTTTTTTTCTACAAGAATACAACACATTATTATTCTGAAGGTATTTTCATTTAATCTTTACCTTGTAATCGTCTGGATTATAAAGGTAACAAAATTTAAATCCTTTTTTAAAAATTTTTTTCAGATCTTCATTGGAGTCTAATTGCTTTACACTGTTGTGCTAGTTTCCCCTGCACAACGAAGTGAATCAGCTGTATTTATACATATATTCCCCACCCCCTCCCTCTTGAGCCTCCCTTCCATCTTCCCTATCCCACGCATCTAGGTCATCACTCATCATCGAGTTGATCTCCCTGTGCTATGCTAACCATATATAAGGACTTGTTCAGGGTTACAAATTCTCCAGAGAAAAAAGTATCTTTCAATCTAGAGCTGCAGGCTAGATGGGCAAGCTGTTCTGTCACTTCCTTTTGCCAGAAGGCAGGTTTCTTCTGACCCAAAGCACCACCCTGTGCCTCCGCCCTGAGGACTGGTGCTTCCTGGAGTCAGCAGTTCTGTTGCAGCCAGTTGGGAAGCTGGGCTGAATGAGTGGGCAGGCATGGAGCAAGCCAGCTGCTTGAGGTTTGTACCCCAACCAGTCACCCCGTCAGGGGTCCTTGGCCCTTTTCCTCTCTGTTCTGTGACCTTGGGGCTGATCTCTCCTGGCGGCACCCCCACACTTGTGGCTACACTCTCCTCTGTCACCCAGTCCCACCCACATCAGTCTCTCAGAGAGGAAAGTCTTTCTGTCTTTGATATGAAAAACGCCTGTTTTCGAGCAGAACTTGTATCTACTTTCTGCAAAACAAGTGTTATTTCTATTGTTTTGTTTAGAGAGGGAAGACCAGCTTATGCTCAGTTTACCATCTTGCAACTAAAAGAATATTTTACATAACTGACAAACTATGTTCAGTGTACTCTTTAAAAAGTCTAGGAAATAACTTATGCATTTAGTCATGATTAAGAGGGAAAATATGGGGGGAGATGTAGTATGGAAGGAAATAAAGTCTTGGGTGGAAAACACACTGAACTGCAGTCATGAAACCTAGGTCCTACTCTTTGTCACTAACCAACAGTGTGCTGTTGTCAAGGTGATTTATTCTACACTGGCATCGGTTCATCCAACTGAAAATAAGGTGAATTCCATTAGATGTTCTTGAATACAACATCCTTTCTAAAATTCTATAAATTCCAGTAACTTGGAAATTTTACATATGTATTCTACATACTTCCCCGAGGATGCTGAATAAATAAGCAAGCACGTACTACCAAACTCTTCATTACAAAGACCAATATAAAAGCCTGAATACCTCTTACTAAATCTCTTTTGACCTAAAGGAAATGATAAAAGGTAAAGTTCTTAGACTGTGTTCAACATTGTTTCAAAGATTTTCCTCATGCTTGCCTGAATACGACAGATTACTCTTTTTGGTAATTTATGTGGGAAAATGCAACTGGGCATTAAACCAATAAGTATTGAATTCCCAGTTATGAGTTTGCTGACTAAGCAAGAAAGAATGAAGCTCTTATGTCAGGTAGTTATTAAGAATGGAAAAGGCAAAGAAAGCTACTGTGGTTTACCCCCTATTTGATACCATCGCAGCCCACTGTCCTGCTCTGGCCCTGCTCTGGCAAGAGGTGTAGCTCGAGGGCCCCTCGCCTCAATAACCATGTGACTCTTGCTTTCTGCCATCGTGTTTTCCACTGTTACGTGGCGGTCCTGCAGACGTCTGCTCAGCGATTTCGGCACAAGCACAGATCTACAGGTGTGAGGGAATTAACTTCCCTGGAGCAACCCATGTCCACTGGGGAAGGAAGCCAGGCCATAAATGCGTCATTTTCCACCTCTGAGATGCACGTTTCTGTGCATCCTGCGAAGTTCTTTAGGGGGTTCTCAGCAAGCGACCTCAGTGCCCACAGCAGTGACCAGCTCCTGGTGAACTAATGCCTCCCAAGTTGCCTTCCTCCTCCTCTCCATTTGCTTCTTCCCAGTGCTCCCAACCCCATCTTCTTCTCAGTGGTCACTTTCACGCAGGCGGCAGTGGCTGCTGGGGTACTCCACCCAGCCCTCCCGTGAGGAGGAAGGCATTCAGGTTCCAGGTTTGGAAGTACTGTTTGTTGCTGACTGATAATTGCTTGTGGCTGAAGGTGCCGGGTTACTCAAGGATATACTGCTTTCTTGGGGACAGTTAATACGCAATGACCAACAAGTACCAGAGTATGAAGGCTTCTCCCCTGGCCCCACTTTGGAACCACTCTGCAAGGCCATCTCAGATTCAGAGCTCACCGAGGGATTGGCTGGTTGCTCTGTTGCAAATGCATCACAGCTCAACTTCTCCGTTTGTCCAAAGCCGTTTCTTCCACTCCCTTACATGTCGATGCGGAGACCAACTTACTGATAAACTTGCTCAACTCAAGTCCACATCCAAGGTCTGCATCCAAGTTTCCAAAGACATAGCTCTTGTCCCAGTCTTTGTTTTGGGAGGTAACCCAAGCGAAGACAATTGCCTTGAGCTCTCATGCTCTCTCTCTCTCTGTCTCTCTCTCTCCCCTCCCCCCACCGTGTGTGTGTGTGTGTGTGTGTGTGTGTGTGTGTGTGTGTGTGTGTGTGTGTGTGTGTTGGTAGGGAGGTTGATGATCACTTACTTTCAACAGTATTTTCTTAAGGTTTTAATTACAGTATCTTTGGCATAAGACTCAATCATAACAAAAGAGAGGGTAATTACTTTTTAAGAGGGAAATCAGGACTAATAACTAAAGCATCCCAATTCATCATTGGGTAGATGAGGGGCAGTGGAGAGACTATGCATCTCAGTATGTGGGGGTTTTTTCCTCTCTTATTGGAAAATCATATTTATTTATCATTATTTGGGGACATTACAATGAATAAAGTAAATTTATATTTTTTTCTTCAATTTTTCTAAGCAGTGGAGATCTATAATTAATTTGCACTTTTGTATGCTGTGTAAACTTTTTTCTCTCTGGATATGCCTAGAAATTCTTGGCACTTTAGCATTGTAGCTGCTCTCAACTCTGTTGTTTCATTGCCAATTGACTAGCCTTTGTAATTGCAGTTTTAAAATTAGCAGGTAATACACCACTTTTTCAAGATAACCAATAAATTGATAGGGATGTTAAATTCAAGTCTAGAGCTGATTCCTGCAGAGCCATTCATCTTCGGCATTTAACACCACCTGCCTATGTAGGAAATTAAGTACTGTCCTTTCCTTGACTATGAATGTTTTCTTTTAACAGCGGTATAAATCAAGTAATTGCAGAGAAATAATAAATTACAAAGGAAAGAAAAAATGGGACTAAATATGTAGCTGTTTGTGACTACACTGCTTTTTTTCTACCAGGCATGATGAAATGAAGGATTAAGCAATAATGTAATGATTTTCACCCAAACAGGCAATCAATCTACAGCTCTCAGGTTTATGAGACATTACTTTTATCTTTAATGGAAATAAACATAAACTGTATAATTTATTACTTCCAATAGTCATTTTATTTTGCTTTCATTCGTCTGGTTGGTGTCAAAGAAAAATGAGAAAATGCTTTGGCTTTTATTTTCTTTAGGCCTTTCACATGTCATGTAAATCATCAACGGCACATTTCGTAGTGATGAATATCATGTCATTTAGACGGTGCTTCTGGATTGACGCGGCAGTGTTAACTACTCCGGTTTTTTGAGGACACAAACGTGCGTGGAGCTTGTTGACAAGCAAACACCCTTTTGCTACTGTACTGCTCTGATGTGCAGAGATGCTCACTTTTGTTAAAGGAGAATACAAGGGAACAAGGTCAGAGCTAGGTGAAGTTCCAGTACAGATTGTGAATTCCTTTCCCTGTGTGGTCCTCTCCTCATGATCACAGCTGCACAGACACACGCCTCTTGCTGTCCCCCTGCCCCAGGTGCCCCAGGGCATCCTAAATCTCTGTATAGTCTAATTATTCTGCCCCTTCCCTTAGTCTCTTCCTCAGTTCATCGATCTTGCTTTCCAAGCAGTCGGTCAAGACTCATCTCAAAAGTAAGATATCCAAATCTATAGGACATAATTGGATGGGCACCTGCTTTCAAATCCTGACTTATAATAAAGAGCATCTTATGGTTAGGACTCCATTCTTGTTAGTTGCGTAGGTGTTTCAGACTTGAAGAATCCCCTATTAAAATCCATAGACCTCTGAGATGGTAACAACACAACATCATTACCAGCACTTAAGTGTGATCCTAGCTGGGCAAGGCCATTGATGGGAGAACTGGAGAGGTACCTGCAGTGCAGCCAGTCCCTGGCATACCTCTAATCCCTAACATGTGCAGGAGTGCATGGCGCATGGCAGGAATTGGACAGCGAATGGAATTGTAGGCTGACATCATGAAGGGGCAGGTGCCTAAGTCAGGCTTGATCAAGTGCATGTGCACTGTGAGACTTTGCTCTTGAGGTGTTGTCAGGTGACCAGCAAGTCAGTCTCATAAACAAATGCCACTTAATGTATGATGTTAATAGAAAACTTTCAGAAATACTTCTCTAAAACACACACACACATACACACATTTCATGGCTTCATACAAATGCATCCATTATAGCCTTTCTCATACAGTGTCATTACTGACTGAGTCTACATTTTTTCTCCTTCAACTTGACCGCATGTCTCAGACTCAAGTGCTGACAAGGTCCCATAGACAGCATGAATGTCTAGACCAGGTGCAAACAGGTGAGGGTCTACACCTTTTAAAGGAGCAGCACTGCCCAGCCGACAGTTATCAAGTGTAATATGGGCTCAGTGTTGCTGTGTATCTGTTTTTATTAAGACTGAAAAATATACATTAGCTTAATGGAATGGAATGTGCTGGAATAGCAGCATTTGCTGCTGTTTAGAATTCAGGAGAGCAGCTCTGCATGGGCTAAACTGAATGTTCATCTTAAGGCCAAATTGGACCACAGGCTGCTAACTTTACGTGCTCTGAACCAGAACACGATGTTCTGGGAAGAGTATCCAGGTCTTCCCCTCACTCTTTCGAGCTTAGTCTGTGCGGGGCTGAGCTTGAACATGTGGCTAAGTGTTCCCAGGTGAGTCTAACTTCGAGAACAAATCGCATTAAATCTACGAACCACTGCTGTGGCTTTGGGAAGTGATTGTCTAGAGATTGTCTTTTCTCCTCTAAGAAGACAATTTCTATTTTTACAGGCTCTTCCTTTTGCCACAAGATATTAAAAACATGAAAGGACATAAAAGTCATTCAAGGCCATATTATCAAAGATCACAAAGTAAAATGCTTTATTAAAATAACAGATCTTTGATATCTTACTATGTCAGGTTGGACTATGAGAACAGAATCCGATAAAATATGCCTGGATGGTGCCAAGTCCCCTGGAGCTTGTTCCTCTGGCCACAAATGGTGATTTCCACACAAGTTCTCACCCACATTCATCTTTGTGGGGCCCTGTGTGTTCATAAAGTTGTTGCCCAGGAAATCGTCGGAAAGAAGAATTTGGGCCAGAGAAAGAGTCCTGAAGAGAGCAAAGAATCACTCGATTTTATGAGCGGATCCTTTACCAAGATAATTAAAATGAACCTGAAAGGAGAACTCGAACTCTGCACCACCAAGGAAGAAATTATACTCAGTTCAGACTGAAAGAAGAGCTCAGCCCAGGTGATCAAAACACAATAAACCTTTTCATTCAAATTCATCACCTGCTCTGGGGTTTTATTGCTTGTCCAGACAGCCTGAGTTTAACTTCCTTACTTTGCACTAATGCAGGTTCCATCTCTAATGGAAGTCCTTGCTTGCGGAGCACATGCCAGGTTGGCGGTGCCTTGCTTGGGCTGGCCCCTTGGTCTGCCTGACACTGCTTCCTCCTCCTCTTTTCAGAGGGGTTGATTCCCCCCCAAAAGCTTGCACCCCAAACTCCACCTCAGTGTCTGCTTCCAGAAAACCCAGCCTGTGACAGGTTTGTCCTTTAACTCTTCCCTTTTTCCTTCTCCTTCTGCTTTTTCTGGGGGATACTCTGGGGAAAGGGTGGGAAATCATGAACCATTGGTGTTGTTGCAATTGGTGTGGAAGGCATCTATTTACCTGTACCTATCTATCCACAACTACAAATACATCTCTATACCTATCTATAGGTATCTTTATCTATAGCTATCCATCTTCACATATCTAAACGTAAATACATCTCTCTACCTATACATACATAGCCATGTTCATCTGTCTATACACACCTATGTCTATTTATCCATGCATCAGCCTATCTCCTGGGTGTCTGTCTGCTTCTCATGCTCCGGGTACCCTCCTCCCTTCTTGGCATCCCTTTGACGTTTGGGGAAACAGAGGAAGATTACCTCATGTCTACTGAGTCTCTCCCTATGGAAGCTTCTCTGCCCTCTTCTTCCTGCTGCCTTGAGCCTCTGGTCCTGTAGAGAGCAGCCTAGAGGGGACAGCAATAGTAATCCTTCCCCCTTTGCCACCTGGCTGCCCCGTCTCTGGTCTTACAAAGGCCCCAGCAGGGAGGCCACACCTTCCTTTATGTACCTGTGCTCAATGCTCTGTGACCCCACTGCCTGTGTAAGGGAATGGATTTTACTGGAGTTTCAGAGACATCTATAGAGAATTGCAGAGTAAAATAAAAATTTTAAACCAGATTCCAAATATGACTGAGAGCTGAGTTCAAGGGAAAGACAAAGAACACTTCCATCCTTCCCGTAGGGTCTGCATAAGGGTGAACTTGATGGTTCTCTTTCTTTTCACGAATTGGGTTATTTCCTCCACTCCACCCCTCATAGAGACCCCTTCAAATTGCCATACGACCTCCTAAATCTCCTTTGTCCCTGGGGTTTCTCACTTCATCTATCAGGAAAATCTCCAGAACTCAACCATCCCTGATGTCTAAACTATGAACTAAAGCAGCACCTTTGAGGACAGTCTAACAGTGCAGAGTGGATCTGGAAACTCTTTTTTCTATTTGAGATATCTTTGCCATTGTGAAATGAAAATGCACTCCACTTTTGCTCCGGCCTCTTGTGCAGGGTATAGAACACCTTCACCAACCCTACCGTCACCTTACAACCCACCCCCAAGGATATATCTACACAAGTTAGGTCTCACTCAACCAAAGAAAGCATGGCATTCCAAAAACTCCTATTGGCTGTCCCTTCTGTTTCAAAGCACTGGACAAAGTTACACACTGATTTTTCATGACTATGGTGATGACATCCTTTTGTAGTACTGTCCGCTCCTCGGTGTCCACCAGTTCTGCACACGTGAGTCCGCAGATCTGGGGATGCAGAACCGCAGGATACAGAAGGCCAGGCTACACTATGCCCTTGTACATAAGGGACTTGAGCATCCTTGGACTTTGGTATGCTTTGGAGCTCTTGGAACAAATCTCCCGTGGATACCAAGGGATGACTGTATACCAAATTCTAGGTGACAAAGCCAAAGTAACATAGGAAGTTAGCCAAAGATGTTCAGAATGTCCAGAAAATGGAGAACATTGAATGGAGAAGGCAGTATTTTTATAGGACCTGGACACAATAAATGAATTTTTTATGAAGTTGACCTTGTTGTAGTTGCTAGGCTCTGATTACGGACAGAACCCCTGCATGTGTGATCCCAAGACAGACCTCACACATTGTAACCTGTGGCTTGGTCCATATGGCTAGATAGCCTATAGGCATACAAAATGCCACAAAGAACTTCTCTGAGCTCAGTATGTCTTCCCCCAGAGAGAAAAATGTCTCGAGATAATGGCAATATCTCTAATAATAGGAGGAAACAATGAAATTATTGACCATAACTAATTAAAAAAAGGACAAATAATAAAGTTGACTTTATCCAAGTTCTTTGCTAAGTAAAAGCTATCATAACAAGGGAATTTTTAAAGCTACAATACCATAAACTCATCCAAAAGAAACAAAGATTATTTAAAGAAAATATTTCAAAATTGTAAAGGATTCTCTAGTAAATATTTTTAAAGGCATTTCATTGTAACACATCTCTAGGGAGGACACCACCAGGAAAGAAACACAAGATAAGATGAATTACTTTGAAATGAAAACAAACTTGACAAGCTTGACATTTTACCCCAAACAAATCATAGTGCCAGTAGTTTATCCAGTTCTGCATTAAAATGTGCCTGAGTATACACACACACACACACACACAAAATCATTCTTCATATGATGTAATGAACACTGGAAATTTTTTTCTAAGCTTTTTACCCCCCATTTGAGTTTTTTCATTTTTATTTCAGTTTTGAACAATCTGACACTTTGACATTCCCCACCTGGTTTCCAGTGTGTTCTCTTTGTCACTTTTATTGTCTCCTATTTTTGCCCAAATTGAATAAAATTCTTAAGTCCTTTACTTTTGTAGACCTGATCATTTACTTAAGTGATAACCAATAAAGATAAAGTCTGTATAAAACCAAAAAGAGCTTCCATTTTTAATTACTACTTTCAAAGAGCCTCAATTCTATCCACTTTTCCCCAAATCTGTACACATTCTACAGGAGTCAGTGTCATCTACCTATTATTTTTGACTTTTTACCTCAGTGGTTCAACTGCTCATCAAATTGACTTTTATAATCCTTAAAAAGAACATTTTGTTAAATTTGAAACAGTCTCCGGGTAACAAAGACCAATGGACATTGTAGAGCTGAGGCATCTAAAGGCATAGAAGACATAAGTCCTTTAGAATGTATGGAACAGAACCAGACCATAGAGTCCAAGCAATCCCACTCTGGGCATCTACCCTGAGAAAACTATTATTCAAAAAGACACACACCCCCCAATGTTCATTGCAGCACTATTTACAATAGCCAGGACATGGAAGCAACCTAAATGTCCTTCAACAGAGGGATGGATAAAAAAGATGTGGTACATATACACCATGGAATATTACTCAGCCATGAAAAGGAACAAAATTGGGTCAGAGACATGGATGGACCTAGAGAATGTCATACAGAGTGAAGTAAGTCAGAAAGAGAAAAACAAGTATCGTATATTAACACACATACGTGGAATCTAGAAAAATGGTGCAGATGAACTTTTCTGCAAAGCAGAAATAAAGACACAGATGTATAGAACAAACGTATGGACACCAAGGGGGAAAAGTGGGGGTGGGATGCATTGGGAGATTGGGATTGACATATATACACCACTATGTATAAAATAGATAGCTAATGAGAACCTGCTGTATAGCACAGGAAACTATTCAATGCTCTGTGGTGACCTAAATGGGAAGGAAATCCAAAAAAGAGGGGATATGTGTGTATATATAGCTGATTCACTTTGCTATATGGCAGAAACTAACACAACATTGTAAAGCAACTATACCCCACTTTAAAAAAGAAGAACCACCCCATTTGAGTGCAAGGGCAATGCTCCGTGATTTGCTTCTTCTGCTTTTCGAAATGAGTTTACTGATGGAAATGGCTCAGTGGGAAAATGTAATGCCATGAGACATTAATGATGTATAAACAGCAGTTCTCAGTAAAGTTTGCTTTAATAACTAACACAGATGTCCACCTAGTACAAAACAACCAGGATCAGAAGCAGCAAGTGCATTTTTAATTAAATAATTTCTAGTCTGGCCAAATAAAACCAACAAGTAAATCTGTCCTGCTCCGGAGAGACATGGGAAGAGACGCCTAGTGATACCTTTGAACGGAGAGCATGGGAAGGGGAACCTGGGTCCGTGCCAACCCCACCCACCCACACACCCCCTACCCCTGGGTTCTTTCACATTTTTGGCCAAGACCAAAAAGTCCCTGTTTGCTATAATTTATGGATGAATGTAAAATGAGCTACAAATTTACCCTAATTTTTGCAAGATGAAGTCTTCTCTAAAATGTTTTAAGACAATTTACCTTAAAATAAACTCTAAAAATTTTACTCAAATCCCATGCTGTTCTACCAAAGTGCAGCGTGTATGTGCATGAGTGTGTGCAGATGTGTACTGTGTATAGATGGGGAAGTGAAGGCCTAGGAGAGGGAAAAGATGAGTCTTCTTAAAGGACTATGTGTTTCATTCTTTAAATTCCAAATTGACTGCAAAGAGATGAAAAGGACCAGCTTTGGCTCCGTGGGGATTAACAGGGAAGTGTGGAGCACTGCGATAGAAAGGAAGCACTGTGTGAGTTGCTTTAATTTTCAGATCTTCATTTTACAGAGCACCATAAACCAATGGCCAGATTTGAAGACAGATTCTATATTTAAGTAAGTAATCACTCACTAAATCAGTTCCCACTGTGATATTTTCAGACCGGAATTGTCTGATCTGACTGCTTAATACTGTGAAGACCGACTTCACTCTCTTAATTACAGACTAAAACTCCACTATGGACCCCAAGTTGCCCTCTCGACTCCACAGATTTTTGAAGTTAAATGAATAATCGCTATCCTTCTTCCTCCTGAGCTTTCCGGTAATTAACAATATGAAGGTCACACAGTTTGTGTGTTGGAGAAGCCAAATAAATGCTATTTGAAATGCAAAGACCATAGGAACTCAAGTAGTGTCCCTTCGTCTCGAGACTCTAAGCACAGAGAGTGTGTTTCCAGTTCAAGTTTACACTCAAGTGTACCATCCAAGACTCAGCATGAATGCAAGTCCCTGTGCTCAGTGCACAGAGAGGCCGAACAAACTGAAACATCAGAGTCTGGGGCAGAGCAAGGTTTATTGCTGGGCCTTGCAAGCGTGGCTCGTGTTCTAAAGAGTCCCGAGCTCCCCAGAGGGTTTCAGCAAAGCATTTTTAAAAGCCAGGTGAGGGGTGTGGGTGGTAGGGTACGTGATCAGCTCGTGCACAAGTCTCTGATTGGCTGATGGTCCCAGGGTGCTGTCACAGGGGTTCACACCATCAGTCCTCAGGCTCCAGGAGGCCTGGGGCCACGTGCTCACGGTCCTCAAGTAGCTCACATCTTCCATTTGGTGGGGGGTCTTCACGTCTGCAAAACAACTCAGGAAATGTGCATCAGATACTGTTATCCAGGTACCTCAGAGAGGAGCTGCAGCAGAGGAAATGTGGGAGAGGGTCTGTCTCATAGGATCCTGCTCAGTTAGAAGAGTATGCAATTTGCAGTATTTTGGGGGGGAAAAAAGACACAATATATCAAGAACATAAAACTGAAGTTTCTGTCTAGACGTTGTTTTCAAAATGGGATATATCATAAAGAATATAACATCTTTTGATTAAAATAAATAGAATTAGGTGATTTGGATAACAGATAGAGCAGGAAAAGCATCAGTGCTCTCAAGACAAGCCTCTATTCTTTCATGGTCATTTGTGCTATCGTGACTCAGTCTCTCCAGGTCAACGTTAGCCTGGACTCGTCCTGGCTGTCAAAGCAAACTGTAAGTCAAAGTATAACGAAAGCTCAGTTAGTAATGAACCCCTGAGCTGGGCATACTTACCAGGCACTAGAATAAAGGCTGAGACAGTCAACTATGAGCAAGTCATCATCTCTACCCTTGAATCAGTGCCCCGAGCAGGGAGAGAGGAGAATCCAAGGTGTGAATTGACAAGAGGCTTAAACAGTGTGAACAAAGGGCTATGGATACACAACAGAGAGCGATCAGGTCTACTGGGTAGTCAAGGGAGACTTCCTGGGCTAAGTCACATTTCAGTTGGACCTTGAAAGAAGTTTGCAGGACAAAAAAGAGGAGTTCAAAACACATTCAAAGGCAGGGTTATGAACACGGGGTGTGTTCAAGGACAGCAAATGCTGGGCAGTGGAGTGGCCGTCCTCCTGTTCTCCTGCCGGCGACTCCAAGAACACCGAAGCTGGGCCAGCATCCTTTGGGCCAAATTATTCCAGAGCTGTTCCCGTTGGAGTCTGATGTGCTTAGCATTTGGGTACAAATGGACGGCAGCTGAGCTGTTCTTGGAGACAGAACAAAGATAATGCTTTGTAGTTGAACAGTCCTTTTAACTTTTAAAAACTGCTTTTATTTTTTTTTTAAACTCTTTATTGGAATATAATTGCTTTACACTTTTGTGCCAGTTTTTGAGGTACACCAAAGTGAATCAGCTGTATTTATACATATATCCCCATATCCCCTCCCTCCCGCGACTCCCTACCACCCTCCCTATCCTGGCCCTCTACGTCATCACCCATTGTTGAGTTGATCTCCCTGTGTTATGCAGCAACTTCCCACTAGCTATCCCTTTTACATTTGGTAGTGTATATATGTCAGTGCTACTCTCTCACTTTGTCCCAGCTTCCCCTTCGCCCCTTCCCAACCCCATGTCCTCAAGTCCATTCTCGACATCTGCATCTTTATTCTTGTCCTGTCACTGGTAAAAACTGCTTTTAAATCCATGTTCTCTTTCTAGCATATATCCGGTGGCTGAGTTGAGTTCTTGATATGAGTTCATTAAAACAAATGAAGTAGAGAAAAGGCAAATTGTCTATATCACTCAGGTAAGATAATTTTTATGCTATTTTCTGCAAAGTGTAGGCAAGAAGTTATTTGGTTGTTTAAATTGCTCTATTACCACCTCCAAAAGAAAAAAATCGTCTCTGTATTCCGTCGACCTGTGCTCAGTAGATCTGTCCTACCTCTAACCGCCCACAACTTGGATCCTTGCCCTGCACCTACTCACAAGGTCTCATATATGTACATGCTCTCTAGTGAGTGGTCACAACTTTTTGTTTGTTTTGGGGTTTTTTTGTTTCTGTTTTATTTTTTACCTTTTTATTTTATATTGGCATATAGTTGATTAACAACGTTGTTTTAGTTTCAGGTGTACAGCAAAGTTATTCCGTCATACTTGTATCTATTCTTTTTCAAATTCTTTTCCCATTTAGGTTGTTACATAATATTGAGCAGTTTTCTGTGCTATACAGTAGGTCCTTGTTGGTTACCTATTTTGAATATAGTAGTGTGTACATGTCAATCCCCAGCTCCCAATCTGTCCCTCCCCCCATCCGTAACCATAAATTCATTCTCTAAGTCTGTAAGTATGTTTCTGTTTTGTAAAAAAGTTCATTTGTATCATTTTTTCTATTCTACCATATCAGTGATATCATATGATATTTCTCTTTGTCTGGTTTACTTCACTCAGAATGATAATCTCTAGGTCCATCCATGTTGCTGCAAATGGCATTATTTCATTCTTAATGGCTAATATTCCATTGTATACTGTATATGTACCACCCTTTTAAATAAACCTTTGCCCATTTTAGCACATGCTATGAGAAATAAGTACTTTATCCAAGTCTCTGTGAAGTGTGTGTTTTAAATGCCTTAAGAACTCCTAGAATAAATAAAACAGCTGCAAAGCTTCGATGCTGGAAAGCAACCAGACCTACTCTGGTTGAATTAACGATTACTAAAACTTTAACCTTCCTTTGAGACCGTGAAGTCTGATTATTTAGGACACCTTAAAAACAGTTTTTCCTCACTACTGTAGCATGGTTCCCATGAAAGAGATAGTATCTTTCTTTATCTTAAGGACCCACTCGTGATTTCTATGAAGCTCCCAATTAAACAAAATGGACCCATTAAAAAGCCATCCCCCTGCTATCTTCTAAGATGCAGAAAGCATCTTTCCAACAGTGTTGCCATTTTTCACTCAATACACAGAGATGTCCCCATAACATTCACGTGCAAGCTAATTCCAACCGTTTACACATATACATCTGTGGTTCATATCGTAACATAAAACATTGTAAGACACAAGATATTTTGTACATGTTTCCACGTACATGTAAGACATCTAGCAGCACATGCAGGACCATGAGTCTGTCTCCATTCCCATTCACTCCCCCACCCCCAAGTGCTGCCCACCCAGTGTCCTGCCAGTGAACAGTCCCAGGGCACTGAGCTGAACCTCGCTGTGTCCTTGGGAGAATGTAGCTGGAGGACATGAGCCTTGGGTTTTACTGGGAAGCGAGTATATCCTCTCATCCATCGCATGGAAATCCTACCTCTGTCTAGATTCCTCTCAATTCCCTCAATTGTGCTCTTTGGTTTTTCAAGATTATTTTGTGTCCAATATATTTATCAATATCTACCAGGTACAAGCACTGCAAGCTCTGGAAATCTCTCTTAATCCTTGTGTGTTTCTGCCTGGTCTTATCTCACTGGCATATTTTCCCTGGTGAGTAGATCTCAATTTTTTATTGTAATGCAAGGGAGTAAACAAGGATTGGACTCTGACAGATCTTTGGCAAGAATGATGACAGGATGCTAAAATGACAACTTAAATTGAAATTCCAATTTGTTTTATTCTAATGACACTACTTATTTTGTAAAGCAACAGAACAGAAGGCATTTCCTTCACTCTCTTGGTAACAAGGCCTGAGACAATATTCCATCTCTCATGAGCAGGAAAGAAGAAAAGCAATTTAAGGGTACAAAAAAAGCGTATTCCTCTGTCTCACTCCATGTGCACACACAGAGACATACAAGGATATTGATTTATTAACAGCATTTTAGTTAGAAACATTCAATACACGCATCTGTGCCTCGCACAGCTTCTTGACCTCACAGAACCCAGGCTTTAGATGAAGACCAGTGCTCCACACTGCCTCCTTTAACAAGAGCGTATAGGGCTGATCATGGTGATGGTGCCACGGAGGTGACAATGTGGCAATGGGCGCTGGGCACTGATGTCACACAGGCAGCTCACTGCAGGAGAGCATGGTCGCGACAGCCCCAGTGCACCAGGAGAGGAGTGGAGGGTTCTGGGATTCAAACACAGTCTGCCAGTCACCTGGAGGGAGTGGAGGCAGATGCTGTCTCCGATGTACAAATCGGAGGATGAGAGAGGTACCTCTGATTTGTGGAAAAGCATAAATAGATCATCGCAGCCCATCCACTGCAGTAGAATAAACATGTCATGGAAAATAGGGAACACGGCATAAGAGAAATGTCTTCAAATCATCCCTGCTCCCATTTCTGAAGTTCCTCCCTTCCTGAGATTTGAGGGTCCACCGAGTATCTGAAAAACACTCCATCCTGCTCCTGAAAATCACAGCTGAAGGCAGATTCCTCCAATACTCTCCAGCATCATTGGTTCACTTTCTCCATTATTTATTCACAAGACTGTTCATCCTAGGTGTTCACCTACTATGTGCCAGAAGCTAAGCTGCCTCCTTGCAGAAGATCAACATGCAGGAGGGAAAAAAACACAGCAACTAATGAAGAGGGTGCACCCCAACACAGGCAGGGACCAGGGTCCCCAGGAGGGGGCTGGGAGCAGGGCAGGGCAGTGAGGCCTCGGAGAGGAGAGGACATTCAGGCTGCTCTGAGAGGGGAAGGGAGCTTTGCCAGTGGAACTTCAGGGGAAAGAGTTGCTAGGAGACCAAGCACTACGGCAGGTTCTGGGAGCGGGGTTTTACTGTATGAGGAAGAAGGCAGAGGAGCAGGTGGTAAGTGGACGGGGCGGGGGGATGGCTGTGAGCACTGGCTGGGTGGGATGTGAGTCCAACACCACCCCTCACTGCCAGCGCAACCTCTCTCCACAGTTCGTTCCTCTTAAAAGGAGGTCATCAGAGCCCCTGTGAGCACCAGGACTGTGGCGCTGTTTGAGCTACACAGCTCAACAAATGTTAGCTCTGCCCGGACGTGCAGGCTCCCCAAGGTATGTCTTCGTATGTTCTTTCTCCGTAGGCTGTTTGCTTGGTTGGGTTTTTGTTTTGGGTGATGTGGAGCCCATTCAAACAAAAGGGGAGGCCAGCAAAGGGGAGTTTGTGAGGAAAAGGTCAGAAGGAAGCTGAGCCACCAAGGGGTGAGGTCTGGGGCAAGACCTGCGTTCACATCTTGGTCAGAAACCAACGCTGCCCAGTCTGCTCCCTTCCGGGCCAGAGTGAAGCTGAATCCGGCCTCTGTGCCCCAACACCAAATTAATTCTTGGAGTCAGAGTTTTGGGTGAAGTAGAATAGAATAGCTTTATTGCTTTGCCAGGCAAAGGAGGCTACAGTGGGCTCATGCCCTCAAAACTGTGTGTCCTGACCTGGAGGGGGTGGTGAGGAGTTTTGTAGGAATGGTTCAAAGAGGATGGGACCAGCTCGTGGACATTCTTCTGATTGGCTGGGGTGGTGAGGTAGGTGGGCGTCACCATCATCGTCCTTCTGGTTCCAACTCGGCTGGGGTCTCTGTGCTTATAGGCAGCAGGCAGTTAACTCCTCCCACCTGGTGGGGATTTTAGTATCTGCAAAGAGGCTCAAAGATATTATTGTGCATATCCCTTGAGGGGGAGCCAGGACCCTCCCCAAGGCGGCACTGTTGTTTCTTGGCTGTTCCTCCCTGGTCTCCGCATCCCCTCCCTTCCCTGATTAGCATCTGTTTGAACCTGATCTTTGGAACTCAGGGAAGTCCTGGAGGCTGAAGGAAGGCTAGGGGACACAGAGAGGCTTTTGTGCCCAGGAGCCCCCCCCAGGGTCCTGCTCAGTATCAAGAGAACTAAACATCTGCCATTTTCCCGGGGTTTCTCCTGTATATTCTCCCTGTGAACCTGACTCTCTGGCCCCTCAAATCCATCCTCCATGAAACCAAAGTGTGTTCTGTGTCTTCCAGGTACCATTTTCATTGGAAGTGGAGGGTTTTGTATGTGGATTCATCTCCCCCACTATTCCAAAGGCTGTTTAAAGGCAAGAACTGGACATAATCACCTTCGTATTCTTAGTGAGCAGCTCGGTGAATGGCACGGGTAGCTTTTAAGTAATGACTGCTTTTCTGAACCATCCTAGGCATTTGGGGCCGCCATAAGCATCGGGGAGAAGCATGGCCGAATTTATGCTTGGGGGCGAGAAGTGGAATAGTTCCTGCCATATCAGTAAACAAAGGACATCGCAGTCTTCAGTGGTTAAGGTGAGCAGGTGAGCCCTGAGGACACTCAGGATGTGAAAACACAGGACACTGGCCCTGCATAGCTGAGGTGCACATCAAAGGAATGATTTCAGTGAGCCCAGACTCTTGCATCTTCCCATACATAGAAAAGTGTTAAATTCCTTAACTCGAGTATCTAGTTTTCTTTGATTGATAATAATCTTTTGACATTCAGACTACCTGCCCTTTGTTGCAAAACTCCTATATACCCTGGCTCCCTGCCCTGGCCTCTAAGAGCAGTTCTCTAAGGGTTACTTGAGATGCTGCCTCCCAGACTTGAAGTCCTAGGAATATCCACCTAGTAAAATATAACTCTCAACTTTTAAGTCATGAATATATTTTTTTCAGTCGACAGGGCATAATAATTTAGACCACAAGGAAAAGAACAGATTAAAACAAGAAAGTTGTCACAGAAAGGTCAGTTAGAAGACTTTCAACTTGTCCAGAGTCACACAGCTAACATAAGGTAAAGAATTTAGAAGACATTCACAATTAATAAACCCTGGGATTCAACAAGAGAAAAAAGTCAAGGTGTCTAATTTGTATGGTTGGATGATAAGATTTTTTAAATGTGAGGTATTTAGGAAGAGGAGCAGAAAGGGGAGGAAAAGTCTGGGCATTAAGGTAACATTCATGCACAGTAGCCATCATGGAATTCAGGTTTATAATCAAACCATTCAGACACAAATCCTTGTTTGACATACACAAGTAATAGTGGCAACCGTGGCTTATGGAAATGAAAGGTTCATGAAGTGTTTTCAAGTCTTTGCTTCGTCCTATGTCTGAAGTATGGAAGGTCTGACAGTTTCTTTTCTGTAATAAATGTCCTGCCTTTTCTATGACAACAGGCACTATTCCACCAAGTTACCACGTATCCCTATAATGACCAGTTCATAGTCCTGCCTGGGATTTTGTGATGGCAGAAACCTTACCTACTTCAGTCATCTCTGTTTCCTAAATGCCATCAACAATACCCAGGACATTGTAGGTCTGTAATCATTATTTAGTGATTTGAATTATTACTAGCATTGGTTTTTTTAAAGCTTTATTCCTATGTGTATGTGGATAGATGATAGATGATAGATAGATGATAGATAGATAGATGATAGATAGATGATAGATAGATAATAGATAGAGAGATGATAGATAGTCTTTGTCTCCATGTAAGTGTGAAAATGGTCGTATGGGGAGGGTAGTGAGGACAGAGTTTCCTCTGGGGAAACATTTCATTTGGGATGCATTAATCTGCAGGTGACAGACTACCCAATTCAGGAAAAACTCTTGTATAATAAGGTTATTCGTTGGCTCTCAAAATAAGTAGAGCAAAGTCAGAAATTCAAAGATATCATCAAAGATTAGATTCTCTCTGCCTCTGTGCTCTGCCATCCGAGGCATCCGTTTCTGCCAAGGCAGGCTCCCCTGGTGATCTCAGGATGCTACCCATAGCAACGGTGGTTATGGGTTTCATCCTTCGACTTCCCATCCAGCAGCAGAGAGAGAGCAGCTTGCCATGACTTCTTCTTAAGAGGAAGGACGGCATTTCCCCGGAGCTTCAGCAAAGACTGCCTGACCTCTGCTTACCCAAACTGGGCCGCATACCCATTCTGGCTGGAGTCCATCCCTGCCGAAGAGATGGGATTCCCCTGGGGTGTGTGGAGGAGGGAGGACCACGGAAAATGACAACCTCCCTTGGGAAGGAGAAAAGGGGGCTGAACATGAGATAGAGCTGCAGGCTACAGCGTAACCAACCCAGAGAGACAGAAAGTCATTCCCAGCTAGGATCAGTTCCAT
Source organism: Hippopotamus amphibius kiboko (assembly GCF_030028045.1). Lineage (NCBI taxonomy): Eukaryota > Metazoa > Chordata > Mammalia > Artiodactyla > Hippopotamidae > Hippopotamus > Hippopotamus amphibius. The sequence goes on along the minus strand of NC_080190.1, from coordinate 127,632,129 downwards.
TCGGATGAATTAAAAATAATTAAAGAAACAAACTGAATTTGATCCAAAGAACAGAAGGAGCTTTCTTTTCGTATCTTTATATGAAAGATAAAGCCAGAGAGTGACAATATAATTTATATATTATCTGAACCAGGACACTTTTGAGCATGGAAGAAGGCACAAAAAAATCATCAAAATCATGTGTGTGTCTGTATATGCATTTATATAATACGTGTGTGTGTATCTATAACATATATATATGTTTACTTTACTAGTAGAACTGTGATTCTCTTCAAAATCTATTCTCAAAAATAAAATTCTGAAAAAGCTAACATCTACATGCAATAAAGGAAATTTTCAAACGCTTTATATTTATTAGCTAAATATCAAAGGGTAATATAAGCAAAATAGCTATTCCTGAGTTATGTTCAGGTGTGTCCATCAGTTTCTTGGTATTATCCACCTCAAACACTGTGTCTCTGGTATGTTTTCAGCATGCTTTTAATATTTTTAACTTTTTCATAAAATCAGCTGCAACTTCTTAAGGTTACATTTCACGGTTAATGAATTTCTCATCACTGATACTGTTGCCGAGAAAAACCTGGCCTCTGTTCACCGATGCTGAATAGAAATATGGAGACAGAGATTTGGAAGAGTAGAAAGGAATAGCTTTTATTACTTTGCCAGGCAAAAGGGGTACACAGTGGCTAGCGCCTCAAGAGCTGTGCCCCCTCCCTAGGGAACAGGGAGAGGTCTTACAGTCAGGGCTGGTGGTCAGCGGGAGGCGCTAAGGATCAAGGCAGTAACTGTCTTGCATTCTTCTGATGGGCTGGTGGTGAGGTAGGTAGGAGTCAGCATCCTCAACCTTCAGGTCCAGCTGGTCTGGGGTCTGCATGCTTGTGGGCAGCACACCCTCGTTAATCATTAACCCACCGGAGGGTGTTTCAACTTCTGTAAAATAGCTCAAAGATATTGTTGTGTGTATTGTTGCTGGGGAAACAGGACCTGCCCCAAGGCTGCTCTTGCCTGTTTCTCCCAGGTCTCGTGCATCCCCTCCCTTCATTAATTAATACAACTGTTTGAATCTGCCCACTGGAACTCAGGGAAGGTCCTGGAGGCTGAATGAAGGCTGTTTCCTATAATCAAAGAAATAGGGGACACAGAAAGGCCATGTGACCAGGAGCCCCACAGGGCCCTGTTCGGTATCAATACCATCTCTCTACGTTGACCAGAATATTTTCGAATGAGAAAATACTCTTTACCAAGGAGTAGAGGTACATGCTAGGCTCAGAGCAAAGTCTGCTAAAAAAAAGTTTCTAATTTTATCTCTTTCTTGTTGAAACGTAAAAAATATTTCAGCCCAGTAATTTTCATATATACTGCCTTTTTATTTCCATTCAGAATGACTTACTTTGACAAAAAAAGTTTTGTAAAACTAAACATTTCAAATAGTTTTCTCTACTTATGATCCTTTTCAATATTCTGACAATTTTAGATGCTGCAAAAGTGTAAGACAATTTCATTTCCTTCCGGCAGAGCATACAAACTTATCCAATTAGGAAAAAAGTTTCAATCAAAGCTTTTTTCATGGCAAAAGTTAAAATATTAAGCACAAATTATAGGACTTCAAGTTACTTTGTATACATTTGAGGACTCATTGCTTAATTTTAAAAATTCTTCCCTTGCTTTTGACAGAAAATTTTCAACCTCTTCCTGTTTGCAGGTTTTGTTTTTAATAACTGCAAATTGTTAAAAGCCTCAAAGGCTTAGTTTTTGATGCTCCACAAGTTAAATATGTTGATTAAAATTTTTGTGATGTTTTGAAAAATATTATAACCATAATTTATAGGACTCACAACAAATTCACTTCTCTTACAAGACATATTGCAAGACCTCCTTGTAAATTTACAAAGTGGTTTTCCAGTGACTCAAACCTTCCTAAACTATGACCGAGCAAGGGCAGCAAAGAGGGAAAGCCCACAGCACCAACCTGAAGCGTCATCTGTGTTCAACACTAGCTGTGTCATCACAATTTTATATATAGCTGGATTACTTGCTGCTCATACAAAATAATTATAAACTTAGACAATCACAGTATCTTTTGTGTGGAGCCCTATGGGAAAGACAAAAAGAAGACAAAAGAAAGACAAAAGAAGCCCCTGCCAATAGTAGCTGTTGGCAAGGGCTCTCTTGACCTTGGCAGAACAGCTCCCTCCCAAGACCTTGGCTGAACAGAGCATGCCCCCACCAAACTCCTCACTAGATAATAAAGTATCCAACATTTAGCAACCCGACCAATCAGCTAATGACACCCTTTGCCTTATGGCGTACTGACCAATCAATTAATGCCATTTTCCTAGCAGGAATGTTCCTTGTCTTGAGGGTATAAAAATTGGCTATAAGCCCACGAAACGGCCCCCACCACTGCAACGGGGGGAGGTAAAAGCAGTTATGCAATTTGAATGTCTCACATTCTCACCACCTTCCGTATTCATTGTTTCATTTTTCCTTGATCATGGATTTTTATTAATATCTTTTAGCCCATTACTACCAGATGAGCTTACCTAAACATGTAAAAGCATTGCTGAACAATTAAATAAATTGTAGGTTTACATCCCATGGTAAAAGTATGAAGCATTATTCAGACTGTTGAGGACTGTTATGTGCAATTACCCAGTAATGTCCCACAGTTTCCACTGACCCCACTAACTGGTGGCCTGGTGACATTGGTACCTCTTAGGCGGGTACGTCTGGTAGCCAGCACAGAAGGAACATCAAATATTTCCCTGTGGCTCAGAGCGTGCTCCGTGGAACCAGCAGCAAAGGCATCACCCAGGAATTGCTGGCAATGCAAAATCTCAAGTCCCACCTCAGACCTACTGAACTGGTGGAGATCAGCTTAGCTCAACCCTGCTTTCACGTGTGTGTGTGTGTGTGTGTGTGAGTGTGTGTGTGTGTGTGTGTCTATTAAACATCAGTACGAGTCAGATTCATGATGAAAAGTCCCCTAGAAATGGAAGGTGAGTTAATTCAGGGGACACACAAGCTGAAATATTCAAGCAGTGATATCATTAAGAGGAAATGACTGTGCCTGCTCATCGGCTTGAAACCCAGAGCAGCTCTTGAACGAACACATAAAGATTTTAAGCAATCTTCCCTAATGAACATGTACTATTAACAGAAATTGCAAAGTTCTGTTAGCATTTAACACATTTTTAACTTGCCTCTCCCATTTTCCTCCTTTACAAGGGTATGTGTTAGATCGAGCAAGAAACACAGCTGGATTAAAGAGTGCCATGATCAAAAATTATAAGTGAGGGAGGCAGCCTAGGGCTCCCAAGGGAGCACGGGATTATTTTTCCTCCAGAGGAATTTGTTGCTTCTTCTGAAGGCTTTTTGATGACTTGTAAGTAACTTAAATCTAATATGTTCTTTTCTAAACTCATTAAGTCAAGGGTCTCTAATATTTTAAATGAATATTTTTAAATTTTATGAATATTTGAATTTTTCCTCTAATAAAAGCATTTTAAAGTATTGCAATTACTTTCTTGGGTCTTTCTGAAATTCTTTATGTAGATTGTTTCAGTGACAAGAGTTATCAATACTATATTATCAGAACTATGTATGTATGTATGTATACATAAATTATATATTTCAGATCTACTTAGTTTATAATGTCATTCAAATCACATAAAGATATAATATTATGTTATAACAACATAAATAGAGAGTGAGATGAAGATATACGTTATAACAACAGAAATAGAGTGAGATTCATGCTTTCCAGGTAAGTTGGTATCAACTCCAATAGGTTGTTCCAAGTTCAGAATGTTAACTGTAACCCCAGTGATAACCACAAATGATATGCCTTTAAAGTAGTTACAAAAGAAAATGGGAAAGGACTAAAAATTGTTCACTGCAAAAAAGTTAACTAAACATAAAAGAAGGCAGGAATGGAAGAAACAAGGGGCACAACTCTGTAGGACACATAGAAAGCAAATAGCTAAATGGTAGCAGTAAATCCTTCCTTGTAAATAAGTATCTTCAAATTTGAATGACTTAAACTCTTTAATCAAAAGACAGAGATTGGAAGAATGGATTTTTTAAGAAGGATCCAATTATGTGTTGTTTATAAGAGACTCACTTTAGATCCAAAGACACAAATAGATTAAAATTGAAAGGATGGGAAAAGACACAAGGAGTAGCAAAAGGAGAGCTGGTGTGGCTATACTAATATCAGACAAAATAAGCTATAAATCAAAAAATGCTGCAAGAGACAAAGAAGGATATTACATATTAATAAAAGGATCAGTTCATCAAGAGATATAACATCGATAAATGTATACGCACCAAACAACTGATCCACAGAACATATGAGGCAAGTATTGAAAGAATTTGGAGAAATAGACAGTTCTACAATAGTAGGAGTTTGCAATATACCACTTTCAATAATGGGTAGAATATGTAGGCAGAAGATGAGGAAGGGAATTGAGGACTTGAATAAATTACATATATTTGTAGGCTGTGTGTCCAAAGCATATATTTATATTCACGTACATATTTGTGTTTTAAATCTTATTGGAAATAAAACATGGCATAAAATACAATAATGTTTGCTTTTACATTTGCCCATTATTTAACTTTAACAGAGACCTTCTGTTTCATACCGCTGGAGTGACTGTCTGCTGCCCCCACTCCCCCTTTTTTTTAGTCACAGGGCTTACAGGATCTTTGCTCCCCAACCAGGGATCAAACTGTGTCCCCTGCAGTGGAATCACAGAGTCTTAACCACTGGACGACCAGGGACTATCCCACTGTCCTGTTATTTAAATCTGAAGGACTCCCCTCAGCTCTTCTCACAGGGCAGCTCTAAGTGGTAACAAACTCCCCCTGCTTTTGCTTACCTGGGAATGTCCTACTTTACCTCTCATTTTTGAAGAAGAGTTTTGCTGTGTTCTCCCACCGTCTCTGGCCTGTAAGGTCTCTGAGGAGGAAACTTTCTGTTAATCTTATTGAAGACCCATTGTATTCACGCATGCTGCTTTCAAGAGTCTCTCCTTGTCTTTGTCTTTCAACAGTTTGGTTATAATGTGTCTTCACGTTTTTTCTCTCTGAGTTTAACCTGCTTGAAGTTTGTTGAGCTTCTGGAATTGTAGGTTCATATCTTTAATCAAATTTGGGAAGCTTTTGGACATTATTTCTTCAAATATTCCTACTGCCTCATCTCTCACTCTTCTCCTTCAGGGACTCTCTCAATGCATACGTTGTTCTCCTTAATGGTTTCTCACAGGCCACTTAGATCTGCTTAATTTCTTCACTCTTCTTTCTTTCCAGTCTTCAGACTCAATAATTTTAATTTTCCTATCTTCAAGTTCACTGATTTATTCTTCCTTTTGCCTGCTCAAATCTGATATTGAACCCTATAGAGTAAATTTTTTATTTCTGTTATTGTAATTTTCAATTCCAGAATTTCTGTTGGAAATTTCCTCTGTATAATTTCTGTCTCTTCAGTGATATTCTCATTTTGTTCATACATTGTTTTTCTGATGTCCTTCATTTGTTAATCATCCTTTTTTCTCCATTAGCTCTTAGAGCATATTTAAGAGACTTGTTTTAAAGTCTTTGTTTGAAACAGAAACAGACTCACAGACTTAGAAAATGAATTTATGGTTACCAAGGGGGAAGGGTGGGAGGAGGGATAGACTGGGAGTTTGGGACTGACATGTACAAACTGCTATATTTAAAATAGATAACCAACAAGGACCTAAGAAAAAAAAAAAAAAAAGAAAAGAAAGTTAAAAAATAAAAAGATGATAAAGTCTTTGTTTGGGAAGTCCAATCTCTGGCCTCCCTCAGGGATAGTGTCTGCCATCTAATTTTGTTCTTTGGGCCATTCTTTCCTATTTTTTCTTTTTTCAGGTTTTTTTTAATTGTTGTATACCTTGTGATTTTTTAAAAACTGGATATTTGACTATTATAATGTTGTAAGTCTGTAAATCAGATTCTCCCCTTCTCCAGAGTTTACTCTTTTTTTTTTTCACTGTTGAAAGCTGTAGTAGTCCATTTGTTTAGTAAACTGCCCAAGCTATTGTTGCAAATACTGATCCCTTTTTAATGTGTCTATTCTTTCAATTGTGTTCAGCTTGTGTCTTGACATAAATTTCCTTGAATTCCAGGAGTCTCTGCAAATTGTCTTTGCAAATCATCTCTGTGTCTGGGCCCTCCTTCAACTCAGCCAGGATTGCACTGTGTCTAGAGATTACACATAGACAGAGAACTCCAAAATTTATCTCTCTAAAACTCCAGTCTCATCTGCCCAAGTAGACCTTCCCTCAGGTGTGTGACAAAAATCTCAAACTTGATTTCAAGATGAACACCTGAGCTTTCTCCCAAACCCTACTCCAGCTCATTTCAGTTGACAACAGCTCCATTCTGCCATTTGCAGCAAAAACTCTGGTGTCATCCTAGGCCCACACTTTCTTTCCCACTCCACGTCTGCTACTTCAGCAAATCCTCCTGGCTCTGCGTCTGATATACGTCCAGAATCCGACTCCACACATCCCTGCATCACGATCTCCCCTCCGATTCAGGCCACCACCACCTCTAGGCTGAATCACTGAAATCAACCCCTAACCTTACCTCCTGACAAGCACCCAGAATAATCCCTTTGCAGGATGCCCTATCACATTACTCCTCTGCTCAAGATCCCCTGATTTCCTGTAGGGCACAAGAGTGATTTCTCACTATTGTCTAAAAACCTGACAGTGTCATTGTCTGCCAGTACCTCTCTGACCTCATCTACTCCCATCCTCTGGATCATTGCAGGTCAACCACTTGCCTACTTGTTGTTCCCGGAAGAAACTGGATAAATCCCACCTTAGGGTATTCTCTTTCTTCTGTCTAAATATTCTTCCTCCAGATATCTGAGGGTCCAATGCCCTTACCACCTTCAAGTCTTTGTATCATCTGCTCAATGAGGTCTACTGTGACCACTCTTTCTCTCTCTCTCTCTGTTTTTTGTTTTGTTTTGTTTTGTTTTTTTGCCCTGCTGCACGGCTTTTGGGATCTTAGTTCCCCAAGCAAGGAGCGAACTTGGGCCCCCTACAGTGGAAGCACGGAGTCCTAATCACTGGACTACCAGGGAATTCCAAGCCACTCTTTAAAATTGCAACCTGGCTTCCCCCTTCCCATAGCATCCACAATTTCTATACACCTTCTGTGTTTTTTTGGTTTGTTCCATGATTTTGATCACTTTCTAAAGTGACACAAATCATTTACTTATTGTGTTATATTGGCTGTTTATTGCCTTTTGCTTTGCCACTAGAACATTAGCTCCATAAGGAAAAAGATTTTTATTTGTTCACTGATATTTCCCAAGCACACAGACAGTACTTAGGTGCATGTTAGCTACACGATAAGTATTTGATAAAGAAGGAATAAATTATTCTATAACTTTGATGGAACACATGCAAAAAATGCTGTTTATGTTTTCAACTTCACAAGCTGTAAATTGGAAGAAACTGAATCAACCACATTTTCTGAAAAACTTCACCCATATGACCCTAGAGATTTAGTACTTATCAGTAAAATTGTAGGATTGCTTGAAGTCGTTTTGAATTAGAGTATAACATATGGTCACCTGCAACACAATTCACATGTATCACATTAATGACTCCTGTTTATGAAGACATGGTAATTGAATTGATTTAACAGAACAATAAAATAGTCTGAAAATAGTCTTAGCAGTTATGCAAGAGAGTGTATTTTAATGGACAGAGCTGAAAAATCTATGACTACAAAGAAATATAAGATTCCAAAATAAGACAGCTGCAATACCGTCAAACCCATGGGGTGAAACCGAGTAACAACACTGCCTTCAAATAAGGGGAGATACTTAATCTCTGCTCTCCTAAGCTACTGGTGCTCCAAAAGCTTCAGCTGTTTCTCATATGGTATTACGGACTCCCAGTCATTTTAAACATTTTCATTAAGATATGATCCACGTACTATCAAACTCATCCCTTTAAAGTGTACAATTCAATGGCTTTAACTTATTTACAGATTGTGCTGCCATCACCACAATCAATTTTAGAACATTTTGATCACCCCAAAAAGTTACTCCCCATTTCCTGTCCATCACTCTTGTCCCCACCTACTGTCTTTGTGAATTATTTCCCTACTCTGGACATTTCACGTAAATGGAATCATACAATGTGTGGTCCTTTGTGATTAACTTCTTTCACTTGGTTATCAAGCTCTATCCATGTTGAAGTGCGACTTAGTACCTCATTTCTTTTTATTGTTGAATAATATTATTCAATCTTATAATAATAGCAATATTCCATTGCTTGGATATACCACATTTTGCTTATCCATTCATCAGTTGGTGAACACTTGTATTGTTTCCATTTAGGGGCTATTATGAATAATGCTGCTATAAGCATTTGTGTACAAGTTTTTGTGTGGATATACGCTTTCAATTTTCTTGGGTATATACCTAGGAGTGCAGGTTCTGGGTCATATGGTAATGCTATATTTAACTTTAGAGGAATTGTCAAACTCTTTTCCACAATAGCTGCACCATTTTATGTTCCCATCAGCAATATATAAGGATTCCAATTTCTCTACATCCTCACCAACACATGTTGATTACAACCACCTTAGTGGCGGGTTCTAGCCATCCTTGTGAGTGTGGAGTAATATCCCGGCTTTGATTTGCATTTCCTTAATGACTAATGATGTTGAGCAACTTTTCATGTGCTTATTGGCAATTTACATATCTTCTTTGGAAAAATCCCTCTTCAATTTTCTTTCCATCTTTTAACTGGGTTGTTTGATTTTTTTTTTATTATTAAACATTTTTTAAAATTTTACTTAAGTCCACTTTAATTTCTCTAAATCTTACTGTTCACTATGCATCTGATTATGGAAAACACAGAAATGCTTTGCACATTTGTTTCTCCACCCATCAAAATGAGATAACATTACCATCAAAAGGAGTTAATATTACCAACAAAATGAGATACCATCACAGAGTTTGTGTGTGGGTTAAGCACATGCAAAGCATTTATCGCAGTGACTAAACAACTATAGGTGTTCAGGAAATGAGACAATTCTGAAAGGACTAGTCAATGGTAGAAAGTAAACTATGGTGCAATTAAGACTCTATTTGGGGATTTGAGATAGCATTTACAGAAATAAAAGATAACAGTAATTGTGCTTTAAGTCAAAAAGAGTTATGAAATTTGAAAAATCAGGATAGTATTAAATATCCCAGAAGACACATCAAGCTGGGCTATAATTATATAAATACAATAACAAGTATCATACTGTGACTAGATAGGAAGATTTACAAAAAGATTACAAGACAAGACATGTTTAAATAGTACAAAGAATAATCATTTGATATGCATGATTACACGGTTTTTATATGTTTACATGCATTTTATACAGTTTTGTGGTCAACAAGAGTGCTTGGAAAAAAGTAAACATTTTGCTTCATCGGAACTAAACTATTTTCTCCATTAGGAAGTAAAATATCTTCAGAGATTTTGTTTACTTCTTGGTGAAGCAGGAAAGTATTTTGGAACCAAAACATCCATCTGTGGTTCAAGGGATTAAACCAATTCTGCAAACGTACATATACCAGCTGTGGATTTTGTAACAGTGATCGGCTGTGTACCAAATGGATAGCACTGTGTTAGCTCTTCACAGACAGGTTGCTGGTAGCTCCTGTTCTAGTTTTCCATTCAATGGCCATGTTGCTGAGCAAGACAGATTAAGGTTTCCTAATTGATTGGTATTTCGAGAAAGTCCACAGAGAAGATAAAGCTACATGTGCCTTTTCCAAGTTCTTTTGGACCAGATCATATCACTTAAGTGAACGAACTTCTGTCTAAGACATAAAAAGAACCAAAGTATATTCTGTGTAGGGAGCACCTCAAAAAGAGCTGATGGCAGCATGTGCTAAAACACTATTGGACTTCAGAACAATTTATAAGGACAATTTTATTACCAGGCCAGTATATTTTAACCACTTAGTTTTACATGTAAAATTTTTTAAAAGAAGCATTTTACAAGTTATAAGACTGATCAAATATAAGGCAGGACATAAAACAGACTTCAATTTAGAGCATAGCCGTGACAATTTTTCTTTGCCTTCCTCCCCACAGAAAAGAATCAGAGAGCACATTTGCCACCCAGGCCCTGACACTCTTTGTTCTGAAGAGCTTCACAAGGACAGGAGTCTAATACAGCGCAGATCAAATGCGGTCTCTTCACTATTAACTACAAGCAGTAAAGATGTGGCTTAATCAGGCCCTAGACTAGAGGCAAATCATGTTCTTCCTCTTCTATATCAATGTTATAAAGAGGTAACACTGCTACTCGTTTAGCCTCCTTCTGTCTCTATCATTGAAAGGAAGAAAACATAATTATGCTCATTTTCCAGGTTTCAACATGAGGTCCAAGGCAAATTAAATGCCTGACCTTGTGTCATAAAGTGAATCAATGTGGCCAAGCTCTGAGATATTCTGACACCTAAGCCCGGATTTTTTTCAACACATCACGCTCTGTTTTCTAAAACTTCTTATCTGGAGCTAAGTTGTTTTAAACACTTGGTTAGAAAAAGGAGAGTGAAAAGCTAGGTTTTTATTCTTTTCACTCTGCCTTCCCCTGACTTTGGCATGCTAGAAATATCGGTGGATTAGAAATAGGACTGTTTTCAAGCTTCTCGTAGTTTCAGCTCTGTCTCTGAACTAGCTGTGGAAGATGAGCTACATCACGGAGTGCTAGTCCTGCACCCACGTTTCTCATCTATAATATGATGAGAGCAGTAGTTTTCTTAGCCTACCAACATGTTGTTTTGAGAAAGCAGTGGACCATGTATTTGAACACGCTTTGTAAAGTATGAAGTATTTCACACATGTAAAGTCTTGTATGTTAGTAGCATCACGCACCTCAGTACAACTGTTACTATTAATCACACCCTTTTCTGAACTCCCGTAGCACCATCCATACCTCTCCTAAGATGTTGGTCGTGTTTCACCTCATCCTTAAAACAATGGGTATTGTTATGCAGAATATGTTCTTTGATGACAAGAATCTTAAGACTTTTATACCCTTATATCTCTGAAGTGTACCTATTACAATTGATGAAAATTTTGCCAAAGGATTGGATAATAACGGAGACCATTCTCACCATTGATGAAAACCATGACCTTCTCAGCATGCCTGTGCTTCAGACGAATCAAGGGCACATGGACACTGACCCAGGTGGGGGGCAGGGCACCTGTAGGGCACTTTTTCAAGACTATGGGTGTAACCTAATTCTTCCATTATCACTTGTATGGAGAAAAATTGCTCCCCCTATAACCCTTTAATAATTGGAGTGAGTTAATGCCCGTAGCATGGGAAACAATAAGAATTAATTGTAGGTGAAAGTTCCCATTTCAAACAGTTTTTAAAGAGGCAGCTTCTTGTTTACAGCCATTAGTGACCCTATGCAAGAAAGAATGTGCTTCAGTGTCCACAGATATGCTTCAGTATCCAAGATATTTTACATCAGAAATTCCACGTCAGCCCACAGGTTTGTAAAATCATGTGTAAGCTGTGTTCTCATATTGCTTAAATAATGGATAACAGGGACTTTCTAGGTGGCACAGTGGTTAAGAATCTGCTTGGCAGTGCAGGGGCTGTGGGTTTGAGTCCTGGAGTGGGAAGATCCCACATGCCATGGAGCAACTATGCCCGTGCACCACAACTATTGAGCCTGTGTGCCACAACTACTGAAGCCCACAAACCTAGAGCCCATGTTCCACAATGAGAGAAGCCACTGCAATGAGGAGCCCGCGCACCACAGTGAAGAGTAGCCCCAGCCACCACAACTAGAGAAAGCCCATGTGCAGCAATGAAGACACAACGCAGCCAATAAATAAATAAATAAATTTATAACCAAAAAAATTGGATAACATTAACAATGGGAAAGTAAATAGGAGCTTCAATGTTCTGTTAATTGTTCTTCTTTGATGTGGGCATTAGTGTGTGTGTGTGTGTGTGTGTGTGTGTGTGTGTGTGTGAACGCTGGTCTCTGTGCACGTACGCAACACAGCTCCCACCAGGAGCTGTGCTTCCAGGGACAAAAAAGAATTTATATTATTGTATTCATTCTAATTGAGTTATTTGTAGTGAGGTGGGTGGACCTAGAGTCTGTCATACAGAGTGAAGGGTATTTGAACATGCTTTGTAAAGTATTTCTCAGAAAGAAAAATACAGATTTCTCTCAGAAAGAGAAAAACAAATACTGTGTGCTAACCCATATATATGGAATCTAAAAAAACAGTTCTGATGAACCTAGTGGCAGGGCAGGAATAAAGACACAGACATAGAGAACAGACCTGAGAACACAGTGGGGGACGGGGAGGCTGGGACTTAGTGAGAGAGTAGCATTGACATGTATACACTACCAAATGCAAAATAGATAGCTAGTGGGAAGCTGCTGCAGAGCACAGGGAGATCAACTTGATGATGGGTGACGACCTAGAGAGGTGGGATAGGGAGGGTGGGAGGGAGGCTCAAGAGGGAGGGGATATGGGGATATATGTATAAATACAGCTGATTCACTTCGTTGTACAGCTGAAACTAACACAACATTGTAAAGCAATTATACTCCAATAAAGATCTGAAAAAATATATATATATATATTCATTCTACTAAGCCCTTTTATAATTAAGGGACATGCATTTTCCAGACAACTGACCCAGGTCAGGTTACAACTTGTGACCCCTGAAAAACGTGAAGCTAATTGACCCTTGGGTCAAAGTTCTTGACTTCAGCTAAGAATGCTAAATCTCCTATGAGCAATGCTATTCAGCCAGGCAGCAGTGGACAACTCCATGCATCCTTGGTCTATCTAACTTTATAACTCCCATTAATTCAGTTGTACACATTTTAGAAGTTTA